>NC_089852.1:12588706-13788706 GCF_036373705.1 Amia ocellicauda
GACTCCTTTGGTCTCCCTGACTTCTCTGTTCTCTCCCTGTTTACATTACTGGTGCTGGATATGTAGTCTGTTGAAACCAGTGACTGCACAATCCTCTCCCAGTGCTCTGCAACTTCGTACAGCGCCTAACTCGGACAATGGTGGTCAGTGAAATGGACACTAGGAGACCAGCAGTAGTACTCCACAGCAGTAGCACCGAGTCTTGTTTGTGTTCAGTTACTGAAGAAATAACCTTGAAAAGTCTCCTTGGAGAAAGACGCATGGCATATAAATGAGTACATACAGCATAGCCTACCAATAAGCACAAATAGTCTATTTATTACATTGAAATCAACGTTCATAACCCAACAGGTCTTAATGAAGTTCCTAAACATGTGTAGTCTCAAGATCAATTAATACATGTTTTTCCACAAGAATTCTGCATTTGGTATATTAAATTGACCAAGACCATGGTTAACAGTAGGCCACTGTCCAGCATTTTCTTTTTTAAAACAGTGAGACCTTGTTGTAATATCATGTTGGCCATGCTCTCATATTGGTGGCGGTACATCTTAGGTATGATTGAACTGCTGCTACACATTTACACCCGGTTGGGTAAATCTTCACCTCTTTCGAGTCAGTCGTCCCCCCCCTCCTCCTGCTGTAACATCTTTGCTTGTGTGTGCATGGTTAAGTAACTGGATTCAGCTAAATTTGCATTTGCTTAATAGCGAATTTAAAACAGCAGGTTGAGACTGCAAATCCTGTGCTATGCAAATGCAAGATCACAGCAAATCCATATCGAGTGTTCGCGGCGGCCTGTTCCATGCCAGGCCTGAAATGCAGCTCTCGATTAAGTATGGAGGTTCCTAGCTTGTGCGATTCATTATTCCAGTCTCATGCTGGGTCTGTGTCCCTTTCTCTGTCCAGGAAATTAAGTATATTCCCAAATGATGTGAGACAAAAATCCAGACTCTTGGATACAGTCACATTCGTCAGAGCCCTCCCCGGCACACATATCCTTTAAGCTTTGTTTAATACACATAATGGGAAAACACAAAATCACATCCGAATGTATCTTTCAGATTAGGCAAAAGGTGCTCTTTTACTGAAGCAATTTATTTGTAAATGAATAAGACTGCATAAGATCATTTTCTCTTGGATGCATCCCAGTATGATATGCAAAGAAGGATCTACTTTTCTATCTAGCAGAACATCTATCTTATTACTGGCGCTTGGTTTCTCTTCTCTTACTCCACATCATCATATTGCCTTATTGCCTGTGCAGCAGTGTTTAATCATAAATTAGTAGAAATGAATCCAGCATCTCAAACTCAGTATTTGGAAAGCATCAGTGAGACCAAACATTATTGTCAATGGCGCTTGACAATACAGTACAGATTAGAAACTTTGTACGGATTTAAAAAGCACAAAAATCTGCAAACACTAATGACAGTGAATGAGTTGATCACATTCTAGGATGCCGTGATACGGAATTTGCAAAGATTTGAGCAGCTGTGGTAGCAGGCAAGGTTTATTGTGATGCACAATTACTTTTTGTGAAAAAGCTTATAGACTTGTTACATGACCAATAAACTGTTCCTAGGCAAATTATCTTTCAGCCCTTTATTCAACACATATATTTAACGGACAGCTATAAATTATGTAAACAAGCTATTGCAAAAATATATATATATCTTCAAACACAATCACTATAGTTTCCATAAAACAATCTTGTGGAAAGCAGTTTATGGACAAAACAGTTTATATATGTTGTAGACTGGGAGATTACGAAGACATAATTTTCTATGTGTGCAAATATATATATATATATATATATACACTCACCTAAAGGATTATTAGGAACACCTGTTCAATTTCTCATTAATGCAATTATCTAACCAACCAATCACATGGCAGTTGCTTCAATGCATTGAGGGGTGTGGTCCTGGTCAAGACAATCTCCTGAACTCCAAACTGAATGTCTGAATGGGAAAGAAAGGTGATTTAAGCAATTTTGAGCGTGGCATGGTTGTTGGTGCCAGACGGGCCGGTCTGAGTATTTCACAATCTGCTCAGTTACTGGGATTTTCACGCACAACCATTTCTAGGGTTTACAAAGAATGGTGTGAAAAGGGAAAAACATCCAGTATGCGGCAGTCCTGTGGGCGAAAATGCCTTGTTGATGCTAGAGGTCAGAGGAGAATGGGCCGACTGATTCAAGCTGATAGAAGAGCAACTTTGACTGAAATAACCACTCGTTACAACCGAGGTATGCAGCAAAGCATTTGTGAAGCCACAACACGTACAACCTTGAGGCGGATGGGCTACAACAGCAGAAGACCCCACCGGGTACCACTCATCTCCACTACAAATAGGAAAAAGAGGCTACAATTTGCACAAGCTCACCAAAATTGGACAGTTGAAGACTGGAAAAATGTTGCTGGTCTGATGAGTCTCGATTTCTGTTGAGACATTCAGATGGTAGAGTCAGAATTTGGCGTAAACAGAATGAGAACATGGATCCATCATGCCTTGTTACCACTGTGCAGGCTGGTGGTGGTGGTGTAATGGTGTGGGGGATGTTTTCTTGGCACACTTTAGGCCCCTTAGTGCCAATTGGGCATCGTTTAAATGCCACGGCGTACCTGAGCATTGTTTCTGACCATGTCCATCCCTTTATGACCACCATGTACCCATCCTCTGATGGCTACTTCCAGCAGGATAATGCACCATGTCACAAAGGTCCAATCATTTCAAATTGGTTCCTTGAACATGACAATGAGTTCACTGTACTAAACTGGCCCCCACAGTCACCAGATCTCAACCCAATAGAGCATCTTTGGGATGTGGTGGAACGGGAGCTTCGTGCCCTGGATGTGCATCCCACAAATCTCCATCAACTGCAAGATGCTATCCCATCAATATGGGCCAACATTTCTAAAGAATGCTTTCAGCACCTTGTTGAATCAATGCCACGTAGAATTAAGGCAGTTCTGAAGGCGAAAGGGGGTCAAACACAGTATTAGTATGGTGTTCCTAATAATCCTTTAGGTGAGTGTATATAGGCTGCAGAACATTAATAACCGAGGGATACCACTGAAGTGTAGGAAATTGAACAACACTAGCTAGTCAATCATCCTTCATGTCACATGATCTCATTCCGCAGCACAAGGAGACGAACGGCAGCCCAGACCGTGCTGTGAAATGAGAAGGGATTCCCAGTGAAGAGTATTCTATATGTAACCCAATTTGCAGAGATGAACTCGAATAAGTTGCCTAAGTTTGAGTCATCCAGCCCATGGCTGTAATTGCTCACTTCTAGTCTATGCACAAACATACACAGAGAGAAACCCCGACCAGACCCCTACTGCTGCAGTTTCTACAGAGAACGCGTGTGGAGACCAGGGAGCAGTCATTAGATGACCATGTGCTCCTTGATGACCAAGAGTCCAAGCTTGCAGGTAGGAATCAATTGGAATAATTGATGTTGAAACTTTGGATCAATCAAGAATAATTACATTACTGCCCCCGTGTGGAATACTGAGGAATGAAGCTATTAGTTATATTACAAAACAAAACAAAAAACACCAGCTAGTAATGCAATATCACAGAAGAGAGCTTTTAAAATGGACGTGACTTGTCTCAGTCTTTCATGGTACTTCGGTATGAACACAGACTGACGGATTCATTCGTATGCTTAAATTAGCTAAGTACATTGGATTGATTCCCTGTCAAAACTTAAAAAAAAAAGCC
Source organism: Amia ocellicauda (assembly GCF_036373705.1). Classification (NCBI taxonomy): domain Eukaryota; kingdom Metazoa; phylum Chordata; class Actinopteri; order Amiiformes; family Amiidae; genus Amia; species Amia ocellicauda. The sequence goes on from NC_089852.1 coordinate 12,592,442, forward strand.
ATTGTTTTTTCCCCCCTTTGACAGCGTGACATCATAGAGATATTAATTATTAACAGCAGGCATTCCCACCCCCTGGCTATTATTAACGGTCCATTAATTGCAGGGACCCACAGCAATACATCAGACTGTAAAACAGAATACTACAAAAGGCCATGCGTAAGGCAACACTGCATAATTACTAACTGCTGTTAAGCTTTTAAAAAAAAAATAAAGATATCAGATGTAACAATTAACAATACCACACAGCTTTGCCTTGTTTAGATTACAAATGTTCCAGTAGGGCATGCCTCAGAGAAGAGCTGAAACAAGAGAAAAAAAATAGGAGACTCTGAATTGTAACTACGCTGCTCATTCCTCCTGCTCCATACAGCTGTATAAATCACATTATGCACTCTCTCCCCAGCTCAGTCATTTGCCAGATTTGTATCTTTCACCTTCCCTATCTGAAGGCACCCCGCTTTTTGTAAAGGGCGTTTGCTGTTAGACTCTCACAGCGGGAGAGATCATTGACCAGTTTAAGCAAGAATCAATAAAAAGAAAACTCAAAGGCCCTTCCATTATGCCTTGGAAGCGTTGCAGTTAAACCAACAAGCAACAGTGGGATGGACAGAGAGCTGGTTAACAAGTTGCATACTGAAGCCAGAGCCGGGGAATTATGTCCTCAAGATACCACAGCTACCTGCAGACAGCACTTCCTCCAGCGATGCCAGCAATACAGTAACAAGGGCACTCGAACAATGGTGACCACAGGGCAAATACAATGAAACACATACAATTGTATCTTTTATGGATGTTTCATTAGAATACAGAAGATATATGTAGAATATAAGGTGTATACAAGAAAACAACTGAAAATACCCTTTGATGTCAGTGGCTAGTTCTACAACTCTGGATAAAAAATAAGAGACCACTGCAAAATTATCAGTTTCTCTGGTTTACTATTTATAGTTATGTGTTTGGGTATAATGAACATTTTTGTTTTATTCAAAAAACTACTGACATAATTTCTCCCAAATTCCAAATAAAAATATGAATGGAATGGAATGGCTGCCATACATGTAGAGATGCTGATTTAAGAAACATTTGCAGTGGTCTCTAAATTTTTTCCAGAGCTGTATATTGAGTTGAGTTGGTATTCACTACAATACAGATTTCTTTAAGGAAATATAAAGTAAATAAAACTGTACAGTACTGTGCAAACGTTTTAGGCAGGTGTGAAAAAATGCTGTAAAGTAAGAATGCTTTCAAAAATAGACATGTTAATAGATTATATTTTTTCAATTAACAAAATGCAAAGTGAGTGAACAGAAGGCCTTCAAAACTGCATCAATTCTTCTAGGTACACTTGCACACAGTTTTTGAAGGAACTCGGCAGGTAGGTTGGCCCAAACATCTTGGAGAACTAACCACAGTCCTTCTGTGGATTTAGGCAGCCTCAGTTGCTTCTCTCTTCATATAATCCCAGACAGACTCGATGTTGAGATCAGGGCTCTGTGGGGGCCAAACAATCACTTCCAGGACTCCTTGTTCTTCTTTAGGCTGAAGATAGTTCTTAATGACTGTCACTGTATGTTTGTGGTCGTTGTCATGCTGCAGAATAAATTTGGGGCCAATCAGATGCCTCCCTGATGGTATCGCATGATGGATAAGTATCTGCCTGTACTTCTCAGCACTGAGGAGACCATTCATTCTGACCAAATCCCCAACTCCATTTGCAGAAATGCAGCCCCAAACTTGCAAGGAACCTCCACCATGCTTCACTGTTGCCTGCAGACACTCATTCGTGTACCGCTCTCCAGCCCTTCGGCGAACAAACTACCTTCTGCTACAGCCAAATATTTCAGTCCAGAGCAGCTGCTGCCATTTTTCCGCACCCCAGTTCCTGTATTTCCGTGCATAGTTGAGTTGCTTGGCCTTGTTACAACGTTGGAGGTGTGTCTTTTTGTCTACAAGTCTTCCATGAAGGCCACTTCTGACCAGACTTCTCTGGACAGTAGATGGGTGTACCAGGGGTGGGGGGTGCTAGCGGGGGGGTGGGAAGGGTGTGGGGGACTGACAGTGTTTTATCTGCAGTGATAGCGGTGGGTGGGGGGGGGGTGCTGACGGTGATTTGTCCGCAGCTCAATTTGAGGGGGCAATGCCCCCTCCAGCCCCCCCTAGAACTGGCCCCAGCTGGACATCTTCTGATTGCGAAGGGAAATAAGCATGATGTGTCTTTCATCTGCTGCACTAAGTTTCCTTGGTGCTCCTTCAAAAGAGCTTGGACAGCACATCTGGAAACCCGTCTGCCTTGAAATGTCTGCCTAGGAGAGGCCTTGCTGATGCCGTATAACTACCTTGTGTCTTGTTGCTGTGCTCAGTCTTGTCATGGTGTAGGACTTTTGACAGTAAACTGTCTTCAGCAACCTCACCTTGTTAGCTGAGTTTGGCTGTTCCTCACCCAGTTTTATTCCTCCTACACAGCTGTTTCTGTTTCAGTTAATGATTGTGTTTCAACCTACATATTGAATTGATGATCATTAGCACCTGTTTGGTATAATTGTTTAATCAAACACTGACTATATGCCTACAAAATCCCTGACTTTGTGCAAGTGTACCTAGAAGAATTGATGCAAAGGTTGGTCACACCAAATATGGATTTGATGTAGATTTTTCTTCTGTTCACTCACTTAGTATTTAGTTGATAAATACAATCTATTAACGTCTATTTTTGAAAGCATTTACTTTACAGCATTTTTTCAAACCTGCGTAAAACATATATATATATATATATATATATAATATCCCTTTTACAAACCCAGCTGTGTGTGTTGTGTTCTTTGTGATTCTGTATTTTCTCTCATACCTTTTCTACTATGCTAGTCATTCCAGGAAAAACAGGTTATGAAAACACAGCATGTTGCTAGGAAGTAAACGGGGTACGATAATTTGTTTCAGTGGAGGGAATAAAGATGCATTGTAACAAACACAATTCTTCCCACACTTCAATTTTGGACTTTTGGGCCCAGAGCCAATGGGCAGCCAATATCAGTCGCTGAGGAGTTTTAATGAAAGGCTCATCGGCAGATGACGCGTGTACATTTTTGGAAGAGAAAAGTGCCAACTGCTGCTTCAGAATCAAGTCTTTTATACAAACCAGCACTACAGGTACAGAAACACACCTAGAAGCTCCTTAAACACAGTCATAAAAAGGGAGTGGTGCAGTTCACACTTACTGCGTCATACCAACATACAAACTACCAAATTATATAGTGATGTCATCCAGAAAGAGGGTGAATGCATGATTTTAGTCAGACCCATTTGGTCACATTGTGCTTTAATCAGACCTACCTTATACATATGTCTCACTGAAGAGAACACACTTAACACCAAGGAACACGCTTGTATTTGAACCATTTCTTAAACAGGATCCCTTTACTTGATTAAATACATGACTTTCATATATTAAACTACCCTCTAATTAGTGTATCATTGGTTTGCACTTTCTTCTGTGCATTGGGCAGATTTTAGTTCCCATTAGAACTAAATGGGGCAGGGGGGGGACTGAAGAGAAAACAGCCCTTCTCCACTTTTCCATGACCCCAGCACAGTGGAAGGATTGCAGCACCATTTAAGTAGCTAATTATATCAAACATGCCCCATCTCCTCATAAAAAAAGTCTAACCAGGTCTGATTTCTTGCATTTATATTTGAAAACATGGCAATGCATTTAAAGGAACATATATAAGTATGATTCAACTATTTTTTATTATTGTTTGTTGGAACCATGAACGACAGCTGAATACCAAAAACAAAATCTCTAGTTATTGGAGGGAGAAGATGACGTTAATAATCCAGCTGCAATTGATTTTATTGACAGTGGAACATAAGCAGGAATGACTAAGAAAAGAGCACAAGACATCTTGCAGCGAGAATCTGGGGTCAATCGTACAGTCAGAAAATCACTTTGTATGAACAACCTTGAAATTCACAGAATGCTGAAAGGAATTTCTACAGAAATTAATGGCATGTCACAGGTTATTAAGCACATTTTTCACTTAAAAAAAAACAAGCATCCTATTCTGTTAAATTAAACATCGAGGAGCCACCGTGAAAGGTTACAGAAATATTTGGTAAATCCAGTCAAAGGCCTATTTCTATGACCGTGATAATGAACATCTCCAGTCTTAAATGTTGAATAGTGCACTGCTGCTATTGTTAATAGGGACTGGAGGTTATCACGCAAATATCCTTCACAGAAAAAAGTAAACTATTAACTGAATCCACCTTTCCTATATTGTCAGAAATCTGTAGCTACATCTATGAATTTGACCCAGCAGGTAAACAATAATAGTGATTGAAGACTACATCTGTGAAGGTTAAGGAGAGACATTTGGTAGGATCTGGAACACAGCAATAAAGATTTGTGCCAAGAGTAGGATTCATGCCCACTTTAAGATGTGCAGTATCCAGTCATTTTATTAAACTTCATTCCCATGAGGTAATCATTCATAATTCATAAGTCTCAGGTTCCCTGGAATACTGCCAGGCTTTGTTCAGTGGTTTAAAGTTCAGACTTCTTATTTTCTTTACATACTACCCTGATATTCCTCAATGTTAAAGTGGAGGTACAATATGGACATGTAACAATATGAACACAGTGCAATAACTCGTACACTTTAATGCCTCTATCTTTGGCTATAGAAAGTCTAGACATTTACCGCAACCAACACACACACACAATTAAATAGCATTTAAAGAACTATTATGTAACGGCAAGTGTACAAATAAATGGAGACCGGTCTTTACAACCTGCTATTGGAGATAGCAGTTTAATTGCTACAGGACCTGGGTATGTTACAGTTGCCATGAAATAACCTTCAATATGTACAGCTCTGGAAAAAATTAAGAGACCACTCCAAGTTTAGAAATCAATGTTAAATGGTCTCTTAATTTTTTCCAGAGCTGTGTATATACACACACACTTCACAATCTGTCTGTGCACCGTCAGCAAATCCTTGTAAATGTCAATCATATATAATGGCCTAAAACGCTCCACTGCACTTCTTTAGGTAAGGCTCATTGTATATCTCCTACAACTTTGCATCTCTCAACATCTCAAACACATTTATATATTTAATGGAAGCAATGAAATGTGCATTATCTATATTTTAACTGTTTCTGCAAAGAGATTGTATCAGGTAACACAGCAAGTCTCACTGATGTCATTAGTGGTGATTCTTACAACACAAACCAGCCCCAAATGTTTAAAACCTCCATCATTCACTTATGTCTTTATATGTCCTCTTCGGTCAAGTGTTAAGTAAAAGCTTTTCCCCTAAATGATACTTGCAGAAAAAGATTATTCTGCCCTTCACCGTGTTGCCTGTGCTTGGGTGAACTTTGACTTATACACCAGATACAAGTCTGTTCACAACTATAAAGCTTCCCACATCTAAGAAATATCACTGTGACAAACTGAGCAGAGTGCAGGCCCGTCTCTCAGCTGTGGCAGTGTGCAGTAGGAGAGGTAACCACAGTACAGAGCAGGAGCTCTAGCTGTCTGCCTGCTGCAGGTTCCTCTCATAGTTCTCCTCGCAAATCTGGATGCAGTTGGAGAAGTAGCAGTGGTCTGAAATGGCCCTGAGGAGATCAGTCTGAACCAGGCTGATATCATAGAGCTCAGAGGTTGAGGCCGTGCGGGTCTGAGTGCCACCAGGCTCTAGAAACACCTGTGAAAACAAGGAGTATGGTCAGCCTCCTAATGTGTGTGATTTAAGTTCCTATTACCGTGTTTATTAGGTTGGATTTCAACCTGCATGTCAAACTGTTTTTCTCCACCAAGTTTTCCCTGTACCTTACAACACTAACTTAAATTTTCCTCCCCAGCTCAGGAGATACTGCAGCAAAGGTGGTGCACTATTCAGTCTAAATTTGTTAATATATATTGCAGAATTAAAAACTAAGCAGTCAATATTCTACTAAAAAAGTGAACCTTGCAATTTATTTAATTAGACATTCGAAAAATAAAACTATGATAATGAGATTGGATTAATTTGGTTTGAAACTGAAAAGATCAGGCTGATTTATCCTGGCCTTTTACTGAAAAAGGTTGCGCTGAACAAATTAATAGGATTCAAATTAACAAAGGAAAACAGAGCTGATTATGAGAGGGGGAAAAAAAAACTAAAACAGTTGGCTAATTAAACACTAAATAAGTTCTCCTGTGAGGTATTCTGCATGTGCTGCAGGACCTATGATTTATGGCACCCAAAGGTGAATTAAATTATTAATTGACTCTTGTTCCTAACCAGTTTAATCAGTATAGAGGTTTGTTTTCTTTGTCCGAGACTCAGTCCTCAATAATACAGAAAACAGACAAACCCTGGAACCAGTGGCAGTTTCCAATGCTGGTTAAGTACACACTTCAGTAATTTAAACACCATAATGTCCTGCTGGTCTCAGGAAAAGAAAACACACATTGTACTTAAAGTGTACGACTTTAGCAGTGATAAACTTGCTAAAGGTCATGTTTTCATTAAAAGGTCAACGTTTAACAGACAATCAAAGGCATTACCCTCCCGTTTTTTTTTTTTTTTTTTACCAATTTTGTCGACATAATCCAATATGTTGCTGCCCTGACCCATGTTCTTAAACACGTTTGGTAGTTTACCAGGTAATCGTTTGGTAGCGACTTGCTGTTGTAAATCTTTCCATTAGAAAAATGTATTCTGGTCTCAAAGGTACTGAAGCAGACATGCATGTCGAGACTGAAAGCTCACCTTTGGATGGACAATGGTATCCTCATCGATCATTCGAATATTATCATCTATGAAGATGTGCTGCACATCGGGATCAAAGGGGTCGATCCACATGGGCTTTCCTCCCTGCAGTGAGTAGGAGTTTCGGGCCCACCTACAAACAGAGAATGGCTCAGGCCTGGCTATGATGGTGGGCGGGGGGGGATTCAGAAGTGGCTCCGGAAAATTAAAAATGGAGGAGAGAACGGCAAGCAATAATCAACACTTAAAAAAAGAGGCAGCCCACATCTGTTCCATCACAACACTCGGGGAATAAATCTAAAAACAAGCCAGAGTATTATAAAACAGTGCTTGCTAACCTTTGCTGTGCCAATAATAACACAAATAAAAAAATATCAGCGCCATCTCCGAGGGCGGAGAGCAGTAGGCCATGATATTAGACTAAAAGCCCCTGGCATGAATGTAAAAACGCTGCTCGCATTTCAAAAACATCCCTAACTCCAGGGAACTGCAAAAGTGTATTCCTCCCACTTGTCCAAAGCAGTGATTATTGTGATAGCTGTAGACCCACAATACAGAGGGACACCCTGAATAACAATTATCCAGATTCTTACCCGGTCACACTCTCGCTATACATCTGAACAAAGCGCACTGCTGCTATTCCCACACCACTGCTACTGAATGTCAGGAATGCTCAGGTCCCAGTGTGAAATGCACAGGGAGCTCCACTCACTATATATCTAGCCAAGCTTCCTCAGTCTGATATGCTAAATGACAGTGATCAGCACACCGAAACTCATCCGATTACATTAACAATACGGGAAATTCAGTACTACTTCAGGCCAGAACATCCAGCCTCCTCACCAGTCAAAATGGTCCTGGAAGCCGCACAGTCCCTGCAGGGAGCTGAGGTAGTGGTACAGGCCCCTCTCGCTGTCCCGCGCAGATACACGCTCCAAACCCCGGGTCAGAACCACGTCTCTCTTACTGCAACGGATCTTCCCCAGCGTCTCATTCAAGGTCAGCTGTCAAAGGGAGATATTTTTTTTTTTTTTTTTTTTTTTTTAAATGTAGATGACGAGAGAAAGAAGAAAAATGCCACAGAGTACACTAGATCCCCATCGAGCAAAGTGTCCCATCCAGCCCACTTTCCTGGACTATTCCACACAGAGGTATCTTTAAGATGCTTCAAGTTTTCCTCATCCTGCTCGTTGTAATAGGATTATTGATTGGGCCCCCATTAAGGAAGCATTGCCCTACTGATCGATCGTCTGCCATTAAATTGCCAACATCATACACTGCCACAGAATACTCAATGGAAGTGCTAGAAGTACCCTTTAGATACAAGGAGACTGACAGGCCCTTATGTCTAACAAGTACAATCATTAAAGTTAAGAAAGCAGGTTTTGATAAAGCCTTCAGAAGAGAAAGGGCAGTAAAGATTAGTATTTTTCTGAGTTTTTTTATTATTGATCTTCCACTTAAAGTCCTTGAGAGGATGCCATCTGAAATGGTCATTTCTCTTGTAATCCTGGGCTCTATCCATTTAATTCACATTTACAGCCCAAAATCAATGTATTTTGCTCCAGCTCTCGTGTAAGCTGTTCAAAGCCTATAAAAGTAGAATTCACTGTATGGGTCCAATAAAGAACAACAGGAAAGAAAATAACCTTGTCCCTGAAGAGTTGCAGAAATCCACAGAGAGATCCAATCAAAACATTTTTATTACAAGCAGCTGCTCAGAAGAGGTTCGAGAGGCAGTCTCAAGTACAGTCTTAGAGACATTACAAACTACAGGCACTTTTATGCACAACACACAGGAGAGAGATAATAGAGCCCACGTCTGTCCTGTGATGAGTGGAAGTTTGGTTTCTGCCCGACAACTGCTCAGGAAGACCCATACATGGTGAAACCGGGGAGAATTAAGGCATACGTAATGTTTAATATAAGGGGGGCTTGTATGATGCATCAAGCCCAAACTGCTGGTGAAAACTGGTTCTTACCAGACCCTGTTCTTCTAGGCATCAGGGTTGAAATATAGCACAGTAAGACCGTGAGAGCAGACAGTGCATATGTGATTGATTCATTTGAAAAAGATGCTCCCGCACACTGTCTCTACTAGCAAGTGTTATAATTCAATAGAATGCAATGTTTTGATCAAAGACCTTATAACACTTGCAGTTAGAAACTGTGTGGGAGCATGCGTTTTCTATCCAGATCCTTTTCACTCATACACACCTGTCTAGTCTATACAGGTGTGCAATTAGCTTTTGTTATAGTGATTAATTACCTGAATAAATGTCATGTTGTAACATGTTCACCACACATTTACGCACATTCATGCATTTTTGGTGATGTTTGCCTTTGGCTGGTAAAAATATCAAGTTTCTGGTAAGTTTTTTCCTTCTACCAGACACAGTGGCTAGTGGCCAAAAAAGTTACATTTTATCCCCTGGCCATAGCACTTCTGTATTCGTCATTGACTCCACATGCACAGTCAAACTGACTTTAGCATGTGCCTGCCTTTTTGTAGCCAGTTAAACCAACGTATAGAGAGACAGACCAGGTATAATTGAGCAAGCTAATTATATACAATATTTATGCCATATTCATCTGCCTATGATTTCATTTGGAATATTTAAGCAAATCTTAAATGGATAGGTAACAATATCACTTGTTATGTTTATTTGGTACAATTGTGCCAAATTTTAAAACCACTGTTTGACAAAGTCAACCAGGGACATTTTCAGAGACAGAGTACCAAATTGGGGATGTCTGGTCAGTCTAAAGTACATCTACTCATTAAATTAATGTAGATAAGAAGTTAAATATGCATAATTTTGCATCGCTTGTGTAATTAGTCCAGCAAGCCTCTGAAACAGCTTCCCAAACAGCTCTGCTAAGAGGAACCACTTCAATTTTCTTTGCACTACTCACCCCAAGAATCGGCAGGTCTGGGAAGAGGGGATGCGTCCCTTCTGCTAGCACGGTGTTCATGGCCAGTAGGACGCGGGGCAGGTCTGTTCCGAAGGTGCGGAAGAGGACGGTGAATTCCCTGCCCTGTGCCACCAGGTCCTGCAACAGCTGGAAGAAGGAGGGCAGTATCCAGTGGTACAGCCGGCCATCCTCACCCCTTACCGCCAGCACTCGGTCCTGCTCCTCCCCAGGCCACTGCAGCAGGGCCAGGTGCTCCTCCAGTACGGCCCTGAAGCGCTTCCCCTCGGCTGTAGCCGTGAACCCAGAGACCCGGCCGAACTGGGAGTAGTAACTCACTGCATCCTTGCATGGAGGAAGGAGGGAGGGTGCCTCACTTATGCACTCCCATTTACCTGCAGAGGAAATGGACAGAAGACAGATCTTTGCCAATTCTTGTGAATGTCTCATTAATTAGTGTGGTGTTTAGCAAACACCTCTGGTTCCTAAGTGGTAAACATTGATGATCATGCAGTTCTCAATAGGAAGCTCAAACAGGATCAAGGCTTTCGTTTTTTATTTTGAATGGCATTTCAAAGTCTCCAACCAATAAGGTTTAATCTACTACCATGGGCGATGCCTGAGGATTACTTCTGATCTTTTAAAGCTGGAGTGCTCGGGTGTCCATGCCATTACCTTGCTTATTCAGTTTCCCCCAGGTGACTGTGGATATAAAATAGTCCAATGCAGCCACTGTGCCTTGCCTGGTCACGGCATCAGAGACCAGGATGGTGTTGTTGAGGTCCATGTGAATGACTAGCTTCCTCCGACGGCGCAAGTCGATCCCCTTGGGTACCGAGAGCTGGAGGCCATCCGACGCCGGGGTATCCACAGCCGGGTCTGGACTCGGATCACCATTTTGCGCTGAGTGGTTGTATGCATCTCGTGTCCCATCACTCTGCACAGCATTATGCACATCACTACTGTTGTTACACCTACTCCACATCACGGCGCTTGAGTTTTCAAGTCTGTACACTACACCTCGCAGCTGTCTTCGTCAAGGATAATTGGTTTGGTGTTCCACCTTAATCTTCCACGCAACTAAAGCTCCAAATAAATAATTATGACGAATATATATTTAAAATAACATATATTTTAGATAAGATTAAAAATAAATACAAATATCTTCAGGCTTTTCTTAATCAAGTACAACCTCTTGTAAGCAGTAGTTCGCACATCATTCTCACTGACATTATGAAGTTAAACATCCACGACTCGAGAAACAAAAACAGCAAAAGACGAGACGAGAAACGGTCAGAAATATAATTAAATTAAGTCACGGAGAGTTTATTACCCAGCTGAGGCGGAAATGGGTAAGTGCACATGTATAACTTTCGCCATTGATGCATGCTAGTCGGACATCGTGAAGTCCATTAAAACTGAACCGTCGTTTAATTGAATGTAACTCAGACCAGAAGCGTTGCGTTTCGTGTCTCTCGTTGTCCTACCACAGCAACACATCATTTAGTCCAGAGTCAGCGAATATAATAATATAATATAGACAGTTGTGTCCGAGCTGGAACTCGTCTACTTCCACAAACGGGATGCCATAAATAATTAAAAGTGCGTTCGTTCAATAAAGAGTGAATCCAACACAGTTAAAAAGTGTAATATGTATATTTCACCTTCTCGCACAAAACCGTCAAGCCCTATTTGTGAACAGAAACACGGAACCGGAGGTATGACGCACTACAGCCACTCACTCAGTGCTAAACGCAGGAGTTGCTTTCAATGCTTTCCTAAGTTCAGCGTAATACCGGCTTTTCAAGGCACTCCTATCCGACAACAAACGCATGTCTTTACTTCCTCGTTGCTCCAAGGGTAACGTGACACAAACAGAAAGACAATCCGACACGGAGTCAAAACCTCCACTATGGGAATGAGCGCCACCTGTCGGACATGTCGAGATGTGGTAGATAATACTGGATTGAACTCCAGGACGCGTCTATCCAGTGTGAACGTGGGAAAGCCAAAACTATACCTAAAGGTCAATTGTATATGAGGAATAAAGACAGAAACACCATTTACCACCCAGGATTGTGGTCTTTCACAATTTCAGACCACTACCTCCATTGTTCATGCATCAATATATTGATAGAATTTAACCGACACCATTTGGCTGGTGTTTTTATATGTGTGATGTGAGTGTATTTTCTACAGCTCAAACTTAGCAAGCTAAGCAAATCTGGTCCAGCATTGCAGTTGCACAGATGACTGCAGTTGAATATGCATTGATCTGAATCTGTGTTGAAGACTCTGGAGAGAAACCTTAGCTCAGACACAGTGCAGGTATTAAACAAGAGATCTATGGTACCTAAAGACTATATTCACCCCCCTTGGACTTTTTCACATTTTGTGTTACAAACTGAAATTGTATGCATTTAAATGGGATTTATTTCACCTTTAATTTACACAACCTACTCAACACTTTCAAGAGGCAAGATTTTTTTTTTTTTTTGGTGAAACTTAAAATATAATAATAATAAAAAAATGAAATGTCTTAGTTAGATATGCATTCACCCCAGAGTCACTTGGTAACACCACTTTTGTTTGAACTTTTAACCATTTTTATTGCACACAGCTGTACTCTATTCAACTTATGTGAATTCAGAATGCAATTGGTTGCACCTGATCTTATTTAGGAGTGTAATATCAAAGGGGGTGAATACTTATCTAATTAAGGCATTTCAGGTTTTATTGATTAGTTTTTTAACCCCCATTTTTTCACCACATTGAAAGTGTGAAGGGTGTTTAGATCAGAAGAAAAACAAATACCATTTAAATGCATCAATGCTTTTTCACAAGAAAATTTGATGTGAATCCAAGGGGGGTGAATACTCTCTTTAGCCACTGGATGTGTCCATTTGTGTGGGTATTTATTTTATCAAATCAATTAATCAATTATTTATCAACAATCAATTTATCCCAGACCATTAGCCCATGGGTAAACTACAGACCGAAAGAATGTACCTTGTTCAGAAGAAAAAATAACTACTTCACAACAAGGTGTAATTTGTTTATACAGATTTTTGATTCACTGCAATGTAGCATTGGAAGCCCAGAATGCAAGTCTGAGAGCACCACATCCAGTTGCAATCTCTTTAATCCCATACAAACCAATCTAGCAGTGGAAACAGGGTTTTGTTAATGCTGTTGTTGATATACATTAGAAAAATATGTAGTCTATAGAAAAAACCCTGAATCTATAAAGCAGTAACAGAGGTTTATGTTATGTATTACAAAAAAGTGCATACCTATGGTTTTGTACCCTATAAAATAAGATTAAAAAAAAAAAATGGAAACAAGATTCCAAAACCCATCTCTTCCAGGAAACTTTATTTAAAGTTACAACTGAATCAGAGTTTTGTTGTGTATACAAACAACTTTTTTCAGTTTCTCAAAAAAGGATTTATTTATATTAACCATTTATACTTTATTCACAGCAGCATCCATATAACCATGTCCCCCACACACACACACATATATGCAGTGGCAATACAAAAAACAAGAATGAAATAAAATACTTAGACATTCCACCCACAAATGAAAGAAAAACAAAACAAACCTTAACTAGGTAAAGAAAAGAATATAAAAGCAATTTTTTTTTTTTTTTTTTTTTTTTTTTTTAACTTTTTCCACACTTGGGCTACAGTGTTACCATGCAGATGATTAAGTGATAAGAGTTTAAGATCAGGTTCTGCAAAAGAGTATACACAGGGCTGACCCAACTGTATATGAAGTGAACATCAGTTTCTCAGGTTGAAGAAAAATAAACAAATTTACCGTGTGTGGGGTAAATTACAAAAAAAAAACAAAAAAAAAAACAATCTGTCCTTAGGCCTCTCCATAAAGAAATCCAACTTCAGAAAAGGTCTTTGTGGTTCCTACTGCGAAATACAGCATCCATCAGTCACCCTTGCTTTGAGAATTGCAGCTGTACCATTCAGCATCCTCAACTCAACTGAATGAGCCAATATGGATCCAATATGACAATTCTGCCTATGCCCTCTGTCGACACTGCAAGGGAAGCCCTTAAAAAGACAGACATTTCAGCACAGAGGCAGCTCCCCACGTGTGTGTGTTTTTAACTGGTGAGGGGGAACCGGCAGTACCCTACTCTGTGGGGAAGGAAGGGGATGGAGTGAGAATCCAATGCACCTGGAGAGTCCATCAATGCAGAGGGGCCAGACAGGCAACCATACTTCATCCAGATCTACTTGGTGCCCAGTGCAGGACTGCAGCACCATCAGGGGGGTATTTTAATCATCATCATCATCATCATCTTCTCACCAGTGTAACGGACTGATGGCACTGCTGACAAAATGAAAGATGTGTGTGTGTCAAGTGTGCACCTAAATGCCCATCATCACCTTATGCTATGATCGGCAGACAGCAAACCGTGTCCCGTCAACTCACTTAAATCAGTAAGTCATCTTAAAATTCTTTAAAAAAATCTCCTAGTATCGTGGTTGGCTCTCCACAGTTCGTGTCCAGTGAGGGGCTGCCCAATTTAATCCACTTCTTCCATGTTGCTGTACGATGGGGTGTCGCAGTCTCCAGAGTGAGGGAACAGATCAGAGTTAACTTCTGGGGTCAGCTGTGGGGGTCCTTCAGGGTCCAGATCTGTCCCAAACAGTGCCTGGCTAGAGGTCTGTAAAATAAATCAGAGTTATAAGACAGGCTCTCTCTAACTCCTTTGGCTGAATGACCCTATCCCCCCACCCCCAATCTGCTTACAATAGGAAACTATAGGAACAATAGGAAATTTAAACCAGTAAAAGTAAACAAACAAACATCACAAAAAAGATGTACAGGGCAAAGGATCCAGGAATCCTAAGTAGATGGATTTCCTTTACCCAAAGCAAAACCAGTTACTGTTTGAGGAATGTGGTTCTTGGCTGAAATGTTTCCAGAGCTTTTTGGAGGACCAGTCTGCATTCGGGGTATCCAAATCTGGTCCTCTTAGACCACAATAGCTTTTTTTTTTTTTACTGAAAGCGAATCTCAATTACATTAATTATTGAATTGTTCTGGCCCTTGAGGAGTATAATTTGGGACACTCCTGCCCTTGACTGTCTGTGAGGACCCCTTGGACTCAATTGACACCGACTTATGAAGTACTAGAGAGATGGATACATTATTAGATCATAGAGAGTTGGATCCTTTTTGGCAGGTTTTGTTGCTTGAGTTGCTGTGATATTTGGGGTTGATAAGAACATCCTTTGCAAACTAAAACTATACTCTCAGCAAAATCTAGAGCTGACCATATTTCAGTTTTAAAATCTTTTGATAGACTGAGCTCTTGGGATCAGAATCTCTCTCATGCAGCAACAGCCACAATTTAAACTGCATGCTTACACTGCTATCAGAAAAGGTGGTCAAAGCTTCAAGAATTCTGAAGGCACTGCATCTTCCTGCCAGCAATAAGCAATAATACCATTGTGTCACAGTGGAAGATCAGAACCAATCCAGAAGAAGGATCACACCACTTACTATACTCCTAAAACAGTTCTGAAGATTTTAAAGAACATTCAAGAATATTGGGCATTAAAGGATTCCTTTTTGAAGAACAAAAAAGGATACTTGATGGTTTAAACTTTCATTATCCTCAAATGCTGCAAATGCAATAACAAACATTTAGACAGCTGTAAGATCAACATTTTATTTTAAAACAAAAAAGGAGAGACAATACAGGTAATGTTATCCCTTGAGCAGCATCCGACTGTTTGGAAGTACAAATTATTGCTGGGAAGCTTGACAGAAATCGTCAATGCTTTTCCCTAAAAAGCTGAATTTACAGAATACATTCAATTTTTAGATTTACATTTATTTAGTTAAATATTGTAAAAAGGCATTTTCTCACATACACACATGCATACATAAATATACGATTAAAATAAATTATATATTTTAGTGTTACTCGGTTTGAGATTATATTCAAGACCAATCACAGACCCACACTGCCTAAACAATCAGAGTACATCGTTAGCGTCAGCACTTGTATTTAACCAGAAAAAAGCCTTTGCCTACAGTTGTATCTATTGCGGACAACGCTTAAACATTTGAAAATACAACGTAACATTAGCATTCCGATTTGCATTTTATAAAGAAAGCCTGAAAAAAACATGCATAGAAAAGGGAAGAAAATTTAGACTGCACATATTACACAAGGACACCTGCTGGAAAAGGTTAAAGGCTTTTTACGTCAATGTTTTTGTGCAAATTGAAAGTATACACATGACAGAAGATCAAAAGAAGGTGGAAGAAGGGATTAACACGATTATGAATATATCCCTGAGAGTCTCATCCAAATACTTGGTTGCTGTGCACAGTACATTTCATTGTGTGCACAATACCCTTCCACACAATATGTTTACTGTTCTTTAAAGTTGTACAATCAGCAGAAAACATCCTTAATCTTAATGAATCTTGACACTATTACCAAGACCATCTGAATGTAGCCGCTTGGTGTGACACCGTGATGTCAGGCTTGACAACTGAAATTGAATATCCACATTTCACAGACTGTACTGAAACACTCCTATCTCCACCCCAACCCCCCCCCCTTTTTTCTTGGGGGATTACATTAAAAAAGTCAACTTCAAAACCAAGAATTACACAGACCTCTTTAGTTTTAAAATGTGTTAAATAAAATGGCAAATATAAATACATGTATTGTCCTATGTATTGTGCTGCAGTGGTGTCACTCAAGATTGGTACACAACAACAAAAAACAGCATTTGACAAATTTAAATGAAACTACATATAGTGCCCTGTCAGGGCGACTACACATCATGCGAGTGTGGTGTCCTATCACAAGACTTTGCTCAGTTCATACGTTTCCTGTTATAGATTCTTGACAGGATATAGATCCTGTACAATGTGCTTCTAATAAATTTGTGTTCAGATTATATGCCAGGCACTTTCAAAAGACACCAAATAATTATGCATCACTGGGAGAAAAAACAAAAACAACAACAACAACAACAAAAAACATGCTCATTAACCATTCACATTAAACTTGTCCCACCCAAACAACTTGGGAATGGCTCCTACAGTATTTCCTAAATGATTTATTCAGGGATTTTTTTTTTTAAATAAATACAAAATCAAATTTGATATTTCATTTATCCTCTACAGAAGGAATTCCTTTATGACATTTCTTAAATTATAATCTGTTAAATTAGCAAATTTTAAATTTGTACATTTTCAAGATTACATTTAGTTTTCTTTTCAGACATCCGTACACATTTTGCATTTTATCCCTCGTGATAACCTTAGAATGACCCACTATGTTAATATTGTAAACTTACAAGTCTGTATTTAGCTGCCTTTCCTTAATAGTTCAGAAATGTTATTTTATGTGAAAAGACCTTCCATTTAATATATAGTAAAAAATGTCAATCAAGTAAAATTACTTTTCAGAATTTCTCAATGTGTTACTAAATTCATATACAGCATGGCCATGGGCAGACCATTTCGATGCTTCTGTACCTGATGACCATATTTTAAAAATACACGCAGTACACATTTATATAAACACATAAAAACAGTATGTTCCATATAGGAGCTCTATCTCTGGCACATCCATTAACTTTAAACAAATGTGTTTGTTCATGATATCTTTAATAGTGTACACCAACAGCAAAGGCATGGACAGCCTTAATGAGACACATACTGGCCAGCTCTTCTCACTAGTAAAAATGTTGACAATATACAGGTTTCCACATTAACCAAGTGTTGTACCAGATAGGTGCAGCACTCCTGGAAACTATATTTTAGTCCCTATGTTCTCCCTGCTACATTCCCTTTTCAGTATCCCCCAAAAAGTGCACATCAATTTGTCTTTAAAAGCAGTCATTGAAACATGAGTGTGAGTATACAAGTACCCTCCAGCTCAGAGTTACCCTCGGATAGTAAGGTAAGAGCATATTGTGTTTCTTCTGAACCAGCAAGTTGAATTATAAATTGTATTTAAGGCTGGGTAGAAATTCTGGACTCAATTTCACAAGCATAGTTCTCAGAGAGGAGTTTGGGATTCGCAAAAGGAGACAGGACTAGAGATAGGGCCATTCCCCCTTTTAAAATAGAAGACTAATGTCACCCAGCATCATTATCCATCCAATTACATCCTTAGTCACATATTTGAAAGTAACAAATCAAAGATTATCAGTCTATGGGATGCCAATTTGTTTTGGCCATCTTGAATTGGACCAAAATCTTTCCGATTCCTCTTAGAAGGCAAACATTAAAAACAGTGAAAAATCCATCAGAACACTAACGCGAGTCTTCGTTCTGGTTCTATGAAAGTTAATACAGCGAAACAGCCAAATTTACTATACATATACACTACCGTTCAAAAGTCTGGGGTCACTTAGAAATGTCCTTGTTTGCAAAAGAAAAGCAAATTATTTGTACATTAAAATAATATAAACTTGATCAGAAATACAGTGTAGACATTGTCAATGTTCTAAATGACTATTGTAGCTGGAAACAGCTGATTTGTAATGGAATATCTACACAGGCGTACAGAGGCCCATTATCAGCAACCATCAGTCCTGTGTTCCAATGGCACGTTGTGTTTGCTAATCCAAGTTCATCATTTTAAAAGGCTAATTGATCATTAGAAAACCCTTTTGCAATTATGTTAGCACAGCTGAAAACTGTTGTGTTGATTAAAGAAGCAATAAAACTGGCCTTCTTTAGACTAGTTGAGTATCTGGAGCATCAGCAATTGTGGGATCGATTACAGGCTCTGCGAAATTAAGGCTATTCCATGCAAGAAATTGCCAAGAAACTGAAGATCTCGTACAACGCTGTGCATTACTCCCTTCACAGAACAGTACAAACTGGCTCTAACCAGAATAGAAAGAGGAGAGGGAGGCCCCGGTGCACAACTGAGCAAGAGGACAAATACATTAGAGTGTCTAGTTTGAGAAAGAGACACCTCACCAGGTCCTCAACTGGCAGCTTCATTAAATAGTACCTGCAAAACACCAGTCTCAGCGTCAACAGTGAAGAGGCAACTCTGGCCTACTAGGCAGAGTTGCAAAGAAAAAGACATCTCAGACTAGCCAATAAAAAGAAAAGATTAAGATGGGCAAAAGACAGAGGAAGATTGGAAAAAAGTGTCATGGACATACGAATCTAAGTTTGAGGTGTTTGGATCACATTCGTGAGATGCAGAACAAATGATGGAGTACTTGATGCCATCTGTCAAGCATGGTGGAGGCAATGTGATGGTCTTGGGGCACTTTGGTGGTGGTAAAGTGGGAGATTTGTACAGGGTAAAAGGGATCTTGAAGAAGGAAGGCGATCACTCCATTTTGCTTCCATTCCTACAACAGGACAATGACCCAAAGCACAGCTCCAAACTATACAATAACTATTTAGGGAAGAAGCAGTCAGCTGGTATTCTGTCTATAATGGAGTGGCCAGCACAGTCGCCAGATCTCAACCCTATTGAGCTGTTGTGGGAGCTGCTTGACCGTATGGTACGCAAGAAGTGCCCATCAAGTCAATCCAGCTTGTGGGAGGTGCTTCAGGAAGCATGGGGTGAAATCTCTTCAGATTACCTCAACAAATTGACAACTAGAATGCCAAAGGTCTGCAAGGCTGTAATTGCTGCAAATGGAGGATTCTTTGACGAAAGCAAAGTTTGAAGGACAATTATTTTTTATTAAAAATCATTATTTTTAACCTTGTCAATGACTATATTTCCTATTCAAACTCATTTCATGTATGTTTCTGAGTGACCCCAAACTTTTGAATGGTAGTATATATATTAAGGTGTATATATTAAACTGAATGATGGACTGTGAGGCTGTATAAATCTTAAAAGAACCCTCTGCAATATCCTGTTTATATATAAAATAAAATGACTAATTAAAATAACAGGATTAACAGTTTTAGAGGTTAGTATCCAATTCTAAAAAAAAAAAAAAAAAAAAAAGCAAGCAGAGTTTCAGTGTTTGACAAATTCTTCACAAATATTTAGCAAAAATGTTTTTCCCTCCCCCACTTTCAGAATGTCCAATCACATCCCTCATATACCCTGGGATTCTATTTGACCTGAATTCCATCTGCTACTACAGTCATCCAGTCCTGCAGCTGCCCACCTAGCTACAGCCGTGGCTAATAATCTCCCTTCAGCCCTAGATCCCCCCAGCATTCTGGTAACTCTGTGACCCTGCCCTGATGCTTGCTACTCATGTGTTCGAGACTTCAGGGTGATTGGCGCAGTGCAGCATGGACGTGTCCTGCCATCTCTAGGCTGTAGGGTGCATCCTTGTCTTGTACGCTTTATAATACACAAGATACCACAGAGGGTCAATATACACCTGCAGCAAAGATCAAGCCCCCGTTTTGCAGTCCATTTTAATGGCAGAGAACAACGTATATGCCAAGAGCAGAACAGCCCATCTACCCTGCCCCCCTCTCCTGACCCTGCGTGTGACCAGCTCATCTAGCTCCATCGGCCCTGAGAGATCAGGGGATACAGCACGTTGAGGACCAAGGCCAGCAATGCCGCCAAGGTGCCCAGGATAAAATATCGGACGCAGTCATCGTCTGAGTAATCGGAGAGGCTGTCCAGTGCCCCCGAGGCTCGCTGGGTCTCCACTCCTGCCCGCAGCCTTCTGCTTGCTCGTGGCCCGGCCTCTTCCTCCTCTTCCTCCAGTTCCTGCCATATTAGAGAAGCCTGCGATTTGCGGAAACCTGCGTCAGCTTCTGGAAAGGTGTGCTTATAGAACTACACCCCTCCCCATCCACCCTTACTGCCTGTGTGCATTTACTGATCCTTGTTTCAACGCCATGCAGCGTGCAAAAGGTGTTGTTACATTTTAGCAAAACAAGTTTCAAATAGATGCATTTCTGTTGTGACAATGGAGAAAACTGAGGAGAGCATAAACAAAATATGATGCTAAAATGAAGAGTGAAGCAGTCTGGGTGAAGGCAGAACCAGTCCCTGTTATGCTTTAATTATGTTGGGTGACCTTCCACTGGCCTGCACTGGGGAAAGGAACAGGTGAAAGGTCACACTGCCATGACTGTTAATCAGATCAATTTCAGTACACATCTGCCCTGTGAGGTAAACCCTTTCAAGATACCAGTTCGTTTTCATAAAATACAGTAATTTAACATTTTGTGGCATAAAATAATTACTATTAACATACTAGATTTTCTCTCAGGGGACACCCGTGTATAATCTGTATTTTATATATATATATAGCAAGTTTGATTGTCAATGGAACAATGCAGTGTGTATGTGTGTGCAAAAAAATAACATTGCATTCACTTTCCTAGACTCTAGCCCTTGCAACTGGTCAATCATGGATATTGTAATTACTAGGACAAACAGTCCAGAACATCCTGAGCACAAACCCCACACTACACCACTCAGTACTGCCCCATCACATTTCAGAAATATTTAGCATAACTTTTTGGGGAATGGGTCCTGAAAATGTGCCTGCTTAAATGTAGAGTCCCTCTGTCTCAAGTTTCTCCAGGAAATGGCATACACTCCCAGAAATAATTAAATGTGAGCTTCTCAGCTCTTGGGTTAATGTTCATGCAAAATAACCCATTGCCACTCTTTGCGAATAACCTAATTTTAATGGTGAGCTAAAAACGGATGCTTCAATTGTCAAATACATATGGCATATGTTACAACACTTTCAGATTTAAAGTTGTGCAAAATGTAACACTTTGTCTCCATCACAGCATCAAAGAAACACCCCCCCACCCCCTCCCACTACAAGACAGAGATTCCATGAACTGTTCTAGAAGATAATAAAACAAATCGCAGGGGCAGAAAATCCCAGGCCCACATTGCATGGACAATCACCACTAGACAATTACTACTGCCTTGACTACACTTATTCAGCTTGCACTAATGTTACACCACTGCCCCTCTGTCAAAGCTAAACAATTCTTCCTAATCCTAAAGAACACTAGAATTAATTAAATTCAACAGATCTAGACTCAAATACAATCTGACAATCAGACATTTCACTTGAAGAAATCCTTTTATATAAAAAAATAATAATAATAAAGAAAAATGGTGAGGGTGCTGCTTAATTTAGTATGCAAGGTCAGCACTGAACACCTTGACCTGTGCTTTAAGTACTGATTTCCAAGGTCTTCCTCAGGCAGTTGCAAAAACACAAACAATGGTAAAAAGCAACATTGCTTATAACAAGGGTTAAAATAAATAACTGCATTAAGATCAAGCCAATCTGGAAGGAAATAAAGGCAACTTATGTAACAATGCAGAAGACACTTTTGCCAACACCCCACACATCCTGAGATTTCACCATATTGCCCAACAGACAACAAGCCTACTGAAGAAGAGCTGAACCCAGTCCCCAACACACCAGAAATGTGATCTCCAGAATTACATCAAGTCACCACATTTACTCATTACTGTCTGATACTGGTTGAAATGAAAACATTGCTGCACTTCCAGATGGTTTGCCACAATAAACAGCAATTTGTTGGTGGGTTTGATACAATCTAAATAAATTTGAAGACAGCAAAGAAAATGTGCCACAAGGCATTCATTTGGACCTATTCTGTATTTTACTAATACAGCACAGAGCTGAATATCTATAGGAAAGAAAGTGAAGCAATGCATTAAATGATAAAACAGATCCTAAGATCTAGATGTTTGCAGGTTGTGCCCTTAACTGATGACACTGATATTGTTTTCCCTTGCAAAAAACATGTTGAATAAAACAGCAGCACCAGGCATTGATAAACTGATATACTTTGTATTCACAAAGCCATATGAAGCTTTGATTATGGTTCCTGTTATTTTAAGTCTTGTTTAAAACATTGCTTGTGAAATCCTTTGGTATTTCATGACACACTGCAGTGATGTTTGGCAGCACATTTATGAAGGCATTATAAGATTACGGTGGTTCAGCTCAATATTAAGAAAGATCAGCTTACAATCTAGAACCAAGCAAGTCATATTGAAGACACACACCAAAAAAAAAAAAATCCATCAATGTAAATCTAAATCAATACATCTCCCAAGACTGTTACAGATTTAAAATGCTTCCTTTTGCATCTATACCTAATTTCAGATACTTAAAAGTAATAACCAGGATTCCAACCATAATTGATCAATAAGGGGCTACGTCTCCAATCTGACAGAACATAAGGTCTGTGGTCGGACACACAATCACATACAGGCTTCCTCATATATGGTCGATGTTGCAACATCCTGTAGGAGATCAAAGAGGGCCATGCTTGATTACAGTGGGTGGGTGTAATTGGATTTCCTACTGAGGAATCACATTTGCTGAATCACAAACCCTACTAACCCCAGTCTCATCATGTCTGACATTTCCCCCCTCCCACTGAGGCAAGCTGCCTGGAGTGACCCCTGTGCCGGGCAAGTGTGGTTGTGAATGAATCCTGCATGTGAAAGCGGCTCACCTGGCTGGCTGTGGCTCCTGCAGCTGCCGGGGACTCTGCGCCATGGGGGCTGGGCATTCGCGAGGGTCTCTCTACGGGGGAGTTTTGGCGGCGGTAGAACAGGACGTAGGCATAGCGTGTCACCACCTGGCTCTCCTCCACGGTGGTGACTGTGCTGTCATCAAACAGGCGCCAGCCTGCCACATGACCAACAAGCATTATTTCAGACAAGCCAAGACTCTCCACACTCCAACAGTGCTGTGCATGTGACAGTGGTGTCCCTATTTACCCCCCTACTCCCTCTCCTCTCTAACAGTGGAAACAGATCTTCTAAAAGCACACAGAGTCATCGTTAACATTTCAGCTGGCATGCCACTTTGATTACTGAGGTCTTATGTTTATGAAGGCCCAAAAGACCAGGTTTAATTGAGCATCTCTATTTCATGGATCAAGCCACAACTATAAAAAGAAAGGGGGGGGGGGGATCTTTAATTTTTTCTAATTTTGACAGGTGAAATGATCCATAACAAAGAAAAGGTGAAGTGTTCATCTGAAGTGAAATAAATAAATGTCAACAGATTACTTGACTGCAATGAGATTTCCATTAAAATCCACAAAACAGGGGGACAAGGCACTAAATGTGACAAACAGGAATGTAAAGTGGAGTGTAGAAGCTGATCAATTTGTGACCCAGCATCCCTCACTTACCGACGTCACTGCGCTGGCTGTTCTTGTCATTGGGCAGTCTGGCATACGCAGTGTAATGTCCTCCAATCATACCCCCATAATGATTAATCACAGCGTACAAATCATAGATGGGAGGCTGGCTGTCATCCTTCTGCCCGATGCAGAACTTACTAAGGTCCAGGTTTCTGTTGGAATTAATAAACCTCCAGTTAGCATCACAGAAAACCCATGGGCGGCTCAAGGCAGGTAAGAACTGTGACGTATGGTATGACAACCACAGGAGTAATAGCACGCAGGTTTGGGGGAAGACCCCTGCCGTACCTGACAGGGAAGTCCACCATATCATTGATCTTGTCCCTCCAGATGAAGCTGCGAAAGGAGAAGCGCTTGAGCTGGATGATCAGCACGTTGGGCAGCCGCCACAGCATCAGCTGTTTGGATGCCTCCCTGTGCTGCTTGCACTTCGGACAGTACCTGAGGGAACAGAATCGGGCTCAGCTCTAGCACTGCTCAAGCAACCACAACAGGTAAGGCACTTCGTATATACTCTGAGCCTAGACTCGCTCGACTCAAACTGCCTTTGACATCCAGTTCTGTCCCAAAACAGACCACCACAGGAGTGTGCCTCACATCTAATATTGCCATGAATCAATACTAATTAAATACAAGTAACTATTATAAAGGCTGGGATAGTTCTATTTCCTCCTGTGCTTATGAACTTATTTATAACCTGAAATGATACCAGTGTTATAAAATACAGTCGTCAAGCACTTGAGAACAGCAGACTGGTTTTAGGTTCTTGTCTCCCCTTGTGCATACATCTGCAGTTTTCTCTATCGGTGTAGGACTATGGTGCCGGCGCAGGGCTCGTACCAGGCCTCCTCGGGGGCTAGCACCTCTGGCTTGGTGAAGAGGTTGAGGCACTGCTCTAGGGTGAAGTGCCCAGCCCTGGCAGCCTCGCTGACTGACCCTGGGTCCTCCACAGACTCCAGCTCCTTGGACTTGATCAGGACGTACTCCTTCTGCCGCTCGTTGTTCTTCCAAACCAGGATGATGGAGGAGTCCTCAGCGATCTGCAGCACCGCATCATCTGCAGGACAGCACAGCATCATCATAAGCCTCTCTGTTCTGCTCAGAGCCATCCAGAACCATAAGGTCACCTCATGGGAAACAGAATGTAATTTCTTACCTTTGTCCTCTAGCTTCTGCTCTTTGTTTTCAGAGTCGAGCACAGCAATGTAAAACTGTGAGGCAGAGCGGGCCTGGGACTCACTAGGCTGCTGATAGCCTGTAACTACAGCTGAAAAGCATTAAAAAAAATAAATCGTTTTTAAGCTTTTTGTGTAGTGGGATTTGTATAAAACAATAACAAAAAAAACTCCTACATAGGAAGAATAAATAAACGTTTTGAAGATCCACGCCTGCAGTGAGGGAACAAGGAACTAGAGTACAGCAAATCAATTTAATCAGAAATGTATTTTATAATTTCTTCCTCATCCCCTGGTATTATGCTCTTTCCACAGTGGGAATTACAGTCTGTTTTGTTGAATAAACATTCAGCTCAAGGCCCCAGCTCATTAATGCTAACAAAATGGAACAGTAACATCTGATAATTGCCTTTGTGCACAGAGACCGGCAATGCATGTAATGAGGTGTCTGCACTGCACACTGCACAGAAAAACAGAGGACACTTCATGCAAAATCATTATTAAAATGCAAACTGACATTCGAGATGTAATAAATGCATACTAACTAACAAAGACAGACAGATTAATAAAATAATACATAAATCCTATGAAGAAAGTCCCACCTTCAGGCTTCACCACCTTCTCGCAGAATGTCTCCTTCTCACTTGAGGGACCGTGGGACTCAGCCTTGTGCTCGGAGAAGCCAGAGTCATCGCTGAGGGGGTCTGGCTTGCCGGTGGAGTCCCCTGAGGCCTGCTCTGAATCTGCAGGGCCCTCCGAGGCCTGGCAGGATGCCTCTTTTTCGATGGTGCCCTCTTGGCAGCCACTGTCCACAGTCTCTGACACTATGGGGGGCAGATCTCCTCGACACTGGCTCACCTCAGGAGACACCCGACCCGATTGGAAGGGTGGCTGAAACACGTTGACCGAGTATCTGCAAGGGGAGAGGTAGGGAAGGCAGGTGTCTATGACCCCGTTCATATATGAGATTTAGGCCGTCCCAGGGCCGGGTGAAAACTAATCCAGCTCAGGCAGCTGAAAGGCGACCTAAATGTGAATATGAACGCACCGGGCTAGGTGGAAGGGTCAGCGCGTGATGCAACTCAAGCCATGCCCCCAGGGACTCACGTCCAATTCAAAGGAGATGCCACTTCTCGACAATGCAGACGTAGATACAGGCACCAAAAAAGCCAAACATATATATATGTATATATATATAGGCTAAGTAATGAGTTATAAATCAAACAGTTGAAACTACTTGGCCAATGAAAATAAAAGTGTGTGTAGCTGGTAAACTTGCTATTGTTTTTTTCTTCCTCTACTGGTCTGAAATTTAACAGTATGCAATTTTCAGGTGTAAAATGCATGGTGAAATTGTGAACGGGACCATGTAACTTTATTCACTTATCCAAATTTTGCATTAAAACGATGTAAATTTAACCGAAGCAGGTTTCCATTCAAATCAATGCATTTTAAAACGAGACCAGATGTTTACTATGCAATCAGACATGCAATTATATTGAGCTCAGTAGTACAATTACAAATGCCGGCTTTGGAGGTAACTGGGATGATGCAGAGATTAAAGCACTGTTTACAATGTGGATGGAAGATAAAGTTAAAGAAACCGAAGGAAGTGTACGAGCGCTGCTGTCTGAGGATATAACTATAGAAGCGATCAGGCTTCTTTCGATGGGTATCAATCACTCACCCAACCAAGTTAAAAGGAAAATAAAAATGCAAAGATCAGACTTTAAAAATGACAGCAAACGCAGTGGAGTCCAGAGAAAAAGTTGCATTTTTTTCCGAGGAACTCTTGAGAAGAAACGGTGAGCAACATCTTGGATTGCATAGGATGGATTGAACTGCAGCAGACACTTTTTAAGTACTACTACTAATATATTATCTACTGTATGTGTGTGTGTAATACACATTTTCAGATTATAAATCTCAATAGGCTATCGATAACTAATGCATACAATTTCTTGTGATTTAATGAGATATCCTACTCAATGTGCTTCGCTTTCTGGTGAATCGTGTAACACTTTTAGACTTGCTAAACCGAAGATAGACATTTGAAAAGGGAAATATATTAATTAAATTCCCATTGAACCAGCATTTTTTATTATATTAGAAAGCTTCGGCCGCAAAGGGTTAAGAACCGATCAATAACCTAGGCATATCAATATTAATAAGTTATGATTATAAATACATTGCATACACCTGTAAGCAGACCTAATGTCATGCGTAACTGGTTTGTTTGAGCAGACTGGTTTAATTCCCGCCATGCATTTTGTTTAGGCCTTCTTTTCAGCTGCATATGGGAACGCACTTAGGTTTCCTAAAAGGTCAACTGTGAACAGGGTCACAAAAAAAGCCAGACTAAATCTGAGGCAGCCCAGGGCTGGCCCAATAAGTGTGAACGGGGTCTATATGATCCTCAGATAAAAGTTCTACCATGTTGAACCAGCAATATTTGGAGATATATGCCCCATTATAATGACTATATACACTTTAAGTAATGTGATCCTTTGTTTCTGGATCTCTGTGAAGAAGCTTTCAGTGTGAAACAGTTTATTCCCCATTGTGAAATGGAAATCCTAGGAGGCTGTAATGATTACATTTTTATTCATGTCCAGCTTGTGCATTAAAATAAATAAGCATTCTTATTTTAGCCCGATTTCTTTCTCACCCAGAGTCATACAAATCAATGGAAACTTTTTTTAATTAACCATCCATGAAGGATTTAAAAAAACAAGAAATTGAAAGTCCACATGCTTTTGACTTGGGCTTCTATTGCAAAACTGACTTATCACTAGTTTTCCATTTCTTTATTTTATTAGGTATTGAAAAACATCTATAACATTGGATGTGTAGGCTTAACACAATATAATTACCACAGTTATGATAAGAGGGAGTCTGAAGATTGTGATGGCCTGTACTCTTCAGGAAAACAAGGTTATTCAATTTTATTTTAGTTTGTTAGCTTAGCACGATTGCTGGAAGTCAATAGTTGCAAAATGCAGACTCAAAAGCCAGCTGATAGATAAAACAATGACATTTCACTTCGATTCATTTAACACAATGTTGATTTTGTAGGCCTTGCACTGGCCCTAAAGACTTTTGCCAATAGCCAAAAAAAAGAGCCACACGTATGCACCCCTAAGTGCCGCTCCAGTTATGTCTCAGTACCTCGAGTAGCCCTCCAGCAGCTGTGAGAGCCGGCTGTATGTGAGCCGGGACTCCGTAACGCTGATCAGGAAGGGGTAGCCAATGTTCTCCGTGTTCGGCCGGCACAGATGTTTGTGATCAGCCCAATGATTCTTCTGACAAGTTCTATTTATTACAAAAAAAAAAAAAAAAAAAAACTGGATTACTTAAGCACCGAGGCTTTGGGAGTCAATTGAACTCAGAAGAGGATTCCACCTGCACCTTCTTTTCCCACTTGCATGAACACTGGCACTAGCTGCGATGCAAAGTTAGTTTAATTCATTCAAAGCCAAAGCTATGGGTGTCTACTGCTGCCGGTCTACTTATGACCCCTATTCCTTGTTAAGTTTAATCAAACAATCTGCAGACTTGTTTAGCTGTCCTATTACCAAGGACATCTCATTTTACTCAACTAGAAGAAAGTGAGCAAGAACTCCCCACTATATTAATAACCACAGAGATAATACATATTTAATTAAACCTTTTCTCTGAAATATAATTTTCCGTTACACGTGGTCTGTTTTATGGATAGTGTATAATTAATGTCAAGCTATTTTGCAAATGAATGCAGTCTGCGTCATATGCTTAGTTATAGCAGTGGTGTCTGTCCTTGTCACTTACGGGTTGCAGTAGCCCACACGGTAGCAGCGAGTGCAGCGTTTCACCTTCTCATCCTCTGACTGAGGTGCTTTCTGGCAGGCAGCACACTTAGCGATGGGCACACTGGGAACCTGGGGTCTCTGCACCGAGAAGACAGACACGTCAGGCTTCACAGAGAATTCAGGCAACCGAAATGCAGTAGTCTCATAACCATAGTCATGTGCCATAATTGGAACAGTGGAAATCTCTAAAATTAATGCTTAGGCAGACAATCTCACAGGGGTCAAAGGGTAGAAACTCTGACGTCCTGACAGAAGCCAGTATCTGGATTTTAATTTAAAACTGAAGAGATGCATTTCTGGAATACAGTAAGATACATAAACATGCCATGAATATTCAATAAACGTTTAGATTTAAAGCTGTGATCATTGCAACCCACAGAGAGCAGTAAGAGACCAAATGTTTTGTCAAAGACGGACATGATAGCCTCCTATTTGGAAGTGTTATGTACCTGTTGGACCTGCAGCACCAGTACTTTCTCCTTGGCAAGCTCCTTAGACAGCACTTCAAAACAGAAGAGAGTGTTTGAGGGTGAAACGGCATCCAGCGAGCTCGAGGACATGAAGATTCGGTGAAAACGACTTTTAATGACCTGAAACAGAGTTATGATCAGAATTAATTACCTGAAACATGAGAGTTCAACAACAAATCCAAGCTTTGCAATGTAAACTATGCACTTTGAAAAGAGATCTATAGACCACCAACACATTTTAGCAGACTAACAGTTTGCAGTAAATAAATTAGATTGGTCTATTCTATTACCGACTATTAAATCATTTACTACAAATTTGCATAGTGTAAAAAGTTATTGGTTATATAGGAAAAAAAGACTAATTAAAGCTGTACATTGGAAGAAAGATCCAGGGCCACATTCTCCATTGACTGAAATGAGCCATCGTACCTCAGTGAGACGCAGATTCTCCGGTTTGACTCGTACACTCCTAGAAATGGACTCCAAGACTTCAGTCGTGCTGGAGTTTTCCTTGCTGACGCTCACCAGGAACTGCCACACAAACGCACACACACAAGCCACATCAGCCCTCTCAACAAATCAAAACTGGCAGCAACAGTTTTGTTAAGCAAATGAGAAAAACAATACCTTATATATCATGTTGCCTTATATAACGATGCACATTTAGTTTATCCTTGCTTCATTCACAAGGAAAAATCACTAATTTTATTTATATTATATATATATATATATATATATATATATATATGACTGATTTTTACACCTCCAAACTCCAAAACTGTTCATTAAAAAGAAATATGAAATAATTTTATATAGAATACTATACAGAATGAGGGCACAGAATGGCTTTACCTTGATTGGCTTCTTATGGGGTTCCTTAGCAAAATAAAACACAGTTAGGACCTTCTGTTTCTGAGGCAATGGGACTGGCAGGTACAGGAATGGGTCAAATGTTATAGACACCTGCAATCAATGACAACAGAAAACACATTTACTGTTTTTAGGTTTACCAAAATATATTTCAGAACAATCCCAATTGTCATACTCTCAACTCTAATCATGTCATCTAATCACATTACTGAAATAAAACAGATGCATGTACTTCATTAGACTGGGGAGTTGGTTCTGAATCAGATGTAATTGTAAATAAGGTATGACTGGACAGCAATATTTATATATTTAATCAATTACAATTCATAAACATTTGCTACGTCTACGCATCAATAGAATCTGTTCAAACTGGTGGTTATAGCAGCTGAATCATCTGGATCTGGATTTCTGCAAAGGTTTAATTGTAACAGACTCCATCTGCTGCCTGCTGTCTGCCCTTAAGCTCTTTTGTTTATATTTGACTGTAAAAGATGTCAAGAATATTGATAACAACAAAGCTAGACAAAATTTGAAATTAAACAGATGCCACTTCACAAAATAAGGTTACAGAATTTTCTATACACGCAAACTTATTTTTCCCCAAACACTCCTAAAATGCAACCAGTGTACAAACATAAACATAAAAATAATTACTAGCCTGTGTTTTGTTCAAATGTTGATATGCCTATCAGTACCTTGAATGACAGTCTAGCAAACTAAGGCTTAAGGCACAGTTACTGCCAAAATCAAAGGATATATATTTTTTATTTTTTTAAACATGCTGTAATCCAGTTTTTAATACAATTATCACCCTCACTGAGTTTTCAGATCGGATCATTTTCTTTTCACACTCCGCAATTACTTAAGCAATTCATGGTTTATCACTATAGAAGCTTATTTTGAAAAAATAAATCAAGTTTTCACCTTGGAACAGATTGGACACACCAGCTTGGATTTGTACTGTCCCTGGAACAGGTCCACAACAAAGGAATCGTTCCGCATCTTGTGCCTCTGCCAGGCCTCCTCTGCCACCACCTGTCACCGAAAAGCACACCGGGCTCTCATACAGCAAAGACACCACACAGTATGAAGACAGAAGTTCATGCTTCATGCACTCTCTGCATCAAAGTGTTCCCAAGGGTACTGAACTTTAGAGACTCTGTTGTCCACTGCAGAAAACTATAGGCCAGCTTACCATCTAATAAGAATCAGTTTACTACAAAGTGGGCAGGGTGCCCATGGGAGTCATTAAAGGCACGAGAGTGCTGTTAAGGGCAGCTAGAAAATATTGAAGAACTGCAGGCTGATGCACACAGCCAAATAATTTACAGCAATCAGATTTCAATTCCCTACTGGGGTCTCTTAAGGACTTTCCACAGGGTGTTTAAGGAACACGTCTAGAGCTCATAAAGTGTGTAATGGGGCCAAGCTGTCACTATCCACTGTAGAGGCTAGAGGAGAATGCGTTTTCACAGTGCTAACGGTCAAGACTGGAATAATTTATAACTGGGGAAATGTACTACAAGTCCTTGGTCTGAAACCACACCTCATCCTGCCTGCCATCCGAGTCTACAGTCTCTGTGTAGGGTTTGTTCTGGATCCTGTTCAGGTCCTCGTGAAGCCCGTCCAATAAGAAAGCCATGAACTCCTGGGCATCGTGCTGCGCATAGCCTGTGAATTGGCTGGCCTTGCTCGCCACAATCGCCTGCAAGAAAGGACATCATCAAGACAACATAGACACCGGGCAACCTTCCCAGCATGCCTCTTCCAGGGAAGGGGACTGCACACTGGGTGTCCTGACATCTGTCTTCTCCTCAACCTGCTCTGTGGTCTAAAATGCACTCTTAGAGATTTACTTTCATGCTGTGGTGGTAAGCAATGATGAAGCATTTTTTAAATTTGACCATAATAAAAGGGATCCTTCACTGAATAACTGAGTACAGGCCATCACAATCTTCAGACTCCCTCTTATCATAACTGTGGTAATTATATTGTGTTAAGCCTACACATCCAATGTTATAGATGTGAATAAATATAGTTGTTTTTCAATACCTAATAAAATAAAGAAATGGAAAACTAGTGATAAGTCAGTTTTGCAATAGAAGCCCAAGTCAAAAGCATGTGGACTTTCAATTTCTTGTTTTCTTAAATCCTTCATGGATGGTTATACTCTTGCAGGAGAAAAACAGCTAATCAGCTATTAGAAGAACTACTTGTAAAAGAGCTTATAATTTTCAGGGAGAAAACTGAAAGGTGGTTTTATTCTGTTTGGAAAGAATCTTGTACTTGTGTGCATTTAAAATGCTCATCAATCAGAAACAGATTCTCCTTAAGTAATAAGAGAATTATATATAACAGAATTTCTTCCTAGTGGATTTTGATCGTGACAACAAGCCAGGGTTTAGCTTCACAGCCATATTATGCACTGGCACATTTTTTACTTCCAGAGTGAGTGAGTGAGTGGGTGGGTGGGTTTCTTTACACAATGGGATTACCTTGAGTTTGGAGGGCTGGAAGGCATGGTGAGTGCCTTTCCACAGTGCCCGTAGCAATACGGCAAAGCCAATGGCAAGGCGCCCGCCAGTGCCCAGGGGGTTATTGCAGTTGATCTCAGACTCAAAGCCTCGATCTGAAAAAGAGGGGGGTGAGGGGAAGAAAAGATTGATGCAGCCAAATGTTAAGCCATCCCCAACCTTTCCTTATACATTACCTTGGTAAACTCACCTACAGCCCACAGAGCATCTGACTTAATAAGCAGCAGTACATATTTTGTAATCCCTACTCCCAATGTAACCTGTATTAAAAGGAGGTTCTCCGGAATTAAATAATACCTTGTTTCCTCTCTAAACCCCATTACAAGCCCTTATATCACAGGCTGGAGCAAGGGTTCTTAACAGGCAGTGAAGCGACCTCTAATATCTTCCACAATGGATACAGATCTTAACATAAACAATACTGTGAATTATTGCTTTGTGGTCAGGAATCACACACAAGCAGTGGGGCTGTAAACAGGCCAAATAAAACAATGCAGCTGATACATCAAGAAAAACAACCTTCTGCACAGACCAGGCAACCTTACTCACCGTGGAAGTAGTCCCTCAACTCCCGGGTGTTGGACAGAGACTGGATGACACTGTTCATGAAGCAGGTGTTGCCCAGGTTGACTAGGCCAGTGAAGCCAGGTAAACACACCTTCTTCTCCTCCTCCTCATCGGGGTGCTCACTGCCTGCAGAAGCATGGGTCATCGGGGGCACCATGCATGTGGGCTTGGGCTGCGAAGGAAAAAAAAATAAATAAAAAGCCTTAAAACAAGCAAAGGGGCTTGGATCAGAAACCATGACCTCAAATGCATGGGATACCAAAGCTCAGAAATAAGCCTCATCTTCAGTATTCTGCATAAAATGGATGAACAGGTCATTTTGAAAATATTTTTGATCAAGTAATGCCGGGGTCACAGTACACGATTTTAAGCCCGATTTGAGCGCGATTTGCCCCTCACGACAAGCAGCACGGTCGGGGCGCGTCCCCGCTGTCGATGGTCGTGCAGTGAGAGACGGGCTGCGATGCGATCGGTTGCCCTCCGATCTGATCGTAAGCTTGTCGGAGCCCCTACGATTTTATTAAACACGTTTAATATTTACGACTCCATCGGCGCCGATCGTGGAGAGTGACGTGATTAGCAGCCAATGTGAGCCGAGCTGACTGAAGCAGAGAAAAGAAACAGAATAAACATGACAGGAGAATAAGATTGTCATACGTATTTATTAAAATACTTCAAATACCAATGGTTGTTTCGGGGCAAGTTATTTTAAAATACTATATACGCTTTGTGTTTGTCTGCACAGACGAACACAAACAACAACAGCGGCTTGTTGTCGCGTTCTTTCCGCAGTTTTGCACAGATCTGCAGAAATCCACGGATCCCATTGGTGGAGCAGCGCAGATCTGCGCTACACAAACATGACCTGTACATGTGCACGTCCGAGTTTGTCGACCTTTTCGCTGTGTGGTTCGGTGCAAAATAGTCGTTAAGTGTGAGCTGCCCACTGTTCACAAAATCGGGTCGGATTGTAGAATTTGTGTAGTGTGACCCCGGCATTACTACTAAGATGTTACGTCCAGCAGGCTGTACTGTATCTGTTACTACAGACATGCATAATTAAAACATCTGTGCTTTCTGGGTCCTTTAACACTGGGGTTAGGAAAGAAAAGGTTAAAACAAATAAATTATTGGTAAAAATATTAATAATAAATAAATCCCCACTTACTGAGGTGACAAGGGGCTCTTGCTTAATAGGCATGTGCTCAGACACTGTTCTGGCTGCCACCGTGTCCAGGCCACCGTCGTCTCCGCGTGCCTTCTCCTTCTCTGTCGTCCTGGGTTCCTCTTTGTTGGGCAGGGTATGCTGGCTACTCCCAGGCTGGCTCTTATCTAGAGAAGCAAGCCCAGAGGGCACAGCAACCTTGGCGCCACCCACTGCACCTTAAAAAGAGGAGAATGGAGCTTGTGGTTAGCAGCAAGGGTCTGGTAGTTGGCTTCAGCAAAGGGCAAATCAATTCTACTTCAAGGCAAAGACAATCCTGAAACAATCAGAGCCTGGCAGCCTCATACAACACTGAATATTTGTTTTATTGTATCAAACTATTTCTATGTGCTGATAATTCAACTGCTACTCATGAACTTTGGGATTCGTTTTCTGATTTCAGAGAAAAGGAGCATCAGTGATATCCTGAAAAACAAGGTCACGTGTTAACAATTTAGGCAATGTCCGTTATAATAAGCACTGACTGAAGAGAACTCTGAAGTACAATCACGATTGCTTTTTAATTCATTTAAAATAAAGCAGGTCAGAGAATTACAAAGGTCAGAATGCCTAGTCTACAACCATATCTTCTTCCATTTCAAGTAAACAGAGGTCACTTGTTCTTCAGGGTAGGTGAAGATGGGGAGTGAGGCAAATGTGTAAATACATGAAGGAGCCAGAAGTAGCAGGACAGTGGGATTAGAGGATAGCAGAGGAGGTGGCTGTGAGGAGAGAAAGGTATACTGCAAGAAATAGAAGCCAGCCTGCAGACCTTGTGTTGCTGGAGCCTCGAGGCCCCCCCAGCGCTGACTGTGCCTCTTCTTCAGAGTGATGTCGATCCGGGATGGGGTGAAGGCATAGGTGCTCTGGTCAGGGTGGATAAGGTTCCTGCAGTAGATGAAATTCAATGTCTAGGTATTTCCAAGCACAACGGACCTAATGATTTTAACAAAGGTAAACATCTCTTTATCTGCAGCTTTCATCCTGAAAGGGTGATGAGATTATTTAAAATTTTCCTTAAACAGAACTAATTTATTTTTAAATATACCTTATTTTTGTTTTCATTACAAATCTATTAAGCTAATTTCTTAACTGTAAGTGGTACCAGGCTGAAACTTATGGTACATGTATCAAGTGATGGAAGCTTTAGTATTTAAAATGAAATATTTAAATAAGATAATAAATAACAGGCAAAAAAGATCTACTCACCTGAGTTTGACCTGCCATTTAAAGACAGTGTTTGGTCCACAGCCCGACTGTAGTCGCAGAAAATTTGCATCACTGTAGAACATGAAACCACAGTTGTTAGAGCATGAAAATCAACTGTATTTGAATCATTCAGTATATTATTGATTGTAATCACTCATGAAAGAATTGATATATATATATATAAAGGAAACCAAGATCACCTGGTCTGGAAGATGAGTGTGAAGTCTTGTTCCCTGAACAGCACCTTTGAGCTCTCCCTGCAGATCCCTTTCATGTACACATTGACCACCATGAAGTCGTTCCCTTTCTCATAAGAGTCGTTCTTCACAAACTTCAAGTTCACCATGGGCTCCAAGACTGCCAGGTGAATGACACATTCAGTGAAAAACATGAAGAGGCTTTACCATGAATGTGCTTTACCATCACAGCCTCTGATTTAAACTTCAAAAATTAAGATGTGCTCATAAGGCTGCACAGTATGATACATTACACCTCATATAACCTTAAAAAGAAGACCAGGGACTGACTATGAATTCAGCTATAGGAAACCAACCATAGACTAGCCATGGGTATATAACATTAAATCAACAGCTTTGTTGAGCAGTCATACCAACATGGCGAGTACACCTTAGTGATTTTTCATTCAACCAAGTATTAATTGTTACTTTAACGCAACAGATTAGGGGTAAGTTTGTCCTGGACAGCCAAGAAAATCTGGCCAAGTGTTGAGGTAACAAGACGTCATATACCCAGCATAGTTTATTTAACCGATTATTACATTTTAATTGCAGGAAGGAACAGCTTGCAGGAGAACAGACCATCATTACTTTGAAGACATATAATGCAATTTCTTACCTTCTGGCTGCATTTCCAAGCTCTCCTCTTTTGTCTCATCACTCTTTTCCTCCATACCCTTTGCACAAGGAGAGGCCTCTTTAGAGAGGGCTGGTGAGGCAGGCTCCCCAGTACCAAAATGGCCAGACCCAGCCACCTCTAATTCAGGAACGTTTTTCTCGACCTGAGAGTCCAGTTCTCCCTGGCATTGTCTCTCTTTCTCAACTATGGGCTCGACAGTCCCTTCTGTGCTGTGCAACTCCTGAGGTTCGCCATTCCTGGAGGGTTCTGTGGGGGGAGTCATGTCCTGGGGGGGGGTCTGAACACCTGCACTGGTTTCAGTGACCAAAGACTGGCCTCTACCTTCTTCTACCACCTCTGCCTGTAACATAAGAATAACAGAATTAGATCAGAACTGTTTGATCCCACGAAAGTTAACCAGATGGCACAAATAAATGGGGAATTGCTTAAGTCATTTAAACACACAACGATACACATATCCCATATTCAGATTAGATCCATGAATAAGGATTTGTATAAGGTCTGTGGTGTGTTTGCAGGTTGGGATGGTGTGGGAATGGGTGCAGAGATGAGACTCGCCTCGGGTTTGTCGGCCCTCTGACACTCAGCTCCGCCCACCTGGGGCGCAGGCGCTGGAGAGCCTCGGACACTCTTCTGGTCTGTACTCCTGCCGTTGCAGCTGAGCGGACCTACTGTATCCTGGCCAGTCTCTACTTTGGTGCTTCCCATGCCTTTTGCGGGGGAGACCCTCCCTGTACCATGCCCCGTGTCTTTAGCAGCTTTAGACGTAGTGCGGATCACACGTTTTGCACTGGGTTCAGTTGGTAACTCTGCCTTCCAATTGTGCTTTGAAGTCTCTGTACCCTTTGTGCCCCGCTCAGTCTTTCCAGCTGGTTTGGGCTTTATTGCACGTTTTATCCCCCGATCTGGTTTTGCCCGTTTCTGCTCAGTTGACTCTACGGGTGCCTTCACCCCTTCTTCCTCCAGTTTCTCCAACTTCCCAGCCTGCTCTTTCCCATTCTCTGTCTGAATGTTAATGGGATCCTTTTCCTTCTTGTTTCGCTTAAAAATATAAAAAGCACTAAATTAGTTCAAATGCATCTATCCTACACTATACTGGAAAGCCATGGTGATAGCTGGTAGAGAAAAGCATTTTCAAGGTACATCAGATCAATTAAAACTAAATTTGTGTAATTCACATGAAGACATTAATTTCACAGAAGAAGAATTTCTATACTGAAACCACTGATGTCATTCAGAAGAGCAGTACGGTAAACCCACCCATGCTCATGCCACGTCCAACATCAATAGTAGGCTGCCTTCAAATAACAACAATCTTACTGAGACTTAAAAAAGCAATTGGACAGATATCCTATGATCTTGTACCATCAGAGACGGCCAGATGTTGAAAGGGATCTTCTTCTGCATGACCAGCTGCAGGAAGTTGCCCTTCTCCTTGTACTGCACTTTACTGCAGGAGCTCTCAATCTCGGTGTGCAGGACACAGCTCCACTGACGCCCATCTGAAAATGAGCAACCCAGGCATACATGAATATAGAATCGCACAGTTAGAAAGCACCCCTGTAGCTGCATATCCTCATTTCATTTTAAGGACAGCTTTCCACGGGGTTGAATAATGGTCCCAAGTATGGACCCCCTTAAAGATCAACCATTATGACATGGTTACCATTTACTAGCAGCTACTAAAATATGGCCCGACAATACTGAAACTACTTAAAAGCCCCCGGATGTGTGGTATGAAAACATACTTCAGGGTTGATCCTGGAGACTTTTAAAATGTACAATTCTGGCAGCACTTTTACAACTGGACTTTGCAAGACTGCAAAGTGATTATGTTCTTTTAGAGAGGGTATCAGACAGATCTCAGATGAGCTCTGAATTCTAAAACAACAAAACAAAAACAAAAAAGGGTCTAAAGCATCATTATATATTTTTTGGTGTGGGGGGGGGATACATTTCAGGGGAATAATCTATGAGGGGGTCCATTAGATATCAGTTCCAGATTTAGATCTGGTTCCTAGGTCCAGATCTAGTAAAACAACACTTACCTGGGAACTTAACCTGACAGGCCGTATCCGAGAACGCAGCATCAACATCCTCTAGCTTCACAACTCCCTCTCCAGCCCTTAGCTTTACAATCACCTCATTGGCATTCTGCTTCCAGTCAAAAAACACATCTACAAAGCAAATAGAGGAAATACTTGAAGAGAATTACTGTTCCACACTGTAGATCTACGGAGTAAAAAACATATATATACATACAGTGAGGGAAAAAAGAATTTGATCCCCTATTGATTTTGTACATTTGCCCACTGACAAAGAAATGATCAGTCTATAATTTTAATGGTAGGTGTATTTTAACAGTGAGAGACAGAATAACAACAAAAAAATCCAGAAAAACGCATTTCAAAAAAGTTATAAATTGATTTGCATGTTAATGAGGGAAATAAGTATTTGACCCCTTCGACTTAGTACTTGGTGGAAAAACCCTTGTTGGCAATCACAGAGGTCAGATGTTTCTTGTAGTTGGCCACCAGGTTTGCACACATCTCAGGAGGGATTTTGTCCCACTCCTCTTTGCAGATCCTCTCCAAGTCATTAAGGTTTCAAGGCTGACGTTTGGCAACTCGAACCTTCAGCTCCCTCCACAGATTTTCTATGGGATTAAGGTCTGGAGACTGGCTAGGCCACTCTAGGACC
This sequence comes from Amia ocellicauda, assembly GCF_036373705.1. NCBI lineage: Eukaryota > Metazoa > Chordata > Actinopteri > Amiiformes > Amiidae > Amia > Amia ocellicauda. The sequence continues at coordinate 12,631,750 of NC_089852.1, forward strand.
TTAATGTGCTTCTTCTTGAGCCACTCCTTTGGTTGCCTCTGGCTGAGGGAAGGAGGTTCTCACCCAAGATTTGACGGTACATGGCCCCGTCCATCGTCCCTTTGATGTGGTGCAGTTGTCCTGTCCCCTTAGCAGAAAAACACCCCCAAAGCATAATGTTTCCACCTGCATGTTTGACGGTGGGGATGGTGTTCTTGGGGTCATTCCTTCTCCTCCAAACACGGCGAGTTGAGTTGATGCCAAAGAGCTCGATTTTGGTCTCATCTCCACACAACACTTTCATCCATTTCTCCTCTGAATCATTCAGATGTTCATTGGCAAACTTCAGACGGGCCTGTACATGTGCTTGCTTGAGCAGGGGGACCTTGCGGGCGCTGCAGGATTTCAGTCCTTCACGGCGTAGTGTGTTACCAATTGTTTTCTTGGCGACTATGGTCCCAGCTGCCTTGAGATCATTAACAAGATCCTCCCATGTAGTTCTGGGCTGATTCCTCACCGTTCTCATGATCATTGAAACTCCACGAAGTGAGATCTTGCATGGAGCCCCATTAAAATTATAGACTGATAATTTCTTTGTCAGTGGGCAAACATACAAAATCAGCAGGGGATCAAATACTTTTTTCCCCTCACTGTACAGACATCCCATTACTTTATTCAAACTGTACATCGCCCACTTGAACATGCTGGTGGAGCAAGAACCCAGAAATAGGAATTCCTATGACTAAGGTGAGGAGTATGTTGATATATTGGATTTCCAGAACACATTCCTTCTGCAAGGTCGGGATTTAGAGGGGAGTTGAAGGGGATATTAGGAATCTTCATTATGATGGAAAAAGGCCACTGAGAAAAGCTTGCCATGTTATTGTGCTTAGTTCACTCAAGGTTGGTCTCTACTTGAATATTATGTTCACAAAATGTTATTGAATGTATTGTTTAAATGTTTATTATTAAGGTTTCCAATACTATGACTGTGCATTACATCAATAGACTGACAATGTCATATATATTTTCAAAAGTAGCTTTTATATTTTCACAGCTCAAAAACCTTTACTTTCATGGTCTGACTGTAGTTTCACAATGATTTTAAATGTAGATCATTCATTTTACACAGAACAATGGATTGAAGTCCTCGTAAACAGGTTCTTGGGCATTTCTGGAACCCATTTTGAGCAAGTTAAACAAAACTATATTGAGAAAATCACTATGTACAATTAATACCCTCCTCCTGAGGGTAAATTATGAAATTAATAGGCAGTTCTGTTGCTGGGAGATAAGCCATTTTAACAATCTTTAATAAATATGCCACTTGTGCGGAAACAAATATGAACAAAACTGTTGTAAGCATTACTATTCACTGTGTGAACAAGCAAGTGTGCAACTGCTGCAAGGGAGTTGTTAAGGGAGGCACAGGTATAAACCTGTTGCAAATACATTAATTAAACAGTTTCCAAAACAATGACACAATACACATAGCTTAAACATAAACCAGGGAAATCCAAACACAAAACCAAAACTCTTCTGATCCACTAATTAAAATTAATATTTTTTCCCACCCATCTTAAAGAAAATATTCCACATTCAAACCAAACTGTGTACGATACCTTCTGTCATGCTGTACTACATCTGCGGATTGCCTAGTGGCAGCCCATTCTTTGTATGTCTCCACGACTGAAGCGAACAGGAATCACAATATTCCCATGTGGAGCTCTAGCCGGAGACTGCAAGGCACAGCTGGAGCTATGTACTGCGATCCCCTCTCTCTCCCCTTTCCGCTCGGAGTACTCTGCTCCTTTAAAGGTCACTAGCAAAAGAAGCCTCTTGGCTCCAGTACTGTAATGCAAGTCCTTTCACTTTGCGTTTACCCCACAATGAAACAAGGGCTATGTATACAGATACATAACTTTTATTGTAGATTTTTTACAAATCCTTAAGAAAGCTCTAGTACAAATAGATTTAGAACATACCTTATTTATCAATCTAAATGTCAATTAAGAGATTATGTAAGGTTCTGATACATGCACACTCCATACCTGTTTCAGAAAATAAGTGGAACAAATTGATTGGGCTAATGCACTGGTGCAAAGCCTGGAGAGCCAGAGCAGCTCTCTGACCTTGACAAAGTTGGTTTCACAGCAGGCTTTTTGACCGGCTAACATTTCAACAGTTCAGCATTCAGCAAAACAGCTAGAAGAGCAAGGACTTTGAAGAGACACACAAACAAGCAAGTAAAAGACCCTAAGCAGCCATGTGACCTGTGGGTATTTAGACTGCAATATGCTTTAAGGATTTATGAGCACAGGCAGTTGTAGGACTTGACTGGGAGTTTTTCAAGAACATGAGGAGGGGGCAAAATCTGAAACCACACAGTATGCATGTAGAATCTAAAGCACATGAACATTTCCACACACTTGCATTAAATTAAATCAAAATTTTGACACCAAAAAACCTGTATGATGGAAAGTCAGGGGAAGATCTACCAATATATTGTGCAGCTCCACATGTGTGCGTTCTCATATTTCAATTAACGGCTGAGACACATTATACAAAGGAATTACATTACATACATGAAAAAGCACATAGAACTTCAAAATGATTTAGGACATATGTAATTCTTGGTGTAATATAGCAGATGATTAAAAAAAATATCTTCATTAAAAATTACTTGGTGTACCAGGCTAAACTCCTCCTTCCAAAGTTATACAACTAAAGTATTGTTACATGACTTGTGCTATCTTGTCTGAGAATTTTGTTTTTGAAAATAAATGAAAAAAAAGTTTGCATTGCAAACAGGACAGAGTTCACTAGAATGAAACAATGGGAGGACACAAAATTGCATTAAAGAAGCTCAGTTTCATTAATAGAAGGCCTACATGAGATCAGCACTGGACTGAAGCACAATGTCTAAATCTTGAAAGGGGAAATATTTTTTTAACTGCACATCAATTCCTAATTTCTTTGGTTGTTTGCTTGTTTAACACAAATCTCAGGAGAATTGACACTAACCAGACGTCTGGAGGCTGACAAAACCCTAATACGCACGCAGTGCCATCACCACACAACAGCACAGCATTGTTCTCCACAACTTTCTATTGTTCCCATCTCTCGGAGTAAGAAGTTGTTTCTGTCCCATCCATACCTCACCAAATACCATGAGGGGATTCTTAACTTTCTACATCCACAAGGAGACATTATTCAAGCTGAAGCAGCACATAATAGCAGAATTAAATTCCAACATACTGGAATCAAACCAAATCACACAGTATGCAGAGAGCTATTTCTCTTGAATCAAACAATTTGTACTGAAATGGATGAACTGGTGAGTAGAAAATGCACTTATTGAACTTTCTTTGGGTAACTTCAAGCTTTGTTAATAAAAGTTTTCTAGAACAGTACACTGCACTATTGCAAAGCACAGCGTAACGTGTTAAATGCTCACTGCAGACACTGTTATAAGCTTGTATAAACATGTGCTACGCAAGACTTACCATCAAATTCTGTATCATCGTGTGACTCCAGAGACTGTGATAGGTCTAGCAATTAAGAAACACAGGAAATTCTAAACAAGCGTGACAAATAAATAACCAATGTGTGATCTATCTAGAGGATATGTAGTTCAGTTTTTTTTTTTTTTAATTCTACGCAAAAAAATAAAAATACAAAAATACATTAATTATAAAAACTCTACTACTCTGAAGTAATCCGAATGCATTCATTTGTGGTGATGCATCCCCTAAATCCTTACCCATAAGGCTGGGAATCCATACTGGGAAAAAAAAAAAAAAAAAAAACAATTCCAAGGAATATTCAGAAGAAGAGATCATGTCATCCTTAACCATATCACAGAACGGGGGAAAACCTGTTCCGAGGCCAAGATATGCAACTCACTGAATGGGGCAAGGAGTCTCCAACACTGATGCAAAATTGCCAAAGCACTAGTAGATTTGCACCAGGAATGTATCCCCCCCCCTCACCCAAAGAAATACAGGCCCCTATCCCCAGCCAGAAGCCTGCCGGACTATGCAGTATTATTAGGAGCCTTAATTTAAAAATTAAAATAAATAAGCATTTCCCATCATCAAAACTGAGTAAGGCTTGAGCAGATGATGCGTGAGAGATGAAACAATATGGTGGTGTAGGAGAAGATATGAGAGAGAGACAGAGAAAGGGTGTTAGAGAAAGCAAAATTATATTTATAAAAAAACAACAATGAATGAAATTGAGAAAGGGAGAGTACTCTAAGGTACTCTGTTGAATTGTACCTTTCTTGGTTTCTGTGCTACCTGACCGCTTGGCTTCCTTGCTTTCTTGGTTGGCCTTGTCTTTCTGCTTCTTCCTGCTGGTGCTGTCCTCTATCCCACGGGTTGGTCTGCGGCGGCCGGTGGCCTCGCCGGTGCTGGCCATCTTGAGCCACTTGGCACTCACGTATTGCCCACCGGCTTCGCTGCTGGGTTCTGGCTCAGGGGTGTGGCGCTTTCTACCTGGCCCGGCTATTTTGGCGACTTAAAAAGACAGAAATCTCTCAAAGAGAATAAAGGACCTGGTGGAAAGAGGGAGATTAGATATTACAGGTGAAAATAAGTCAAAATGGTCAAACCTTCAAATGCCCATGGGCTCTAGCTTCACACACCGATTTGTGATTCAAAACCAGCCTGCTCTCAGACCTCCCCACAATGCTAATAACAACACTGCAGTCAGGTTTTTGTCAGTATTTCCCTTGAAACATAAAATGCCCTTTCACAGTTTCAATCAGACCAGATTAGAGTTTCAAAAAGGCAATTTAAAGTGCACAATCAAAAAGAAAGAATAGCCCTCTAGGCTCAACATGTTTTCAATATATAATTTGTTCCCATATGAACCTTCAGGATGGGACTTGGGACTTCAAATTTCTACACAATGCAAAGAGCAATTAGTTATTTCCTTTGTTGTATTTTTCCATTGAGGAAATTTGCAGAGCAAAGCTAGCACAAGCTATTTTGATAAAAACACAAAAGGCACGCTTCAACCTTTTACTAGTTCACAGAAAACTTTAGGTTTAAATGGGAAATACATTTTGCAACATATACTTTATTTTTATTTTTTTAATTACATAAATTATTCATTTATTCTGTGACTTAATGCACCCCAACCAGGATAAACTTCACCTTGACTAAATCATCCATTACAGAATCACAGTAACTGAGGACTCAATAAAAACGATTTCAAGTGGTAATCTCCACATAAAAGCAGATTGCTGCCAGATGTGGTGTTCAGAGATTCCCTGGTGGACGACCATGCTCTCAACATGATGTATTGCTCGCTTTGCTTAACACACCAAGATAGAGGCGGATGAACTTGCTCTTTGAACTTGATCAAATGCTGCCCTATACTTTAATACCTACTAGTCCTGCAAGCCTCCATAACAAGAGTCGACAACAGCAAGCATCCACAATTAAATTATTCCAGTCACACTGTGGTCACTAAGACACTGCTGTAAAGTAGTATCATTGTTTTCTTGTCATAGCCTTACATGCTAATTAATGATTCAAAGACAGTACCCAACACCTCTCTAAACTGGAAACCACAGTAAGATCTTTCTCAGACCCTAATGACTGACCTCATCACAAACCAGAACTATGGGTATTGGTTTTGATCTGGATCCAACCTTCAGTATATGTTGTTCAAAAGTTTTTAGTAGGATTGGGATACATTTGATCCAAACAAAAATCAGGATTATCCTGATCCCAGCAGAAGGGTGGATTCAGGGTGGATTTCAGGAACAAAATGTAATAAAACTTTAAAATTGGTCAAATAATACAACTTTTGTATCACGTAGTATATATACATTTATTTATATTTTGCACTTGATTTGTTTAATTGGTACAGTGATAAAGTAGATGAAGTAAACATTAGGCTACATATTAAGCCTTTCAGTACAGTTAAGTTTAAAAACAAAAAATCCCCATAAAATAATTCCCCAAACAGCTGTCAATATCAATCAAAAATAATATATTTTAACTGTCATTCATTAATGTATATTAATTACAATGACACAATCATCAGAGATGATCCAGTCAAAAGCAGTTATTTGTTGTGGGTCAGATGATGGGTGTGACTGTTTCAAAGACATTGAAAATGGAAGGGGATGTTTGTATTGTTTTATTGTGCCGTTTTCTGTGTCTTCAAATAAAGACACTTAAAGTGAACCCACACTGGCTATACTACCTGTTGTTCTTTATATAGCTAGTAGCTTACATTGTGATATGTAGTCCCCTTTAGAGCACTGGTGATCCGGATTTGGTAATCTTGGAAAGTTTGTGATTTCCAAATTCGGATCATTCGGATCCAGATTAAACTTTTTGAACAACTGGGCCCTGGAGATAGGTTGGTCTCTACCTGAATCTGAGGGACCAGTCCACAATTGGGGGGAGATGATGACAGGGATCTGAAAGCACCTGTGCAAAATTGAGTTTACTACACAGAAGCGACTCCCTTGGCTATTAAATCCTACGGCAGATATGCTATATGGGAGAGAGCCAGGTTCAGTCAGTCAAATTCCCATCCAGCCAATTTGTAGAAAATACAAAAGGGGGGTGGGATAATTGGATATTCATTATTAAAAAAAAAATATATATATATATATATATATATATATAAAGAAAGCCAGGTGCTGGAGTAAGGTCAATGAGGCCAACCCTTTGTGTAGAAGGAAGCTTTCAGAAATATTATTTGTATTTTCACATTATCCATTCAGAATATTACAGCACCTGATATTCTCCACATAGCTTTATTTTTCTTCTGACAGTAATACAGTACTGGAGCTCAATAGGGAATCCATCCCTACTGAATAATTCAGAGAGCACACACCCCCATGAATTGGACGGTGGCTGCCAGGCAATTATGTACACAGTCGTCCACTGAAGCTGACCACTACCATGGAACATATCACAACTCTAACAGGACTATTTATATCTGAGCAGTGACTGAAGACAGTTGTTGGCAGTGCTATGCATACAATGTAACCACAGGGACCATTGCAGATCTGAAAAAATTGTTGCAATTCAATTACTTCAACTGTTTATTATAACAATTGCTGGCTGTTTGGGCAGTTCTATCAGTTTACTACTCTTTCTACAGTACTAGGAGCAATCAAGGCAACTACACACCCACAAATCTTTCAGGACAAGGGACAAACTATATAATAGACCAATTTAAATCTATTTATCCAAAATATAAACTGGATAGTTTAAACTTTATAGGAGACTAAAATCAAATGATCTTGTAGAATTTTCATTTTAGTATTTGACAATAAAGCTATTCAGCTCATGCAGTGGATTTGTATAAATTCCATCCAAAGAACAGTATTTTTCTATTTTTCTCAGACTTCCCTTCCTTATTTGATGTAAGCATTGATTAACATAAGCCATATGGCAATTAGATGCCTTAATTCGGGGAAGAGAGAGAGTGGAGGATGAAAATGAGTCAGGAGAGCAGCAGTCAGGGAGGGACCCAGGCTGTTGAAGAGGGAACCACACCTCTGCAAAAGACTTGGAACTGCAACAACTCTACGTGTTAAAGGCACACACACTTATTTTGATTTGTAACATTTATAGCACACTTAATTAGTAATAGCATTATTTTGTTCACCTTAAAGTCTACCTGGTCACCAGTCTTTAGAATCTTTGAAATGTCAAATTAACGAGAGAGAGGGGAGGGAGGGGAGAGAAAAAAAAAAAAAAAAGCAAAAACCATATGGACCTGCTTCACTTCACCAGAGTGTATTTGTATGACATGCAACAGAATTCTACTCATTAGCTTGTCTTTCAATAAGGTTACCATAAAGAGTTTATTAATGCTTCAAAAAGGGTAATTTTCCATCCAATACCTATAAATAATTACAAACTACAGGTGCTAGAAATAATTCTTACATAGTACCTATACCTGTGCAACATTTCCAAAAGGCCAGTAAAATCAGTTTGCTTTAAAGCATTTTGAACTTAAAAGGAGGTTATACATTTGAGCTCTTACTAATTCCCCAATTGGCACCAGTTGCCCATGCATTATCACCTGCCCATTTAACAAGGAAATAGTCTTTAATGAAGCACAGGCCTGTCAAAAGCAGACCTGTCAAACAGGAGCCCGAGGAAATGCTGGTAATTAGAGGGCAAACTGCTTTAAGCTTTGGAACAAGGTCAGCGAAGCCATTCAGATTTCATCTTGTCTTAAACTGCAAAGAGAAGTACTTTTCTTGTTAACACAATGATATTACATACCAATATACAAAGTTTGCTAAATGAATCCTATAAACCCTGGTATGGTACAAGTTATTTCAACACGTAATAAGACATTGCAAGAATGAATTGTGTTACTGCAGCATTATCATTTATATATATTATGGGGGTGATTGCTACACGCTTCCAAATGAATGTAGCCTGAACAAAGGAGTTCTGTTGTGTTCTTGTATTCCACATATTCTGAACCATTACAGATTACAGGCAAAGCAGGCTACTGTAGAATAATGTACTTGATATTAGTTATGGAGGCAACTCCACAGTCTTATATAGTGAGGAGAATTGATTTTTATAAGTGCAGAAGTCTGAACATTATTTAGTTTCAGATTTCCAAGTTTATTTATGTATTTATGTGTTTTACGGCAGATCTGTTACAGTCTGGTTATTTGGCTTTCTTTGGAGGAGACTTCAATAAATCTGGTCTAATTAAACATGCAGTTTAGCAACCAATTTTTAATTTTGATGTTATCCAGCATTTGTCAAAAGTAAACAAATGTTAGTTCAAAATCAAAGTAAATAAAAAGCTGCTGTTAGGAGGCCATGTGTCGAATTCCGTTTTTAGTGGGTGTTTGTGTTCGCCAAAACTGTGTTTAAAAAGTAATAAAGAATCAGGTCTTAGATACTAAAGGCTGAAGACTACACAAAGACACTATGGATCCCGTTAGTTATACATGGTTTCAAACCCCATCACCAGGTGGTAAAATACAACCTACAAATGTGCTCCGCCATGTCCGATCAAGCAGGATTATTATTATTGTTTTAATCTGAGACAAATCTCTTTCTAAACCGGTTTTACGGTAATCTGGAGAGACAGGTGGTAATCAGACTTCATTGTGTTGACTAAGCATCTGTGGCCTACTATCCAATCACTTTAAAATCGTTTTTATTAGATCATGCTATTTTAAAGGGGCTTAGATTTACAGGTAGTTGTTGTAGCATCTCAATTTCCTTATTTTATCAAGAGAAAACATACATATCGATTCAAATACCTCACTTCCGTAGCTTCTACAGTCTATTTCGTGTGCACCTCCTGCACACCAAAGCAATTAAAAATTAGTCTTAAGCAATTACCAAAACATTACAATTTCAATGTTTATTGAATTTCCCTAAAACGTAGTGAAGATCGATCGCTACTGTCTGTATTAATCAACGTGACAGCTGGGTGTCCATGGTTGCATAACAAAGCCATGCACTCTTCAAAATACAAACGTGCAATCACCGCACCGGCGTGAAAGTTGTCAGTACAATCAGCACCACAAAAATAACAGAAACACGGGAAACATTCATTTAACTAATGTGTTGCATTTGCAAATATCTGTCTTGAGCATTATTATGATATACGGCATTGTGTAAGGTGCATAGCATAACTACAAAGTGACCAGCCAGGACTGTGTAAACACAGTATTTGTTGTCAGCTAATGACATTGAAAAAAAATCAACGTTCTCCGAACACTACACCATAAAGATACACTGGATTTATGACAAATCGGAGGGGGCTATTATACTCACCGAATAGAAATGTAGACACTGTTGTGTGTTGATCTTTCCTTCTTCGGCCGGTAGCCGGCGAGGCCGAATCACTTGAGCCCGAGGCTCCGCGGTGAGCAGCGGGCCACGGTCTGTCCCTGCCCGACACGGAAGTTCCGCACACCGGTATGTCTAGAAACTTCTAGCCTGGGCCCATCACGTACAACCTCCAGATGACACTCCGGTGAAGTCTCCGGTTTTGGAAGGTGTTTATCGCGGATAAAGTCCCTGTCCTCCAACTCTTCTTCTTTCATCAGCCCCTGCGCAGTGACTCGCACTTTGTTTAGGAACAAAAACAGATGAAACCGAAACCCCCAACACAACCACTTCCTGAAGTCTGCAGACAGCTGGAGCAGCGCTCAGCAGAGGCTCTTGTCATGTGACTGGGGTTGACGTTATTATGGACAAAAACACACACCGTTTTTTAAAAAACGTTAACTTAGCCACCATCTTCATTAGAAACGTATATATTCATTATATATATATATATATATATATATATATATATATATATATATATATATATATAATACTAGGTTGAGCGTTTGTATTATTAATATTTAAACTGAACAGCGATATCCTGTAATTTAAACGCTAAATACACAACCTTTTAGGGTAACTCGCTTAAGTTAGGGTTCAGACAAAAAAAAATAACGAAATAAATATTAATGTAAATAGGCTAATTAAGAGCAATGTAAACACACCAATCTCCCCTTGTGCATCGCAAGTCAACAATCATAAAATTGAATTATTCATTTTACCTTACTAGGAAATCTCTATTATGAAATCACACAACTTTGATCTAGATAATAATTAACTTTGTTAAAACACTAGCCGGTCATATTTTCTTGATAGGTGTGTATAGTTCTGCACTTGAGCTAAGTTGGTTAAAATGTCAGTTGAAAAAATGAATGAAATATTTGTACATTATATCATTCTGTGAGATATATTCCGTCATTAAATGATAAAATACTAATTGCTGTGTTACGCATTTAGTTGTGCATTTCCATTACATTTTCACACGCTCCTCATTATTTCACACAGGCAGCACCGAAGACGACACTTTTTTATGACTAGCTGCTAAGGACCCCGTATACATTGCTGGCATAGAGGACTATAGTATGAAAACACTACACTGCATGTTACGGTAGATGTATTGAAAATGTCAACAAATAGCAATGTTTTCTGCGAGCTGATTCGCGGCTGTTTAAGCAGATGTTAAATACACCGCGACCTATTTCTGTGCATTTTTCTTTTAAATAACTGATCGCAGGTGTGTTTATTATACTGTACAGTGACTGAGATGGGGTTATTCGATGTGTTGTTGTAGCGACGCTGGTGACAATAACACATTTCCAACATTACGGTGCTGTGAAGTGTAATATATAGTTATTCTTCCTGACAGCTGGATTAGACCACTTATTACCGAGTCATTATTTATTTAGCTGCAGTCGGTTTTGGTTTGAACGAGAATGGCGGATGAAGCCCTGTTTCAGTTCCTGCATAATGAGCTGATTCAATATGTGTACAAGTCGGCTGAGCAAGGTGAAATGGTAAGTTTCAAGTGCAATAGTTTACGTTTCTTATGTCTGCTCGTATGATCATTAAGTATCAGTTGTACAATCTCATTTCCATTTTACTGCACACCAGCATTTTTCTGCATTCAGGCTATGTTAGTTTAGACTTACTACATTCACAAAAACAAATTACTTCGTATTTAAATTTTACTCATAACAATTAAAACATTTGCTTGCATATTACTATAATTTACTTTTCACTGCTGCACATTTATTTGGATGAACTTGTTCTATCAGGATTGCTTAAACCAAGTAACTGGATTACTGTAATTTCTTATCAGCTAATAATTCAAATTACTTGTAGAGTACATTGTTTGTTTTTTAAAGTAACTTCACATATTATATTTAACAATAACAAGTATTTTTGTTTACTGAACATAAGGAGGCTAATAGATTTACTTACATTTTACATTACTAGCAATTACAATGAAATACTGTACATTACTAAGAATTACTTGTGGATTAGACACTTTTAACTAGTTTGGAGTAATTGTATTTATTAATTGAAGGCCAAACAAGTATTTTTTAGTTTTTTGGTGTACTAGAGTGTCTCAGACACAAAAATGTGCATCTAATTCAGGTTTTCATACAATCAGCAGGCTATTTTACTTAATTAATTTGTTCAGATGTGTTTTCACCCTATTCGGTTTTGTTTTGTTTTCTCAGGAAAATGGGAGGTGTATTACAAGACTGGAAAACATGGGCTTTAGAGTCGGGCAAGGATTAATAGAAAGGTACCTACAGAGATTAAATCATTTTTATTAATACAGATTAACTGCAAATAAAGAGCAAATTGTAGTGGTTCAGAAAAATATAAGATTGTACTTCCCTAGTTGTTTCTGCAGCTGTTTAACTAAACAACTTAGTAGAATCATTTTTGTTTTGGAAGTACACTACATGGCCAAAAGTATGTGGACACCCCTTCTAATTAGTGGATTCGGCTAGATCAGTAAATCAGTATCACGCTTACTGGGAGACAGACAACTGCATGCCACTTGTGTAATGCTGATATTCAAAGTAATCTAGGTGTTTTGAAGGGTTTTCTGTATCCTCTCCTGTGGCAACAAGTTCAGAGTAAGTTCAAATCATTTAAAGTAATTGATTTTTTTTTATATACTTCCAGAATCTAAAAACTGAACTTTACTAAAATGTTTTTTTTTTTTTTGACGTTGGTGTATGCTGTGAAGCAGTCTGTTCTTAGACTACAACAGGGGAGCACAAATTACGTTTGCCAAACAATGTTTTCTTTCATGTCAGGTTCACCAAAGACACAGCCCGGTTCAAAGATGAGCTGGATGTCATGAAATTCATCTGTAAAGATTTCTGGACCAGTGTTTTTAAAAAGCAAATTGATAACTTAAGAACCAACCACCAGGTGAGCAGTTTACCTCAGGGCATGCATGTGGTTGTTTTGTTTAGTTTTGGGGGGTTTTACAGTTGGGTTTCAAAGAGGCTAGGTAGACAAATGCTTAAAGTAAGCAGTTTCTTACTGACTAGTCACTAGATCTTCTTGTGTTCTATTCTTTCCATGAGACAAAAAAGTTGTTCACAGTGTTCACGTTATTTATTAGTTTTAAATTAAGGATTAATTGTTTTGTCATGTGTACCTAAAACAACATTGTATCAGTGTTTTGTCTTAAATACTGTGAATGTTAATCACATAGAACCTATTCTGCGAACCTGTCAACCCACAAGGTTGCTAAATAACTAACATATTACTACCTTTACATACAGTACAGTAAATTGATAAAATAAAGAATCTTTAAATCTTTAAATTCAAATTTGCAGGGGATTTACGTGCTCCAGGACAACAAGTTTCGTTTGCTGACACAGATGTCTGCGGGAAAACAGTATTTAGAACATGCACCTAAGGTGAGGTGAAGAAACAAGCTTATGTACATGGTATAAAGACATCTCGTTCATAAGGGCCCTAGAATAAGCTATATGTTTACATACCGACTGGGATTTATTAACAGTGTTGATATTAAAACTGCAGTTTACTAAATCACACTTACATTTACAAATACAATGACCTACCCGCTAATGGAAAACTACACAACTGTACTCAGTTGCGCCTTAATTTTTTGTTAGAAGCCATTTTCTTCTAATCAGAAATGTAACCGCTATGATGTACAGGTTTGTAGTTTGCAATTAGCGGGTGGGTCAAAGATTTGATTTAATCCAGCCCCTTGTCCAATATGTTTTAAAGGTAGCATCCATTTTGCAAATTAATTACAAATTAGCTTGGTATGTTTCTTCCCTCTAGCCAGTGTCTATAATACCTCCTTATTAACTGTGAAAAGCTGCAGCACAGGATTGAACTCAAGCTTGAACAGATTAGAAGAGTCTCAAATGTAGTAGGATGCTTCTAAATAGATGCTGGACTTAAGTGTGACCCCACACTGTTGTGCTGTTTCTCAGTATTTGGCTTTTACCTGTGGGCTGGTCAGAGGAGGATTGTCGAATCTAGGTGTAAAAAGTATTGTCACAGCCGAAGTCTCCGTAATGCCTGCCTGTAAGTATGCTCATTTGATCAACATTTCATTTACATTTTGTAGCCATCTTAAAACTAGTCCAAGGGGAAATCACCCAGGAAATATATTGGAGTCTGCAGTGTCGTTGGTTAAGCAATCACCCTTTCCCAACTTTGACTTTAAATTCAGGTGTTCCTTGCTCTGGTCTTGGAATGAATGGATGAATGAATAAATAACCACATACTAATAATATTTGAGGTCAAATCTCGTCATTCTTCGTTCATCAATTTTAGGTTATCAGTTAGGCCTACTTCCAAAGATGCTTAAAACCTATTATTTCAGGAATCAATATTAATTTGGTGAATATCTCTCTTTTGTTCTCTTTAAGGCAAATTTCAAGTTATGATCCAGAAGATGTAGAAGAGGATCGCTGGAAGAACCCTTACTTTGATTTCATTGCCTTTTAACTGTATGATCTCTCCATCGCATTCAGGATCTTTATTTAATGTCAGGTATTTTTCACATCAACCATAACTGCCTTTATTCACCGGTCTGATTATGTTTAAATTAATTTGCACCAACCTTAATAAAGGACCACATTATTAACAAAAACGTGTGCTTCGTGTAAGAGTTTTCTGTTAGGAATGGATGCTGAGGCTGCCAACATCACATCCACACATGGAGTTAATATTGAACAAAAGCAGTGTGTTCAGGGTGAATGATAATGTAAACAGTCTGAGGTTCTGATGAGCAGTAAAGCCACTATATTTCTGGATCTCTTTTCCCCAGGTGTATTCTGGGATATGTTTTTACAGATGAGAATTTCACAATTGAAAATAAATGCTTGCCAAGTAGAGTAAGGGTTAGATGTACTAAGAAAGGCCAATCTGTGTATTGAAAAAATTTAAAATAGTTATTTTGTAGCTGTCTTCATTAACATTTATTTAACAACATCTTTGGGATATTTGAAGAATGAAATGGCAGTAGCTGAATTGTGCTTAGCCAACTACACTACACCAGCCTCGTCTGAAGCCCACCGAAGGTCCTTATACAGTGCATCTGGAAAGTATTCACAGCGCTTCACTTTTTCCACATTTTGTTATGTTGTAGCCTTATTCCAAAATTGATTACAATGATTATTTTCCTCAAAATTCTACAAACAATACCCCATAATGACAACGTGAAAGAAGTTTGTTTGAAATCTTTGCAAATGTGCTTTTTTTTTTTTTTTTTTAAATACATGTACATAAGTATTCACAGACTTTGCTCAATACTTTGTTGAAGCACCTTTGGCAAGTTTTTGAGTATGATGCTACAAGCTTGGCACACCTATTTTTGGGCAGTTTCTCCCATTCTTCTTTACAGGACCTCTCAAGCTCCATCAGGTTGGATGGGGAGCGTCGGTGCACAGCCATTTTCAGATCTCTCCAAAGATGTTCAATCGGGTTCAAGTCTGGGCCACTCAAGGACATTCAGTTGTCCTGTAGCCACTCCTTTGTTATCTTGGCTGTGTGCTTAGGGTCGTTGTCCTGTTGGAAGATGAACCTTCGCCCCAGTCTGAGGTCCAGAGTGCTATGGAGCAGGTTTTCATCAAGGATGTCTCTGTACAATGCTGCATTCATCTTTCCCTCAATCCCGACTAGTCTCCCAGTTCCTGCTGTTGAAAAACATCCCCACGGCATGATGCTGCCACCACCATGCTTCACTGTAGGGATGGTATTGGCCAGGTGATGAGCGGTGCCTGGTTTCCTCCAGACATGACGCTTGCCATTCAGGCCAAAGGGTTCAAGCTTTGTTTCATCAGACCAGAGGATTTTGTTTCTCATGGTCTGAGAGTCCTTCAGGTGCCTTTTGGCATACTGAGGAGTGGCTTCCGTCTACCATACAGGCCTGATTGGTGGAGTGCTGCAGAGATGGTTGTTCTTCTGGAAGGTTCTCCTCTCTCCACAGAGACATGCTGGAGCTCTGTCAGAGTGACCATCGGGTTCTTGGTCACCTCCCTGATTAAGGCCCTTCTCCCCCGGTCGCTCAGTTTGGCCGGGCGGCCAGCTCTAGGAAGAGTCCTGGTGGTTCCAAACTTCTTCCATTTACGGATGATGGAGACCACTGTGCTCATTGTGACCTTCAATGCTGCAGAATTTTTTCTGTACCCTTCCCCAGATCTGTGCCTCAATACAATCCTGTCTCGGAGGTCGAAAGACAATTCCTTGCACTTCATGGCTTGGTTTGTGCTCTGACATGCACTGTTAACTGTGGGACCTTATATAGACAGGTGTGTGCCTTTCCAAATCATGTCCAATCAACTGAATTTACCACAGGTGGACTCCAATCAAGTTGTAGAACATCTCAAGGATGATCAGTGGAAACAGGATGCACCTGAGCTCAATTTTGAGTGTCATGGCAAAGGCTGTGAATACTTATGTACATGTGCTTTTTTTGTTTTTTATTTTTAATAAATTTGCAAATATTTCAAACAAACTTGTTTGTAGAATTTTGAGGAAAATAATGAATTTAATCCATTTTGGAATAAGGCTGTAACATAACAAAATGTGGAAAAAGTGAAGCGCTGTGAATACTTTCCGGATGCACTGTAGGTGTCTGCTTGTGCACTCCTGCATGTAGTCTAGGTGAAGTTGGATTCAATACTGGTGTCAGTATCTACAGATGCAAAGGATAGCCATTATCTTCTTACAACAAATTAAAAAATATTAATAATTCAATATCTCATATCACCTTTTCTGTAGCCCCAAGTGCTTTGTTTTCCAACTGGATGTAACAACAAAGCAATCTCTGTGATTAAAAGCTGATCCTTTCTCATCTGAGGCATCTCAGACCTCATTCCCTTACACAGTTGATATTTCTAGATCAGGGCAGGGGGCACCTCTGCTTTGCTGACACTCGAAGGCATGAAACACAGCACCATGCAAATGTACAACTGTTTATTTCACTGAACAGGTGGAGCCTCCCATCGGCATGTGTTTGTCAATGAGGTCACAGTGAACGAATGCGGAGTCCATATTACACTGAGGACTGCAAGCACAGGTTTTCATTCTCGCCCTTATAGAGGCCACGCTTCAGAAGAGCAGTTTACAAATGAGAGCAGTAATGACACGAAGTAAAAAATGTAGTCTCTTCGGTCAGGCTGTAAGGGAGAAGGTAAACGAAGCAGGCTCATGTAATTGACTGTAGCCAGGACACGTCACCCAATGAGGGTGAATACATCATACAATATGCGATTCACACAGGTAAGTCCAATATTCCTGTCAAAACTAACATACATATTCCACTCTTTCTCTATAAAGGGAGAAAACGAGTGCTAAACTATTTTCTGATGAGGAAGGTGAAACCAGATTCAAACTGGAAAACCATTATCTTTCTCTCAAACCAAGAGACAATGAGCAACAGAATAAAAGGTGATACAAAATAATTTTAAAAAGCTTACAGTTCCATCCAATGATCTTTCACAAAGCATTGAGAGGCCTGTGGCTCTGATGACCAGCCTTGTTTCTGATCTCAAATTAACCAGGGAATCTTTGGACTTTGTTTTTCTTATACCCATAGCACTTTACATGCAAGTCTTTTAGAAGAAAACACCTGGGCATGTTCCTTGTATGTATGTGTGTGTGTGTAGGGGGGATGTAAAACAGAAACACACATTTAAATTCTTCAGTATGTTCAGACATTATTGCAGACCAGTTGGACATCCATATACTTTACATGGTAAATAGCACAGGGCACAGTGACAGAATATTAGGCTTCCATAACTTAAAAGGCAGCTCTGTTGTTTTTTTGTTTGTTATTTTTTTCTATGGTTGAAAGTCCTTAAAGGAAAGAGGTTTTGTAAAGATCCTGAAAATATACCAAATGGAGGGAATATCAGACAACTCCACACACACACACACACACACACACACACACGGATCTACAAACCACAAAATAACTGGTTTCTTTACTGGCATAAACCCAGCATTTGCTCCACGTTTAGAAAGGAAAATGAATCTTTAGAAATTCTCATTAATTAGAATAAAGATATATATTTGATATAGCTCTCAAGGCATTTAGGGATCCATTGAAGCAAGGACCAATTGCTTATTTGACTTTATAATGCCACATGTGAAATATTAGGGATATATATAGATATTCAACTTATTATGAATAAATATCAACCCTATACTAACTTATAAAATAACAAAGAACCCATTCAGTTATGGATTATATTAGAGGCTCTTCTATGTATTATGATTGAACAATTTAAAAAGCCTGACTGTATGAAATCTTAAAAAAAAAAAAAAATCTCAGCTAGAATTGTCTCATAAGCTGAATGTATGCAAAATCATGTATCTAGTAGTCAGGGGGGAGATTTTCATTGTATCCTGGAACTGTTGATAGGTAAATGTGTGAATGATTCAGTGCCTGTAATGCCCAGTTTCATATTTCATTATGAAAATGTACAGCATTACTAATGACTTCATGAAAGTATACCTGAAATGTCAGAATTAATGAAAGGTGTCTCCTATATTAGTGCTATAAGCATCCGCAGTTATTCCATATGAAGGTTAAGCTGGGTACCACTAGAGGGCGCCATTTACAGGTACAGCAGTGTTCGTTTCACTCAGTGATTGCAGTCCTCTTTGGTTGGCGCATTAGGTGCAGTGGAAGTGCCCGCCTATTACTGGCAGGTGTTGTAGATCTGGATTTGTTGGTTGATGGCATCAAGGATAGACCTCATCTTGTCCTCCAGCCCATCCAGCTGCTTGGCTTTGCTCTCCAGTGTTCTCTGATTGTTCTCGTAATCTTTCTCCAGATCTGCAGATTCAACACAGGAGATGGATGTCAAATAAGTGCAATTCAAACCAGTTCCTAGGTAACAGGTTTCAATTTAAGGTTCACAAAGCAAAGCACATGGAGTAGTTCTCGTACCGCCCAGCTTGCGCAGTTTGCTATGGGCGTCAGTCAGCAGCTGCTTGGCCTTGTCCCGCAGCCTCTCTGCCTTCTTCTTTGCCTCCTGCACCTTCTTGGCCTTCATGTCCACCAGGTCCTGTACGCTCTTGTATTTGTCAGTCAGCTCGCTGTCTAAAATCTGCACAAAAGACAGACAGACAGCACAAGGTGAGCAGGACAACACTGACCTTTCAGAGGCCTTTCAACAGACAGAACCTCACTTAACTGTCTAGTCAGCGGTGTTGAAGGAAGTTATTATAGTGGTCTGGAAAACCAAAACTGCCATTGGTCTGTCCATAACAGTAGCTGTAATAGTGCATGTATTGGACAGCTGGTGTAAAACAGGCCTGGGATTGACGATGGTTTCATGCATTAAGCCCAGAAATCTTTATGAGTAAACTGACCTGCTTGGCTTCGTTGGCCTTATCGCGTGCCATGGTTGCCTTTTCCTCAGCCCTGGATGCCACCACACTGTTGTTGGCACGCTTAATCTTCAGGGCATCGATCTGCCTGCCCAGGGTGCCCAACCGGTCCATGGCATCATTCAAGCTCTTTTCACTGGTATCTGTCTCAGACTGGATCTGCAAGGAGAAAGGCCATCAGTGAACGCATGATTAGGCTACATTGTTCAAAATGCTTATTGTGCTTTAACATGAGAGGAACTAGGTCTTTACCCCTCTGACCTGAGTAACATCAGAATATGTTGTGTGGGACATCAGAAAATTTTATGAATCACAGTCTGATGTGTTTCTTAGTGTTATGAAAAACTATTTTTTTTACATGAAAATCTCATGTGTATCGTAGTTTATTTGAGTATTTTGTCAATACATTACAAATGAAATAACTCATGTGCAGGCATTAATTGACATTTCCTATTTTCAGCCATACAAATACATAACAAATACTGATTGGGCAGAAAACAATAGATCCCCATTGCAGACACTGCTGGTTTCTTTCCTACCTGAGTCAGGCGGTTCTCCGTCTGGCCAATGTCTTCCTTGGCACGCTGTATTGCCTTCTCAGCAGCCACCTGTGCCCGGCGGGCATCGTCCAGGGCACGCTTCACTGTCTCCGCTGTGTTCTTCACACTTTCTGCTCGATTCCTGGAGAAGAAGAAGCAGGAAATTTCACATCTAGCTAAGACTTCCATAAGCAGAAGGTTTGATTTTAGTTTTTTCTGCTTGATTGTTTCAGTTACAAACATTGGTGTGGGATGGGGGTTTGGTTCAGTTTATCATCAGGGTTAGGACAGATACAGAATAAGAATGCTGCTTGGCATTAGTTCAGCAAGGTTTACATGAGTTGAGGTTGTGAATTGTGTAGGTTTCATACAGTCTGTCTTTGGTGTGTGGGTTGAGCTGTAAGAAAAATGCTATTAAGTGAATAATCATGCAGCCCCTTCTAATTGTAATAACAATATACACTAAACATGAATCTAAAATCACACAGGCACCTCCCTCTCTCTTTTCCATGTGGGCTCACCTGGCCTTCTTGGCCTCCTGCAGGAGCTGCTCGGCCTTGCGCACGTCGTCGTTGGTCTGCTCCAGAATGGCATCCACATTTGACAAGCTATTCACCCGGTCCTTGATCTCCTCGGCAAGGTGACGGATCTGGTGGGGGGAGGCGGGGATGGAAAGCTCCAGAACCCTGCTGGCCACCATCTCAATACTGTCCGGGTCGGCCCCTTCCTCTGCAAGAAACACAAAATTAACGTTTTCACCCACCGGCACCCTACACCTTTAGCAAAAGGTGAGCGTGTGTGGTGTGAGGGCCCACTCACGCATGAGGAAGTCTCTAATCTGTTTGATGAGGTCGCGCAGGTCCTTGTTGGAGCGCTCCACCTTAGTTTTGGTGTCATTAGCCTTGTCCAGGGCCACCTGCGCACGCACCTTCGCCTCGTCCGCTTTCATCTTGGCTTCTGCCACCTGTGAGGACAGAAGTGAGACACACAGGGGGCTGTAAAGGTGAGCAGCAAATGGACCACTGATTCATAGTTTCAATGTCATCAAATGGTGTCATCAAATCATAGCCATGAAAATGGTACAAGCTAATGTCTTGGTTCTTGTGATTTTTATGTACTCGAATGATTGTTGTGGGTAGTTTTTAAGTTTATTGACAAAGATGTGACTGAAATATGCCCTGGCTTGTAAAATGCTTTGCCATGCACAACTAAGCCTTATAAAGACTACACATGATTAAATTGGGTGCTAACCAGAGAAGGTTCATAAGCAATCACTGACCTTCTGGAAGAGTTCCTCCACCTCACCCATGGCCTTGCTCAGCTCCTTCTCAGCATGCTTGGCCCTCTCTAGAGCGTTGTCGGCAGTTGCCACGGCACCATTGCAGTTTAGACCTCCGCAGTGCTTGTTCCCTTCATCATCACGGCAACCTGCTCCTCCGCATGGGCTCTCTCCACAGGGGGCATCACCAGGGGCCCCACACACCTGGAGTAAGAGACCATTACATATGATAATCTGTGGCCTTGGTACCATACAGTCCTGGAATTACTTCGGCTGATGATGCAAAAAGCACAGGACAAAGTGGAATGCAGACTGAGACTACTTGCCTCCCAAGACTTGGGGGGAAATGGTTGATTCCAGCAGAAAAGCTAATGTTGAAATGAAATCCAGGAACAGAGCTGGAGACTGAATTAAGAATTGTCCCTGATGTTACCTTCTCGTTGATCTTCTTCATGTCCAGAGTGTTGGCCTTGGCACTCAGGTCCATCAAGGCACGCTTATTAGCAGCGTTTTTGCGGTTGAAGTCATCCTTCTTCTCAGCCATCAGGCGCTCTGTCTTCTGGCGGGTATCTGCCGACTGTCGCACAGTGCTGGGCACAGCAGTGGTGGATTGGTTGGCGCGATGTTCAGCATTTCGGGATTTATTGTAGGAGCTGCGGATGCTGTCGTAGGCACCTGGCAAGGGGAGCAGAGCAACATTTCTGATAGGTACATTTGAAAGATCAGACGGAAGCATTTGACCCTTACTCACATAACTAGACAAAGCAACTGTAAAATCTAATTTCTGCATGGTGTAGTCAGATATAAACACATTTCATCCCCTCATGATTTCCCATCCCATCCTGTTTTGCTACCTGGGTTCTGGACTCCCAGTTCAATCCACAATCTACGCTGACAAAAGAACATGTCCGTAAGGTTAGAAGTGCACTATCCTTATAAGAATTTACTACTGTAATTCCTTGTATTTTCAGAGTCTAGTACAGTAATCTAAAAGCATGATAACACTGCAGGAGAGCAAATGCAGATGAATAACCAAGTAAAAGTGCCAAATTACAATACACAATTTAGAGCTTAAACTTTCAAGAAGGGATTATCAGAGTCTCTCCCTACCCAGGAAGTTGGAGTTCTTCAGCACATCCAGTTGGCGGCCCAGCTCTCCTGAAGAAAGATTGAGCTCCCGCACCTCCCTCTCCAGGGTGCTCAGCTCATTGCTAGCCTTGAAGTTGCTGTCCTGCACACTGGTCAGATCCCCCTCCAGTCGGTTCAGGGTGTCAGTGGTGTCACCAATCCTGGTCCTGAGAGGAGGAAACAGAAGAAGTGGAAGACCATCTCTTAATAAGTGATCTTTCACAGTATGGCCATGTTTATGGTATTGCCCTGTAAGTATCCCATTTTTACATTTCTCTGCTCTTCTTTCCCTTTGAATCTGACTACGATCAGCCTGATCCATCACGTTTACAAGAACACTTTGCTTTGACAAAAGCATAGAGACCCTGGGGTCAATAGGCAAAGTCGTTTCTTTGAAAACACATCCTTTAAAATTCTCAAAACCTGAGCCGTGTGTGTACCCACCTGAGGTCCTTGATGAGAGCCATGAGATTGGTGATGGCCTCTGCGGTGGCATTGCGGGCATTGACGATCACTTGTGCCTGCGCCAGCTTCTTCTCCAGCTCTTCAAAATTCTTCTTGTAGACACCCGTCAGCCCGGTGTGCTGGATCTCGCGTGCGCGCTTGGTGAGGGCTCGCGTGCGGGTGGCCAGGTCCTGTACGACACGGTCCCAGTCACCGAAGCACTGGTGGCAAGGCTGGCAGTCGGGGAACTCACCTGAGAAGCCGCGGGCACACTGGTCACAGCGCACCCCCGACACACCCTGCTGGCACACACAGTGCCCTGTCACCCGGTTGCACTGCGATGTCTCGATGCCACGGGGGTCACAGTCACAGGCTGTAAACAGAACACAACAGATCTAATACAGCCGATCATCTCATGTACACCTCACTGATGTCATGCCAGAGCAGAATTTGCCAGAAAGTAGGTATTTTTTTATACGTGTTGATTTTAATACTACGGTTCATTGTTTAATACCGTCATAAAAGAAAATGCAACATCTTTTTTTTTCGTTGTCTTGGGTTTGAGCTACATAAAGCTCTGCAAAGTACTGTATATTATACATTTCTGGTGCAAACACAAAGTCGATTTCACTGCAGTGGTGCATCTCTCAGTGGTGTCTTTGACAAGTGTGCAAACCTATGGCTTCCGTTGAAATGCAAACCCAGGGGCATTTGAACGAAAGCCCAGCAAAAGACAGACTGACCTCTACACTGTATGTTGGGGTCTCCCCAGTAGTTCTCCTGGCAGTCCTGACAGGTCTTTCCTCCAAAGCCACTGCGACACTGACACTGGCCAGTGAACTGAAAACAGAGAGCAGAGAACAGCTTCACCTCTGACTGTCTGCTGAGAAACAATCTTCGCACAATCACAGGACCCCCAGGCAGCACTGACCCTTTACATATTTTGCCCAATGACATCTCCTTAGGAAAGAGCTTGTGAAGTAGTATTTTGATCAGTGGCAGGAATGAACAAGGAGGAAAACTATTATTTCAGCATAATACATGTTCTTTAGCATCAATGTAATACTAAATAATAATATTCACGGAGGGGAATAATTTAAATGCTTGAACGGCACAGTAATTACTCTGAATAACCTCAAGGGGAGCCTTGAGAAACTGTGATTAAATGATGTAAAACAGCCTTTTAGCTAGTGTGTTTATATTGTACATTGGCAATAAAACATCTGTCGAGTAATTCCATCATGGCTAATATTACACTCACCAGCTCAAGGACACAAAGTCTCCAGTTGCATTTATTTGGCTGACACCTTTATACAAGATGACATGTTCAGAAACAATTGCTTAATAAACTCAGATGGATGCATGACATTGAACACCATGGAAAATTAGTGTTATGTTATAGGTAAACGTTTTATGAATATGGCCTTTTGTCTTTTGTATGAAGATGACGTCTTACACGTAATACATTTGGCTGTAATGTCATTTTGAGCTGTTGATTAAATGTAGTGTCAGTTGCCATGGAACTGGCAGACTGACATGTCCAACAACGGCTCACTGTGTTTATTCAAGCAGCTAGAGCAGGGTTGGGCTGACAGACCTCGTTGCAGGTGGGGGTGATGGCGTTGTTGGGGTCACAGTTGCAGGCCGAGCAGCCCCTCCCGCTACCCAGGTTCCAGAAGTTGATGGCACAGTGGTCGCAGGTTTGGCCGACGACATTAGGCAGACACTGGCACTGCCCCGAGCTCCGGTCACACGCACACTCCTCCCGCGAGGAGCACTGACTGCGCTCTGTGCCCAGGAAATTGCAGGTACACTCTGGAAACCACAGGAGAGTACACTGAGCCCAGGGGGAAACAGCGACAGTTCACACAGCAGTGATACACACAGAGACAGTTCACAAGCAATGGAAAAAAACTGCTTTGATTGAGGACACATTGAGAGGTATCTTATTTTTAGCTTTAAATGCAAAGATATAATTCAATGCTTGAGGCGCCTAGCAAGGAGTATTCCCAAATCTTCTCTTCCACAGAGAAATACAACCTCAAGTTGTGAAAGGCTTCTAATGATTTGTAGCTCCGTTATCTAAATAGACAAGACTGTCACGTTATGTGCAGTTGGGATACATAAGTCTATATTCACATAGCTCTGCTTATTTTGACAGTGGTACCAACTAAAGAAATCACACTGGGCAAAGTGAAGCATGTGTATGAAAAAGGCCAAGGGCATGGGACAGCGTGCTTGCATTACTC
Source organism: Amia ocellicauda (assembly GCF_036373705.1). Classification (NCBI taxonomy): domain Eukaryota; kingdom Metazoa; phylum Chordata; class Actinopteri; order Amiiformes; family Amiidae; genus Amia; species Amia ocellicauda. The sequence continues at coordinate 12,656,597 of NC_089852.1, forward strand.
ACTCCGGCAGTTGCGGCGTGTTGCATCTCCATAGTATCCGGCCCTGCAGACAGCGCAGTTGCGGCCCTCTGTGTTGTAGAGGCACTTCCTACACTCCCCAGTGCGGCGGTTGCAGGACTCGGGGTCAGTGATGTCAATGTTGTTGCTGCACTGGCAGGGCTGGCACCGGCCTCCAGGCTGTGTGGGGTTACCATAGAAACCAGGGGCACACTCATCGCAATGGGACCCTGGCAATTTCCCAGAGGCAGAATGGGAGAAGAACAAGGATGGATTAGCATATGCTTTCTGTCCCGTCAAGTTCACCATTATGCCATGGAATCTAACAATAGGTGAACTAATCCTACTGCTGCTCAATGTGCAAATGATGCAACTTTCAAGTACAACATAAAATAGGCTACAAGGAGAATTCAAAAATACAAAATCGTTGCACAGTTTGTTGATCAATTTGTCAATAGTCAATAATTGCCCAAGGTACAATGTGCCTACATATTGGAAGACAATACTAACCGCATAGACAGTACAGAGCCTTCTCCCAAATATACTGAACAAAAATATAAAGGCAACATGTACCCACCTGGGTGTTGGTCCCATCGAAATTTTCCATACACACAAAAAGCTTATTTGTCTCAAATTCTGTGCACAAATTTGTTTACATCCTTGTTAGTAAACATTTCTCCTTTGCCAAGACAATCCATCCATTTGACAGGTTTGGCATATCAAGAAGCTGATTAAACAGCATGATCATTACACAGGTGCACCTGGTCCTGGGGACAATAAAAGGCCACTCTAAAATGTGTAGCTTTGTCACACAACACAATGCCACAGATGTCTCAAGTTTTGAGGGAGCGTGCGATTGGCTTGCTGAATGCAGGAATGTCCACCAGAGCTGTTGCCAAAGAATCGAATGTTCATTTCTCTACTATTGGCCACCTCCAACGCCGTTTTACAGAGTTTGGCAGTACGTCCAACCAGCCTCTCAACCACAGACCATGTGTAACCACACCAGCCCAGGACCTCCACGTCCAGTTTCTTCACCTGTGGTATCGGCTGAGACCAGCCAACCGGACAGTTGATGAAACTGTGGGTTTGCACAACTGAAGAATTGCTGCACACCGTCTCAGGGAAGCTCATCTGTCGTCCTCACCAGGATCTTGACCTGACTGCAGCTCTGGTGGACATTCCTACACTCAGCACACCAATTGCATGCTCCCTCAGAAATTCAGACTTGAAATCCATAGATTAAGGCCTAATTGATTTATTTAAATTGACTCATTCCCTAATATGAACTGTGTCTTTGAAATTGTTGCATGTTGCATTTATATTTATGTTCAGTATAGAGGTAAGAATTGGTATACCCTTCAGTGTGGTACACTGACATATTATACAATTTACAGAGTATACATGACATAATGTGTAGGCTTGTATACAATAGCTTGGAGAAAGCTTTAGGTGGATAATAAAAAAGCATAAATATCAGATCAAACAACCAAAACCCCACTAGCTGTTAAAACCTAAATTAATACCACACATTTCTGAAAGGACTATTTAGTCATTGACACTCAGAAATTATATGCCTTCCCATGAAGAAAAAATGTCTTTTGGAAAGCTGAAGACCATCATCAGTTCTGGTTTGGGAAGGGCACCTCAGTGTGGGGAAAGCATCTTTGTGTGCACAGCTCTGAACTCCGATTAAAGAGGTCAACATGAATTCCCATTAAATTTCCACATTTCACAGGGTGTCTCAAATAAACACGCACACTTCTGGTTCTCATTCCTTTCGTTGAAAGTTCTCTCTTTTGATGTAGAACTGCTGCAAAACTCTCTGTGTTCACCAATCTCAGATGAAACTCACAGGACTCATCTCCTTGTGCCACCTGAGCAGCTTGTCTGTACGTTATTGCCCTGAGTTTACATGCTAGCATTCAGAGGAATGGAACAGAGGCCAATTTCAGAACTTACTGCACTTCACTGGTATTGCTGTTCCGACCTACCGCAGTGTAATACTGAACAATAATTCATCAAATGATCAGGCTACCTGGTTGATCAGGCAGTGGATTTTATTAAAGTGAGTAATACAGTGTCGCAGTGAAATGCACATCTGTCAGAAGAGTTTAAGAGTTCGGGCAAGTACTTGGCCACCCACCAATCGTAAATTACCAAGTCGGTACCTACTGCCAGGTTTCCACTGGGTATAAGCAAGCAAACAAAACTCTTCTATCACATACTGATTTTGTAATTTGTGACTGGTGGCAGGGTTGATTTCCTTCTAGTCTGGGTCAGATTCATAGAAGGGAAAGTGTTTGAAAGGTCTTTGTGTTGTTGGAAGACACCATATTCAGACATTCCCATGATGTTTAATTTCTCTCCAATTAAGGACATGACTGCTGCATCTACCGTGGGCCCTGAGGTCTGCACCCTGATTTTGGTGTCATTGACTGAAGAAACTGAATCATAATTTTGGAATGGTTTCAAAAATTGAGTACCAAAACACATAGAAAAATATTGAATTTTGTTCAGAAGACAGGAAACTGTTCGAGGTCAAAAGTTGAATCGCTTTTAAACATGTAACTCAGCTTCTAAAGAATATTGTTTTAAAATGTGTAGGGTCATAAAGAAAAGAGTTCTAAACAATACATAAAACATAAAATAGGCTGGACTACTAATTACTAATACTAAACTCCTTTCCCCACTGCACTTCCCCAATCTATTTTACCCACAATGCAATAGCAGCAGAAGGATTCTTTAAGATGACTACTAATTTTACAATTAAGTAGATCTGCATCAGCACATACAGTCAGTTTCAGGCAGGTGTGAAAAAATGCTGTAAAGTAAGAATGCTTTCAAAAATAGACATGTTAATAGATTATATTTATTAATTAACTAAATGCAAAGTGAGTGAACAAAAGAAAAATCTACATCAAATCCATATTTGGTGTGACCACCCTTTGCCTTCAAAACAGCATCAATTCTTCTAAGAAGCACAAAGAAACGGGCAACGTTGAGGACCACAGACACAGTGGTTGGCCAAGGAAACTGCAGCAGATGCTTCCCTTCGCAATCAGAAGATGTCCAGCAGTGCCATCAGCTCAGAATTGGGACAGTGGGACCCTGGTACACACATCTACTGTCCAGAGACGTCTGGTTAGAAGTAGCCTTCATGGAAGACTTGCTCCCAAAAAGCCATACCTCCGACATGGCAACAAGGCCAAGCGACTCAACTATGCATGAAAACACAGGAACTGGGGTGCAGAAAAATGGCAGCAGGTGCTCTGGACTGATGAGTCAAAAACTGAAATATTTGGCTGTAGCAGAAGGTAGTTTGTTCGCCGAAGGGCTGGAGAGCGGTACACGTATGAGTGTCTGCAGGCAACAGTGAAGCATGGTGGAGGTTCCTTGCAAGTTTGGGGCTGCATTTCTGCAAATGGAGTTGGGGATTTGGTCAGGATTAATGGTCTCCTCAGTGCTGAGAAGTACAGGCAGATACTTATCCATCATGCAATACCATCAGGGAGGCATCTGATTGACCCCAAATTTATTCTGCAGCATGACAACGACCACAAACATACAGTGACAGTCATTAAGAACTATCTTCAGCCTAAAGAAGAACAAGGAGTCCTGGAAGTGATGGTTTGGCCCCCACAGAGCCCTGATCTCAACATCGAGTCTGTCTGGGATTATATGAAGAGAGAAGCAACTGAGGCTTCCTAAATCCACAGAAGAACTGTGGTTAGTTCTCCAAGATGTTTGGGCCAACCTACCTGCCGAGTTCCTTCAAAAACTGTGTGCAAGTGCACCTAGAAGAATTGATGCTGTTTTGAAGGCAAAGGGTGGTCACACCAAATATGGATTTGATGTAGATTTTTATTCTGTTCACTCACTTTGCATTTAGTTATTTGACAAATATAATCTATTAACATGTCTATTTTTGAAAGCATTCTTACTTTACAGCATTTTTTCACACCTGCCTAAAACTTTTGCACAGTACTGTAAATACATAAGACAAAATAGCTTCTGCACATCAAATTAATTAGGAAGACTCTGGATTAAGAAACAGGGAGGGATTTGTTACACTATTATATAGATTTGTTTCCAAAAAGAGCTTTGCTGTTGTTATAGCTGGTTCAGTGAGTGAGGTGCTTTGAATGTAGTTGAATCTAATTCTCACTTGTTGTAGTTCGCAATGATGGCTCATTTTTGGCTGTTTTGGGTACTCTCACTTCCGCTATGAATGTGCGTCAGGTGTTGGCCTATCCTACAGTGGCCGGCCTGGTCAAGCCAAAGTTAAAGCGCTGTGTGTGCTGGGAGTGCATGGAGTGGCACAGTGTCACGGGAGACTGAAGCCATGCAGGGAGAGGGTAGGGAAGGAGGGTGGGGGTGCGGGGTTCTCTGTTACTCACGCAGGGAGTTCCCCTCTGAACGTTTAACCATTCCTGTGGCGTGTGGGGGTAGGGGGGAAACGATAACAGTTATTACAACATCAATGCCCAACTCTTCTGGGCTCTACCTGAGTATCACTGCATACATTTTGCTTAAGCAAAATACACACACAGGTGCATATGTACACACACACACACACACATACCCACAGAGACATAGGATGCTTTTTCAGACAGACTATACATGGAAAGGATTGAATCTAAAGAGAAAAACAACACACACAATCCTAATCAATGTTAACTGTTATTAAATAGAGATCAATGCAGTTCTTTTTCAGTTTGCCGTCAAAACATTCCAGCCAAATTTAATAATGTTACACTTTACCTTTTCAATTCCTCCTACATTCATATTTTTAAAGACTTTGAAATCACTACCTTCACACTCTTTAGCATTAAATGAACTAAGGCTGAACCAACACTATTAAAACAAACCTCCAGAAACTTCAAAATGTACAATTTGTATCCCTCTGCTCATTTAACTTTGATATGTAAGTCTCAAGGATTTCTCCTGACTTGAGCCAAAATACAAAAGAGAGGTCAGATTCAGTTGCTCTTATCTGTATTGAGAGTTTGAGTGTGCGTGTGCAGTAGAGCTACACTGACCTGTGTATCCCTGGTTGCAGTTGCAGACCACCTGCCGGTTGCGGTTGTCCTGGTAACAGGAAGTGGCAAAGTGTCGTCCGCTGGCAGGGCCGTCGGGACAGGGGCATGGCCGACACTGCTCCCCTGTTCCCAAAACAGGGTTGCCATAGTAACCGTTGGCACATCTGTGGAAAATCAATGCAGGATGTGGAGTCAAAGCAGCTGCAGATATATGCAGACACAGCTTACTCAGTTCTCTGTACAGTTGATACTGCTGTAAAGAACTGTTCACAAGACTCTAGACATGTCAGTGCCCATAGGTAACTGAAACTAATTCCAATGTGTTTTTGAACAATGTTCATCTTGATATTTTGGATAAATAGATGGTTTTCAATGTAAGCAATGGGCAGACAGGATTCCCTTGGTGAGGGAGACAGGGTTCGCACCTGTCACACTTGTCCCCCGCGGTGTTGTCTCGGCAAGCCAGGCAGCTGCCGCTCCTCTGGTCGCAGTCCTCGCTGTGGCCGTTGCACTGGCACTGCCGGCAGTTGGGGAAGCCCCAATATCCGGGCTGGCAGCGGTCGCAGCGCAGGCCGAAGGCTCCTGGGCGGCAGAGGCACTGACCACTGTACTGCTCACACAGCCGACTACGTGAGCCGTCTGCACTGCACTCACATGCTGAGGGAAGAACACACGGACTCGTTATTGCCTCACAGCACCACAAATGCCTCATTTACACAAGCGGGTATGGGTGTGTTTCCACTAACAAATACCTGAGCCGGAACCAAACTGTGAAACCGCATAACATATCTGAATCTGGCTCCGGGCTGAAGGGGGCCGTGGGCGGGATTACAGGGACTACACAAATACTACTTAAAATTAATGTTTATTAAGACTAAGGTTTAAATGCCTTTATTCTGTACTATAGTATTATAATTATTTTAATATATAAACAGTTTGGAAAGAGTAAGCATGAATAAATAATGTTTTGCCTTATGTCTTGTCATGTTATTCAGTAGGTAAGATCCAAAGATGCCAAAAAACACAACCAGAACATCATGATACACCATTGGAATTTTCACTGTCTTTCACCGTCACACACATAATGCAGCATCGACTTGCTACTCAGCACATTCATTATTTGTGACGTCAATCTCTCTGCTCGCCTTTCTATAGTGTAAATACGATCCCAACACACACAGTGCCGCCCCAGCATGACTCGGGTACGCTACTGTAAGCCCAGCAAAAGTGTAACACCTTCCTGAAAAATATCTGAAAGCATTCACTGCAATAAAGATTAAGACATTCAGTTGTTTAAAGCAGGAAATACCAAGTAGGCTGAACTATTCACTTTTTACTGTGCACAATTTTGATGATTCACAATGAGACATTGTTTGGCATTTGCAATAAACAAAAACAAAACAAAAAACAGTTACAGTACATTGTTAACCAGGCTGTGTACAAAGTAACATAATATGCAGGAATTTGAATTTGGAAAGTGCATTGGAGGATTCATTTGAAATTTGCCCTCTGAGAACTATGCCGTGGAATAAGGCCTGACCAGATGCCTTCGCAGGAGACTCACTTTTGCAGCCTGCTGTGCCGAATCCATAGGTCCCTGGAGCACACTGGTCACAGCGACGGCCAATCACGTTGGGCTTGCAGCGGCACTGCCCTCCCCTGGAGTCACACTCTGAACTGACTGAGCCCTGAGGGTCACACTGGCAGGCTGTGGAGGTAGGCAGTGAGGATAGAGAAATTGTCAAACACAAGTAATATTTCAAATTGAAAGATAAATAATCTGAACACTGAGTTTCATCCCATGCAGAGCTATGGGAATTCAAGTCACAGCCCTTTCAAGTCTGAGCAACATTAATATGTCAGCATCACAAGGCCGTTGCTGGACTCACGCAGCGCTCCGTCATGGATGATGGCGGACATGCTGGCGAGGAGTTTGGCACAGACGTCATTGGGCTGAGGCTTGACTACGGCTTTGCTGTTGTCGTGGCAGCGGTAGCGCTCGAAGCTCTCCTTGCGGCTGATGGACACGGGGTCACCGGAAATGAAGATCTCTAGAGAGGAGTAACGAGGCAGGAGGACGATCTGGAGGAAGGGGGGAGAACAGGCAGGAGGGTGATCCAAAAAAGAAAGTACAATTGAACTTTTGGCGGGGGTAGCAAATTCTGCTACCCGAGTTTAATGCATGGAAAAGCTGAATGAAGCACAAGGGCTGGGCCTACAGATCATGTTGCAATGATCCTCAGATTCTAGGTGGCACTGCGGCCTACTAGTTACCTTCTGATGCATATTGCTCTTCCCAGCCCCAGCGGTGAAATAGAGTTCAATAGATAGCACAGGGAATGATGGAGAATGACCAACTGGTTTCTGGTTTCTTGACCTTCCATTCCCATTCCAACACAACCAGCATAGAAAGCGCAGGGTTTTCCACACGGACAATCCTTCAGATCCATTCACTATGAAGTGAAGAACTCACCCACTCGCCCTGTGACTATAAGGAGCGAGCAGTGATGGGTGAATATATAGAGGGGTAGTTCGGAGTGGGAGGCTCACCGAGTCCACAAGGACATTGGCGTTGGGGACTTTCTCTCGGGAGCGGTAGTGGCTGAACTCCAGGCGCAGGGTGTAGCTCACCCGTCTCTCCAGGCATACAGGCTGGGGCAGCACCACGTACCTGTCACAACACAGCAGCACACTCTGAGATGCACACTCAGCAACTTGCATGCAGCACTGGGACGTTCGGTTCCATTACAGACCCTTGGAAAAGCTCTTTGTAATGATGGGCTGAAATACCACTAGACCACTCGTGGTCTTTAAATCAGATTCAGTGGGTTTGTTTCTGCGTAATCACTTAAATAAAATAAATGTACTCTGGGAAGTGCCAGTCCTGAAAATCTCCAGCTTAAATACATTTCTTACAAACGTAAGCGTGTATTACATACACATCAATGTTGCCGACTTAATTCTTAACCTCCACATTATTATAGTCAAACCATGTATCTACAAAAAACTATTTGTTTTAGGAATATCTTGCATTATTGTTACTTGTATGAGTGACACTGGATTGAAAAAAAAATTAACTATCAAGAAAAAGAAAGCTTGTCTGCGTGTGTCAGTTAAAAGTAAAATTAGAACAGTGAAGAAGTAAATCCCTGTTTGAAAGCTGTTGAGGCCATAAGCGTGGTCAGTGGGGTGGTGCATACTGACCTTGCGCCGGGTGGCAAGGACACAGACAGCAGGTCGTCCGCGGGGATGGTGTTCCCACAGGGGCTGCTGGTGGGGATGGGGCCGGGCCGCACCACTGTCACTCGCACCTCCTCCCACTCCGCCGGCAGCTGGAACACACAGGCACCGTGTGAGCAGCGTCCTCAGGGGGGCGACATTTCCAATCCCAACCCACAGATGGAGCAGCGGCTCTCACCTGGGGCTCGTAGCGGATCAGGACATCATACTCCATGGAGAAGGGGATGTTGCTGATGTGGAACTCCAGGGTGCCACCCTCGGGAACACGGGCGAAACCTGTGCCGGTCCAGGTGGGGGGGCGGCCGGGCTGGGGCTCCCTGTCCACCACGGAGCAGCCCTGCCAACACACACACACAAACACACTGTACCCTCCCAAGTGCCATTCCTATTCATAAAAATTCTGTAATACTACAGCATACTGCACTGGGCTAACAAGTACTGAATCCCAGATCCCACTTTTTATGTTTTTTGTATTATCAAATTGCTGATAATCAATAAGAACTGTATATATATTTATATGGAACTGGCATACAAATAATGTTACGTGTGCAGTTGGCAAATAAATAAATAAATGGAGATTCCAACGACTAATATTCATTGTTATTATTTACCTTGCTTTTTATTTATCATTAACTGTTTATAAAACATAAATTGTTACTTTCTATGGATTTTGTGCAGAATTCAAAAGTTTGTGAAAATTTCTTTATTATTATCTAATGTCTTTCACAACTGTACCAATTTTAGAATCCAGGATTGGAAGTCACAGATCAGAATTCATGGACAAACCATCTGCCACATTACAGCACCAAGCGTGTTCTGACCAGCGGGTCAAGGGTCTCTGCACAGCGCTGATTTTACCTGGCCCAGGCGTGACAGCTCAGCCTCATAGGTGTAGTGGTCCAGAGCCATGAAGTAGTACCCTGACTCCACCTGATGGCACTGCCGCCCCATCATGTGACTGCGACAGCGACACTGGCCTGTCTCCATGGAGCAGCTGAGGGACAGATGGGGATATGTCAGTCATCACTCAAAATAAAGGCCAGAGGATAGAAACACTCCCTTGAACTTTTATTTATCATGAGCAAAAACCTTATTGAAATTGCTCTTATTCACAGGATTTAGAATTCCCACAGGAACGATAATGTCAGATTAACCAATTGTGTGCGAGACACAGCTGTGCACCGCACATACATAAGAATTTTAAAATTGAAAATGCACCCCTTAACGGAAATAACCTGCAGAAAAGCCCTTGGACTTGAAAGTAGATGCATAAAAAAAACATACAGTTTAACTATGAAAATGTTTATCTGTTTATACATTATTTAACACTTGACAATTAATGACTGAAAGAACTAACAACACTGTTTTGGTTTAGTGTGATAAATATTGATCCTACTGCATTGCGACTAATTACACTACTATATTAGGTTACATGCATATTAATGTCATATTTATGTTTTTCACACATTTGCTTTTCAATATGCGATGCTCAACATCTAAACTAAAAAGTACTGTAAAAGCTTCCCAGGACATGCGTCACAAGTTTCCTGTAGATGGCCCATGCGCAGGGATTTGCACAGAGCGGCAGCAGAGCAGTTTAGCACTCACTGGTTGTCGGTTGCCCCGCCCACGTCGCAGTCACACGCCCGGCAACCATGGAGATCGTGACTGAGCGCCCAGTGCTCCGGCTAGAAGGACAACACACAGCATAGAAAGAGACACACTCACCAAACCATACCCACAGTGCACTGCTGTAAACTACTGTGCGAAAACAAACACAAAAGCAGTTACACTGCGGGTTAAACACAGAGTATCTGCACGCATATGCTGTCATCACATCTTCCATGATTTTAGCTAATAATAGTGTGCTGCACTTAAATTGTGTACTTCCACTAGGTTTTTGCCAAATCCGGCTGTTCTGAGCAATTTTTCTTTCAGTCTTTCCCTAAAGCAACATTTCAGTTAAAGCAATTCAGCTAGTTGCTGCAGTTAGCTTCTGCTGTATGTAATCTCCAGGGTGCTTTGTATTCATACAGAATTGTCTGTTTGCTTTTAACTGTCCAATTATTGTCACATCATCATTGCTTCACTTAAAAATTTCACATATTTTCATGTACATTCAATCTGCATCTGCACTGGATATCCAGAAAATAAAATGCAAAATCCACCTTAACATTAATAAACCTTCAGGAGAGTATACACAGCAGAAATGAATTATGCAATTTCAAAGATGAACCATGTTCAACTGAAATGTCTCAGTTCAAAGACTTAAAGGACTATTCGTGAAAATGGCTGGACTTGACACAGCCTGACATCCCACATGCTATACGCAATATCATACTGTGTGCAGCATCAGTACTGCAACCTTTTAATGAATACAGGCATAGCAGACATACAGTCACTTTTTCCAGGTGTGTCCTTTACATAAATACAGAATGTCAAAAATATTTTCATATGGACAGTGTTTTATAATGGGTTTGTTCAATGCATGAGTCTTGAATTCAAATTACACTTGCAATCAAATGCATTTTGTATCACTATCATAATGAGAAGCCAATTAGCCTGTAAACCACTCCCAGCTGAGAGGCCCAAAGCCCTGAACTAAATTTAGACAAAGAGCCCAGTCTGGAATGTACATTCCTGGATAGTGTTACTGGCACAGATTGGAAACAAGGGATTTGCACAGGGGATTTACAGGAACACTTATTTTTTTAAACAAGGTTATCTCATTGATGTAAATACACATTTAACATTATTACTATCTATATATATTCATAATGTAATATCTTTTAACTATGTTTTAAATTCAAAGAAGCACTGCAAAAGCATACAAAAGTTTAGTCATTTCCATCTGAGTAGTTTACCAAAAACAGCTCCACAAGCATTTCACCTACAAACTTGGGTTTTAGATCATGTCTTCATATTAATTTGAATTCCGTAAAAAATGAATTGACCAGTGTGGAATATACAGCAGAATCTGGTGCAATACCTCAGGAGAGAGAAAGATGGTGCGCTGTACTAGACGTTTCAGTTCCTCAATTGTAACAGAGTGCCTATAGAGACCTTGACTCTCACAATAGACCCTGACACTGAAACTTGATTGTTATTGCCGGTGTTGCTCTGTGTGATGTCATTCTATTTCAATGTGATTGAACATGACGGGTATGGTTGGACAGCACTGGAGCAGGCACTGTTGTGTGTCATTCTTAGGGTGTGGTTTCAATAACGGTAGACATCAAAGCAGGGCTGTCAAAAGCAGTGCTTGTAGGGCCATGGGGATATCTGACTCTCATTCCACCAACACCTCTCAATTATATTGACATTGGACAAACCTGTCAGTTTTATCCAGGCAGTGCACTGTAAATATTTCAAATAATCAAAGTCTGGGACACAAACCGCAGGTCCTCTGACCCTGAAGGACTGGATTGACTCATCTGCATTCCAGTATTCTAAGGAGGCCTGTATGATGCTGGCCAAACACCACAGTGTAACGTCAATGCACAGCGGGTAACCCGGAGAGGTTGTGGAGTTCCTACCAGGCATTGATTACATCTGCGGCCGGTGACCAGGCGCTTGCAGAAACAGTCTCCGCTGATGGGGTCACACTGGGGGCTCTCGGACACGGTGCCTTGGGGGTCACACTGGCAGGCTGGGGGTCAGAGAGAGAGTGATATGCTTTACAGGACTATACATGTACTATCAATAACATATTTATAATTAAGGTAGCTAATGAAGGTATATAACAGGGGTGGCTAACCCTGGTCCTGGAGAGCCGCAGGGTCTGCAGGTTTTTGTTTTATTCAGATTGTTAACTGTTTAATTGAACCAATTATGGGTCTTAATTAGGCAAAAAGTCCCTGTGTTCAAAATATCCACTGATTGGTAATTAAGAGAGACTTGGAAATCCTGCAGGATTGCGGCTCTCCAGGACCAGGGTTAGCCACCCCTGGTATAAAAGGTATATAATGAAGGTAGCTGCAATTTAAATTAAACACGTTTATTGTGTCAATTCAAATGATTTAGGCAATTTGTCCATGGAGTGAAGAGTGTTGTTAGTTTTCGGTTCTACTCTATTTCTGTACAGGAGAGTTAATTTCCAAACAATTACTTTCTCTGTCGCTGAGTCACTAACAGGTCAGGTAATTAAAACGAACCCACACGGCACTCCCACACACCCTGACAGATGGACTTCTGAGGAGTGCTCTTTAACAGTGAAACTGCTAAAACTGCTGTGTGGGTGATGCACTCATGTTAACTGAGTGAATAAGTAAGCTGTGACTACTGAAATAAAGGTTATTCAATATTTATCAGCAGTTGTAGTTCTGCTCTCTTACTTACTGCTTAGCATTTTAAAGCTGTAGAATCCTGCTACCTATCGCAACCGTCTACTGTGCCACATTCACAAACTGTGTGCCAGAACAGATAAATATACACCTGTTCCCAATAGGAGAACGCAGCAACACTATCAAGTTTTGAGGGGTAACATCAATCTTTCACAAAGCAAAGTATGAAATGTTTCTTCTGGAATTTGTGCAGCGTAAGGAGTTCTGGTCTTGATTTGGTTTGGAGACTGTGGATGAACTGAGCACCCAAGAAAACGCATGTTCAATACAGTGGCCTTGAGTGCCCTGTCCCGCTCTGCTACCCCCCTCTGGCAGTACTCACGCTGGCAGCCCTGGGTGTTGTCTGCGCTCAGGCCGAAGAAGCCAGACTTGCACTTGTCACAGCGAGGCCCCTCCACGTGGTCTTTGCAGCGGCACTGGCCGGCAATCATGCCCAGGGTTGGGTCGTCATGCCCGTCGCAGATCCCCCCATTCAGAGAGCCGTCGGGGTCGCAGTCACAGGCTGTGGAAGGGAAGAGCCCCCCTCAGAAATTTGCACTCTCAGACAGACATGGACAGACACGGGGGGTGGGAGACTGCGCCATTGCGCCATCACCACTCAGTTACACCCACGCATGGAAGAAGGGTTTTTAAGCTCACAGCCCCACTGTTCAATATGTGCTGCTTTATAACAGCATGAGGTTTGCTGGAAAAGTCTGTCAAACACATCTGGCGGAAGCTAAAGAGAAAATGTTAACATTTCCTGAATTCTGTTCAAGAAGTTGTTAATCCCTTACAAGGGCAATACAATAGATATGCATTTTTCTTCTTTTATGACTCTTACAAATTTGTTTATGGCTTTTTCTGGTGGTTTATGAAGACAATTTGGTGTATTTTTCTGTGCTAAGTTCAGTTCAAACATGAGGTTTCCATTTTATTTTTAGATTTTTCCTTGACACTATATTTATCTGAAGCCATCTCCTTTATTAGTTCTATACTTCATCACATTGCAATGCATCCCACACAATATTTATTCTCTGTTGTGCTGATGGTTTGCGTTGGGGGATGAAATGTGTTCTTTGACCTGGTCTAATAGACTGAATCAAATAGCATGTGCTTCTGTTCCCTATGATGTCATGGGTTGTTATTACTGTGTAATTAGTTCAGTGATGTGGGAAACTAGTAAGTCAAAGTACTTGTTCTGTTCATTTTTTTTTTTTTAATACAACTGTTCAGGAACTGGTAAAATGGTATACAAAAAAGCCACATCTCCCAGTACAAAACAAAACAAAAAACAGTGCATGAAAAAAGATGCATTCAAAGGTATGTTTTTCTTCAGCTTAACAGCATGTAGGGATGTGCAACACTGTATTTACAAACATAATGTCTAAGCATGCTGAAAGTGTAGAGATATTGGGATGGTTGCTGGTCAGAACGTTGACGGTAAGAAGACTGTTACTGTCACTCACCCACACAAACGCCTGGGTCTCGGATATCCCTTGCGGGGTCCTGGTAGTAGAAGGGTTTACACATCTCACAGTTGCGGCCCATGGTGTTGTGGAGACAGTCATCACAGACACCCCCACTCACGTTGCCCATGGCCAGGTACACCGCCATGTCGAAGTGGCACAGGCTGGAGTGACTGTTGCAGTTGCATTCTAAAGCGACCAATAGCACACAATTACTTTTGCACAGCCTGGCAGAGTTTATGTGTAGGGTATTCCTAAAGCAGTTCCTTGTGAAATTTAAAAGTTTCGAATTTCAAAGAGGTCAGCTACCATCGTTACAAATATTTCCATTACACCCCTATTTGGAAGAAGGCGTTCAGCCAGCAAGAGAGTGATGTCATATAGAACACAGCCTGGAGGACAACACTGAGTTACAGAACTTACAAGCTTAAAGACATTAACAGGACCACTTTCAGGCTTGTTACTCAAACGGATGAAGTAATATGGTGATGTATAAGACTGTTTGTTTTGTGCTTTTTTCCTTCAAAATCCCACTTTTGCTTTTATCATTGAATACATGAACAAAATGAGCAGCTGGATTTCTTCCTCCATGTGGGTCTTGTGCTGAGTAGGCTGCACACCGAAGGCAAAAAAGGCCCAAAAGAAAAACAACTGTGGTAACAAGATCAAAAACAAGATTTAAACTGCCCAGAGGGACTCGTAAATGTGTCTGCTACAAGATACATATGTCGTCGTACAACTGAATTTTGACAGTTCTTGTTCGGAAAAAGCAAACAGGTGGCCAGACAGTATCAGACTCACTTTTGCAGGCATTGGTGTTCCTGCCCTCGGCTGGCCTCCAGGGCTGATCGTTGTAGAAATCCTCACACTGCTCACAGTTCAGACCCTTCGTGTTGTGGTTGCAGACACACCTGCCGTGCACCTGAAACACAGTGGAAACCGAACAAGCTGCTCTTTCATGAGCAGTAAAAACAATCACAATTTCCATACTGTTCAGCTGCACTGAGGGGTACTCTGCACAAGGGTCATAACAGAGTACACATTGTGCTCATCGATATCATTGCGGGCATATTGTGGGGATGTATTAAAGTGCATTTTCCCAGTAATTTGAGACCTAAAACTTGATTAAACTGCAATGGCTGCCTTAATAAGTCCCCTGGACTAGTAAGAGTGTCCAAATGCAGACTGCTGGCAGAAATATTCAATACTAAGAAAAACAAATATTCAATACTATTTCCTTCAATCAAGGATCTAAAAGAACTGAGTACTTAACTGGACGCAATGCATTTTATACTCCATTGTATCCAGGCTGGGACATCAGTGCAGACATTTTATTATGATTATTATTTGTATTAATATATCTTAATGATTAATGATCCAGAATGTGATGGTTGTCAAAGACAGTGAAGCATAGTAAAACCACCAAGGATCCCCAGAACAATAATGTTTCAGACTTTCAGCAGAAACCTGTACGGGCCTCTGTCGGGACTGCCAGTGGGCATTCTCACCATGCCTTCGATGTCGTCCCTGATGCCGGATATCGGGGCGCACTCAGAGGCGTGGCCGTAACAGAAGCAGTTGCCGCGGACCACAAGCTCGTACATGGCGTAGTAATATTTCTCCTTGATCTCCACACGTGAGTCCAGCAGGTTGTCGCCCAGCGTGTGCAGCTTGGTAAAGTTGACGCGCAGGTTGGTGATCTTCAGCTGGTCTAGGGAACAGAGGCGGGAGGAAGGTTACACTCCAGAAGAGTCGAGAGAGGCTGCAGTCTCCCACTGGGGTGAGCTACAGAACAGGGCAGTGCAGGCAGAGGACTCACCCCAACTCCAGCTCTGATCTGTGTCAGGACATAATCTACTTTTTACCACCAGGATATACATTTAAGGTTGCTTTAATTTTAACAGAATCACAATTTTCTCACCACCAATTTTTTTTTTTTTCGCAGTGTACAAAATTGCTCACAGTAATGTTGACAATATTGTTTGTTTGCCCTCTATTTTAGGTAGTCTATGCTTTCTATTGGTCCCCAAAAGCAATGATACCCGAGACAACTCAAATAAAAACAGGACAGCTGTGACATTTTCAAAGAATCTATGGTATGGTTTGATAGGGTAAGATGTGGGTGATATATGCATAAGATAAATTGGTTTCAGGCATTTTAAGAGGCTGCCTCTTGTCTAAGCAACACAGCTGTAACTCTTCAGTTGAACAGATGAGCACATTTTTGAGAGCTACACAAACAAGTTGCCATCAAACTTCTAAAGCCATTCGGCGATAAAAGTTCACATCTTTCCCTAATCCACCCTAGCCACCCCAGCTGTTCACTACCAGCTTAATCAATCGTTTTCCTGTCCGAGGGAAGCAAACTCAGACAATCAAACTGCAGCTCAGGCACAGGGAACTGGCAGTTGGCCAACTATAACAGGCCAGCACTTTCCGAGAGTTTAACTATTAAATAGGGAGGGGGACAGAGCAAAGCAGTATAAAAGAGAAGCTAACAAGCACACAGGGAACGTGTATAAACAGACAGTGTGGCTACTGTCCTTTTAGCCTGTAAATATGGCATTAATCATAAATAATGTAAACAGTAGCATTATGTCTTGAGCCAGCTGTTTGCCATGATCACTATGATGAACAGAGATTACTGAAAACCGTTTAACTTAAATGCAAGCAAAAGTAGTCTATGCTCCACACAAAGTTCAATCTAAACATGATTGGTAATAACCGTTTACACTTCTGTGCTGTCAAGAACTCGGGTCATGATGTGTTCCCCAAATTAGTAGCTTTCCCTTTAAACCAAATCTTAAAAAAAGAACTATGTGTAAACCCTTGGCTGGGTGCCGTACAGAAAGGGAGCTCTTTGAAATGCGAACAACACAGAGAAAGCAGAATCGTGCTGCTAGCTCCCCTCACGCCCATTCTTATCTCGGCATATCCTTTCTCAGAGCTGCTTTCACAAGGCCTTGAGTGTAGGAACACAATTCATTTCCCACACTCAGCGAAGCTCTGCTATTTAAAATTTGTAAAAAACAGAACAAAAAAAACATGCCAGGAGTCCTGGTGAAATAATGAATACTTTCAGCATGGCAAGAGCTATTAAACACCAACAGAAAGAGAAAGCCTGAGAGAGAAAAAAATTAATATACCTGGGAGGCAGAAGACAGCCTCTCTAGAAAAACTAGTACTATTAATCAGCAGGTGTCTGTGGAACTGCGGCTCTTTCACGATCATGTTTACGTCTTTTCCTTTAATGTAATGTGGAGGTAGTGCTGCAGTAGACTGAGGACACAAAACAGCAGGCCCTATGGCAGAGGCCTATAATGTATATGGACCCACACTCTCAGTGAGGGACTCTGTATTTTTCATCACTGTGGCAAGGTCTGTTTTATGTGTCTAAGATCCCCATTCCTCATGCGTGCCATTTCAACATACCAGACATTTCGGAATGGTTAATATAGAGCATTCCTGCCTTAATCCTATTTCCATATTTTGGCAGCAGGCTAAACTAAACTAAATTCAATCTTCTCAACAGTCAATAATTCATTCCTTTTTTGTTTTGTCTCTGCTTTGGGGTTGTAATTGTGCACAATGCAAACAGATTCTATGATTACATGACACATTGGGCCCTACTATAATTCAGCAGGAGTCCACATGAGATATATCACTGCCTCTCAACCTACCGAAATCTATGGTTGTGAGACTGTACACTTTCTCAGTCCTTTAACTATCTGCTTGTTAGGATTTTGAGTGAAATAGAAACCGACACGAAGGGAGATAATTATCAAGGTCGACTTGCACGGCATTTGTTTAAGAGAAACCCCAGAGAAGCAAGTTTAGCAATTATGGGAAATTATGGGAAACGTTCTGAACATATTTCGGAAAAACAGACATAGCAAAAGCATCATGATATAATGCTCAAAACATGAACTGACTCAAACATGCTGCATCTTTAGTTTTTCTTCAGTATGAATAACAGGACATGTTAAAATGTTACTAAAATGCTAACAAAATATTAAATAACAAAATATTAAGATCTTAACTTATTAGCTCTGTAGCTAATTTAACAATGAAACACTATTGCATAGTACTACTATAATCAAGCAACATTACTTTGCAATGCTGGACTTTGTAATTTAAATGTACCTCTTGTACAACCAGCTTTCAATGATGACCACAACTTGGGTTGGTGGCCAGCACCAGTAATTATACAGTTCTGTGCAAGAAATCTCCTAGAATGCTATCATGGATTCTCCGTTTGCATTATTTGTGTTTTTGGAATATTAAAACCATGCTAGAATTATTATTTGTTCAACGCAATTTAGCTTTGAATTGTCAATTGCACTAAACAGTACTGTATAAATTGATCCTAGTTTCTTCAGCAGGCCTGGGAGCACAACTGTAACCGATAAATCTCCACTTTAGCTAGCTGATGGATCTCACAATTTCCATACAACTACCCTTTCAAGGTGCAGAAAAAATAAGAATGAGAACATCGAACAGAAACAAAGCAAAGCAAGCTTGGAGGACACCAATGCCATCAATGTTAGCTTTTTCATTTTTTTCCAGCATCACAACATTGGAAAGACGGAAACACCCCCCCACCCTGCTTACTCTGAATGTTGGGGCTGTATGGGTCTTCAATCTGGATGGCTGGGTCTAATACTCTGTAAATCACCTTGGAGAGAGAGGACAGAGATTTCAGCTCTAGAAAACAACAAGAGGATACAGGCCTTGTCTTTGCATAAGGCAATGCTATCACTAGGCCTGGCACTGCACATCGCTCACCTCTCCCTCAGTAGAGGGCTCTATGTCGGAGTAGCGTGACTCGCATATGACGTCATCCACCTTGCGTAGGGGACCCTGGGAGACACCAGGGAAGCTGCTGGCACAGTCGTAGGCAAAATAGCGGTACACCTGCCAGGAACGGCCAAAGTCCGCGGAGCGCTCAATCAGCATGGCGGCCGGCCGGAACGTCTGCGGAGAAGGTAAACACAGACAAACACTGAGGAAGACACGGGGGGAACAGCTAGACCAGCGCCGCAGAAAAAACAGTCAAATGTTTGCGTATCATTCTGTAGCTGGCTTTGAATTATACACTTTAGCAGAAGAACTTACAGAGGTAGAAATGAGATTCCTATTGCTCAGTCATTCCAGTTATTCCAGGTTGAAAGGCGCCAGATTGTGAACAGAAGTCAATATGTCCTGGTCAATATTTCTTTGCTTCATACCTTATTTTGAATGAATGTGGGTGATGATGATGTTGTTTGTGTGTGCTGTTAGCACAGTTTAACACAAACTTGCAGATTGTTGAAGCCTGGAATGGATCAATCAGTGGGAGTCTTATTTTCATGCCTGACATGATATTGTATCACAGAGATGAAAGAATGCTATCAAAGGTGCCATCAAACCAGACGATTGGCCGAGTGATACATATGGTGTGCCATGGTTGGCAGCAGTGACTATACTTCTTGCCTGTGTCCCTGGATAATTCAACTATCTTTTGCCCTCCACATATGGTGTAGTGAGATTGGATCCTTCCTGCTCAAAGTGACTGCTAGTGCATAACGCACACTGGGGGACCACTTTGCATTGTGATCACAGTGAGTAAGGGCATGTGGGGAACAGATCTCCATGCTGGAAGGCGCAGTGTAGTGGTCTATTCCAAGGCAGCGTACTGGCTGGTTCCAGAGACGGTGACTCTGAGTCAGACAGGCCTCACCTTAAAGGTCATGATGAGGTGAGTGAAGTGGAATTCTGCCTCCAGGTTCACCTGGATACTGACATCCGGCTTCCCTACAACAACAAGCAGATGACGCAGTCTGAGTGGGGCTGCAGCTTTAAGCATGTATATCCGTTTTGTCTACCTGCCTTTAAAGGCATTATTAGCATTGTTGGCCCATGGGACATACATGAGGAACACTTTACTTAAAGTCACCCCCCCCCCCCCCCATCACTGTAGAGATCCACTGAAAGAAAAGCCCATTAGAGAGGGAACATGTGCATTTGTTACCAAATATCCAGCAGGATCGTTATGTTCATACTGAAATTGCACGAAATAACTGCCCCTCTGGCTATGAGATGCTTTAACTGTTAGAATCATCAAAAAATATAGAACCATAAATAAATCAATGTAATGTGAAAGGCTCCTGATTCGGATTCTAATCGCAGTCTATTCACATTTGCCTGTAAGGGTTGTCTTAATGGGAATGTATTTAACCAGATAAGATCTAGACATCCATCAAGCTCAGGCTGGAAGGAAGCTGACTGCTCTGTAATCCTAAGAGTGATGTCACATTAATCAGTGCTTGGATCCCTGTAACAAATCTGATGACTGGGGACCTTCCCATATCATTATTAGTTTTCTTATTGCTATAATTGAAAGGCACTGAAAACAACTGAATATATATATCTATATACACACACACACACATATATATATATATATATATATATATATATATAAAATAGTATATTATATATATATATATATATATATATATATGAATAAATGATGTAGAAGGGTGAGTCATGAACTGAGTTTAACCTGTATTCACCTCGCAGTAAAGACAGGAAGGAAATGGGGCAGCCAGGCCCATGAATCGGCTCGTTCTCCCCACTGCTGTGCCCTTTATAAGGCGGCATGTTCCTAATGGAGTCATGAAGTGTTCTCTGACACAAAGACAATGACTGGATTGAGGTCTCTGAACGGCCCTGTCATTCTTGGCACCGTCTTCTGTCAGGGCATCCTCTCCAGGGCGGTATGGGGCAAAATGTGGACGGGGGACAAGGCTAGGATTGAGGCCGGGGCTCCCACAAGAATCCCCCCCCGCACACACACACACACCCAGTGTCAGCCCACAAGCAGAGTGGACCCATCTTCACTACACAGCTGTACTGTCAAAGCACTTACTTTGTTGCATCACATTTTTTTCCAGTCCCGTCTCGAAACCCTTGGAGACCTATTCCTGTTTTAAGAGAAGTTCTTAAAAGGACCTTTATTTTCAGCACATGACCCATATAGAGGTTCAGTGTGATTCAACAGGATATGGTCCATTTTAGCAGGGGGCATGACAAGTTTAAAGTGCTGTCTGAATGCTGTCTGATGATCTACTGTGACAACCTAGTATACTCTTCTGTTACATATAGGGTGAAAATACATGACGCATTTCTTAGTGGATGTAGCGTGTAAGTATGCTACACCACATGAACCAGTACAATACCGGCCATAGCAACAACATGCATAGCAAAATAAAATGTCAACATTAAAAAGCAGGTTTGCCTGCAGATAATTTCCCATTTACGCCACTCTTTTAAAGAGATCTATATTAGGGACAGAGATTACTTGTGCTAGTGCTAGTCTTCTGTACTGACAGTAATGGAAAAGTTAGACCTTTTAAAAGCCTTAACTATGTTTTCCTTTTTCAATGCCCGAATGAAGCTTACCCTGTAATTATTAACAGCTGTGCTGGCTCAGCCACAGGAGCAGCTGATGACATGGTGGTTGTCAGAGCGGTACAAGAGGACGGGCCTTTGAAGTGAATCCAGGAGCCTTTATTAGAGACCCGCTGCACATCCTAACTCAGGGACGGAGGAGCATTGTGGGAGCTGGAAGGGAGGCAACACAGCCCCCTCGTCACCAAGTATACACTGTGAGAGAAAGCCACAGACTACGGACTAGGCCATGGCTAATGTTCTATAAGTGATGATTTGTACACAAGCTGACACAATCACATTTATAATGTTGATATTAGGTGATCTATTCTCTTTGTCTATCAACCCATCTTTCTAAAATAGGCAGCACTGTGGAGTAGTGGTTGGGGCTCTGGACTCATGACTGGAAGGTTGTGGGTTCAAATCCTGGGTGGAGCAGTTGTACCCTTGAGCAAGGTACTTCACTTATAATACTACAGTAAAATGTCCAGCTGTATAAATGGGTACAAATGTAAATCACCCTGGATAAGAGCATCAGCTAAATGACAATAATAATAAAAATAAAATGTATCTTAGAAACACCAGATTACTTTCACAGTTTCAGTTTCCATGCTCTCTAGAGTACATCTCTATTTAAACAAAAATGACTTTTTCTGCTTTGAAAAAGTAATTGCATTGCTTTCACACCTCGGAAGCAGTTCCTCCCCTCAGTTGCTATTGACATGATGCTATGTGTCTGAAATGTAGGATGGTTTTGCTGGTTGTAATTGAGCTTGAAAACCCAACTAGGAGGGAGGGACTCACCGTTCTCTGACTGCCACCAGGATTTCTTGCGGTGTGGCTTGAAGGTGGTGATGACGTTTTCGATGCGGTGGCTGATGGTGTTGTAGACCGTGTCGTAGGGACGCCGAGAGTCACACTGGAAACACTTCTTCTCTTCCTGGGGGGTAAAGAGAAAATCTGTGAGACGTGCTGCTGTGACCCACAGGAATCAGTGTTTCAAAAACATAACCTAAAAATGTGTCTTCTACCGGAAAGTGCACAGCCTCCCCTTTGAATTTCAACATATTTTTCTTGGATGTGTACTTCTGAGGTGGAGATCTCACTACTTGCTTTCCTTGTTTTCTTTTCTGGCCTTGATTTTTTCTAAGCCATTACTGCTGTCTGTGGTTTTTCAAACACTGAGAAGAAAACCACGTGTCTAATTTGCAGAATTAAACTGGATTTGAGGGTTCTTAATGTTAACATCAGCAACACAATAAGGGTGTAATTTCCTCTGTGGATTTAAAATGTTTTTAGGCAGGACACAGCAGTCAACACATTAATCAAAAAAGCGGGGGGGGGGGTGCGCTTTAAGGAGAAATAGTGTATAATTGAATTTCAAATAAACAAACCGCCTCATTCCAGCCTTGCTTTCTGTGCCAGAAACCAACTAAATTGTGTATAAAACAACAGCCCTGAATCCAATCAAAATAACATTGCTAATATCTAAAGGGGCTGACAGACACGAGGCCAAAGCCAGCCACTGTGCTTTTAGAAAACACAGCAAATGCTTAAGAAGAGACAAAGTCACGTCCTAATCAAAAGTCCAAAACATAAAATGACATGAGGGGTCATATCGATTAATGTATTTTCCACCACAGAAATATAGCAGATTTTCTTTTTATTAACTGTTCCCTCCTTTTTTTAAATCAGTATGTTTGATTTGGTGCCATTTAACCCGCATTGGGTAGTTATGGCTGCCATGGCTGTGATATGGAGCTGGGGGGGCGTGCCTGCAGGTGGCTGACGATGCAGTAGGGCTCTTTCCTGCGCAGGCCGCAGGTCGATGAGGCCTTCAGGTTCTTCTCTCGGCCCACTAGCAGGTCCCCTGTGGCTGGATAGCAGCTGCCGTGGGTGCAGCCGTGAGCCTGGTCTGGGTCCTGGGCAAGACAGCCTGCCAGGGCTGAGACACAAATACAAGAGGCCGTATTAACAGGAAGAAAACACAACAAAGACCAAAAAAACTCAACACAAATCTCTTCAGTGCATTGCTATGAGTCTTTTTTTATAAGCATACTACGATTTGCTGTTTCTTTGTATTTCTGGGGGTCAGTAAAGGGTGGCTAGGCATTGCACTGGAAAAACTGTGTTTACTACTTGCATGCAGGGAGTAATGGCATTAACTAATATTTAACTGTATCTTGTCTTTTTGCCAGAACAATCCCAGAAAAAACTAAAAAAAATGACCATTGGTATACATTTCTGTGCTTGGCTAATTAAAAAAAACACTGTTTACATATTTTGAACAGAGCTAAAATCTAGAATTGTATCCAGATAGGTCATGAACATCCTATTTTAAAAGGCTGCCCTTTTAATTGCAAATGTCAAAACGAAGGTGGTGATATCAGTAGTCATACTAAAATGGGGTTTAGATTTAGTGGTTTCTCAGTGCCTGTGGGCTTTTTATTTGCCAGGTTTATGACAAGAAAGACATATTCAAGATGAAACTTTGGAAACAACCCAAGAAATAAAAAGTAAAATAAACCAAGCTCACGACAGTAATATTTTCAGTGTGTTACTTTTGGGAATTGATTATGGTGTCTCATGGCAGACAACAGCAATCACATTTCTTTATTACCATAATTTGTTGAAACAAAATAATATTTTCAGTATAAACAAAACACACACGTGAAAACCTTTGCATAAAACTAGAACAATGGTGAAGTATTCTTTCAAGCAAAGCAAGGCACCAAACCTCAGTAGGAGGGATAACCGATATGACCTTTGACCTGCTTTAGCCTTAATGTATAACTGAGCTGGCCTCATCTCTCTCTCTTCACTGATAACCACCTACCCTGCTGTCCCATCCCACCCACCCACCCATCACCTCTGCTTTATAGAAACACTAAGAGTCATGCTGTCCAGACAGAGACTGTCTGGGGATGAAGTAAAAGGTATCAATAGGGTCAATTTGGTAAGTGGCCACATTACAACATCTTGAAAAAGCCCTCTATTATCTCACCATGTTAAATTAAACTGCAGGTAAGGACAGGGCGGTAGACACAGAAAAGCCCTTCATGGATCAGTTTCACTTCAGGGAGAGAGTGACTGTGCAGTGTAAGAACTACCCTTTCCTGTCAGGCGGATGATAAATTAGGCAGCTATATAAAGTATAGGAAACCTCTATAGAAGGCCTCTGAGAACACACATAAAAAAGCCCATATTTATATATCAGGACTAAATACGTTTTCATGTTATTGTCCCCAAAAAATGTAACAAAATAAAAATGCCCAATTATAATTCAAGTATGTAGGAGATGTTTAATACTACATTCATGACATTTTAATACCAAAACATGGAGGCATCTTAACTGTGTTGTTATGTACTGTACCAAAAATTACAAAAGTTACTGCTCCTCTGCTTTTGATAAACAATTAAAAAATTTAAAAAAGTTTCAAAAAGGTATATTAACCATTGAATATGCCCTGCTGCCTGTCTGTAGTTAAAATGGGAGGGAGACACTCAGTCGGCTTGGATGTTTTAAAATAAACTTTTATGAAGTTAAGTGGATGTCAAACATGCCAGGCTACATCCTGAAATAAACTGCTTTGAATGAACGGTGGGGGGTGTAGCGGTCTTGTGTCAAAGGCTATCGGTGGTGGGGGTGGGCAAGAGGATATCTGACTAACAAAGTTCCTAACAGGTGCTCTTAGAATTGAACCTGTTGGAACAAGCTTTAGAAAGGGGGAGAGAGAAAAGACGTATTCCACAGCAAGAGGCCTGTAGGTGTACAGTTGATACTCAGGGGAAACTGTCAGTGCACAAGAGTATTTTCATTGGGTCTATGGCCGTATACATAGAGAAGATACAAAGTCAACATAAATCTCTTATACTAATTACTTCCCCACTTATATACCCTAATCTGCTGGCTACTAACTGACCATAGAACTGCAGTGCTGCACTGACCAAGAATAATGACACACACAAACACACACACATTCTCTGAGATTTACTACTGCTTCTTTTTCACACTGAAAAAACAGAATGGAAACACCACAATCCTGGAGGACAAAGTTCCCACAGACTGGGGATAGGAGGGCAGTAAACCCACAAAACCACCATGCGTCCCTTTCTCTGTGATGATGTGAGCTCCCAGCTACTTAGTAAGCCACAAAGCTTACATCTGAACTTGAGATCTCTGAGCTGCAGGAAAGAAGCTCACCAGGAGAGCCCCTCGGGAGCACCGCATGGAACATTCCTCTCCTCTTTATAGTGACAGGAGCACATTCTGTCAATGAGAAAGCCACTACGGCAACATTTTTCCATTCCTCTGGCTGAGGGAGAGAGGATGGTCGTATCTGCCAACACTCCAGTCTTTGGCCGTGGTATAATGCTACTCCATGTCAGGGAAAGCTCATGGGCCTTTGTGTAATTAAAAGAGAACTTTGGTATTTCAGTCCAAAGCTCCAAAGCCTCAGTTTGTTTAACATCCGAAACAAGACCGAAGACACAAAGCACTCTGTGTTGCAAGCCTGCTGCTCTGTTTGCGGTTTGACCTGCCAGCCCAGTCCGCAACGCCAACAGAAACCTGCCTCTGCTTGCCCTGTCTTCCTAGCTCTTAGACATACAGGCCACTTACTCTTTTTGATCATTCAATCAGAACTTGAGAAAAAAACAGAGAAAAAAAAGAGACAGTTTTAGTAAAGGGACAATCTTTTCTTCCATAACAGAAAAAATAGAAGTGATTTTTTCCAGACAGGAAAACAAAAGTTGAAAAATAAATGTTAAACCTAATACTTTGTTCTATTATTTATTTACCCACACTGTATATTTTTGAGTAGTGAAGTATTATTCATTTCACAAAATTAGAGTTGTATTACACACTGAGATACGAAATGGACCACTGTTCAAAACTCCACAGAGCTCAAATCTTCAGATATCTGAAATAATACTGCTACTAATGATAATTATAAGGCATTGAAGTTACAATAAGGGTCTGATTACCAAGAACACAATCCACTTCCTTCCACCCTTTCAAATTATGGAAAGCAATGGCCTTCAATGCTTCATTTATTTTAAAGAGATTCCCAAATGGCTGCAGATTGAACTGAACATCAGTGAGCGGACAATGTTATCTTGGTTTCCTTCCTGTTTGCAACAGACGTCCTTTTTAGTTTTCGGTTCAGTGCTAATCACTGTCATTACTGCACCACCACAAACTTGTCTCAACAATCACCCTAGATTGTTGTGGTTTCTCTTTGGGTAAAAAAAAATACAGACTAAATCAACGACAGTCTTGTACAACTTTTCCTTGTTCTGTTAAGTACATGGTGTGCTGCAGACCGACCAGGCCTCTGTATTCAGAATCCAGGCTTTTGTTGGGGCAACATGATATCTATTTTTACAACTGGAACATATTCAGACGAGACAAGCACTGTAATTTGGGGCTGAGCTTTTATCCATCTTGTCGTTTCCTGTTTTGGAAATGAGTCTTTTGACACTCAACACCCGCTGTGAGGCCTGCAGGTGCTTTTATCAAGTCCCTCCTACAAGCACCTTTCATTTGTATAGCTGGTGTAGAGGAATAAGAGAGCACAGACTCTGCACCCACAACCCCCGTCACCCCCCAACACACACACACACACACCTAAACAGGGGCGTATTCTCATCAATATCATGTGTTTAATTAGATCTTGTTCATCTCTGAGATTGTGAAAGGGAACCCAAACACTCACTACAAGTTCCATCTCACAGCTAGTTGGAGCCTGTTGGCAGATACATTAAAGCGCGTCTCATGTCATATTCCATTTCCAGTAATTGACTGTGCTTAAGCCCTTTATTCAAGTTCTGTGGTGCGTGTTTTCACTCATTCATCCTTGTGGCTTCTGCTCCTGTTATTTGCCTTTGTAACTAACTCTGCCAAACAACACTTCCCTCTATAAAGACAAAACCAAATGTGAAAAAGTGACAGCAGGTGAAGTGTTTC
Organism: Amia ocellicauda; assembly: GCF_036373705.1. Taxonomy (NCBI): domain Eukaryota; kingdom Metazoa; phylum Chordata; class Actinopteri; order Amiiformes; family Amiidae; genus Amia; species Amia ocellicauda. Next base: position 12,684,066 of record NC_089852.1, read on the forward strand.
AGTGCTGCATGGGCTTTGGAAAACTGTGACATCCTGATTTTGGTTTCCTAAACCATTTCCTTGCTGACTGCTTTGGAAGCTGTTATGGATGGACTTGTTATTATGGAATATAAAGCCCAAAGCAGGAAGCAAATAAATCAATATGACAGAGGAATAAATGGTGGTGAAACAACAACATTCAAGAACCAAAATTAATTGACATTATATTCAGTTATAGTGATTATGCCTATTGAAAATCCATCCATCCATCCATCCATTTTCTACACCACTTGTCCTTGTGAGGGTTGCGGTGCCTATTGAAAAGTTAAGGCATAATAACATATAAGTTTATAATGAATTATATTCCTCTCTTTACAATTCTCATATTTTTGGTTGACTAGTTTATAAGCTTGGAATATTGATACATATTTGTCAGGTCATATTTTTGTGTTTGTTTATGAATCTGTATAAAACAATGCATACTGCTGCCGTGAAGAGGCCTCATTCTGTTATATACCTGGTGTCTGTTGTTATACGTTGCACTCATATTTCCCACACCAGTCAGACAAATGGTCCTTTCATTTCATACTCCTGTATAGGATTTCAGCAGGACAGGCTGGCTCATTGAGACAGTTCACACATCTCACTCTTTTTACCCATAAATGGACAAATAGAGGGACACTCAGCCCTCTTGTCTAAGGGAAAAATACCTCAGAACTAACAAAGCCAGAGACCCAATAATGAAACACAAAAATGTTGAAATCTTGAATGAACCGTATACTATATTGTAAAGCAGTTAAGTCCTAAGCAACCATCATATCAGTTTATATCGCCCTGCAGCTGCACAATCTATAAACCGTGGAGATTGGAAACACAAAAACAAGACTTTTTGGCTACAGTGCCAGGTTGAGAGACACAATAGTTGCCCTCTGTGCCCATTATCTAAATTCTTCAACCAGCTTTTCATTTTCTAAGTGATGCCACTAGTCTTTGCTTAACAGTACAGCTAAATAATAAAATAAAAAACAAAAAACAGGGGGCTGATCCTCCACTTTCCATGCTTTCCAAATGGAGCTGGACGAACAAAGCATAACAAAATGAATTACTGTATAAACTGCCCCCCCCGCACACACATACACCCCTCCTCCCCGCTCCAAATATTCCAGCTAATCTCCTTGTCAGTCCGAGAGTCTGGCACTGCGAACAGGACAAAGAGACAGCCTTTGTGAAGGGCTCAGGCTGTGGTATGTGTGGTTATTAAAGCTGGGAGTGCAGGCTAGCAATGTTTAACAGGATGGGATTAATGGAAGTCAGAGTGTCAGCTTTATCAACTTTTTTTTGTTACAGAAGAACTAGATTTGATTTAAGTACCACTCATCTCTCACTAATTGGTTGTTCTTTAACCAAATTCCACTCAACTCTGCCTTCTTTTCTCAGACACAGGATTCAGAACATATTAACATGGTGAAGATAAGAATAAACCCTCCAAAAAGTCCTGTTGCAGTTCCCGGGCTGTGTTATTTACAGACAAGCGTGTGGAAATGTGACACGCCGATGAAAAATTCAAGACCAGCTGGAAGACTCTAAAAGAGGACAGTGAAATGCCTGCTAGCTGTCACTTACCTCCTTAACGATGAATAAAACTTCCATGAAGCAAAAGGGAGAAAACAGAAAGGGTGTACATAAAGTCTTAATGAAGAGTTCAGATAAGCATCTGGAAATCCTAAAAATAATAATTCTCGAGCCAGTGGAAAAAGTGTGGGTTCAGGGAAATTGTGTCTTGTTGGCCTTTGAAAACATCTCTGGGGAAAAAATAAAACATGGCAGCTACCCATGAACCTTTGCATTGTACTGCAGACCTCCAGACACCAAACACACAGGGTGGCTCAATGCAGTAAAACTGAACATTCAGGCTGCATAAAGACAAGCTATGTCTCCTGCAACGAGAGTCGGATCTGCAGTTGCGGATCTGAGGAGAGGGAAACGCTTGCCTATCCACCCCCCAAAAGGCAAGGAATTAAACATCTTAGTAGTTTTCATACGGGTTTAACACAGCCATCCCTGTTGATTTGGTTTCTGGTAAAAGCTGACAAAGAGAAGCCAAGCTCATCCCACTACCTCCAGCCGCCCCTTTAGGCTGATCAAGTGGAAAAGGGCTTTTTGGCAAAGCAAGAACTCAGGACACTGGCCAGACATCTATCCTACTAGAATGCATGAGGTTTAACGGATAATCAAATGTAGCAATGTGGGATTTCAAATCACTGCAGGGAAAAATAATAACAATAATTACAGGAAATTACCATTCTTTTCTGGGGGAAAGAAGATAGTCTTTTCCAATGTCATTTCACGTACACCTTTTGTGTTATATCCACGTATCGTTTCTGTTGTTCTTAATCTACCCATCCCCCAACCCTACTCCTACCACTACCTTCCCTACCCTCCCTACTCTCACCAGCTCTGGAATTCATGGAATTTCAATGGGAATCGTGACGTTTAAGGGAGTAACTGGCCACGGAGTGAGGAAGAAGGGCCCAAGAACACCAGCATTATGGCTTCATGCTTCATTTAACATGGAGGAGATAAAGGCCACACATGGACAAGAGTTTTCCACAGCAACCAAAATAAGTCATGTAACTGTGGCATAGACTATCCTTCCAGTCAAAATATCTAGAACATATCAAATAAATATCTACACAAATGTATGCATATTAATCTGCAGTCACAGAAAGTATTTTGCATGCTTTTGCAAATGTAGAATAGGCTAAGACTGATTAAATCCCTTTCAACACAGAGATTTTAAACAAATAGACAAGAAGATCTTAAAGCATATCAGTCTTCTGCTTCTGTGATGTTAAAGTATATGAATCTGCTGTGACTGCCAAAAATACCAACAGTGACAATATGAAATAGTGTCCTTTCTATACAAAATGCAATCATCTCAAAATTAAAAATAATAAAATCCTCAGAAAAGTCTGAATGATTAACTTTAAAGGGTGAAAATATGTAAGGTACCTATTTTAAAGACATAATTAATTTGTGAATGAGTGATGAGAAAACAAAAGATTAATCTCTCATGTGAAGTTAAATTACTCCACTTTTATATTTTCAAAATAAAAAATAAAGATATAATAGTGAAAATGTGAAAAGTCCTGACCGGGCTTAATGGGTACCTGATGTACCATTTAAGCTCATGTACAGTGAAGGAAAAATGTATTTGATCCCCTGCTGATTTTGTATGTTTGCCCACTGACAAAGAAATGATAAGTCTATAATTTTAATGGTAGGTGTATTTTAACAGTGAGAGACAGAACAACAACAAAGAAATCCAGAAAAACGCATTTCAAAAAAGTTATAAATTGATTTGCATGTTAATGAGGGAAATAAGTATTTGATCCCCTATCAATCAGCAAGATTTCTGGTTCCCAGGTGTCTTATATACAGGTAACGAGCTGAGATTAGGAGCACTCTCTTAAAGGGAGTGCTCCTAATCTCAGCTCGTTACCTGTATAAAAGACACCTGTCCACAGAAGCAATCAATCAATCAGATTCCAATATCTCCACCATGGCCAAGACCAAAGAGCTGTCCAAGGATGTCAGGGACAAGATTGTAGACCTACACAAGGCTGGAATGGGCTACAAGACCATCGCCAAGCAGCTTGGTGAGAAGGTGACAACAGTTGGTGCGATTATTCGCAAATGGAAGAAACACAAAATAACTGTCAGTCTCCCTCGGTCTGGGGCTCCATGCAAGATCTCACCTCGTTGAGTTTCAATGATCATGAGAACGGTGAGGAATCAGCCCAGAACTACACGGGAGGATCTTGTTAATGATCTCAAGGCAGCTGGGACCATAGTCACCAAGAAAACAATTGGTAACACACTACGCCGTGAAGGACTGAAATCCTGCAGCGCCCGCAAGGTCCCCCTGCTCAAGAAAGCACATGTACAGGCCCGTCTGAAGTTTGCCTATGAACATCTGAATGATACAGAGGAGAACTGGGTGAAAGTGTTGTGGTCAGATGAGACCAAAATCGAGCTCTTTGGCATCAACTCAACTCGCCGTGTTTGGAGGAGGAGGAATGACCCCAAGAACACCATCCCCACCGTCAAACATGGAGGTGGAAACATGCTTTGGGGGTGTTTTTCTGCTAAGGGGACAGGACAACTGCACCACATCAAAGGGACGATGGACGGGGCCATGTACCGTCAAATCTTGGGTGAGAACTTCCTTCCCTCAGCCAGGGCATTGAAAATGGGTCGTGGATGGGTATTCCAGCATGACAATAACCCAAAACACACAGCCAAGGCAACAAAGGAGTGGCTCAAGAAGAAGCACATTAAGGTCCTGGAGTGGCCTAGCCAGTCTCCAGACCTTAATCCCATAGAAAATCTGTGGAGGGAGCTGAAGGTTCGAGTTGCCAAACGTCAGCGTCGAAACCTTAATGACTTGGAGAGGATCTGCAAAGAGGAGTGGGACAAAATCCCTCCTGAGATGTGTGCAAACCTGGTGGCCAACTACAAGAAACGTCTGACCCTCTGTGATTAACAACAAGGGTTTTGCCACCAAGTACTAAGTCGAAGGGGTCAAATACTTATTTCCCTCATTAACATGCAAATCAATGTATAACTTTTTTGAAATGTGTTTTTCTGGATTTATTTCTTGTTATTCTGTCTCTCACTGTTAAAATACACCTACCATTAAAATTATAGACTGATCATTTCTTTGTCAGTTGGCAAATGTACAAAATCAGCAGGGGATCAAATACTTTTTCCCCCTCACTGTATGTTCCAAATAAGCCCAACATATGAGTTTTGTCAATACATCTATTTTAATTAATAAATTAAAAGTTCAAAAGCATTTGGATACAAAAAAGTGTTAACTGATAAAATCAATTCAAAAAAGTAATTTAAATTGATCAAGTGGCACACACCATTTCAAATGGCCATTTGAGCAATTCTCAGGGAGATGTGGGGGGGGTGGCCATCAAAAATGTGGATCATTGGAGAGCTCATGTCTTTTCACATACACAGTCTATGTAAGTGGACTTAAATGGATCACACTGGGCTTAATTGGAACAACAGCAGAATTAGGTAAAAAAATACATTGTATACAACTCTACCGATTATGTATTTGGAAACCAATTGTTTGGGCTATAAATAAATACTGTAAACTACAACATCATGCAAAATGTAATATTATCTTGATTTAATAAGCTAATCTTATTTTCATTCACATTCTACTCAGAAGCTGTGGCATGTGGTACTATCGTGAACTCTCTAAACCAATCTTTGATTTAGCTGGAAACTACTATTAATATCACAGTTCTCTGTTTTAGTATGCATATTTAAGATCATTAATCTCTTAATTGTACATTAAGCATTGGAATTTACCCCAAAAGAAAACAAAAACATGTTAAAAAAAAGTGTTTTTCTGGGGGTCCCCTGCACAGCAAAGTTTTTTTTTAACTATCAAAATGGCTAATAGGAAGTGACAGCACTTGATGAACCATATCTTAATAAATATACATCTGATTGGCTTAAAATAAAAACTGGGATGGAAATAAATACATACATTGGTGGAGATATCAAGCAGCGGAACATATCATTATTTTTCTTTTTTATTTGAAGTCAATCATGGGAGTGGGCTTAATGGGTACATGGGCTTAATAGGTACACTTACCCTACATCCAGGTTATTTAGCAAAAACACCCATACAAATAAAACAAATACAAGTTTCATCAGAACTGCACACATTGATGACTTCCAAACAGTACAGTGTGCTGAAGGATTTTAGTAGAAACTGACTCAGTCTTCCTCTCTCCTCAGTGCAGGATTTTTAGGGGAATCCTTTAATCCTGAAATAGGAAAGGAGGAAAACTCTCCCTGAAAGAATAATTGTTACATTTCATCCCACCTACAAAGGCACACTCACTGGGGATAGTGAGTGTGGAAGGAAGTGGAGTTTCACAAGGAGCAATACAGTGGCAGGAAGTTCCATTAAATACACTCTGGAACAAATATCACATGTATGGTTATGGCATTAAAAGTACCTATGGTTCTCTATTGTAGGGCTGAACAAAAAAAAGTATTTTCTCTTGCTTCAGCTTTCTGTAAGTGCAGTACACCCAAGCTGGATTAATCTACCTGTATTCTTCCTGGAAGCTGTACTTGTCAAAGAACAGGCAGGTGTAGTACAGGGAGGGTGGGGGCAGGTGGGGAATTAACTGAGGGAGCAATTCGTGCCTCATTAAGTCTCATTGCCTAAGCCACCATATAATTAGCTTTGTGTACTGCAGACACTGATACTCGCTTCTAGGATCATGGAGATTGCACAGGAGTCTGGTTTTCATTTTGCCTGAGCTCTAAATTGAATCAATGATTGACTCGATTGGTCTAAATAACCTCAGTTTCCAGACCTTTAAGTTATCTATAAAACCTGCGGAACTGTGTAAGCTACAACCTAATGTCACCTGTACCTGAATCATATACATCAGGGGTCTCCTACCTTGCTTCCATTTCCACTGGTTTTCCATTACATCTGAATTAATCTGTGACTAAACCAGTCCAGACAAAGACCCACACAATTAGCACAACTAATTGTAAATACCTTCAAAACCTTGTGCTGGAGGGCACCACAAAACCCACGGTACTCCCCTCATTCTAATTCAAAGCTTACTAAACTAAACAATCAATGTTTTACTGTACAGTTGGTGTAGACTACTATAATGGCACAGAGCAGAACACACGTGCTAAACAGATGGTGACTTAATTTACTGCCATTTGTTTGACTTATAAACTGGTTTATGTAGCCTGTTGACTTCTTACTCCTTCATTGTTTTCACTTGGGCTGCAATCACATACGGGTATTCCCCCCCACACCCCCACCTTAAACACCACTCTCTCACAATTGGTACTTACTGCTGTGTTTGTTGGTAAATCAGTCACCCTGCACACCGGTTTGGGGTAAAGGTGGTTAAAAAAAGGCTCTTAAAATAAACTCCTATATGTCTGTGGCAGTACAAACAGAGATGTTATTAAAGCAGGAAGGAGAGAACAGAGCTGGGGGCCCCTGTAGCAGACACAGACATGTGTTGGGGCTTTATTGACACAATATCTTTGAACACAAGAAAATAAAGTTTACAAATGAGAGGAGGCCATTCGGCCCATCGTGCTCGTTTGGTGTCCATTAGTATCTAAGTGATCCAAGGATCCTATCTAGTCTATTTTTAAATGTTCCCACATTTTCAGCTTCAACCTCATCGCTGGGGTTGAAGCTGAAAATTTGCGAACATTTAAAAATGGACTAGATAGGATCCTTGGATCACTTAGATACTTATACTGAGCACACTCTGGTCAGTCAGCAACACAGGGCCTGTAAGGGAGTGTTCTTTAAATGGAAACATAGCTGCAGCAAACCTGAAAAGTCACATTGTTCTAACAAATGAATACATAAGTAAAGATTAATTCCTTTGAATCAAACTATATGTGGATTTTATTATGAAGTAGGCTGCAGAGCAAAATTAAAAACAAGGGGTTACATTACATAAAGCACAATCATGATCTCATACCAAACACACCAATACGTTCTGAATTACCTCCACAGACTGAACATGGGCTGCACTTACACACTGATCAAAGCCCATTAGGGTGCAAAAAGTGGAGAAAAAATAAAAATATGGTACAGTACTGATCTGAATTCATAGCACATAACTTGTTCGCCAAGTTATGATGAAGACCAGCTTCTGTGGAAACACTGGGCAATGGTTTGCTTTAATTTAGTGCCTTCCAACCACTAGAGCAAGTGCTTGATCAATGCATGTAGTTGCAGATTATAGTGACATTTGTTTTATTGCTGTTTGCCTAGGATAGACAAATATCACCAAACAAATGAAAGAGGAGAAACAATCTGCTTGACAAGTGTTTCACCACATTTTCTGTCATTTTTGACAGGTTGGGGAACATAAAGTAAGTGTGGGATGCAGGGAGGCTTCATAATGGCTCTTCAGGTTTACAGCAGGGAATACAACAATCAATGACATATAACATCATCAGAGGGAGAGACACAATGAGGCCAGAGAAACGCCATTTCCAAGCTGGCCTTCTCCAAAATGAAAAGCTCTGACACTCAGCTGATTTAGAAATTTGGAATTAAAATAAAAAGCTACTGTGTTCTTTTTTTTTTTTGGAATTTGGCTGGAGCTAAAGCTGGGCGTCGGAAGCAAGGTGTTTCCATATAAAGAGCTAATTAAAACATGTTAAACACCCTCCACAGGGCACTAATTGGAGAGCAGAGATGTTTTTTCGCTACATTCCTCCAAATGACAGAGCTCAGAATTGGCACTGTGGGGAAGGGGAACAGCTGTGCAATGCATAAGACCATCTGCTTTTTAACATGAGGAGAAAATCCTGTGTTAAGAAGGGGCGCTGTAGAAAGCTAAAGGTCCTTTACCGCGCAGTGAGGTTCTTTCAACAGACACACTACAACACCCAGGCCTGGGCAACACAACACCCATTGGGTCAGCATTGGGTCTTTTCCTGCGTTTAGAAAATATCCGAAAAATATCGAAAATATCGCTTCAGGAAAGCATTATTAGGACCTATTATCCGGAAAATGAAATACGCAATAGCTTATAACCACAGGCTTTATGGTTCAAAACATTTAAATATTATACAGTAAGCTAAGAATGACTTGTCATACTGTCCATAACCCACAGTGGATAACAACTCAAGATGCAACCAAAAAAAGCTGCATCTGCAAGCTGCTATACTTGAATTTATTTTGAAAGGGTAGGCTACACGTTAATGTTAGCTGGTAAGGTTCTTGTCAGATTAAATTATTTCCAGTGAAGTCCTTACCCACAGACATTCTCTAAAAGTAGCAAACGGACTTGACAAATCATTCACTGATCCATGGCCTGGAGCTTTAAAAGTTCCCCCCAAACTTGCATCTGTTTACAAAATAACCTGTTGCAAACATAACAGACAGTTTGGTGCCTCTCTTCTCTGTTCATACAGAGAAACATAGGCCTCCAGGGCAAGGATTATTTCGGTTCCCACACATAAATGCACTCATTCCCCCTTCTCCTGCCTCCACAGTCTGGGTGTTTGGGTGTCCCATTGTTCCAAAAGCCGGTTTTCCAGAAGCTCTCCTCACACACACCGCAAGCTCATTGTCAAAGTCACCTGTGGGGATCCTGCACTTTCCCTCACCTGACCTCAGGGCATTTCGAGGATTGTGGGTGAAAAATGCTGAGTTCCAGTGCTGAACACCAGATGATCACAAGCCACAGTGAAGCAATGAATTAAAAGCAAAACCAGCCTCAAAAGTCAAACACTGGATAAAATCAAATGAGGCACTGAGGGATAATGCCTAAAGCCAAGTCACCTTTGTTTGTGCCCAGTTTGAGAAAAGATTAGTGGAAATGAACTGCATTTCAAACGCATCTTCTACAGGACCAGAGAAACCATGTTCTAGTGGTCAGTACTCTCCAATTGTGCTCAAGCTCTTATTTTTGTATCTTTAACACATTTTAAGTAAAATTGTAGACTGTACAACTTTCTTGTTTAGTTTAAATTTCCCCAATATGCAAAACTACAAGGATTCAATTATTATTAGGAACCAAATACGTCAGCACATTTTAGTGCACTCCTTGGTTAAGAATACATCTAACCCATGAAAGTGAACTGCAATTGAAAATGACCAAATAAGAGTAACACACACCATATGACACCAAACTGAACCATATGAATGCAGCCAGAGGAGGGTACAACAAAGAGTATAGGAGGAGGAAAAACAAAATTAAAATAAAAGACAAAATGGATCATATTACCATCTTTGCTTTGCATTTCTAAAATAACACTGCTGTCATCCTCTAAACATGCTACTGTAAACTTCACAAATATCCTACAGCAAGAATGGGAGGCTTTAACACCGGTGCCAAAAATAACCTGTAAAGGACTGTCAGTGAGCCGAGTTCCTGCAGAAACCCCTCTTTCGAGACCTATATATGGCCTCTGATACGTACACCTCAGTCTGTTCAGAATTAGCCTGCACTGCTGCTCAACTAATGAGATGTGTGCTTGAGAAAAAACAGAGCTGGACCAGAAGGAGAAAATAAATAAAAAAGACTGAGAAACAGACCTAGTTAAAGGAAACAAAACAGGCCCGTTTAGCACAGTCAGAAAGGCTTATCCCTGCATTGACTGTCATCTGTGTACATATATAATGCATCAGCTGGGCTGGAAATAAACCTACACCTATGATGACATCTCCTGCATCCTTCCCCGCAGCAACTTCAATCAAACAGTAAGACTCCCCCCTTTTAAAGGCTAGGCAGCAAGGAATCTGATTGCACTGATGTAGCTTTCTGATTCACCTCTCTTTGTTGTTCTCCCAGCGGGGGTTGCGCGGGGTCAATTTTACACCCACTAAACACCTGAGCGTTATAGTCCCTAGACGTCCCATCAACTGAGATCATGCCCTGGTGGCAGATTAACATCCTCCAAGTTAGTCTGTGCCTTTGAAGACGGCACTCCTTTGAATGTTTAATTGTGGAATTTTACGATATTTTGACCTCCCCAGTATATCATATCAAATATATCTATACATACACACACACACACACACACACTGTATATATACCAAACGGTACTGCTTTTGCACACCAATCAATACCAGATGTTCCACATCACCATCCCAAGCCTCTGAGCTCTGAAGGTGTGAGCTGATTAAAAACAGTAACCCAAGTCATTGAAAAACAAAAACATGCAGGCATTCAGCAATACTGTATAGTGCTTTCCAGGAGAAATCCAGGTTAGGATATGGAGACTAAACTCCACAGCTGGAGCCAGAGCCCTAGCCAGGGGAATGCCAGCACTAAAATAAAATACACTGTTCGGACGGGTCTCTGGCTCAAGATGCTATTTGTGGTTAAACTGGGCTCTTTTAAAAGGGCAATAAACATTAAAGTACTATCGGTCCCACTTATTTCCAACTCCCTGCACTTTAAACAACACTCTCCCTCCTGACACATTGTCATAAATGTGCACAGTGGAATTTCAAATGCTGGTAAGAATCATTATAAGTACAAGTGGGAGGAGGGAAAGATATATTTTAAGCCCAACTATCAGTGTAGTATGAAAGTAAGAGTGAGGCAAACTGCCTTCCACAGATGGGAGACATGTCCCCTGTATACTGAGAATGAACACACAACAGCATCAGTATGGAGCACCTGTCCTACTGCGTACATGTGGGCAAGTGTTGTGAATAGACGAAAAATGGCCAGGCTTTTTCGGCCGTTTAATGTTGAAGGTTATAAAAAGGAAGGGGACAGGCATGAATTTAACAATACAGAAAGAAAGCAATGATGAGCAAAACCTCCCTTTGTTGAGATCAACCATCCTGCAGCACATATTCAATGGTTTTCAATACAGAACATGCAGAAGCGGCTCCTTCTTTGTCCCATATAAGGCAGTGATCCATATTGTAGCTGTTTCTCCAATGAGAACAGCTTTAATTTAAATTGATCCCTAAACTGGCCTAATAATCCCACCTGTAATTTTCATAATTTCACAATGATTTAAAAAAAAAACTGAACTGTGCAATGCATTCACTAACCTTTGTAACAATCAACACAAAACCTTTTTTTTTCTAATTCCTGGATACACTGATCAAATCAAATCATGGACAGAAATCTTAGGACTAAACAGCTGCCAGTCGTTTCCGTGCTTATTTTCTTCTTCAGTGTGGATTAATGTGTAAAACACTGTCCTGCTATTAGGAGCCATAATATCAAGGTGGAACAGCGTGGATATATAACCAACCCCTAGAAACACTTAAAAAGGTAAGAAGTTGTTTTAAATGCTCCAACTGTCCAAAGCTAAAATAAATAAATGCGTGTACTTCTACTTCGCATCCCCAAGATATTTCAACAGACAATACATAAATCAATCTGTGTCAAATGAATGAGAGTGATGACGTCACTTACCGCACAACAGTAACAGCTCCCTCGTCATGTCTTATTGCTCATCAATATTGCCACTGCGATACTATTCGCTATTCAATCTGCAAGTTAAAAAGGCAAAGCCAGTTATTAAAAAAAGACCGAGAACAAAAGAAAAGGTCCATGCATTTGAAAATGTTCCTGGCACTTCATGTGTAAGCATTTCAGGTAAGCATACCCATCAGCATAGAGTTTTTAAACGATTGGAAATGAAAAACATATATAGCATGATAACGCATAACGTCCAAGATAACACGTCTTATAATGCTTTTGTGGTTTAGTTCTCCGAATAACCCCAGACAAACAGTTACTTTTTGCACTTACCCCCAGGATTTACTCACCGACTCCCTGCGAAGTGAAGCAGATCGCTGTGTTACTTGAAGCGACTCAAACTCTTCACAAAACTTCAGAGCCAAGTTTGCAACATGGAAACTGCGCGGCGGAGCGCACTGCGCAGGACTGAACCGGCGCCTCTGAGCACTGAGCACTGTAACACCACTCATATGTATTTTACTTTTAGATTTTTGGCTGATGAATATATTACATTCACAGTCCTTCACAGGTATTTAAAACGTTGCTCCACTATATTTAACTCCATTTCCCCAAACTTTAAGTTTAACGTATTACATTTTGCAACTTTTGACATCTCCTCAATGTGTTTATTAATCTAATCCACAAATTTGGATTAAACCTTTTCCTTCAAAGATGCAAAGAAAAGCTGTAATGACCGTGATTTAAAATAAAAACCAAAGCCAGCTTCACATTTACTGTACAACCATGCAGTTGGTTTTCAAGGCAGAAGTCCACGCCAGTGTTTGGGGCCTCCTGTCGGGCTCTATGGGAGCTGAAGCCCGTGCCCGCTCCAGTGCGCAGCCCTCCCCCGCCGGCCCGGGACAGGTACCGAAGTGTCTGCTCACATTGCGCCAAAGCTTTTCCAAACAACCTCACCCTAAATGATGTAGTCCTGTTATACCACACAGTGATCTTAACAATCAAAACCTTCTTGTGTGGATCAGGTATTATCAAAAACATGGTTTCTCCACTCATATCTGTGCTTTCCAGTGCAATCTAACCATTTCTCAGCCGCATATGCAGCACAAGGCTAAAACCTCTACAGCTCTGTGTTCACAAATGCACCACTATAACCACTACACAGACACGGACAATGATAACATTTTAACTTTAAGCAAGTGCACTTTTAAAAATTGCTTTTTTTTTACATGTCTATGACCCAGAAGTGCCAACAAACCTGATACTTGACAGCACTTCTTTGTTTGATAAAGGCTTCTATATAAGGCAAAACGTGGGATAATGCCGTTCCACACCTTGGTCAAGAGCTGAGGTTGTTTTATAAACTAGACTTGATCTGCTGAAATTCTACAGGAATGCCAGTTTGAATAGTTATTGGTAAGAGCCAGGAAATATCGAGGTGCATGCGGTAACTGGCATTCATTATCTCGACACTTGGAGCTGAAAACACAATAAGAATTAGAGTTAAACGCAGTTTATCCATTTTGTCTGGGGCCAGCAGGACACAACATAATGCTCTGCTGAAGGACAAATTGACCAAGACTGATATATTATTGTCATCATTGCCTTCTATAATCTACTGCTATATAAAGCATCCCAAATATTTTGCCACAAACTCCTCTCTTCTCCATTCACTTGTCCCTGCAAACATGTGATTTTATTTTGCCATCCTCTTTTTTGTTGCTCTTGGGATCTAGTCCAGTTTACACTTGGCCCAGAAAGTATGTATAACTGCTTTTCTTAGATTTGTTTGTCTCAGCTGCATCAGTGTGCCTACACTAAGCTCCATTCTGCAGAGACCAGAAGTAGGTGATCAGTTCTCATGAGATTAGATTAGGTGGGATACCAGAGCACTGCTGTCTTACTCCGGGCCACTGCAGGGTCACAGGGGGAGGCAGAATTTTGAACTGCGCCAATAAAATGGACAGACGGGGGGTGGGGGGATTGTGATTGCTGAGACCTTTTTAGAAATGCAGTTAAATAAATAGATATCCTGAGACTTACAACAGAGAATCACAACAAGACGACAGTTATTTACCCCTGCAGCTGTGATCACGCCAAGTCAAATTCCAGCATAAGTTTCCTTGAACATACTGGGGGACCTGGAGACGAAGCAGCAGAACTGTCAGTGGAACGAGCTGTCATTTAAGAAAACATTGTTTAAACGCTAACCAAAACACAAACAAATAAAACCTGCTAATTAGTGTTAAAGAAATTAATCAAACCTGTGTGATGTGGTTCTGTGGTTTGCCCTGTTTATAACTATCAGCCATTCCCAATAGCTGGGTAAACATGAGGAAATCCCAAACAAACAAACTGAAAAATAAATCCCATGACTTCTTTCACTGGAGACACAGTTTAAGAAGCAGATGGCAGATCTGGCCCTTGCTTTAGAAAAAGCAGATTTTCCATAAAACAGACATACACCTCAGCAATGCTTCCTTATTCCCTGCTGTTTGTTGTTGGTTTATTAAAACACTCAACTGGGGCTGAAATCAGATCTGCCAGCTTCAGTTCCATCCCATATTAAGCCAATACAAATGTATTAATTAATATTGTTAGTTAGGCATCATGTTATTTAGCAAATGGCAGACTACACGCTACAATAAAAATACACATTTTCTAGTAGTGCTTTTCAGCATCCATTTCATTTCCAACACACACACACACACACACACACACACACACACACACACACACACACACAATACCCGAGGACGACTTCAACATCAGCAATGACACAACATCTTGAGGAAACTAATGGAAATTGAGAGGCTGAGCTTTTAGGACCTGTCTGGGATGTTTGCAAACTTTCTTACACTGTCAAAGCCTTCAGTATAGAACCCACTAAACCTTTGACTTCCTAAACTGCTAGAAATGTAGCAGCCCTGAGCAACAAGCGCCCTCTGGTGGACAAAGAAAGAAAAAGACAGGAGTCTTCTGAAGGAGATTATTTTAACCTATTTAAGTCCTTTCACATGTTCATATCACTGATGCTAACACAATAACACAAAAACAAAACTGGTAATTTTCCTGAATGTTTGTAGCTGACCAAATCCCATGAGCATTTAACTGAGAAACATCACCCGGTCGTTCCAAGACAATACCACACAAACATTAAAAATGTATAACAAATGTATATTTATTGTCCACAGGTGTATCTGTAAATAACAGACAAATAGAGATACAATGTGTTTATGCAATGGATACATATAACAAGATTAAAAAGCAAGATTGTTTTGTGTTGGTATTTATATTTTATCTTAATACAGAGCCTTCCTGTCTCCGAGTATGTCTCAGCCTATGTCCTTTCACATCTCTTAACAAGAGCTCTTCAGTGAGGGGTTCTTTGGATAACAATGCAAACTAAAGTCCTGTCCGGTTTATCTGCCACAAGGCTTACACAGTCTGATCCCATGTTTATCAGGAGAAAATTTAAGTATCTGACCTTCCTATTATGACCCATTCTCCAAAATATAAGCTTAACTTGTCCGTTGTTTTGCTCCATAGGAGTTAGGTGTCCCGAATCTCTGAGTGTGAACTGACTCTCTATCCCAGTACCAGAACACTAGCATTATCTTCAGCCTAACAGCACATGGTTTGTATGAGAGTGGAAAAAACATTTTTAAACTGCATGGACCAGGTACTGCATGGTTCATTTAGCACCATAAGGATATCATAATACTCTATTAAGGCTTGTAATATTGGTTAATTGAATTACAGTACTGCGATTTAACATATGTGGCTAGCGCGGCTTACATTTTTCATAAGGCAAACGTTAATCAAATAGGTATGAGGATTCAGATATACTTGGGTATGTTAATCAGCCCTGCAGAACTTCCTGATATTATTACAGTTGAGCTTCCTTGTGAACAAAATGACGACACGGACTTCACAGTCGCCAGGGCAGTCCATCACGTTGAGCAGGATTTATTGAGAGACCAGATACCCACATAGAAACATGTATTACATGTTAAATAAGCCAAGCCTTTTCTTTGCCTGTTGTTGGAATGAGCAGAAGCAATTATGAAAGTCAGTTATTGCAGAAAGGCCCTCAATAAAAATAGGAACCACTATTAGTTGCAGATTGTAATAGCTGAGTCTCACAATCCTGTCTGACAATATTTTAAAAATATATACATCTGGTCTGAGAACAGGCTTACTACTACTGAAAAATAATCAAGTTACAAATACCTGGATTAATTTGATTAAACTGGATAATTTAGACTATTTGTTTTATATGTTTAAACACTTATTTCTTCTTATGTATTAATGTGAAACCAATAACATACAAACTTATTTTCTATTTTTCATAGAAGTATCAAGGGATCTTTTAAAAATAACTATGGTACGCCATAGCAACACTTGGCATTGTTCTATTTTGAACATTTATTGAAGTACAACTAGATTGATTTGACCATTAACTTCACACAAGCCCCTATTACCTATAATTTTCCATCCTCATCTTTGATATTACTTAATAGAACACGCTAGTCAGCAGAATTCAATAATCAACAATATGTTTTGAAGGGAAGAAAACAGTTTGTATACTTTTGGACCCCTAATTACAAGTTGTGCCTTTTTTATATAAGTGAGATACACAAGTAATAATTAGCTCTGTATAAAAATATGCCATTATAGGACAAAGGAGAAAACATTGATCTTGCAAAGCCCACAATATGAATCCAATCTACAGATTTCTGGGGACAGAGAGCAGAAGCTACAATTCCTTATTGATTTGAATGGCTTCTGGAGAGCAGGAGTGGGCTGTTCACTTTATTTATAGGCATAAAGGTTTCATCTAGGCTCAAGATGTGCAATCTTGAATGGTTTAATAAATACTGAAAGGATCTCCGCAGACTTCTAGAAAATGCCCCCCCACCCCACACACACCCAAAAAAGCAGCAACAACAACACAAAAACAAGAGGAAAAACTCCTCTAAAACCTGATCAGTTACAGCTTTGGAAACAGGAGCATCTATTTTAAAAAACAGTCAGTGCTTGGGGTCTAATAAAGTGTGAGAATTGAGGAGCAACTTATCACGTGCAGGTGTTGTACTGTGTCACATTGTTACGTATAATTTCTCTGATGTCAGTGACATTCTTTTCCAGGTCCGCCAGCTCGTCCCTCTGCTCCTGCATTCGCTTCTCATTGTTCACAAACCGCTTTTCGAGATCTAGGTGGGACAAACAAACAGACAAACAAAATTTGTGTTCAATCGATGTATTAGTATATATACATACACATACACATGTTTGTTCTATATCAGAATAGAATTGTCATAAGTTGTACAAAATTTATTAGGCTTTGAAAATATGGTTGCAAATCACTTTCTTCTTTGCTAGTCATTATCCACTGAAATACTAGAGGATCAGCAACAGCCAAGAACAACAACCTACCAATCTAAATAAAGAGGCTAAAATTACATTTAAATTAAATTAAATCTATTGTCCAATAACTACTGGAGTGAGTTTTCAGCAGTAGAAGTATGTTTTAGTTACATACTTGTTAGGCTCAAAAAGGAAGCATACATACCATCCAGTTCTTTCATATCACTGTTGGTTTTATTGAGAAGGTTTTCCGCTTGCTCCTTGATGTCCTTCAGCTTCTTACTGATCCCATCCACGCTATCTGCTCCTCCACCCAGAGCCTCCACTTTGTCCTGAAGCTCCTTGAATTTCTGCTCTACAGTTTTTAGATCCTGGCAGAAGGAGAAAACAAAACACAAACAGAATGAAATGACTCAATAATAAACTATTATTTGTCCCCTTTTAAGACGTCACATGGGGTTCCATATTCCTCCTCAGCACATCCCTCCTCTGCTGACCCACATCGACACACTGACCAGGAGCAGCGGCAGACCTGAGAAGCGAAACCAAACCCAGAGCCCAAACTGCCACTGCATCCAAGCACAACACTACAAGGTTATTCTGTTCAGCACAAAAAGTAAAATGTTAAATTACAAGGAAACACGGACAACACAAAACTCTTTCAATCTGCAGGGAGGCTGTGGCAACACGTGATGTTGTCATACTGCAGTCCAAGTGGGCCACAGGAAGCCCAGCGGGCGTACCTGGTCCAGGCCTCGTGCCGCGCGGGTGGCGTTCTCCGACTGAGCCTTGGCTTCCTGTGCCATGACCCTGTTCAGCTCCGTCTTCCGCCGCACAGACTCCACCTCTGCCGACAGGTTGGCCAGTCGCATCATGGCATCCATCTGTTTGTCCTCGATGAGTTGCAGCTTTTCCTCCACCTGCAGGGGGAGGCAACCAGGAGTTTGACAGACTGTGGTGGAGATGTCAGCTGTTTCCTGTCACTGTGCGAATGCGTACATAGATGTGTGTAAAGTGTGAGACTGCTCAACTTTAGCATAGTCATGAACAAAATGGTAGGCTAGTTAAAAAAAAAAAAAACATGAGGCACTCCCTATCTATGAAACATGGAAGATTCCCTTTAAATGAAATGACTGCCATATATTGTGCTATACTATTCCTCTTGGTGTCCTTCAAACACCAGAAAGGCATAGGGGAAGATAACCATTAATTTCACTCAAGTTCAAGCATACCAGCATGCTCTGCCACTGAAGGACTCTTTTGCCTCCCTCCTAGCAGGGTTTCCTAGACTAATTCCCAGTTGGAAATGTAAAGCAGCTTGAGTCTGGGACACAAATGTCATGCCGCACTGGCTCCCTTAATTGCACAGGGAGGCCTAGTGTGATAAAAACTGATATATTTCCTTTCCTGCTTCACTGGTACACACACCCTGTAGCTTGTAACACCACAGCCCATAATGCTCTGCAATGGCATTTCATTATTATTACTGTAATGGCAGTGGGTGTCGGGCAGCAGGTTGGTGTAGTGGGCAGGTGAGAGGGTACTGTACCATGGCAGTGGTGTCGCCCACGCCGTTGATGTTCTTCTGGGCCTTCTTCAGGGCTTTCTCTGCAGTGTCTGCCGCCTGCTGGGCGTTATTAAGAGCGGTCTTCGTCTCATCTACAGTGTCCTTCACTGCTTCTGCTCGGGCCCTGTGTTGAGAACACACAGCGTGATTAGCTGTGATTCTAATATTGACTGAAACACACAGACACTGCAAAAGGAATGCAAAAAACAAAAGCCAAGTGCCAGTGGAAGTGGTTAGGGTGGATCTCAATAGGACTGTTTTCGCACTGAAAACACAACTGCCTATTACATACGCATCACGGGATACAATTTTGATACTGATGTGTAATAGGGGAGATGTAAATATAATTGCAGAGAGAGACACAAATAGAATATGAGAAGAGAGTTTTCTGTGCCCTGGCATCCTGAAGGCCTAAAACAGAAATCTTCAGATTTTTGAATGATGATCTTTAAACAAATAAATACATAAATAAATATGTCCATGATTAACCCTTTAAGCCACTAAAATCTTGATTGAATTTGAATTAAGGAACGGAATATGTTTTCTAATAACTCAATCTGGTCTTTGTGGTGAACTTGCACTGTGACATTACATTAAAGTGACAGTCAGATTACAAACATATTAACTAGAATTAAGAAAAAACATGAGATATAAGATTATATTGGATTCCTTAATTCTGATGGTTATATAGGAATATAAAACCCTAATCAAATCAGGACCATTTAGTGAGTTGGGCAGGGTACAGTACAATGTCTCTCTCCATGTCTTACTTGGCGCTGACAGCATCCTTCAGGAGCTCTTCAGCGATGCGGAGCTGCTGGGAGGTGCTGTTGAAGACGCTCTCCACATTGGTGAGGTCGGCGATGCTGTCCTGGATCTCCTGCACCAGGCGGGCCAACATGCTACCATTGACGGGCAGGGAGATAGCCAGCACCTGCTGGGCCACCTTCTCGATGCTCTCGGCATCAGCGCCATCCTCTGGAGCACAGTGCAAATCACAGAGACAACATCAGCCAAACATGCCACCCGTGAAAAGCCCTTTACACTGTCTGCACATGCAGCTACCCTAACTGTAATGCAGGCAGAAGCATTCAGTCTCAGCTAGTGGCCTTACATGATATTAAACAAACACCATTAAGACTAACTTGAAAAACTAACCCATTAAGAAGTCTCTGATCTTCTGGATGAAGTCTTTGAGCTGCTGATTGGTGTTTGCAAAAACCTCTTTATTCTTCAGAGCTTTCTTCAAAGCCCCCTGTGCCTGGCTTTTCACATCCTGCGTCAGCATCTTAATGTCCTTTAGCTGTTGAAACCAAATTATATTATTTTGAAATGAATGCATTTTAATTTTAAGGTAATACTCTTCAGGCTCAATATGATTTGACCCTTCATGGATCCTTATTCAGCGCATACTGACACTGGTGATGATAATTCACTACAATGCAAGAGCCTAAAAACAGTCTAAAATGATTTAGCCACTTCACACAAGAGAAACATTGGTATTATAAGGAATTGGTTTGGAGAACAATGTATGAAAAATAAGTGTTTCCTGGGAAACAGACCTTCTGTGCGACGTTCTGCAGCTCCTCATTGGCAGCTGAAATGTTGGCAGCAACATCATTGGCCAGCTGCAGAGCTCTCATGGAGGTCCCAACTGTCCCGTTACAGCCCGCCCCCCCACACTGCAGCTGCCCCTGCTCATCACGGCAACCAGCTCCCCCACATGGACTGTCTGCGCAGTTGCCCTCCTTTTCCCCATTCTTCTGACCATTGCCACCACACACCTAGAAGAAGGAAAGGCAGGAAATCAACCAGAATTGAATGTGTCTGAAGATACTTTATCTGCATGTGAGGGCATGATATATTTTTGGGTATGTATTATTTATACACATGGTATAATCACGGTAAAATTTTGAATAATAATGGTAAAAATATGGTAAAATCTTGGATTTTTTTTTACCTGGTAATTTCAAGCACAAATGTGGTATAAATATGGTAACAATGTTGAACAATCACAGTAAAATAATGGGAAAATATATTAAAAGCATGGTAAAATCATGTTATAAGTCTTATGTTGTAAGTCGCCCTGGGTAAGGGTGTCTGCCAAGAAATAAAAATAATAATAATAAAAATAATAATGTTAAAAAAATGTAATATTTATACTTATATTACAGGGAATGGATGAAGGACTAACATTTGATGAAGTTTCGTAGTACAAAAGTGATAGAATGTACCAATTTAATTTCACATTATTATTATTAGTAGTAGTAGTGGTAGTAGTAGTAGTAAAAGTATAAATATGACTAAAATGTTATTACAGTTGAAAGAATGCAAACGCACCTCTAACTGGGGTTTTAAAGCAGTGAGTCTGAGTGTTCAACATGCTGGTTCAAACCCACAGTGCAATGGGGAGTATGACTAGGGCTGATAGTAGTGTACCTTCTGGCTCAGGTGGTGGATCTTCTTGTCCATATCTCTGGATTTGTTCTGCAGCTCTTTCAGTGATTTCTTCTGAGCTGCCATGGTGCGTTGGAACTTGTCCTCCCTATCCTTCAGAAGGTCCTCTGTCTTTTGCACAGTTTCCTTGGACTGCACCACTGGACTGTTAGCACCGGACACCGAGGCATTGCATCTCCTGTCTGCATCCAGGAACTCCATGTAGGACTTAGTGATATTGTTATATGCATCTGGGGATTTAAAGTATGAAAGGAAAAATATTGAGTCCAGTCAGACTACAGATGCTGAATTTGGAAAACTCAATATTCACCTGTAAATAAACTACACTATCTACACTTTTAATCACCCAAATTGTGAAACTAATGGAGGACATTAAGCAACAAGCTGCAAACACAGATTCTGTTTTCCTCTTCTGAACTGCAAAGCTGACATTCAGACGTGTTGATGGAATGACTCTAAACAATGCTCCAGTAAAAACCCAGCTGTATAAATGGGTAATTGTATATAAAAATCATCTGATATACTATAACAATTGTAAGTCATCCTGCATAAGGGTGTCTGCTAAGAAATATAATAATGATATTTTTAAAACCTTTATGTCACTATACATGATAAAACCATTACTGGCTTGTTTGTAACTGTTCCAACAATTAGTTATGCATGAGTGAGTTACCGCTGAGGCCTGCGCTGATGATGTTTCCTAGTTGACGGCGACGCTCAGCCACAGTGTTGTTGAGGTCCCGGAGCTCCGCCTCCAGTATGTCCAGGTTGTCCTGCAGCTTCCCATCTCTCCGCATCGTGCTGTTCAGGTCGCCCTCTAACTCCATCAGCCTCCCGTCTGTCAAAGTGATCTCCGTCCTAGCCGAGCACAGAGCGAGATTCAGCCACCACTCGGCCTCTGTCTGGCATCAATCATGCTCACACTCTATAAGCAGCTGAGAGCATTACTCAGTCTGCACGCACCTATTTAATGACTAGTGTCATTACCTGGCTCAAAGTGGGTAACATGTGGGTCTTGAAATGAAAAGAGGGAAGTTTTCATTCAAATTCATATGATCTGCATTATACTATCTTTTGAAGGAATTAAACTTCAAGTAGGATTGATCAAGGCCATTTTGACCAGTAATAACATCAACATGTGGTGGGTTCAAATGCAAGAAAATCAATCAATGTTTCTCTGCAAAAGCAAGTGACCTGTTTTATGTCCTGTACTGTCCTAACAGAAATATTTAATGAACTCATAAAAAATAATATTGACCAAGAGCAATGGAGTTGCTTTGCATGTCTTTGAAATGGTTCCCAGTGGGCTGCAGGGTGGTGGTTGTGGGCATACCTCAGGTCATCGGCGTTCTGGCTCAGCAGTGAGAAGATCCTCAGGCTGGAACTGCCGTTGATGAGGCTCTGAATGTCAGCCAGCTTTTTCTCCAGGTCCTGGATGCGCGTGTCGTTAAAGTCAGAGGGGAGCCCTGCCATCTGGATCTTCTTCACCTGCATCTGGACCGTGTCCAGCTCTCGTCGCAGGCGGCACACTACATCATCCCACTGGTCGAAGCAGGGGTGGCAGGGCACACACTTAGGGAAGTTCCCAGAGAAGCCCCGGGCACACTGATTGCACTGCTGGCCCATCGCTCCCTCCTTACACACACAGTGCCCAGTCTCCCGGTCACACTGGGGCGTTTCTGAGCCGAACGGGTCACAGTTACACTCTGGGGACAGAGGGCCAACACAACATTAGGAAAAACTGAGCACAAGTATTAGAGCTGAAAATAATACATTAACCCTAAGGTAAATTTACTAAGGTAAATTAGAAAGAATACATGTTTATATATTTCTAGAGCTGTCTTTGCACGACCTGAAATGCGGTGTATTTGCAAATAAAAGGCTGTTACTTCAAAATAATGTATCTCCATTTACTTCAGTATGTGAAAACCTTGGGCTATGATACAAGAATACATTATTCATTTACAGTAGCAAGTGTGTGAACAATTATCTTTGTGTGCAAAAACTGGAGAGAACAGCTTTTGAAAGACTGGCAGTCACAGCATTGCCTAGCTTTCCAACCTGAAGATATGACCTTATTTGCTTTTATCTTATTTTCAGATAAATGAGACAGACAAAATAAGCAGATGGAGAGAGAGATAAAGACATAATTAGGTTAGACATTATGGTGGCTGACTATAAACTATCCCTGTATTTGCAGGAGAGCAAAAAGCTCAATAAAAAGGCGCACAAGTTTGTTTCTAAAGTGTCCATCCTTTCTATGTATTACAGGGCTGAGGACAGTAGAGACACCAATTTAAAATGGCTGGCCAAGTCAGGAAGATGTTGATATGTAAGCCAGACTACCTTTACATTCTGTGCTTGGGTCACCCCAGTAGGTCTCCTGGCACTCTGAGCACACTCTGCCCCCAAAGCCTGGCCGGCAGCGACACTGTCCAGAAATCTGGGGAGAGATGGGAGTTTCCATAAAACACAAGCATTCAAATAAAGGCCACAAAGGGACTAACAAGTAGTCATGTTTCATTTTTCTTCCTATTCCATTGTTTTTAAGTATGTAAAAACAATGTATAAAACCAAAATGATGTTGAAGTGGGGGTACTTTCCATGTATTTAATAAGCTTTACACTTTTCGTATTACTTTTAGATAATGAGGAGGACATTTTCCTCTATAGAAAATCCCCCAGTTAGTGAGGTACAGGGCCTATGTAAGAAGCAGTGCACAGGTGCTCTACCATGTTGCAGTCTTCACCAATGCCGTGTTGGGGGTGGCAGCTGCATGGCTCACAGCCTGGCTCCCGGCCGAAGTTCCAGTGCAGAGGTGCACACCGGTCACAGTTCTGCCCGATGACGTGGGCACGGCACGGGCAGGCTCCTGTGTTCTTGTCACAGTGACACACCTCTGCGGTGCAGAGAGATGACAGGGTGCCCGCAGTCACACAGGTGCACCCTGTAAGAAGAATTAGCAGGATGTTTCTCCCAGTTTTCTATGATATACAAAACTACAGCAAACAGAGAGAACAATGCTGAATATGAATAGCTCTAGATCTACAATTTGGTAGAGGCCAAATATTCAACTTAAATATGCTGATTTTTTCATACAGTAAAGTACCCCTGGTGAAATTTGCTTTGTTTAAGGGTGAAGCTGTTAAGGAAGAGCTTAATTTCACAGTCCAATGAGCCAATCTAAGACCTTACTCTGCCTTACTGACTACAGTTCTGTTTCCAGAGAAATATCCACTGAAGACTCTTTAACAACAAACTATCTATGACTTTCTACCCATCATCTGAGCTTGCCACAGGTCAAATGGAAGAACATTCATCCTCTTTCCGGGAGATTGTTTAAACACAGATAGAGGGAAAAGGCATAACTCACGCCTGCAGTCCTGAACGAGGGCGTTGCCATAGTATCCAGGCTTACACTCCGCACACGTCGGCCCATCAGTGTTGTAGAGACAGTTCAGACACTGGCCGGTCTGTGGGTCACATGACCCAGGGTCCAGGGTATCAATGTTGTTGTTGCACTGGCAAGGCCTGCACTCTCCACCAGCTCGCACTGGGTCACCGAAATAACCAGGGGCGCAGTGGTCACAGCGAGGGCCTGGGCAGAGAAAAATGACTTAACTTCAGTAAGCACGACACTATAAAAAAACATCTGAGCACATTTATTTTTCCA
Source organism: Amia ocellicauda (assembly GCF_036373705.1). Lineage (NCBI taxonomy): Eukaryota > Metazoa > Chordata > Actinopteri > Amiiformes > Amiidae > Amia > Amia ocellicauda. The sequence goes on from NC_089852.1 coordinate 12,709,105, forward strand.
ATCAGACAAATTATTTGTGTTGTGGAGGTAATAAGATCCTTGTCTATTCATCATAAGTTGCCTTCTGCTTTCATGTTCCTAGTCCCCATGCCCTCACCTGTATATCCTGTTCTGCAGTGGCAGATGATCTGATTGGACACAGGATCAGAGTAACAGGAGTCCCCATTGGAGTGATCACTTCCTGGGTTTCCAGGGCAAGGGCAAGGGCGACAGTGTTCTCCGGACCCCAAAACAGGGTTTCCATAGAAACCATTCATGCACCTAGAAAACATGACAATATTAAGTAGGCACATCTTTCATATGATGCTGTCATTCCTCAAGCACATTACTGTTGACAAGTCTTAACTTTGGAGATTATAACAGAAAAGTTACACAAAATTAACAGGAATCCAAGTTAGCAGACTGAAAGCCACATCAAAACCCATATTTCATGGGCAGAGCTGATGTAAAAGATATGGAGAGTAAAATTAAAAATGAGTAAGATTTTAGTTGTCTGAGGTGGATTTACATACAGCAACAGTCATGCCACAGCAGCTGATGTTCTGCCTTGCATGAGGTCTGTCCACAGTGCCCCCCACTGTACCTCTCACAGAGTGCCCCGGCCGTGTAGTCCCTACAGCTGTCACAGGCTCCTGTCTGGGGGTCACAGGTCTCTGAGTGCCCGTTACACTGGCATGGCCGGCAGCTGGGAAAGCCCCACTGCCCTGGCTGGCAATTGGCACACTGGCGACCGGTGGCCCCATGCTGACACTGGCACTGGCCCGAGACAGGGTCACACAGGTTACTGACTGAGCCCTGAGAGTGACAGTCACAGGCTGAGGAGACAACATGACAGTTCATTATTAAAAACATACTGCCCAGTCTGCTTCTTCCCATAAAAAGTAAAGCACTTAAGCATTGTAAATGTAGAAAACTTCAATTAATCTACAGTTTTCAGAAATCTACTCAGTATATATGCATCTGATCTATACATTTTCTAGTTCTGATCTGTTTATTTATTTATGTTTGCATCGGCCAGAATACTCAAGAAAAGCAGCGAAAACTTGTGACCTATCAGCTGAGTGCTTTGTCAAGTGACTGCCCAATATTTCTGATGCTTTTACAACTGAGTAGTGTATGTGTAGTGTCTATACACACAGGATGGTCCCTGGGGTTTTACTCACCACTGCAGCCGTAAGGTCCAAAGCCATATGTTCCAGGAGCACAGTGGTCACAGTGCTGGCCAACCACGTTGGACTTACATTGGCAGTAACCCCCCACCTTGTCACACACCGTGCTGAGAGAGCCCTGGGGGTCACACTGACAGGCTGCAGTGTAAGAAAGAGATACAGCTTTAGCCGACATAACCGAACAAAGGCCACCAACACAGTGGGTACTAATTCCACACAATCCAAAATAGTGACAGGAATTAAAACTATACAGTGTCTGCCCTATGGATTAACCAGCCATGAACCGCACCTCTTGGATGTTCAGACTAAATGTTATTACTAATTTTAAAAAGAAATACAGCTATAGCATATGAAAACAATTGTGGACTCTTGTTTGGGGTCACAGTTTACAAAATAATCCATGTGTTGAGTCCTTGATTGCTTCAAGTGACCATTGCATGGTGGAGAATGCTGGTAGGTCTATAGCTCTGTACATCTTTACAGAATCTGAATTAAGCTAACTCAGCCCTATGGTTGAAGCAGATTCCCTGTGAAGTAAACAAGCAAGGATAAACAAGTAATTAGCAAATCAACTGACTAAGGTGGGCTGAATGGTCTCCTTTAACTTGTACTTGTACTTACGCAGTGCGCCGTCGTGCATGATAGCAGATATGCTGCAGATGAGTTTGACGCACATCTCCGCCAACATGGGCATGGGCACCATCATGAAGGAGTCCAAACACATGTAGTGCTCCATCTCCTTGCGGTGGTGCACCGACACGGGGTCATTGCCGAGGAAACCGGGCAGCTCTGTATACTGTGGAATCAGCACCAGCTGGGAAAAGAGAGCGGTTGAGTGGAATGAGCAACCCTTCAGTCAGAAGAGCAGGATGAGACCTGTGCCACAAACATTTAACAAAAATACAGTATCCCAATTTTCCAGTGTCATGCAGGGTTCCTAAGACATAGGGGAGGGGGCATATATTCTGCAGTAGTAGTCCATCATAGAGGGGGGGTGGCTTTGGTTCTTCACCAGTCATTAGAATGATTAATACATGCAAATAACCTTGAAATAATTATACTAAAATCAGCTGGGGATTTTTTACCCTGAACTGTGGTCTATGATGTCACTGTAACATGCTCTATATCAACCAGGAGCACCACAACGTACTAGGTAGGTTCTTGAAAAATACATCAAAACAGCCTTTGTTTAACTGGAATTTCTTGTCACAAAAAAACATAACAGAGACAGTAAAAACATAATATGGTGGCTCACAAAGATCATCCAAATAAAACTATTGGGGTTGGTGATGTTAACTCCAGATGACAAAATTATTTTTCTCAGAAACTTATTTGGAGATCCTGAGGCGATGGCTTGTAATATGAAAATCCTGAGATAAATGATCTCAATATGTCACTGGATAAAGCAGTTTTTTTTCTCAGACCAGTTACTTTATCTACAAATGAACACCAGCAGATGGTGATGTTTCCTTCAGTAATAGTACTTTTGTAATGAGCAGATGTATTTTAGGAAAGTATTACATGTTTTGCTCAACAAGCTTTTCTTGACTTACAGAATCGATTAGTATGAATGCAGTCAGGTGTCGGTGAGAGACTCCATAGCGCTGGAAGCGGATAGCTACAACATAACGGTTGTTGGGTTCAAAGCAGAATGGCCTGGGCATCTTTATGTACCTGTAAAATATGAAACCATCACTATAACAACAGAACCACTGAAAAATGCCACTCTGTTCTATCTGAATTTTAGTAATAAATCACAAGCACAGAAGTGTTGAAAAGGTCAAAAGGTTCCATCTGCTGCAAAAACACATTTGAACTCCAAGCCTATATCTTGTAAACTACTGTAAGAAAGACAAATTCACATGTTTAAAATCTTATGCAGCCTTCTGAGCCATTCTCGTCAGCAACAGTTTTCATGCTGCATTAATATCCTTGTTGGCCAGGACATTCCTGCTTTCTCTCTCAATCACACTGCTGCCCCATGTCCAGCAGCAGCATTTCAGTGTGGCAGAGTATGTCGGGTTCACAGTGACGAGATGAAATATGACAATGGTCTCAATCCCCCAAGTACAAAAGACAGTGTCGGTCAGGGGACTGTGAAGGCCCCTATTCAGGAACTAATGAGTTGAAATCAAGCGAGAAAAAGGACAGGGGTTCCATTCACTCCCTGGGAGGGACTCAGAGAGCAGCAACCCTCCCTTTACACAGCTAAACAAGCTTCATAGAGGTCACACACACTCGGCAGCTAGTGAAGCAAAGCCACAACACAAGTGCAAACAGAGCACGTTGGGTCCCCCACTTTCTTCTGCTCCTTTTTTTTTTTTCGTTCTGTTCCGATTGAATTTTTTGTGACATTTCTAAACTCACTCCAACCTAAACAGTACGAAGACTTAGGAAGGAGCAAAAGTACACCTTCGAAATTGAGTTTATTTGACCTATCGCCAATTAAATTGCACAGAAATTGTATAATAATATTGAATCAATTAGGTTGTCTCTCTTTTTGTTCTTTAGATTAAATATTTTCAATAGTCCCATGGGAGAGTACATGTCTAAATAGCAACACAGAGGGATCCAATCATCTGAATAACACTTTGAATTCTCTGTAAGATCAGGATAGTTAATTTGGGTAAAACATTTCCAAGTCCATCCAAGTCTTCCATTTGAATTTCCTTCCTTTGTCATGAGAATTTCCATTGAAAGGTTAACAATGAATGAGTCCGGGAGCAAAGTAAAAGTGAACTAAGTACATATAAATTGCACAGCCCACTGCCTCCCAAGTCAGCACAGGTAATGTTTGTTAGGATTGTTTGGGATTGAAGCCCCTATCACCATGTTGATATGTCTGAGTTTAATGTAGGCACCAGGCTACAGTACACAGATAATTAGCACTCAAAAAGAGGCAGACAGTCCTAGAGATTATCCACCACAGCGAGGGGGACTGTCTGGCACCATACTCGAACCTTGAAGCACTACAAGATTCATCATGCTAGTCAGGCCAGGGCAAGGTAAGACACCACAGACACTAGCACCATCTGTATTGAGTATGTCAACTATGGATTGTGTGCCACTAATTGCTACAGTTTCTTGTCAGAAACATACAGCTGTTTCTTTGCTGGTGTTTATCGAGTGGTGACTCACACACAAACACCTATACAAACCAGCCAAGTAAACTACCTGGAAGTTCCTTGAATAGAGCTGATCAAATAAGATAGCAGCAATGTGTCCATTTAGTGTAATGTATTGCCATTTATGAGTTCTGAGTACAAGCAACCATCACTTAATTGAAGTTTCTGTGGAGTGCCTGTGACTTTATAGGCATTGATTCGATTTATTTTCCATGGTTCAGCTTGTGCAATTTTTCAACCTACCCAAGTCATGGGCTATAGTTTGCAAACAAATCCACCTTTTTCATAATCAACCTTTACAAAACCATTGCCTAATTTCCTCCTTGTTAAACTACCTTGACTGGCCCACATACTGAATATTATTTGGTAAATGTTTCTATAATGTATCCCTTGACATGTCTTGACATGACTGCATGACAGATACCATAAAGCAGTTCAGTTACTTGTAAACTAAATCAGTACCTTGTTTGGTGAGGGAGCGTCACTGTGTACATCTGCTCAGAGGGCAGCACGTTCCCACAGCGGGGACTTGTGGGCAATACCAGAGACGTAATGCTAACAATGGCTTCCCAGTCTTCTGTTGACTGGGAGGGAGAAAAAAACAGTAAATAAGAGAAAGTTGTTAGGTGAAAGAACACACACTGTAAACCTCATCCTTAAAGGCTATTGCAACAAGGCTGTTTCTCCTCATTGTAACTTAATAGTAAAGAATGGTTCATCACATTGGGTGTTTGTTGAACTACATTAGCGGTCAAATGTTTTAGAATACCTAAATTTTTCCAGTTTTTATTGAAATTTACACAGTTTAATGTCTCAATGTACTCTGAAATTAAAGCATAGAACAAATAAACAACTGGAGATAAAAAAATATGTTTAACAAACCCCTCTGGTACCCTTAAAAGGGCACCAAATCTGTATGCTTCTCTCTGGAAAACTCTGTTTACAGTGTACTAATACACAACGATTTTACATAATTGGATCTGAACTTCTCTGTGTTTGATAGATCATCAAATAATACATACTGCTGTTCTGAACAAAACAAGCCTATTTGCAAAGAAATCAGAGTTCGGCCCGAATGGCTCATTCTCTCATTCTGATTGGCATGTGTTAAATTTCTAAGCCAGTGTGCTGTCCATGGGCGGCCCTATGAGTCCCCGGCCGGTGTTTGGAACTCTGTAGCATGTACCTCTGGCTCGTATCGGATCATGATGTCATAGTCCATTGCGAATGGGATGTTGCCAACGGTGAACACCAGGCCTGCTCCGTCCTTCACTCTTGCAAAGCCGGGGCCTGTCCACGTCACCATCTGCCCGGGAGCCCTCTCCCTGTGCACGGTCTTCACATCAGGCTAGGGAAGAGAGTGCATCACCATAAATGTTTGGCTGCCTGGGAAAATAGTCACAGGCACAGACTCTGGGCTATCCTTTATCACTTTATTTAACTTAACACAGTACTGTAATATGTAAAAAGAAAGCTTATCTGGAAAATACTTACAGTGAGGGAAAAAGGTATTTGATCCCCTGCTGATTTTGTACGTTTGCCCACTGACAAAGAAATGATCAGTCTATAATTTTAATGGTAGGTGTATTTTAACAGTGAGAGACAGAATAACAACAACAAAATCCAGAAAAATGCATTTCAAAAAAGTTATAAATTGATTTGCATGTTAATGAGGGAAATAAGTATTTGATCCCCTATCAATCAGCAAGATTTCTGGCTCCCAGGTGTCTTTTACACAGGTAACGAGCTGAGATTAGGAGCACTCTCTTAAAGGGAGTGCTCCTAATCTCAGCTCGTTACCTGTATAAAAGACACCTGTCCACAGAAGCAATCAATCAATCAGATTCCAAACTCTCCACCATGGCCAAGGACTGAAATCCTGCAGCGCCCGCAAGGTCCCCCTGCTCAAGAAAGCACATGTACAGGCCCGTCTGAAGTTTGCCAATGAACATCTGAATGATACAGAGGAGAACTGGGTGAAAGTGTTGTGGTCAGGTGAGACCAAAATCGAGCTCTTTGGCATCAACTCAACTCGCCGTGTTTGGAGGAGGAGGAATGACCCCAAGAACACCATCCCCACCGTCAAACATGGAGGTGGAAACATTATGCTTTGGGAGTGTTTTTTTGCTAAGGGGACAGGACAACTGCACCGTATCAAAGGGACAATGGACGGGGCCATGTACCGTCAAATCTTGGGAGAGAACCTCCTTCCCTCAGCCAGGGCATTGAAAATGGGTCGTGGATGGGTATTCCAGCATGACAATGACCCAAAACACACAGCCAAGGCAACAAAGGAGTGGCTCAAGAAGAAGCACATTAAGGTTCTGGAGTGGCCTAGCCAGTCTCCAGACCTTAATCCCATAGAAAATCTGTGGAGGGAGCTGAAGGTTCGAGTTGCCAAACATCAGCCTCGAAACCTTAATGACTTGGAGAGGATCTGCAAAGAGGAGTGGGACAAAATCCCTCCTGAGATGTGTGCAAACCTGGTGGCCAACTACAAGAAACGTCTGACCTCTGTGATTGCCAACAAGGGTTTTTCCACCAAGTACTAAGTCGAAGGGGTCAAATACTTATTTCCCTCATTAACATGCAAATCAATTTATGACTTTTTTGAAATGCGTTTTTCTGGATTTTTTTGTTGTTATTCTGTCTCTCAGAATAAGTGGGCAAACGTACAAAATCAGCAGGGGATCAAATACTTTTTTCCCTCACTGTAATTGGACTGATGGAATTCACACTGTGCTTGGGAACTCAGTAATGTCACATTATCTGAATTACTGTTTCAGAGATAAGCTGGGTAAGATATTTGTATTTCCAACCCCTCAAAGATAACAATTCCTGAACTCCTTAAAGAAAACATTGGTTTTATTAGATGGTGAAAAACACAAAATTCTAAGGAGCCTAACAAATAAAAGGCTTATCAATCAAATTAAAATATTCATATAATTATCTATCAATGGTGATTTAACATTGCCAATATGACTCAGCTAAGGGCAACACACAACTAAGCTAATCATCTCTGACAAGGATATATTGTAGTGCAATCAATTCATCACCTTGTATCTTGTAGTTATGATCCTACATCATGCTGGATAACCTACATCATTTTACAGTGAAATCAGCATACTGCACATCAATGCTAGATTAATGTGATGGATAAATATTATCACAGATGAATGCATTCCCCAGGATTAAAATACGGCCTCAGTATGCAGGTCCTAAGCCTGATAAACACTCAGGTCTTTGCTGTAGTTTATTTGTTGCCAATTTATTGGCCCAGAGGCCAAGATAAATTCCTTTGTGACAATAATTAATTAGAGTGTAGTCAATGTTTCCTGTCCTGGCTGTCTGCCTATGCCTCATGTTGCACAGACTATATGTACCTGCATTTAGTCTCTAAGTTAAGATCATATCTTACAGAGTGATTTGAGTGCCTGCCCTGAGCAGTGATTGGAAAATGAGAATGATTTAGTTTAACTTTCCTGCTGCTGAAATAAATAAACACACACAACTGTCAAATTGAATTCCACAGGTTTACACCCTGGGTAAAAGAAGTGAGTCCTAGTCAAGAAAACTAATCAATCATAGCTTACTTGCAAGAAGAAGGAAAGTATACTCTTGGAGGAGTCAAAACTAAAAGATCCTCTACTGAACAAGAAAAAGACAAATCCTACAGTGCTGCAAAAACATGTGAACTTCATTTCTGAAGGACATGGAGAGCACAACTCAAATATTCTAGATATAAGACATTTCAAAACCCAATGTGTTTTTGGTGTTGGACACATCTGTAAATCCACTGCTTTGAAAATGCATTTGAAAGGTTAAGAATCCTGCAGCCAGAGCATTGTGAACATGGTCTGTAAACAAAGAGATCCCAGAGAGGCATTGATATCAGGCTCCCAAGAGAGAGAGTTACCGTCTGCTGTAGCTGGCGGATCCTCCTCAGTGCTGCCCTCTGCTGCTGGGCGCTGGCAATCCGACGGTGGCGGCGGTGCCTCCTCAGCTGGTTGTTTAGGTGCTCCACACAGTCGACCTCAGCCTTGGGTCGGGGCCTTCCCTGGACGGGGACAGCACGGGTTAGTCACAACACAAATTAAATGGTTTCTTAAAAAAAAGAAGGCTACTTAGTACTTGACGTAGTTTCACCTTCCCGGATAACACATTCTCTGCAAAGGATGGAATTTGAATGCGTGATGTGAAGAAAGTAGATAATGAATAGCTACATTTACAAGGAAGCGCTTCTTAGCTGCTATACAAATGAAACTCTAAAGTAGATGGTAATGGGGAACAAAGGCAGGGCGAGTGAGGGCAGTCAGAGCAGCAACTGGAATGTGAGATAAATACTTGGTCAAGGACACAGAAGCTGGCAGGCGACAGGAGACCCTGTCACCACTAAGAGAGAGCAGGTAAAAGCTACAGCCAATTCTGATACACCAATCCAACAAACAACAGCCACCCTGCTTTAATCTCACAAAGACGCTGCCCCTCGCTGCTGGTTTTCAGTTTCTAATTCTCTACAGCAGGGGTTCCCAATGTCTAGTGATGGAGGGCCAATTTCCATAGGTGGCATTGGAATGGGGGGGCCACAGTAGAAAATGAACCATCGATGAAAATGAAATATGCCCCAATTCATACCTTTTTATGAACTTCAATTGTTGTTTTATTATTTTCCCCCAGATTATATGTGCAATTTATAACAGAAAATGTTCAGAAACTGTAAAAGTATAGTAAAGGTTCAGAAAGGGGTGGTTGAAGGTTGGCTTTGGGGGGCCGCACCAATCATCCGGGAGGGCCGCATTTGGCCTCTGGGCCACACTTTAGGAACCACGTGGCATACAGAGACGCAAAGTTTTGTAACATTTCGGCTTTCCCAGGCCTATCAGATCCGAGTCTTTAATGCACAATTGCAGAGGCTGGGCAGGACCGCTTGAATCTCCCCTCTTGGGTCTTGAAACACTCCTGACATTGCTGCAACTCTACTGAGCAAGCTCCAAAGCACTCTAAGGGCCGTGAACCCCCCCTCACAGCAGGCGGGGGCATTTGTTGGGCTTGTGTGAAAGGCCTGGAGCAGGAAAACAGAGCCCTGCCAGAGGGAGGGAAGTGGCCAAGGAATTTGATGCTTCGCTAGCCGCTAATAAGCCTCGTGTTTAGGGCTCAGAAACACATCCCTACACTTTCTGTTCGGTCTTCCATCTGATGCATAGAGGGACTGGACTGGACTGATTGTTAACCTGTGGCATGTTATCAGTTTATTCTTTTGCAAAAACCTCTGTGAAATACTAATTTGCATTTTCCCAGATACTTCCATTTTTGCCCTTTATTTGTTTCACTTCCTCCTTTATTGACCTCTTGCTGTTGAAAAAAAACTATTTGCATTAGTTTTAGCTCCAAGAGCTGTTTCTTTCTATTTCCCTCTTTGTTTTCCTCATCCCTTTGTTAAGATCTGTATTTGTATTTTGCTTAATCTCTATCCCTTCTGTATGCACAATACAACATTTTCTTTCTCTTGGTATATTGCATTAAACCATTTTGGCCAATGTTTTTTGGTCCTCAATTTGCTAAGTTTTGGTACAAATTTCTCCTGAGCCTCAAGTAGTATATTCTTAAAATATAACTATCAATTTTCAACTGAATCTGTATCCAGTGTGCTCCAGTCCAACTACTTTGTGTCGCCTCATACCTTCAAGGTTTGTTTTTCTAAACTGCACTCATTGTTTTAGACTTGGTCCTTGTTTTTTGAAAGTATGTCTCAAAGCTAACCATATTGTGATCACAGTTTGCCATTGGTTCTCTAACTAGTGTCCCTGACTCTATCTTGGTCATTTGAAAAGATCAAATCAATGCATGCACACTCTCTGATTGGTTACCTGACAAATTGAGTTAGAAAGCAGTCATTTGCCATCTCAATCATTTCTATTTCTGCTTCTGTAGTCCCAATTGGGCTTTCCCAGTCTAAGTTTGGGAAATTGAAATCCTCCATTATATCAGCCACATCCTTGCTACATGCAGTCCTGATTACATTGTACAGTGAAATATCTTGTTGGGTAGTCTGTAACACACTCCTACCACTAATCCTCCAGATCTTTAATTCAAAAATTTTACCACACAAAAATTCTGTGTCGTTAGCAGGATCGAATTTGAGTTCTTCTGCCTCAATGTCATTTTTCACATATAATGCTACCCCACCACCTCTTCAATTTTGAATGTCCCTCCTAAACTGTGTGTATCCTTTCAACTTGTATTAATCCGCATCATTTTCTGTAAGCCATGTTTCTGTCACTCCTACAACATCATAGTCACATGCCAGCACTGTGGCTTCTAAATCTAACATCTTGTTCCTTATACTCCTGGCATTGAGGTACAAACATTTCATGACTTTTTTACTAGCAGTTTCCCTTGGTTTTCTTTCCTTAGTGGAACATCTCCCATTGTCAGAGCTCCCTGCCCCCCTGGTCCCTAGTTTAAAAGATTCTCAATTACTCTGCACATATGCTCTCCCAATGCATTAGCCCCCCTTCTGTTTAGATGTAGACCATCCAGTTTGTACAGGTCCCATCTATCCCAGAAGAAAGACCAATGCTCCATACATCCAAAACCCTCTTCCCTACAGCAGTATTTCAACCACGTGTTAAACTTTCTAGTCTCTACCTGTCTCCCTGGCCATGCACATGGTACAATAATTATTTTGGAGAAAACTACCATGGAGGTTCTTTTCTTTTGTTTCTTTCCTAACTCTAAAATGTGTCTTGCAGAACCTCTGCCCATCCTTTTCCTATGTCATTGGTTCCAATGTGGACCATGACCAGTGGATTCCCCCGGGCTTTGGCCAGTAGCTCGTCTACTAGTTTAGGGAGATCTGCAACCTGAGCACCAGGCAGGCAAGATACCATGCAGGTCTCCTTATCACTAGAACACACTGTGTGATCTACACCTCTAAGAATTGAGTCTCCTACTATAACTACCTCCCTGTTCTGGGGGGAGTAGACACCATGGTGCTCGGAGCCATCACTGTCCAATTCGGTGTCCAGCAGTTGGAACCTATTGGGCATTTCTAGCTCTTAGGATGTCTCTAAGGGATGTGCGCAACCTTTTCTGTGGTTACAACCTACTGTAACCCAGCAGTTCTGTACACTTTCCTGCTCTAAGGTCTCAACTGTCCTAGGTCCTAGGCATACTATCTCTCTAATGGGCTGATTGACTAATTCCTCCACAAATACTAGGTCACATTGTGTTCAGGATGTTCACTGAAGACAAACTGTGACTAAGCAGCTAATGTTATTTAATGAATGAAAAACATTACACTAACATAATACCACTCCAATTTGTCAAAGAAATCAGTCAGTGAGAACTAATATCTTTGAAAGAAATGTATCTGATTAGAAATTAGAGGTAAATTCAAAACATGCTCTTCAATAAAACCAAACTGAATACTGGTAAGTGAACACGGGTGATGTCCTGCCGTCGGTGCGAGGCTACACAGCAGAGTGCCGCGTGTTACATGGCTGTGCTATGTGGAGGACTGTGTTAATTCTCTGTGACAGGCTGGCATCTACACATTTCTCCGACCTTTTTCTGGGTCACTTCAAACCTGGGACTATGTCATGACTGTATGCTTAGTGCTGGATCTGCTGGGTAAGCATTCTCAGTCTCAGGCACCCTGTAAAAAGCCAAAGGGTAAAGCCTTTTATTTTCTGTGCATTGTGACCTTTGCACCGAGAAAGAGGACTGCTTACATTTCTTCTCAGCGGGGATAAAGTATATACTATTTAACACTGCAAAGACTACACAAATGCTGTTGGAACAGAATACTGATAGGTGAAAGCAAGTTGAAGAGTAAAGAATTTTGTTTGTGTTTGAATATTTCAATCACAAGGTTAACGCCAGATAATTGAATGTCAAGGATTGCTTAGACTTTTCAATTGTATGTGGTTGAAAGAAAAATAGATTCCTCTCATGATTGACACACTGTACTTTTAGAGATGGATTAGAAATATAGTTTGTTATTAACTTGTATAAGTCCGACATTTCAAAACATTATAGATTTAAATCATAATTAAAAGCATATATGCCTGGTGCTTTTTAATTTTTCAAAGCATAAAAAGTACAATTTATAAATATTTAATGTTATAAAAGCAGTACAATAAAACAAAGCAATTTGAAGACATTTATTTGAGAGATTCCAATAGCACTGTCAAAACTCAATGACAAAACAGCATAGACTCTCATTTCTATCTATTGTTTTGGTGTCGAGCGTTCCTGCTCTGCATTTTCTGAAAGCCTAATTTATCAACAACACATTTCACAATAGAAAACAGTTTTTTGTTTAGGCTTGTGCTTATAATGCAGGGATTCATAAAGAGCTAAATATGAAAAATGTTGTGGCAATGATTGTGCAGCTGCTGGCTTGATCCTCCTGGTGATAGGACGTGTGTATGAGTGTGAGTGGTTGTGCATGAAGGGAGACGGTTGTGTTTGTGTATGTCATGGAGGAATGCAAGAGGATATGGGCACAGATCCACACACCACCCTGATCTCTGGCGATGCACAGGGCGCTGCACTCTCTGCAGGCACCAACCTGTGGAAACCTCATCTTTCACAACAGTTATCACCTTCACAAACTAGATCTCCATCGCCATCCAGTCTGATTGTATCTTCCAAAACCTTTCACGGGCCTCCTTTTGAAATGTGACAGCCCTATCATACGTTACTGAACTGTAATTTTGTTAAAAGAAACAAACCAAAAAGAAAACTTGTGGAAAATTTGTGGTGTTCATAAAAGGCCAGAAATGAGCCAATGGCAATACTAAAAGGCAGAGGACAATGTGGGGCTATCTTCAGGAGGTACAAGGACCATTCTACTTCCATAACCTTGCAGTCTGTATGAAGAGCTGAAATACAGGGTGTCCAGGTACTTACAGGAAGGTCAGGGTCTTCAGGCGAATGTGGCACGGCATCCTCCCCTTCATATGTGTAGAAATCCAGAGGGGCACAGAAGTACCCAGGCTGCACTTCTGCACACTGCCGCCCAATGATGTGCGGCCGACAGTCACATTGCCCGTTCTCCATGACACACCTGCAAGAGCACGCATACACACACACACACACACACACACACACACACACACAATTACCTTCCAGCTCCAACTTCAACCAGCCATTGTCTCCTCTTTCCTTTTTCACTTATCTGAGTTGATCGGCATGTTCCTTTCTGCAGTTTCCCATTTATTTGGTTTCATGCCATGCATTTCCTTGCTATGAATGTTTACTGGCTCACAGATATTTATTTCATGATTATATTTTCTGAATTGAGCTGGCTTGAGATAAGTAGCTATGGCAGGCCATCACAGACCAGTGGCACAAGGCAAAATGCTCCCCTGCATAAGCTCTGTTTTGTATTTGCTAGTGAATTAATTGTGACGCACCTGTTACTATAAGCTCCACCAAAATCACAGTCACAGGGCCTGCAGCCTGCAATGTCATTACTGAGCCCCCAGTACTCTGGCTAAGGAATGAAAACCAAGGTAGGTTAAGGACCAGAATCACAGCTGAAGAAACAGATGTTAACCAAGCACAAATAGTAGAGCAGGCTCAGTTTATGGCTCAAGCTTATCCTGGTGAGGGTCACGGGGAAGCCGGAGCTGATCCCGGCAGGCATAGGGCGCAAGGCAGGAATATACCCAGGACGGGATGCCAGTCCAAGGCTCAGTTTAATATATATTTATTAATAACCTTACATTTAAATTTTACTGTCATGTAATGTATATTTCTAGCCTGCTATGTCACTGCTAATGCCTGATTGTTCAAGAATGGATTTTAATTCCTGCCCACGTGACTTAATGATAGGCAAGTGTCTCTGCATCAAAATTGGATTCAGACTGGTCCAGATTATTCTGTGAAGGCCATATCCCGTGTCCCCATCTTACCAGGCATTGGTTGCAGTAGCGGCCAGTGACGTATCTCTTACAAGAGCAGTCCCCGCTGATTTGGTCACATGGTGCTGCTGCCATGATAATCCCACGAGGATCACAGCTGCATGCTGGGAACACACAGGTAAGGGCATAAAAATCACTTGAAGATTCATAGCTACATTACTAAGATCAAATGCCCAATTGTATATTTCATAAATACAACAAAATAAAATAAACATCAAATTGAAGATACATTAGATCAATATATAAGTAAACATTTGTATTAATCTCTGCTGAGTCCTATGGCAGGTGTGCTCCTGCCCTACTCTCCCACTCACGCTGGCAGCCCAGGGGGTCATTCTTGCTGAGCCCATAGAAGCTCTCCTTGCAGCAGTCACAGCGGGTACCCTTGACATTCTGCTTGCAGTGGCACTGCCCAGCTATCATGCCCATGTCCAGGTCTGTGTGGCTGTCACACACTCCGCCATCCAGAGAGCCCACTGGGTCACAGTCACATGCTGGGCACAGAGAGAGAGCAGGAGATAGAAGAGCATCATTAAACACACTGATTATATCACTAGGGCAATGCATGGGAATAGGACACAGAGTGATCAATACAGTAAACTTTTTTTTTATAGCACTAATGATGACTTGCTGCAAGAATCCAGTACATTCTGAATGGTGCTCAGGTGATCAATTAACACCCTCACTGCATGTGCCCTTGGTAACTGCGCAGAAGAGACCAACACTAAGCAGGACCCTCCATAGCCCTGTCCCCCAAGGTTTGGTTCCTCATTGGCTTCCATTGGCTATGGCCATCATCTGAGATGGCCACTCTCTAGTAAAAGCACTTGAAGATTACCTTCAGGTTATTTTAGTTACTTTAGGGTTCATTCATCAACTCATAAAACATAGAAAATAACATAAATAAATAAATAGTATAATGTCAAACTCAAATGGATGTCTTCAGAGTCTCTTGAATCAAACAGAAGGCACATTATTGTTATCAGTCCTCCACAGTGCAGGTCATGTAGAGGTGAGAAAGCACCTGAATTTGTTTCTGTGTTATGTTCCATATTGCCTTATACCCCGCCCCCCATTAAATCAGACCCTCCTTGTTTGATGCAAGTTCAGTATCTTTAGATCTTTATTTGGTAGAGTTCCTCCCAGCAATCAGATATCCTGTGCTTTGAAGTATCTCGGGGAGCATCACTTACGAACGCAGGCAGCCGGGTCTCTGATGTCACGCACTGGATCCTGGTAGTAGAAGGGTTTGCACAGCTCGCAGTTTCGGCCCATGGTGTTGTGCAGACAGTCGTCACAAACGCCCCCACTTGCATTCCCCGTGGCCAGGTACACTGCCATGTCGAAGTGACACCTACTGGAATGGCCATTGCATCTGCATTCTAGGAATACAAAGGAAATAAAGAAATGTCAGGTCAGATGATCACTAAGTTCAAACTTGCCTCATGAAGGATGCTGTGCAATGGATTGATGAGGAAACAAGAGCGCACAGGTTTGATGGCAAATTTTCTAGGCTTCCATCATGGAAGAATACACAGAACTTGTGATTGAATGACCCTCCCATTAGTATTCTGGTAGCAACCTGCAGAAACCTTCAATAGCAAAAGTTACAAAAGTTAAGATTCATCATGAACACAATTACAGACACTTATCTATAAATTCTCTCCTCTCACCCACTGATCCCTCTCACCCTCACTGGTGATTTCACATTGGCCATTACCTTTACAGGTATGTGGGTTGTCCGCCTCGGCCGGCCTCCAGGGAAGGTCATTGAAAAAGTCTTTACAGCTCTCGCAGTTCAAGCCCTCTGTGTTGTGCTTGCAAACACACCTGCCATGGATCTGTAAACACAGCATTGGATTTTTAAACAACCACATTTGTGTTTACATACTCAGCAGAAAAATATTTTAGTACAACATATCTGCAAATCAAACCAAAAAACAAACACATGAAAATTAGATGCCCTCGTCCACCCATGTTGACAAACACCTACACGCCCCCTCCACTGACTTCTTACAGGTTTGTTCTCTTGGCATTTGTACATAGGAAGCAACATCCTATGAAAGCATGGAAACTGAGATGCACAGAAGACGGTTGTGACCCACCATGCCCGGCTCCGAGCGGCTGATCCCTGGGATAGGCGCGCACTCCGAAGCGTGGCCGTAGCAGAAGCAGCTGCCCCGCACCACCAGCTCGAACAGAGAGTAGTAGTACTTCTCCAGCACCTCGGTCCGTCGGTCCAGCAGGTTGTCCCCCAGTGTGTGTAGCTTGGTGAAGTTGATTCGGAGATTGGTGATGCGAAGAAGCTCTGAGAGGGCGGGAGAAGGGAAGACCCATCTTATTTTCTAGCCTCGTAATGCACAGGGAGACAAGGGCAGTAGGACTGGACTGGAGAATTGTTTGTGATTTGCCTGCCTGGAAGATGTGTACTCCATGGATAACTGGCAAAGGGGTATTACATAGCTGCTTATACATTTGATGCATTGTGAATTGCATTCCTCAATACTTTCTCTCAGTTTCATTATGCATTTCCATTTTCATTTTCCAGCGGATGACCACTGATTGTGAGGCATTATTTTTCTCAGATTTCCTCTGTGGAGAGAATCTTCCTCCATCAGGGGAAGAAGGCACCACACATCAACACCCAACTGTGTGTGCCAACTATGAAGAAGGCACCGATTGCCAGACCTGTTTCTGGAGGACTAATAATTTTGTCGCCGCATCCCACTGGTGCCAGAGTGTTTAGGAGCCAAGATAGTCATCTGCAGGATTAATGCTCTACAGACATTCATGATTTCATGTTGAGACTTGCCCTTCATGTTTATGTCTGGGATATCTGCCTCTAGAATTTATCCTAACAACGATGCTTCAGATCACTTCAGTGCACATGGGCATACAGTACATGCACCTTGTTAACCTGGAAGAGCAGATTCTTTAGTGGAGTAATGCCACAGATCTTTGAAAGACATACAAGATACATTTATATACATTAGGTGCATCTGTGTATCTGTATACCCGTGTATCAGTGTGGGAGATGCACTTAAATGGGAGACTATCAAACACTATATATAAGCATTTGCCAAGCGTTATCTGTATACTTGAATGATTCGAGGCCCTCAGGTACAGAGGGCTAGGTCTGAAATGCATTCACAGTTTTAAAATTAAATTACCTTGTATTTCCAGGCTGTAAGGGTCACTGACAAAAATAGCTGGGTCAAGCACTTTAAAAATGACCTGTGAAAAGAGAGGAACAAAGGTTCAGAACGGGGTCTGTGTATTTAAAGGCAGTAGAGCAGGGTAAGAAATCTGGAAGGGTTTTCTCTCACCTCGCCCTTGGTGGAGGGCTCAATGTCAGAGTACCGCTCCTCACAGATGATGTCGTCAATCCTTTGCAAGGCCCGGGCTGGCACACCGGGGAACATTTTGGTGCAGTTGTAGGAGAAGTAGCGGTAGGGTTTCCACGTGCGCCCAAAATCCGCGGACCTCTCGATCAGCATGGCTGCCGGACGGAAGGTCTGCAGAGCAGACAGAGAAGTTTCAATGAGAACGCCACCTGACATCCACTGTCCTCAATGACATCAGCACTGAACATGCATGGACATGTTTTGAGGTGGTCATTTTAGTTTTCCCATATGTTGTTCAGAAACAACATTTCTTTATTCAAGAATCTTCTGCCAGACTGATAATGCAAAGAGCCCACCCCTGGATCTAATTCACGGCAATTTAATTCCTAAGAACTACAACAATCAACTTCCTCAGACAGAGGGTCACCATCTGTACCTTAAACTTCATGATGAGGTGAGTGAAGTGAAACTCCGCCTCCAGGTTCAGACGGATGCTGACATTCTCTTCACCTGGAAAAAGACACAAGGAAAATCATACGGCCTTCTGTGATCAAAAGGGACACTACAGTAAACACATTCAATCAACTCATTAGCTTTAGTTTGCAATCCCTAAAAAAAACACATCAACATGATAGAAATAAATGAGAAATGTATGCATTTATATTAAAAACTGGCTCGCATTTCCCTTTCCCCTTAACGTTCATCTGAATTTCTCCCTACAACAGGATACATTTTCTACCACAACACTTGTAAGATCCATTAATGTAGCACTGACTGTAACCAATACCACAGAGGTACAAACAAATGTAAAACCCTTGCCTAAATGACTATGAAGTCCACCAAATAGCTGCACCAGATTTCCCCGTTATTATCTTTGGAAGACGGACCAACAGAACGCAGGAGGAGCAATCCACACTGTAATGCGTTCCCACCCATCCAAAGCCTGTCTGATCCGGGCTTGTTTGCAAGCAGGGTGCAGTCTAGCCTGAACGAGTTTCACCCAAGCATTATTAAAACACGTTTCTCAGCAGCAACTGGCAACTGCAGTCTCCTGTGTTGAGAGACAGTGACAAACACTCACCATTGGCGGACTGCCACCAGGTGTACTCTCCATTCTGGTCCATTAGGTAGATGACATTCTCCACACGATGGCTGTTCTTCTCCCAGATGGGATCGTATGGCCTCCGCGAGTCACACTGGAAACACTTGTCCAATTCCTACAGGGAGTATGAAAATGCATTTCTCTGCACTTGTTGAATGCTGAAGTCACATTACGTGGAACTGTCTAAGACAATTGGGGTTATAGTTTTATAGAGACTGAAATTAAGCTATTCATATTTGCACTGAGATTTCTGTGTAAGGGTATGTTATATGATCAATATTTTACTGATCATTGCCAGCCATAAGTAAAGTTCTTTAAAAGGTCCCCTTCTGTCTGGTGATTAAAGCCCAATATACAGATTAATCACTGATGTTGAGTTTAAATGGACATGTTTAAATGGATTAGGAGTCATGATTCAGAATTTAGAGATTAAGAAGGTATAAGAATGTATAAGCTGTAGATCCAAGTAAATGGAACTATCTTGGGGAGGCCTTCATCAAGCAGTGGATTGATATAGGTTGATGATGATGATGATGATGATATATATTTATATAATACGTATGTATGTACACACACACAAATATCTATATCTACATATGTATATGAATACATTAGCTGAAGCTATGAATCTATTCAATTTATTAAATTAAAGGACACAATTGTAGGTGCATTTTGAGAGGGCAAGAGTTAACATGATGCGTGAGCTGTGCCAAGCAGAGGGAGCACTATCGTGCTGATTACTGTGATAATCACTGAGGATCAGAATGGAAAAAAATGTCAAGCATTTGAAAACCTGTCTGTCATGTGAGACACGTTTCCTATAGCAACCCGGATCAAATCGTTCAACATAGTAGAAATAAGTAGAGACCTGGATATATAGTAAGATGCAGTGTTCTTAATCATTCTGTCTTGCTACTATATATAAATATATTTTTCATCCACAATACACATTCTCTCTTTAGTTTGGGTGCTCTAATTAAAAAGATAAATGTGCATGTTGTAACAGTTAATCTTTATTCATTTTAAAGTAACACAATCACCATTTCAAATCACATGACAGCTACTGGCCTTGTTTCCAAGTTGCCATTTAGATCAGCTATGATTACAGCTTTAGTTCCAGATCATAAGCTGGGTTAAGAAGCCAGCAAAAATAAGAAAGAAATGCCTCTGAAAGGTTTGAACACAAGCAGTCATCAGAAAGATTAATAAAGTTTAGCCATGTAAGACGATTTGGTGGGTTACATGGTCGAGTCTGAGAAGCAGGCAGAGACAAATGCTGTGCAAAGCTTGTCAAGTTCTGACAAGCTGCTAGACAGTTCAGATGAAGCATGAGACAAAATTAGAAAAAGAGAAGGTTAAAAAAAATGCACATTGAGAAGGAATGCACTTTGATTGTAAGATGACAGAGAAGGCATTGGAAAGGAAACTAAGAAAAATGCATCAAAAGGAAACATGGTAGCAGAACCAAGTGGTTCCAAACATCACGGCAACCCCAAGCTCCCACATATATCTGAGAAATCAAAAGGAGTTGTGTTTGTTCAGCCCCTCTACCTTGTCCAATAGCCACAGTAGTCAGTCATTTTCCACTAGCCTTAAGTTTAACTAGATGTAAGTATATATGGATGTGTCTTTGTCTTGGCACAGCTATTGAGGGTTTCGCCCCAAGAACTGTTGAACTTTGCTTAAAGGACGACACTTGTTTTGTATTTGAAAAACAACAAGAGAAAATCAGTGAAAAAAATATATGGCTTCCTTTGTTTTGACAGCATGGACAGTCAGGACTAAAAACAGTTACTCAATACCCTTGCCTTATATTGCAGATATTGAACAACAGAAGAGCCTAAATCCCTTTGTACAAGTGCTGGAGAATGAAAGGTAAACACTGGGACCTGTTTGTTTGATCTGCACCTGGTAATTTGAAATATAGGGCTCATATATAAAGGGCTAAAACAAACAGGGGAATGGACACAGCAAGCTGTCCTAACACTTTACAAGTCCTCCTTTGTGACAAAGCAAATCCTGCCATTCCAAAGTCTGAAATGTTACTGTTTTGGCTGTTATGGTCATCCGAGGAATCAAAATCAAATGTGGGAAACATAGCTGTGTAACCTTATAAAAAACAGATAACCACTACTGTAGTTCCAGTAGAATGTGAGTAATCATGATGCTATAATGATGCTACATTGCATCATAAACAGAGAGTAAAAAGCACTTTTGTCCAAAACCTCATACTCTCCTAGAACTCCAAATGCCTCAGTCATAAGGCAGTCTGTAATATTCACCCATGCACCTCAGTGATATAATTCCCCACTAATAGCATTCACCATTATCACTATTATGTTCTGAAGATCTAAGATATTTGAGGTATGGGCTGAGCTGAGCATGAGAGGGAAAGGGGAAAGAAGAGGTGCTTTGGGGAAAACATCTACAGAGCTTTTAAAGAGATAACCACTTTACACATGGCTGCTCCAGCAATTTCCTTCCCTTTTAAGGTGATGTCTAAGATGCCAGGTTTGTGGGAGCCTCCTTCAAATTCCCAGTGAAATGAATATACAGCGTATGTAACATCTCTGTTCTGTGATTAAGGCAACTGAGAAAGTCGTGACTGAGATACACTCCTTAACCCTCCCTATTGTAAGATTACATAGTTAGGCTGGTGCCAATCAATGTCACTGCCTCCGTTACACCAAAATAAACAGCATTTACAATTGTATTACAGGCACAAGAGATGGGATTTCAAACTGATTGTTGCTTGGGGCTGAATACACTGAATGTGTCAAAACAGCCACTGTCACATGTATCTCAGCAGACGTAAAACTGGGTAGCAGACACTTTCTGCAGACAGAGCTAACCTGCTTTATACGATGAGGCTGACCTATTTAACATTTCCTTAAGACACCTTGTACATCTCACTCCACCCCGGTCAGTCTATCAGGCTGTGAGTGCCTCATGTGACCAGAAGAAGTCAAAGATTTATAGTAATGAATAATACATCACTGTCTAGGGGGTCATGGGGTGTGCTTATTCGACCCATCTCAAGGTGCACTGAAAGAACAGAAGTTTCCTCTGTGCTTCAAAAATATGGATATCTGCCAGTCACCCAGGTCCCCAGTAACAGTGTGTGCACGCTCGTTCTCTAGGGTCGACAGGGATGCCCTCACCTGCAGGTGGCTGACGATGCAGAAGTTCTCTGGGATCTGCAGGCCACAGGTGGAGGTAGCGGTCAGGTCTTTAGCTCGGCCAATTAGGAGGTTGCCAGTTGCTGGGTAACAGCTTCCCTCTGTACATCCGTGAGGTCCGGATGGCTGCTCCTGTGCCACTACACTGAGAGCTGCAGAGAATAATTGGGGGAGGAGGGAGTTATTCCCAGTAGAAAGAGACAACAGTACACACTCACTCGCCAAAGACTTACTTTTGTTTTTCCCCCTCAATCGGGACCATCACTGGTCAAGTCAACATGCAAGGACCATAGATAAAAAGCAGCAACCCAGAAGGACTGTGGAAGTGTACCTTTCTAAAGCAACTGAATTTGAATTTACAACTAAGCACCCTTAAATTACATACAAAATTGTAATGGTATTGTAAGGTATTACCATTGACAACAGCATTGTCAAAATAATTATCACAGCATTTTTTTAAACAAGGAAATTAGTATCTTATCTGAGATGACATGGAATTAGTTACAAAATAAATGGGGCGTGGGGGGTAGAGCAATATAATTCTAGTCCCTCTGTACACCATTGGTTATTTCAGACTTTTGAACAGTGATTTGTGGTCGATTAGCAGAACAACACAGTAATTTCCTGTGAGCGGACTGTGATGATATGCTCACTCAGACTCACACATGCCACTTCCTGGCAGTAGGTTCTATGATCCATGAAGCATTGCAGGAGTCTGATCAAAATGCTGGCTATTGAAACACATGCTTCTGTCAAGCAAATCAACTGATCATGGATGTATAAACTATACAGTGCCAGATAGCTGCAGCTGTGCAAAGTTGGTCATCCCATCAGCGCTGCCCTTCAGTCTGCGGTTGTACACACCCACTCAGTTTAATTTGAACGTCACACAAGGCACTGATCACACAAAAGAAAGGCTGATATTGCTCACTGTTCACATGAAGTTGCTTTTATAGTGGCAGACTAATAACTGTTGTTCACACTATAAAAACATATCCTGGAACTAACATAAAAAAAAGACTTGGAGAAAACTGATACTGGATAACTGTGGGTTTTACACAAGTTCAATAAATAACTGGAACTCCTAGTCTCTTTATTTTACATTAGTGCATGAACTTCAGAGTATCACACTAAGCAATGTAGTATCACAGAGGTTCAATAATGCAGATTAACTTCACAGGAACAGCCCGGATCATTTTGTTCCAGTTGACTTGGTAACACTGACAGCTTCCTATGACTAGACTGAAATTCTAACGCACCTGTTCCAAAACAGAATGTTAACAACAAACACACACAAATAAAGACACAAAATACTGAAGCTCTGGGACTATTTGAAATAATAAGTGGCCTACTATAAAAGACCGATAGAACTAAGGCAGAAACACTGACACAATGCAAATCACATCTCTATACAATGACACCGACAACCTCCGTGTCTCCAGCAGGTGTAACAGATATGACCCAGGACATACGGATAGCACTGCCTTCAGCCAGGAAACAAAAAGACTAGGGACCTGACAGTTACAGCAGAAATACCACAGCTGCAAGGCACAGATGGTTTCAGGAGGCCAGTAACCAAGCTAAACCAGGAGAAACCCTAACTGTTTCTAACACAGATAGGTTTAGGGATACGTTAAAGGTCCAATAAGAACTGGTGAACCAGGCCTAAAGAGACATGTTACATCTGCTGAGAAGATTGTCTAAATGAGAAATTTGTGACTAAATTAGTTGCACATCAAACTCATAAACTACTGTATACTGGCACAGACCAGTATGCCAGGCAGCTGTATGCACTGCTGCCCAGAGAACACTCTTATGTCTTCATCTCCTCCCTCACTGCCCAGTGTCAGTCTAGGAAAATAATTACTGTATCCCAGTCACAACGGGCCTGTTTTCTCTCAAGGCACTGATCCGAGCTGAGAAGCTCTGTGACCCTGAAAGGGAGTGATATTTCTCCTTGTGGCTCGGCGTAATGAGGTGAGAGACACATTTCCCCCGAGATAAATGTTGCAGGAATTCCTGGCATTGCTGTGAGCTATAGCTCCCTCGGTCCCCTGAGTTTTTAGGGACACTGGAGCGGCTACTGCTGGGCACTTGTTCCTGCTAATGATGACATCCCCAGTACAGGTCAGAGCAGACCGACAGGGTCAACACTCACTAAACCCAAAAACACTGTAATCCTTCTTGTAACCACCTACAGCTATTATGAACAATTATTTCAGGAATGCATGCCGTGCACTACTGCAGTAGCTGCTAATATGATCATAATTTACATTGTGTTTACTTGAAAGGTTTGCCACTGGAAAACTAAACTTTTATATATATATATATATATATATATATATACACACATCATCTTAAAAATGCATGTACTGTGTAGAATGTATAATTACATATACTGTATATGGAAATTAACTTATTTGTTAAAGTGATCCTCAATTTTTTTTTTTACTTTAAAGAGATCCCCACCCCCCGAAATACACGTGTTCTAATATTAGGACAAAAGTAAAACTTTGAATATACAGAATACCCATTAAAGATGTGTGCAGTTGAGGGTATTTTAGACTAGACATTGTCTGGTGCTTAACAAAGACTCAGAGAAGGGAGGAGTAGATGCCTAGAGTAAAAAGCCCAGCGGGGGGTCACTGTTTGTGCTGTTATCACATCCCAATCCAATTAGGACCTTACAGCGTGAACTTGACTTGAAACCTACCCTGCCCATTTTAAAGAAAATGTGATAAAGGAGAATTAATACAATCCTGGGAAACACTTGAAGGAGATATGGCAAGTAACCAGCACAGGACACAAGCATTGCAAAAGTCACGTCAATGAACTGGTTCATTCTGATCCAAACTTCATATTATAATATATGATGAAAAAAAAAATTCCACTCATATTGGACTGTTAATTTTACACAATGTAACCAATAAGGGAATGGGAAAACAAGTTGACTTGATGCAACATGCTACAGGAATCTTCAGCTTTCCTCACAGATCAGTACAAAGGAATAACTTCAGGTATTGCTTTGCAAACAGAGGGTGGGCATCCGTTTGAGTTAGTTACTCATATACTGTACTATTTCCATAAATCTTGACCCTTGGAATGTGAAAGGTGTACCAGAGACCCTCCCTGGATAAACAGCACCTTCAAGTCATGAACAACGCAATATGATTAAGCTGGTCAAATTCCTCTGCTTCACTAGACCTGAAACATACAGGCCGTGAAACCTTTGCAAGCTGCAGCAACTGAACTATGCTGCTCACATTATGATAATGCTTTGCATATTTAGAACAGAATGTGACTGAAAACAACATACACATACATCAAAACAGACTGTCGAAAAAGGTTTTCCTCTTATCCTGTTTTTCAAATAATTATTATTGAAAATACACAGAAACAATTAATGAATGTTCGCAAACACATTCAGTGATTCCCTCCCTCCTCCCCAACCCCCCCAAAAAATAAAACTGTAGAAAAAAAGATACAATATGTCCTTGCCTATTCTTCAAAATAAGGACATTTGACATTCAAACAAGAGCTGTGTCGGAGTGATGTGTGATATGAAGCAATTACCTCACTCTTCACATCCTCTTGATACCCTGGCTGGTATGTCCGCCTTCCCTGAGGGAAGGCCTTTTCTTAGTCTTTCATTTCTTAAGCATCCTGAGTCTTCCCGACAGGCCCAGCTGAACCACAGATTCATGTACTTATTAAAATTATCTTCGGTCAACATCTCTGAACCACAGCAAAAACAGTATCCTTATGAGGAATGTGTTTGTTACAGTGAGAGCTTCTTAAGAAGCTGATTAGGTTCAAGTCTCGGTCCAAAGAGGACCAACACTCCTACCGCCTAGTGATTACAGATTCCAAGTACCATTCACAAACAGGCTGTAGCTGGGAGCAGGGATTTATCTAAGTAGACCTCGTTTGGTTTACAATAAGTTAAATTGGGTTGGCGGACGAAATAATGGGTGTTTGTTTCAGTTTCAATTTAGGTGCTGAGTTAATACCAATTGATGTGAATCAAGAAAAAAATACTCAAAAAGTGTAAGGAGTGACTATAGTAATTCCTAGTTTGAATGTCATACGCAGACAGATGAAAAGAACTAAACATTTTTAGTCTTTACCAGAGGTGATTATACAGGCATTTGAATCACTATGGGATGAGAGACGTTCAATTTCGGGGGCCTACATCAATTTCAATGGTGAACCAAGTATGAGAGGTGACAGAAGGATAGTGAGGTAAGATGTATTTAGCATCTAAAAGTGCATCTTTCCACAAAGAGTGGTGGGGTGTGAAGCAAACTACCCAGGAGCTGAAACAAAGTCTGTCTTTTTTGTTTACCAAAAATGGTTTTAGGTCTCTTTCTTAAAGGGGCTCCACAGACCTTGGCAATGTGCTGCGTGCATCAAGACAAGCAGGGGAGCCACGGCAACAAAAATCTCTTATGTCTCAGATCACGGGGTAAGAATGGAAAGAACGCAGCGGGGAAATGTTTTTCATTTTAAAACGTGTATCAGATGTCAGGTTTGACAGAGGTGTCAAACGTGAGCATTTTAAATACACACGGCAACTGCTCCTGCAATGTATCTGCCCCTGTGGAATGTCAGTTTTAACAATGGGGACTGGTCCTCACTTGTTGCTGGAGACGATATTTACACCACGGCTGTTTACGTACAGTGTAGAACTATGCATTGTACATTAACCCATTAGGCACTTGTTTCCTCGGCACTGCATGCCTCGGTTTCAGGCATTAACAGAAACAGATTCCACCAGCAGGTGAGATACAGTATCCCAGAAGTCCCTGTGCCAGAGTGAAGTACAGGGTTGAAGCTGCAGCACAACGGCATGTGGCACCACCCAGCGCTGTGGCAGCCCAAATCATAAGATCCGGTAATCCGACTTAAACGGGATTAGCACTGGAATCCAGGAAAACTCTGCTCAGGTGGAAGGAGCAGCTGCTTCCTTAACATTAGGGGTCTGAAACACTGAGAAACCAAACCCTGGAAATCAGGACAATGCAGCAACATAGTCTGCAGCATATTTTGACTACATGCTTTATGCAGAATTGGCTTGATTTAGACCATTTCAAACTTACTGCACCACCTCAATCACGCATCAAGTAAAATCAGTACTGTAAAGATCACATGACCAGATTTTTCAGTGAAAACTGGAAGCTGTTTGTGTACTTTACCTATGCCGGAGGCTTAAATCCGTCCAAGGGGCCTTGAGACTATTGGCACAACAACCTAAATTCTGTTCATTCGCTAAAGTTCACTCAATAACTAGATTAAGTGAAACAGAGTCCCCCGTAGGAAAGGTTCAAATAACTGTTAGTGATTACAAACACACTACTCAGACAGCACTGTTAGTCCGTTAACACTAATCAGGCAATCATTAATTTATAGTGACATCAGAGGAATAATTTAATTGTATCATGTTGGACAGACAGCATTCCACATTCCAGCACCTAGCCCCATCTTTAAAAATCCAGCAACCCAAGGATGTAGATGCAAAACAAATGAGCACAGAAAGGAAGGTGATTTGTCAATCAGCCCTTTTAAAATGTTCACACTGACCTCTACTTAGCCTGCAATAAATTCAACTGTTTCAGTATTGAGAGTCTGGGTAACTAATTGCCTTCCATTAAAAGGCAATAATTTACCACACAACACAAAGAGGGGATAGTCATCTCTTGACCATATGGTGCGGCCATTCTACAGAGACTGGTCAGTGGTTTCGCATGTTTTGTAGAACGCAGAACCACAGCTGCTGAAATGACCATCAAAACATTAGAAATGAGGCCAGATCAGCTGCAGTGGATTCATCTCCCATCACAGGAACACTTGTGTTTTGGGAGGAGGGGCTATATGATTATGGGAGATAAACTCTTCAGTAAATACAATGAGCAATTGCATTAGCACTCATATATTGTATTTCAAATTTAAAACACTGCTTACAGCAGTGAAATTCATAAATATGACAGAGCTGTAAGTATTCCTTAGCTGGCACAGCAGGAATTTGGAGCAGATGTTTGCAGTCTTCTGTGAGATTGTCGAATCTCAGATCACATGCTTTGTGGCTCACTCTTATCTCTGATACCAATAGCTCTGCAAAAAGGGATCAACTCTGACACGCTCAAATTTTAAACATTTGGGACAAAGTAAAAACATCACGCAATTCAAACAGACAGGGGTAGAGACCCTGAGATGGCCAGCCCAGTCATTTCTGAAATGGACCGTGCAAGGGTAGCTGTTCCTACCGGATGTCCAGTCACACATGGTCTAAACGCACACAGAGACTTGTATTCAGGGTCAGTCCGTGACTCATTGGGTCGTGACTGTCACACATCCACGCACAGTGCAATCACTGCCAAGTGAGAGAAACCAGGGCAAAAACTGAACAAAATCTGAAAACTGACCATTTAAAATTACAAACAAATAATTTAAAGTTAAAAAACAATGAATACTGGATATTTTACTGATTTATACACTGAATACTGAGGAGTATAAATCATAATATATATACTACCAGTCAAAAGTTCTATAACACCTAAATTTTTCCAGTTTTTATTGAAATTTATGCAGTTTAATGTCTCAATGTACTTAAAGCATAGAACAAATAAACAATTGGAGATAAAAAGAAATAATGGAATCGTTTTGTTTAACACAATATAACCCCTTAAGCTGACAAACCCCTCTGGTACCCTTAAAAGGGCACCAAATCTGTGTACTTCCCATGTGTACTCTTCACCATTGTGTTGTTTGCCAAGTGTCCAAGATATCCAAGGTATGTCCAAGGTATCCCATGAAAGCTGAGGCTCTCAGCTTTCTAACAATGTGAAGTCTACTGTGTTTGTGAATGAAACGCGCTGGTAGCCTAGAGAATAAGCTTTCAAACGATGTGTGCATTGTAGGAATACAGTGTAACGTCTATGCACAGGAGCTGTGCGTAACACTGCCAAATAATGCTTAAGAGGGTGTAGTAACACAGTATATAACTCTGAAATGTATATTATTTTTCAGTTTTTGGTAACCTAAACTTTTTTTTGAACCTCTGGCAGTTTACCACTTCTGTACCACGTTATTCACTGGACTTGAACTGCTTAAATTTCAATAAAAACTGGAAAAATGGGGGTGTTCTAAAACTTACGACTGGTAGTGTACCAGAGTAACAAATTATACAGTAGCCCTTTTATGCTAATAAAAATATTACAGAAAGAAGGTCAATGGGAGAGCGAGACTTTTGCAACACAGCAGTTGAGTCAAGTGGAAGAAGTAGGTTACTAGCAAATGGGTGAAACAGAGTGAAACAGGGCATTGTGTAGTATTTGCAATATGCTGCTGATATTAGAGATAATAACAACTATACAATTTATATCGCCAGCAGAGGAGTCCTAATCGTGATGTAGCGTCAGATGTGCTACATTACAGATTTGCTGTTTATCATCACCTCCATTGGTGGGTGTTTGGTCTCCACTGTGCAGTTGTCAGCAGGGTCGGTGGGTCTGGTACACCTGTGATCAGTCAGTCAGACTGACAACATAGAAAACACTAATGGAAATCACTTGTGCTCTTTAAAAACTAGGTGTTTCTTCCATGATGAAAATTATGGTTTTATTCGCCCTCAAGGGCTTCTGTACCGCTCAGACGTCTATGAAAGTGGGGTTTGTCCGCATGTGAATGGTCATATAAATGGACAAATGTGAATTCTGACCACATGGGCACACAAGGCCATTTCAGCATGAACTTGAACTTCCCTCAGTATCTAGTAGAAAACAAAAATGATTGGGGGACTAATTCAGTTCTTTAGAAAAGTCATTCATATAAATATTTCTTGTGAAAAACTGTAAGTCACCCTGGGCAAGGGCATCTGCTAAGAAATAAAGGAGGAGGAGGAGGTGAAGGAGAAGGAGTAGGAGTATGCTTGAATGTTAGCCAAGAAAACTGCACCTCCAGGGATGGAGACTATTATTAGAATGTGAATAGCGAGATCTTTAACCTTATAGGGACATCAATTGTTATATTGAATCTGACAGGAGCCATTTTGATTCTCAGAAGTTGAGTTTAGAACCATACAGGATTACTGGGATTTTCTTTTCTTTTTGTAATGGCTTTTGGACTACACCACAGGAACTGCTGTGGCCCAGTATAAACCCAAATGTCTGGTTTAATGGAACGTAACACTAATCGCTAATGAGCTCAATGGGAACCCAGGAACATTTGGTTTAGTTCCACAAAAATAGCAGGATCCTTCCTAATATGAAAGAAGAGTCTGACAAATTCCCGTGGATGCAGCCCAGTTTTAATTTCTCTGACCAGCACTCACTCACTCCCTTATCCATTGCTTCTAATTAAGTTTTCTGCCAGCCAAAGCACAGCTGTAGGGTGCTAATGAGCCCAGAGCTGTAAGGCACCTGTCTCCTCTCTCAGAGCCAAAACTCAGAGCTCTGGAGAAGTGAAAGAAGGAGCTATACTTCAACACTATTATTACCTCTACCTTAGAAAAGTGCAAGACACCCCTCCCAACTATATATTGAGCCATGTAAGCCACTCCAGCACTAGTATGCATCGTGTTTGCGAACACCCTTGCGGTTATTGCAGAGAGGTTAACTTGTGGGCAGGTTAACTTGTGCAATCCCACTTCCTGCAAGGCCTACATGTGGTCTATAGTTTCCCAGTGTGTTGTGTGGCCCATCTTTGTCAAGTAAGCCAGCAAAAGTTCTCCTGAATCTAAGCAATTACACGGAAGCTCAGACATGGGTTTCTAACACGAAAAACATAAAAAAACAGGCTTCAGACAGCATCACTGTGAAATAATATTCACAATTATCATACTGCCAACACCAGTGTCACACTGTAGCCCCAGGGACAGCAGTGAGAGAGCTGCATTCATAGTGAAAGTGAACACTGCTTTCCAGAGGGAGGTTAGAGCAATGGGTCCATATTAAAGCAGACCTGCCCACAGGAAGGGAAGTAAAAGTGCTAGTGTGGCAGATAAGGTTGGAAGTCAAACATGTCTTCACTCAAGGATAGTTCGGGAAGTCTGTAGAACAAAAGGAGTAATTTTCCTGAGTTACTTTTAACCCAAATTT
Organism: Amia ocellicauda; assembly: GCF_036373705.1. Lineage (NCBI taxonomy): Eukaryota > Metazoa > Chordata > Actinopteri > Amiiformes > Amiidae > Amia > Amia ocellicauda. The sequence goes on from NC_089852.1 coordinate 12,740,051, forward strand.
GTAATCAGCGCCAATTTTTTTCTGGAAGTAAATACAAGCTGGCAAATTTACAAAACAAAGAAGGAGCTTATCAATCCATCATTTCCTGAAAGATTTTTATTTTCTTGCACAACTACCCAGAGATGCCACTTATCCACCAACACTGCGGCTTTACCAACACTGCCTGTTCTTAGGAAACATATTCTATCCGCATTCATGAGCTACTATAAAAGGACAATTGACTATTAAGAGACACAGAATTAATTAAGAACAACACACAGAAAACAAAAATGGATTACTATGGCAACAGTCAGATGCACTTAAACTAGGCTTCCTGCAGCACGTGTCTGTAAGTGGCATCCCTCAGCCTTTGAGGTAAATTGCCTTGATTAATGATTATAATTAACAATGCCAGAAACAGACTTGTCTGTTCAGATTCTAATCCAGCTACACTCATTTCGAAACGGTTACAAGGCAAATATTTTGTTTAGCAAATGCTTAAAAGACTTCTGGGGTAATTTAAATGTAATACCACAGAGGAACAAGCATTACAGTGGACACATATTGATTTATAAAAATTGCTGTTATTCCTGTAGAGTATTTTAGACCTTTAAACACACATTAAATTACACCACTCGTTAGAGAAAACAACACTTTGCTAAATGGCTTGTCCGGTTTGAAATTAGAAAGAAAATGTACATAACACTGATCTCTTTAAATATAAAAAATATGTAATTATGTTTTTTTTTTTTTGTGCAACCTGAATGGCATGATTAGCTTTTCTGTTTTTCTTATATTCTGGTTCACAAACATAATAATTATGACACATTAATGTTGATACCAAATGAAAAGATGCATCCCATTTATAAACAGTTCCATGAAAATGCCTGCTTTGGAAGGGCCGATTTGACTTTTTTGCTCAATCCGTCAGCTCACACACCTGTGTACAGCAGATGGAACAAAAGAGTGTGCCTCAGGTGTAGAGTTTCATGGGCCTTTTTTGGCTCATATTGTAGTGAATAAAAGAGTGTGTGGCTACAGACAATGGGCTTAATTGGGGATCTTTTGGATGAACCGCAGCTGTGATCTCTTACACTAAGTTATGAGGTCAGTAGCACACAAAACAAAACACTGAAGACAAAGGCAATAACATTGGTTAGCCGATAAAGAACATTAATACATTTGGTAAGTGTTAAAACAACAACCCATTTCTCTACAGGTAAGGTCAGTTTAAGACAGCTTTTCTTGACACTGAGCACTGTGCACAAGTTCTGTAATAAGTCCGAGCTGAACAGAGTTCCACTTTAGTGAACTTCTTAAATCTATAACATGATACAGATCGCTATAACCAGGAAATAGCAGCTTGGAAAGAGAGGGAGGCTCGGCACAGATGTCTGTGGTCAAACTCACCCAGAATGAAGATGCCAAGCAGGTGGATCATTCTGAGCACCCATGAACTGTGATCAGTCTGCATTAAAAAAATCTGTAAGAAAGCACAAACAGTATGATCAACATGGTAATCAGAAGTGGCAGCGATGGTGGTAGAATTGATCATGGTACATAAATGCTGTTCTTCAATTACCAGGGCTGATTGTGTGGAGTGAATGTTTATAAAAATATATATATATATAATTGCAATTCATGACAGACTGACTCCACACTGAGTATTACTATCTTTAAAATACAAGTGATAATGCCCTAAAGATTCCTGATTTTGAATGTTGACTATGCACATCATGCTTCATTGCAGCATTTAATACACAGATATGATAATGTTTTATACAGTGACAGCATACATGTAACAGATTCCAAACCAAATAAGGACTGAAACCTTCCAGGCGAACAACTGGTAAGACAAAATAAATCACAAAACAGCTAAATAATAAAGCTTTGTGTTATGCTGGAAATGTGTGCATATGTGGTATAGATAGCATCCATAAAGAATATGAGCAAAACTGGTCCATCATCCCAGTTCACAGCCCATTCTTCTTTTATAAATCCTTTCAGAAGCTCTTCCTTCTCCAGAAGTATCAAAAATAAAAGCACTATCAATACAAATCTGAGCAGTATTGACACTAAAACACACAGAGCACACACACAACTCAATTAACAACAAGACAGGAATTAAGAGGTTACAAAAACTGTCCCTATAGCTTCTGAAAAGAATACGTCATGCCGTGCATCACACCTTGCAAGGGATTTGAGGGATTTTAAGCTTGTCTTCCTACCACACACTGCAGCTCCAGCCTTCAGAACAGAACTGCAGCCAGACAATTATTACAGGAGTCTAAGCAGACTCACGATACGCGATAAAGAAACCTCAAGACTTATAAATATAGCCAACAGCGCCAATAAGAAAAAAACACACATAGATGAAGGCATGAATTCCTTTGATGAGTGCTGCCATCACAATGATCATCAGCCAAGCATCCATAACTCCTCAACATTCATCGAATGTGTGGTAGAGGTTGCATTGTCAGTCTAGAGGATCAGAGAACAACCGCCCCATGAATGCCCACCAAAATTCCGAAACCATCCTTTTTTCCTGTACGGAGCGCAAACCTAACCCTCAATATTGCAAGTGCACTTTCAGATTCCAGCTTTATCCGTCTGCACTTTGCATCAAAGGAACCTTATCCTTTTAATCATGTGCTATATAATGATAGATAGTGCAGTGTTAAAGGTGTTTTGAAAGCGAGCATGGTAGCACTACCGGTGTACTTACTTTCTTTTAAAGATTTCCCCTCTCAAATCCTGCTTGGTTAACACGTTGAATGGTTGCGGTCTCAATCTAGCCGAAACTGGGAAACTAGTGCCGAAAATCTCAGCCTGAGTATCTGAAACAATTAATAAAGGGCTGTGGGAATAGAAATGTGACCTCATTCTCAGATTTTAGGGATATACTGATCTGATGCCATTGCCCGTGTTCTACTTGGTGTATACGTTTCATTTACACACCATGTATTTGTGTAACATTTCTCAGTATCTGTTCAACATTTCTCTGATCGAGCAAAGCAAAGAAGCCTTTCACAGAGATCTTGGGAAGCACATTTAGGTCTTCAAAATTTAAGTCAAGCAATCGGTCAAAATTATTATGAATTGATTGTCCAACTTATCCATTAGTTCTTCTAGAGGTGGTCTGAGGTTGGTTAGAAAACACACTTTCTACATTCATAATCTCAGCAAACATTCAGCACAGGTTGCCCCATAGTTAAAATGTTTCCTAGGCACAGATATCAGTGTGTGACACTAGCCCTGTTGATCAGTCTGTCAGGAGAATGTTCTACATACTGGCTCTGCAGAATTATTTCCATTAAGGAAAGTGCAGTTTTTTAACCACACAAACCAACATTACTCCAATTAAATTGACAGCTTACAAACTACATAAATTGCATATAATGACACTAGTTGTACATCAGGTCAAGGTTTTCACAGAATGGGAAAAAAAGCATTTTAGAAGAACAAATTAATTTAAATTACTAATTACAAAGATGGCCAGACCAGTAAAACAGCTGAGAGCAAATTAAAACAAAGGTACCATATCGACTGTTAAAGTGTTTAAATGTATAGATTCTTCACTTCACTGAGGCATGCTGATGCAATTTACATCCAAAGTATTTTGATCAGCAACTGTTCTCTTTCACTTCACCTGGCCAGTGAATCACTGAAGTCGTGTCTTGTAAGATCTTGGTGAAATGCAGAGGTAAGAAACTTAGAGTTCATCTACACAGAGACCAAGACAACGCATAGACAATAATGGGAACACATACTCTGTGAGGCTGGTATTTCCTATGAACACAATGTTAGCTATAGACAAACCCTGACTGTGCAAATTAGAAGAAAGCGGGCTGTGAGTAGGACCATATTTTTCACCAATTACAAAAATCACTCCAGGCACTCTTAAGAATTTGACAAAGCCAGACAAATACATGATTTCCACATATAATAGTGAAGTAGGCATCTATAACAAAAACATCAATAAAGTATGTACGTGGAGAATGTCTACAGATATTTTTTATAAACTCTTTTATTAAAACGCCCTTTTATGAACAAATCATCTGTAGCCTCTAGAGGAGAATCTAACCTGACAACACAGCAGAGAAATCCTTTAGAAAACAACTAAATAAGTACTGAACTTCCAACAGGTGGAGTTTAAGGAATCACATATTCTAGAGAATTCTAAAGTGTGAATGAACGGAAAGAAAAACCTGAAGGTGAGAAACAAAACAAAAAAAACACAAAATACATAAGATTGACACAGCTGGGGGGGAAGAGAAAGATGTATTCAAAATATGACATTAAATGAAGACTGTGTCTACTGTCTCTACTGTCTGCTAAAGCTAAAGAGCTAATTCACTTTTAGAGGCAGCCGGGTAGAAAAATGTCTCAATCGATTACTCACAGTGTTAGCAGTGGAGGGCGTCCAGGTTGTGCAGAGCTCACACAGAATCTTTCTGAGTGAGTTTCACTTTCAGAGTGTGTGTGTCCAAGAGGAAAAAAAAAATCGGTGTAAGCAATCTCGCCATAGCAGTGTAAAAACAAACCGAATAACATCAGCCAATCAGCATGGCCCAGATATTTTTTTTTCTCTTCTAAATGGAGTAATGGGCTGAATGGATGGCGATTCTTATTCAAATGGCCCTGTCACACTGAAAGCGCTGTATGAAAGGAGGAATGGTTTCTAGGCAGGCGGAATGCAGGGCTCTATTCTTTGGGCCGCACAGCTCAACAGACTGCGGCAGAGGGGAGCTACGCAGGTTTGAGCAGGAGCGAGGAAATGAGCGCTGCGAGCTCCTAACTGGGAGATCCCTAATCCCTGAAGTTTCCTAACTTTTTTTTGCTCTGGAGGAGTACCCCGTTTTTTTATTTTTTTATTCAATCTTTTTCAGCTGAGCCCCCTGTCAGCACCTCCTTCTGGCTGAATTGAGGTTAAAGATTAATAAAAGGAACTTGAGGTGGGGGGGGGGGGGGGTTCGTGAGAGGGGGGCTAAACTGAAGTCCCACTCAAGTCAGCAAACTGGATGATGGGAGGCACAAAGACAGACGCACTCTCGTGAGGGAATTATGCTTCAGTGTAAAGGATGTATTTTTTTATGCAGTGTGTTTGATAGTGTTTACATGTTTTAAAAGCAAACCCTGGAGTATGTCCACAGGAAAGGAAAATTGTGATTTAAAAAAAACAGTCGCCCCCGTTGGCATGTCCCTCTACCCATGCTGAGAAATACTCCTTAACTTCAGCAGCACTTCCCAGACTGATTTACATGCCAGAAAATACATTGGAATTAATTATATTGCAAAATAAATCAAGCCATAGACTTTTGTGATCGAAGCTCAATCCTACACCACTGTATAACTGACGTTTCCTACCCTTTTGAAGCTTTTCACAGCCTGGCACGATGGGGTATAGAATAAAGACCTCCAGTGTGGCTCACACAATAATCTTACAATAGCCATGAGGATACAGGAGGAAAAGGGTCTGCTGAGACCAGAGAGCATGGCATACCTTTCCTCAAGGCTATGCAAGGGATGGGTAGGGAGCGGAAGAAAGCAAAAGCCACTGTATTCCAGCCCTTGTCATCTTAACTCCTTTTACCAGAAAACGGAGCATTCACTGTAAAGAGAAAGAGATGAAGCCGTTGCCAACAGCATGTGGTCCGGCTTCACAAAACATGAACAAGAATAGCCTGGGAAAACCTCATAATTGAGCCATTGTGTGAAACCGCCACGAGTAGGTCAGGGCACACCGCAAACGGGAGGGAGAGAGAATGCGGATCTGATGTTCCCTTCGCAGGGACAATGGAGAAAAGAAGCTATAAACAGAGCAGGGTAATGGACAGAGTGTGTCACAGGGACTAGTGGAGCCCTGAGGGAGTGGCACCCTCATGTTCTAGCCAGTCTTTCTCTTTTCCAGTGTAAGTTATGGCACGCATTTCAGTAATAATAGAGTGGGACTGGCAGAGCCTCGTGTTTCCTGCTCTGTGGGTGTCACTGTGGTTCTGTTGTGGCTTGTTGCTCTCCGAATAGGTGTTTTCCACAACACAGATGGCTAAAAATAGAGATCATGGAATAGGCGGTGCTATCTGAGGAAGATGCAACCCAAACTCAACCCTTTGGCATCACCACCACTGCAGTTCCAAAAACCAGTGGCATCTATTCCTCACCTGGTCAAACAAAAAAGTGACCAGACATAAGTATGAAAACTTAGTGGTAGTTGTTTTTAAGTTGAACCTCTATGTTTTTTCAGGAACTTATTAATTTACCAATTGGGATTTTTACACAATTAGAATATTTTCGGACAACTGTCTAACTCCAGAGTTCTGCAGAAATAGTGGGATACAGCATGGGGTTAAAATGTTTTGTGGTGTAAAATGCCAACGTGTGTAGTTTTAAAATTCCATTGCTATGATTCTGTACAGCTAGACACTCCCTTGTGGAAAGTGATAAGTGAAACACAGAACATGGGGATTATCTATTAAGCAGAACTATGTTTATGATGAGTGTTGAATGTAATAATACAAAATTATAGAACGACATGCTATTTGATTTGCTGACCCATATGACCAATTCATCAGAATTTTCATCAGAAAAGACAGAACCAGAAATAATTTATACCTTTGGTAGGGAATGTGAAAACTTCGCAGTGTATATCATAAACACATGCCTGCTGCTGAGTGGTACATACTTGACGGTACTAAGGTATGCAAAACTTCTGCTATTCTGATAATAAATAAGATTTAAGAGATAAGCTGTCACCTTGCTCTTGGTAAATGAGGATAAAGGCTGATGAAGTGACTGCTTCCACAGCTTTAATGAACATCTCAGAACTCATTCAGCCAGGTTGCTGTGAAAGATTACTATTGCGGATTAAGCAGAGAGACACGTTCAAATTTGTGGCATGGATCAAGCCGACCATAGCATATTTTCTAACCATCACTGTTTCCCTCTGGCAGGGTTTTTCAGATCTTTACAATCCCTTAAATATTGTCATACAAGCTAGCCATAAGAAGACTGAGAAAAATAAACCAACCTTAAGAAGCACATCAATCATTTTTTGTGTGGCCCGAAAACCCAAACAAATACAAACAACTTGCATTAAAGGTACTAATCTCTATTCTTATCAACAGGGACCAAGGAAACAAACTATTACGAAGGTAACTTGGGTCAGAATCGCAAGAAGCTCGGAGATACTTTAGTCCAAGTTATCAGCCATGAGAGATGGATGACTACGGATGTAACTGAACACAAGCTAAATTTACACAAATCAAATGCAGACATGAACTGCGAGGCATCTTGAAGAGCTTTTTGCTATGTGTACACCCACATAAACAGGGTCCCCCCTCCACCCAAACACATCCACCCACCGCACTTAATCTGTCATCGCCGTGCTTTTCAGTGTGTGCACATCAGTCATACAGTAATCGGGTTGTTGAAACATACTGTACTTCAGAGCTTCTCAGTAGGACCAGAACAGGCTCTTGAAACATAGTAACAAGGGAAACACCCCACTAATACAAGGGGTTGGTAATGTTTGCTATGCAACTTAGATAATAAAAAAAAGAAAAAGGAAAGAAAAAGATGACAAAAGGCCTTGGGTGTGAGGTGATGTCATAAACCGCAAAGGCAGATGTTCGAAGCCTCCAAGCTGAAAAGTGAAATTGTATATAATCTAAGTATTCCTAAAATTCGGCTTTTGACCCATTCATTGCTGTGTTGTCTATGTTACATATCCTACTGTATTCCAGTGGTAATGGCTCCAGGATTCTGAAGGAAAAGTCCTCCCTTTGAAGTAACTTAATTAGCGAATTCTTCTTTTCTCCAAATACTTCTAATTTGAGACAGTATGCAAAAGGTAAGTGGACAGATGTTCATTGAGCTATTTTGTGCTGAACTAGAAAGCAAATCTGAGATCTTTCTGCTTTAGTATTTTCATCCCTGTAAGTTAAGTATTAAAACAACACCACCAACAACAACAACTGAAATCACACTGAAGGCATACATGTAGAAATTATTTGTATTTTTCCAGTAATAATCCCACAAGCTTAAACCTGCCTTGTTGAATGTGGACAAAACCCACACACCTTCCTCATTAAGCAGGAGTTGGTAGAATTCAATAAAGCAGACAAAAAGTCAGTGCCAAAACACATCTGGTCTGATTCATACTTTTGTTCATGACATTTACAGAGCAGAGAGTCGACTACCTACCCTAGAAACCATACAGTTCAGGAGGTACTGTAAAAACTTGCATGATCATGATCAGTGTTCTACCCCAATCTTAGCAACCCAGAGAAAGACATTGTTTCCACATCCATTCATAAATCAGTGAATAAAAAGTATAAAAATGTAATACAAGTGAACTACTTTTCAAGGGGCATATCGTGATCCAAAGGTATTAAAAAAAGAAAAAAATAGAAGGTTACTACACAGGGCAACAAGTGTACAGGGAAATTGTGATAAAACCGAGAGGCTGAGACAGGCTGGGACTATGCTCATTTATTTAAAAAGAACCTGCAAAATGCATTTTCCCCTAAGGGCAATAAAAGTCTGCCCCTCAACAGAGACATGTAGAGTACAAATACTGCCCATTGTGCAAAATAACCCAATAGACATGTCACAGATTACACAGAAAGGTGGTAGTCAGGGTTTCTGCTAAAGACAGCCACGAGGGCTTATGTGTCCGTAGGCTAAACATTTCAAAAGGGTATTGAGATGCAAAAAATTATCAATGAATGCGTTTGCTTGTGTATGTAGATTATTTACTTGCTTAACAGCAGTTTTACCACTTTACCAACATACTACCGTAATAAGGGACAATGCTTTAAAGCAGAAAGAGCAGAGGGTTAAAAAAATGAACCCTACACCAGACAAATATGCCACAGTTACCTCTGAACTTTGCAAGACAAAGCCAGTCCGTGAATAGTTTAACACATACATGTTACGGCTTATCATAATGGGAGAGGCAAATAACTGAAAGCTGGTTTGCATGCAATTTGATTGCACTGTATCCGAGATTCTTATTTAGGGCAAAAGTTATGGCCAGTTTGCGTGATGTCAAAACAAGTGCTCAGATCAAATTGATGAAGGTATCTTCTACCAAGAGTGAAGCTGCAATAGGTTTTGGTTTTCTATTTACACAGAGCTCATTGTTTTACCACTGGGACTCTTTTCCGAGGGAAACCTAACTTATCATATCCATGATAATCCCCCTGAAAATGTTAAAAACAAATGGATTGTGCTGAATAAGAGTTTTTATGATAGAACAACTTTAGCTACCTGGGTGGTAGTGTTTACCTCCCTCTCTTTTATGTTTACTTAATTGTTTCAGCCAAGCTAAAAAGAAAATAATACACACATTTATAATACACAGTTTTTGCAGAGGCTTAAGCCAGAAATCTTTGTTATTTCAAGAATAACACCCTTGACATGGTAATGTACAAGAAATTGTACTTTGTACCTTTTTCTATTCTATGTACATTCAGCTTCCCCGATATATTCTCAAGAACTACTGGTGATAACAAAAATGTAAGAAGTAGAATTAGCTACTTTAACTATTTATTTAATTTCCAACAAGATACATTTTACAGATAACCTTTCTATGTTCTGCATAATATACTCAATTTTACAAATATAAGGCATTTGAGTTTCCTTGAGGTTTGATTCTTTTAAATTGATGTAATAACTGGTTCATTACTAACATCTAGCTACAGTTCAAGATAAGTAGTTTACCAGTTTATATTTAAAAAAATAGTACCATTTATAACCCGCTCACCTTCCCTCATTTACCCACTGTAATATAAAGGTAGCATGCCCCGTATCATGCTGCCATTTCAGACATAACATTCTAGTTCTTCTACCTCAGTAATTTGAGCTTTATTTGGAAACATCACAAGGATAATTTACCTTATGCACCCCTGCCTTCTGTCAGTCTTTCACAACACAGTAGTGCCATTAAGGCTTGCCACTCCAATACAGCATTGTACATCTCCGCTTAACAAGCCAGCTACAAAGGTTAAATTGCTAAGGCGTATTACAAATATGTGAGTTTAATGTCGTGGCTTTCTAGAGCAAGTATACAGAAGCAGTGGGATATCAGAATAGGTTTGTTCCTGTTTGAGTGTGTGTGTTTCTTTGCTTTGGGCTCTGTCAGTCACTCTGCATAGATCCTGCAGTTCATTAGAAGTCACATAACTGCTGAAGGTTAAGCCAGGCTGATAAGGAATTAAACTTTAACTAGACACACCTGAACCATCCGCACAGGAAAACACAAGAGCTTTCTCTGCTGCGGGGCACAGAACAGTACAGTAGCCGCCTGTAACCTTAGAGCTGAACTTCAGGTCCCCCGCCTCATAGAAGAAACCACTACAAAACACTGTACCTTCTCACTTCTGTGTGGATACAGTTAATCACCCCCTCCAGCAAGTGCCTTTGACACTGCAGAGGAAGCATAGTGTTTGACAGCCAACTGATAGTCTGGAAACCGGTAGCAAAGAAGAAACATGCTAAGCACCATTAAAACTGCAACTGCATGTTATTTGCCGACTCTCTCTCTCCCTGGACACATTTAACCAACAAAATCACTGCACCCAGTAATGACGGAAAGGCCACCATTTTATACTGTTTCAGCCGTAACCTGATTCCACGTCATTTACAGTGGATGCTACGATCCTCCTCCTTTACTGTACTGTAAAAAAACTGCTGCAGGAGGCGTGGCATGGTCCGTTACTGTACAGGTGTGAGGCTGAATTGATTAAGCAGCTGCCCTGGGCCGTAACTGCCACTGCTGCTGAGACAATCAGACCCTTGCCCCCAGTGAGAGAGGAGGAGATAGAGCTGCTGGCCTGGCTGGAGAGACGGCTTCAAATGGCACCGGCCAATATTGCACAGCCTGTTGCTCCCAAAATACCATTCTGTCTCACAAGTTTAAAGGTGCACATGTAGCAAGTGACAAAACATTCATGCAAAAGGATAATGCCACAAGTTTTAAACTTCAAAATGGCTACTATCCTGAAGGTATCATAAGCTGATGGATGGAGTTGGTGGAGGAACAGCAAGTGAAGCAAAGCAGGCATTTTAGAGCAGAGTTTGATGGAATGAGTGAGAATTAGATGAGCTTTGAGGAAATGAGCAGATACTCTCACAGATGGTAGATAGCAACAAGGGATGTCAGGAAGCTCAGGAGTAGGAGCATCCAACTCAAATGATAAGGAGTGCCAAGGTCATGCAGAGAAAGAAAACGAATCTCTCTGTACACTGGGCTGCCTCAGCAGGCTGCCCCCCTCTGCATCCTGTGATAGGCCCAATAGAGGAGCGATAAGTATATTTTCAGTATATTGTCCAAATTAATTAATAGGATTGACAGTTGAATCATTATCTTTTTTTGCTTGTATAACAAGAGACCATTAGAAGAGAAGCATACAGTTATAATAATAATTTAAAAAATCACTTCCTACTTTGAGTTTCTTATTGAAGCATCATTACTGCAGCAATAAATACACCTAAAAAAAACTATTTGAAGTCCATTCATTCTCAGATATGTTTATGCTACATTTTATAGCTGATCTTGGGTGATGGATGAGTTGGAAATACCAAGACACTGTGAGACAGGCCTGTTTGTTGAGGTGGCTGGTGTATGCAGTCCTACTAATTGATTGGAGGGCCACAAAAGCAGTCAAAGAAAATAGAAAGAAGCACTGAGAGATATGTGCACATCCAGTGAGATTAGAAGGACAAAGTAGTGTTGATAGGATAGTGCATGAAATCCAAGTGGACAGAACTTTTGATTGCTAATATTCACACCAGGCCAAATGAAACAAATACTGTCCAACAGTAAATGACCCTGCAACAACACAGATCATCACAGCAACTATCCCAGCAGGATGTTAGTAATCAGAGTGAGCAAAAAGTCTGTTCTGAAGAATCACACAGTGACCGAGTAAATGCTATTAGCCTGGGGTTGAGAGGCGTAATATTTTGACAGCAAGGCCTCAAGACTGCTAGTTTAAATTATTTCCTGCAATTAGAAATGACAAAGTAAAAGACAAGGTTGAGATGTCTGATGTGCAATCAACTGATTTAAGTTTCAAAACTGACTCTCCTTCAAGAAGTACAGACTTATCTTTCCCATAGATGTAAGAAAACGTGGGGTTTGGTTGTTTGAAAAAGTGTTAATAACTGCTTGCACACCAATGAGAAACAAAACCTAAATTTAGCTCCCTCACAGAGAGGATTTTAAAATTCTCCTTTTTCAAATAATGGGAAGAATATGTGAAAGTTTTGTTAATAAATAAATAAATAAATAAATAAATATTTCCTTCTGAGAGAATGTTAGGTTGTGTCTGTGGCCCTGTCTGTTGCAGTGCTGAAATCGCCAGCTTAGTACAATATCTGAGCTCGGATAATCGATAGCTAAAAAGGCAATCCTTTCCAATAGAAATTAAGACTGTGGCGCTTAAAGGGTTACAGTCGTTTTGACACAATAATATGTAACGCATACCTAGGAGTAAGAGAGGGTAAAACGATAGCAAATCTAGTGAATGCTCACTGAAGGATAAACACGCCCAGCTTGTGTGATATCAAGGCCACGATTTGCTGGATCACTGCAATTAGTCCTGAAGGATCTCAAATATCAAAGAAGGCCAGCAAGATAATGCAGGAACAAGCTGGATCTGTTCCATCTATTTAACACCTCAAACCTTTTACACCCTGTACTCCTGCAGAAACACAGAGATGCCTTTTGACCAGGTTTAGGTAAATCTGTCCCTTATTTTGACTTGGATCTGGCAAGGGGACTTGTGGCCACACACTGATCTTCCTGCTTGCACATTTACACAGTGAAAACGTCCCGAGAGTCAGACAGCAGTAAATAACTGTAAGCCAAACCCCTTCTTTTAAAACCTCCTCTGGGCATGCTACAATAATTACATATTATCACGAAGACAGACAGGCATCAATTTTATCATTACAAATTGTAATTCAACTGTTCGGCGCCCAATTTTAAATTGGGCAATCGTTACAGTATAATTGTTCGAAGCTGAACAAATATGTATAGAAAAAAATCTGAAAAGAAAATCATGGCTCGTCAGTGAAAAATTTGAACAGCTGGGCAATACTAGCTCATTAAAGTGCTCAGTGTCCATCAAATGGCTGGTTGGTATGTGATGTATAAAACCAGTGTGGAAATGAATCCTTTACCATCTCTTGACTAACTGAGAAAGCTTCCTCAAATATAGCTCCCCTGTGTTGCTGTTTCTTGGCAGGGATATGCGCTGCTTCAGAAACATTTTGTCTGAAAGATCCGATGACTAAAGACTTGAGTCAGGACCCCTGCAGCTGCTAAGATTTTTGTAAATCAATTGTCTTTGGTGGGGAGGCCATCATGTTTTTTTTGCACATTTTCCCTTATGAATTCAAACTGTGGAAAAAAAAAAAACATACGGTGCAACTAGCTGACCACAGTATACCACAAAGGAATGGGCTACCAATCATTGTCAAACCTGAAAGAAATCTAAAATGGGGATTTCATATAATTCCAAAATGAAGTTAAATTAATAAAAGAAAAACTGCTGAAATAAACTTTTCTTTTTATTATTCAGCTCAGGAATGCTATTGCTCATTCATCACATTAAATATCATGCTTTCCTCAAAGGTTAATTTTGTATAGTTACCCATCACAACTCTACAGATAGTAGCAACGACCTTTATCACATACAAGTGCATTTTGTGAATCAGTTTTCAGTCATGGTTAAAACATGGACAGACATTGTCCACGGCTATATTAGGTCACAGATACTAGTGACATTTACATTGCTCATAATATCAAAGGCACTTCCACACTGAAAGTCTTTCCCACTTGGCGTAACACTTTCTTATGTGCAGACTGACTTATGTGAGTGCCTGTGCCACATATACATCATCACCTCACACTGCATTCAATGCTGGGAATGTAATGAAAATGTAATTTGCTTCAAGTGTGTGTGTGCTACAGTTTTTTTTTTTTTATTGCCTTGTTTGGGTGTTTGTTTGGGGTTGTGGAGGGTAGCAGGAATTTTCTAAGAGCATTTTTAATTTAATTCATAAATATCACTGTACAACTAACATTGAAGGGTTCTTTGTAGTGCAATGCTCTAAGTGAGGTTAATCAAGACCAAAGGGGGGGGCTGGGGGGGTGGAGTGTTCAGGATATGTTTGAAGGTACGCAGCACTGAAATAATGAAAAAAGCACACAGTAAATACAACTTAGAAAACAGAATAGTGCATGTAGACACAAGTCAATAACTGCACCTGATAGCTCAAGAGCAGGGCTGAGGGACCTGCTGCCAGAGCTCACTTTTGCAGAGCTGTGGAGTCAAACCAGCAGAGATGTCCTCCTACACCGAGACAGAGCTCTGGCTATCCCACCGTGCCAGCTAGTGTGTAAACTGCAGATCACCTCATATTACATATTACAAAACTCAAAACTCAAAACTTTCAAAAGTTGAAATAGTTCAGACAGCTCTATGATGTTAGTCAGACTATGGCAAAAGTGGTGATGTGATTACATTTTTGCAATATATTGGCAGCGTTATATATAATAATACACACATATATTCCAAATAGTGTTTTCATAGATTGCATTTTCAGAGTCTGTACTGAATTATTAGATACCGCATAGTACAGTAATTATCACTGGTACACGATGCCTTAAAACAGTATTCTAAACCTATTCCAAAACCTAGCATCATTTATTTCAAAATACAAGACCAACAAAAGCTATGTAAACATGTACAATAGCAGGCATAAAAGTTCATTAAATATATTCTTGTCATTACATAAAAATGCAATATAATAAAATAATGCTGCAGGTAATGGTGAAAATCATCATTTTCAATTTAAATCTACATTCGAGATGTATTTCCTTACAGGTTTTATAACTGTTTTGTCATAGCAATACTTTTAATAACCCCACGTTGATACAGTCTCAAATAAACACATTTTCTGCTGCCTGGTCCGCCGACCTTAATTCAGCTGCAAAGTTTTCTAATACTGTAATTGTACTGTAAAACCCTTCTTATCACATTCAACAGGCAAAATAATTCAATACATGAAAAACAAATTAGCGCAAGCAAAGTCCTTTCTCCCATGTCACCGAATAAAAAGTGAAAGACGCATCTGCCGCCCTCCAGATGGGTAAATCCAAAGTGCGCTGCGTATCGCTTTTATTTTTCAAATGGGACTATTTCCCCCCCCAGACTGGCCTGTTCTCTACTGTTTGCCAGGTTGTCCAAAGTGGATGAAATGCGCCTCACCTGTAGGGTCTCCGCGCCGCCGCTGCTCCGCCGCCCTGCGCCCACCTGTCCGCACTGAGGATCCCGTCGAAACCGCGCAGTCGAGCCGAGGGAGGAGCCACGGCACCGATTATTACACTACTGGCAGACAGGTAAACGTGCATTACAGAAGCTGCCCGCGGTGTGCCTTTTCAGTCTGGAGATACACCGATACGCACCAGGTGGTATGGCAAGCCAAATGATCATTTAGAGATATCTGTAATTCATTTAAAGATATCGTCAAATATTTCGAGATATCTCTCAATCATTTCAAGATATCTGCAAATCATTGAGAGATATCTTCAAAGGACTTCCTGTGGGTTAATGACAATTCGTCGTCCCCATTATTATATATTCTCCACTTCTGTAACCATGAGTGCATTCACTTATTGTAGACTCATAGAATACACATATGTGTATATATAGTATTATTATTATTATTATTATTATTATTATTATTATTATTATTATTATTAAATATATAATTTCCTGCAATTAAACCGTATCGGAGTAGAAATAACAATTGGAAGGCGATTAATAATAATAATAATAATAATAATAATAATAATAATAATAATAAAATAACAATATACACGTAAGAAAAATGTGTATACTAATTAGAAATCGAACCCAGATCACTCATTCTGCAGTGCTATTCCCTAACCACTGTGCCAACTGATACATTTTGTGCTTTTGTGCAAAATCTATTTTAAGTAGCGTGCAGCTGTCGTGACTAATTGTATAAAACGTAGTTATTGGGGTTATTGCTTCAAATAAATGTAGCGAGTAAAAACATTAATTATAATAAATAATACAAGATAGGTGTGTGTGTATACACTCACCTAAAGGATTATTAGGAACACCATACTAATACTGTGTTTGACCCCCTTTCGCCTTCAGAACTGCCTTAATTCTACGTGGCATTGATTCAACAAGGTGCTGAAAGCATTCTTTAGAAATGTTGGCCCATATTGATAGGACAGCATCTTGCAGTTGATGGAGATTTGTGGGATGCACATCCAGGGCACGAAGCTCCCGTTCCACCACATCCCAAAGATGCTCTATTGGGTTGAGATCTGGTGACTGTGGGGGCCAGTTTAGTACAGTGAACTCATTGTCATGTTCAAGAAACCAATTTGAAATGATTCGACCTTTGTGACATGGTGCATTATCCTGCTGGAAGTAGCCATCAGAGGATGGGTACATGGTGGTCATAAAGGGATGGACATGGTCAGAAACAATGCTCAGGTAGGCCGTGGCATTTAAACGATGCCCAATTGGCACTAAGGGGCCTAAAGTGTGCCAAGAAAACATCCCCCACACCATTACACCACCACCACCAGCCTGCACAGTGGTAACAAGGCATGATGGATCCATGTTCTCATTCTGTTTACGCCAAATTCTGACTCTACCATCTGAATGTCTCAACAGAAATCGAGACTCATCAGACCAGGCAACATTTTTCCAGTCTTCAACTGTCCAATATTGGTGAGCTTGTGCAAATTGTAGCCTCTTTTTCCTATTTGTAGTGGAGATGAGTGGTACCCGGTGGGGTCTTCTGCTGTTGTAGCCCATCTGCCTCAAGGTTGTACATGTTGTGGCTTCACAAATGCTTTGCTGCATACCTCGGTTGTAACGAGTGGTTATTTCAGTCAAAGTTGCTCTTCTATCAGCTTGAATCAGTCGGCCCATTCTCCTCTGACCTCTAGCATCAACAAGGCATTTTCGCCCACAGGACTGCCGCATACTGGATGTTTTTCCCTTTTCACACCATTCTTTGTAAACCCTAGAAATGGTTGTGTGTGAAAATCCCAGTAACTGAGCAGATGGTCTGGCACCAACAACCATGCCACGCTCAAAATTGCTTAAATCACCTTTCTTTCCCATTCAGACATTCAGTTTGGAGTTCAGGAAATTGTCTTGACCAGGACCACACCCCTAAATGCATTGAAGCAACTGCCATGTGATTGGTTGGTTAGATAATTGCATTAATGAGAAATTGAACAGGTGTTCCTAATAATCCTTTAGGTGAGTGTATATATATATATATATATACAGTGAGGGGAAAAAGTATTTGATCACCTGTTGATTGTGTACGTTTGCCCACTGACACAGAAATGATCAGTCTATAATTTTAATGGTAGGTGTATTTTAACAGTGAGAGACAGAATAACAACCAAAAAATCCAGAAAAACGCATTTCAAAACAGTTATAAATTGATTTGCATGTTAATGAGTGAAATAAGTATTTGATCCCCTATCAATCAGCAAGATTTCTGGCCTGCCAGGTGTCTTTTATACAGGTAACGAGCTGAGATTAGGAGCACTCTCTTAAAGGGAGTGCTCCTAATCTCAGCTCGTTACCTGTATAAAAGACACCTGTCCACAGAAGCAATCATTCAATCAGATTCCAAACTCTCCACCATGGCCAAGACCAAAGAGCTGCCCAAGGATGTCAGGGACAAGATTATAGACCTTACACAAGGCTGGAATGGGCTACAAGACCATCGCCAAGCAGCTTGGTGAGAAGGTGACAACAGTTGGTGCGATTATTCGCAAATGGAAGAAACACAAAATAACTGTCAGTCTCCCTTGGTCTGGGGCTCCATGCAAGATCTCACCTCGTGGAGTTTCAATGATCATGACAACGGTGAGGAATCAGCCCAGAACTACACGGGAGGATCTTGTTAATGATCTCAAGGCAGCTGGGACCATAGTCACCAAGAAAACAATTGGTAACACACTACGCCGTGAAGGACTGAAATCCTGCAGCGCCCGCAAGGTCCCCCTGCTCAAGAAAGCACATGTACAGGCCTGTCTGAAGTTTTCCTATGAACATCTGAATGATTCAGAGGAGAACTGGGTGAAAGTGTTGTGGTCAGATGAGACCAAAATCGAGCTCTTTGGCATCAACTCAACTCGCCGTGTTTGGAGGAGGAGGAATGACCCCAAGAACACCATCCCCACCGTCAAACATGGAGGTGGAAACATTGTGCTTTGGGGGTGTTTTTCTGTTAAGGGGACAGGACAACTGCACCGCATCAAAGGGACGATGGACGGGGCCATGTACCGTCAAATCTTGGGTGAGAACCTCCTTCCCTCAGCCAGGGCATTGAAAATGGGTCGTGGATGGGTATTCCAGCATGACAATGACCCAAAACACACAGCCAAGGCAACAAAGGAGTGGCTCAAGAAGAAGCACATTAAGGTCCTGGAGTGGCCTAGCCAGTCTCCAGACCTTAATCCCATAGAAAATCTGTGGAGGGAGCTGAAGGTTCGAGTTGCCAAACGTCAGCCTCGAAACCTTAATGACTTGGAGAGGATCTGCAAAGAGGAGTGGGACAAAATCCCTCCTGAGATGTGTGCAAACCTGGTGGCCAACCTTCAAGAAACGTCTGACCTCTGTGATTGCCAACAAGGGTTTTGCCACCAAGTACTAAGTCGAAGGGGTCAAATACTTATTTCCCTCATTAACATGCAAATCAATTTATAACTTTTTTGAAATGCGTTTTTCTGGATTTTTTTGTTATTCTGTCTCTCACTGTTAAAATACACCTACCATTAAAATTATAGACTGATCATTTCTTTGTCAGTGGGCAAACGTACAAAATCAGCAGGGGATCAAATACTTTTTTCCCTCACTGTAATTGGACTGTTGGAATTCACACTGTGCTTGGGAACTCAGTAATGTCACATTATCTGAATTACTGTTTCAGAGATAAGCTGGGTAAGATATTTGTATTTCCAACCCCTCAAAGATAACAATTCCTGAACTCCTTAAAGAAAACATTGGTTATATTATTAGATGGTGAAAAACACAAAATTCGAAGGAACCTAACAAATAAAAGGCTTATCAATCAAATTAAAATATTCATTGTCTCACTGTTAAAATACACCCACCATTAAAATCATAGACTGATCATTTCTTTGTCAGTGGGCAAACGTACAAAATCAGCAGGGGATCAAATACTTTTTTCCCTCACTGTAAATCTCTCATATATTACAAACTCAACATCGTTTCATTCACTCATAAGCAACTGGCATAGCGTCAAAAAATCCTGCTGGACACAAACAGAAATCTTAAATTTTTTCAGGCAAAATGCCTAAGCAATCCTGCACTTATTGTTTTAGATTCCATCAGCAATTATTTTTTCATGTGAAAAGATTCCTATAGGATCCTCCCTGTGAGACTATTGATGGGAGAATAATTATAAGTCAGGCCACAGTATTTTTCAGGATAGTGTGTGCTACGGACAGTGTTTCAAAAATGTAAAATCCTTGCCAATGTAATTTAATAGCCTACTCTACCTAGCAGAGATTTTCCCTGGGGAGAGGGAAAATATCGCATGCAACCAAAATTGTGGATTGTGCACCAGGATGATCAAACACGGAAATTGACTTGGTTTTAGAAAAAAAAAAAAGTGCTGTGTATACTGAAGTTGTGGCTCTATTCAACAGGTCACTGGCATTGTTGAGAAAAAAAAAACACAGAAATCACGCTTTTGGATTCTCCTTATTCGCAAACCTTACTACAAGATTTTGACTATACCCATCAGATCTTACCAAACAGTTTAAATCGGGTATGCCTTTACTGTACAGCCATTGTGGTAACTTCCACCTTACCTTTAGTGAACTATAATCCTTTGCTGAAGGCTAATTAAGACGTCTCCCTCCTGTTTTCAGTCTGACCGTGGCAGGCATAGGGTCATTCTAGGCACATTCTATTGCAATTTTTTATTGGACACTTATTTATAATGACAAAGATCATCCCGACATGAATGATCTGGTGCCAACAGAGTGGGATTCCTCTGCAGTGGTCTGATGAGCTCTCTCTCCCCAGGAGTGTGACCCACTTAACCCAGGGCTACTGAGGTGAAAACACATCCTGGGTGTCCTGTCTAGCCTCCACAGATCTGGCTGTGGAAGACCTTTACAAGAATACCATTCCTCTGCATTCCTCTGAATACATACTGTAAAGCCACTCTCAAGGAAATGGGGGTCAAAAACAATCAAACATCAATATAGATAACTTACTGGCAAGACCAGAGCCTCTGATGCCGGGATGATGTTGTATTCCAATTACAATTGGAATATTACAATTTAGCATACTGTCAGTGTACATAACAGGCTCCCAGCTTTGATCAGTGCTATTCACCCCTAGATTAAAGCATGGAGATGGCTGACACAGTGTAATGCATATATTGTAAAACACAGGGTACTTGATTTGTTGACTAGATATGTTACACAATGTACAGTCCATTACAACACCAGATGTGTATATGTATATATGAAAAAGTTAGTAAGTTAGGATTTGGCACAAAACAACATGACCGTTCCTTTGGTACCTTGAGACTCGCCCACAACATGGGATTTCCTTGACGTGACAGGGTTGTTTGTGTTTTTGGAAGGTAAATATTTCACATTGTATGATAAACAGCACATACAGAAGGGATTACAATAATTACAGAAGAGATTATCACCCTCCTGCATTTCCTTGATGTTCACTTGGCAGTGACAGGGCACCACGGAAAATAACCCTCCACCGAGCCATTTGGTTCTAGCAACATGATTGGTAGAGCCAGTAATAACTGGGGGCACGTGATCCAACTGGAATCTATAATTACAAGCTGTTCTTTGGAAGACTTGCATGCATGTCGATAAAAAAAGAAAAGAAAAAGACTGCCTTGATTTGTGAAAAACATCTTGCTGGAGGCTTGGAAAAGATTTGGAAGACAAGCAACTGCTCAGCCTACTTTCAGAAATGTCTTTCCTTTCTGTCATTGCATGGTCAAAGCCCTGAACTGGCACCATGTTTTACTAAGAAGAGCAAATTACCAGTTGCTCAACCACAAGTAGAATAAACCAAGCTCAGATTGCTTAAACACTCTCGGTGCAGGTGTTCATCAATGTCTGTCTCATAACGTAATAGTGTGCAGTCTCTCTTTGGAAAAAACAATGCAGAATAAAAGTTATCTTCTATATATTATAACAAAGAGATTTTTGGAAGGAATTGATGTAAGCCCAGTATTAGACATGTTTTTTGCTATCAGCCCCCAACATTTAAAGTTTACAAATTAATCAGAAGTAAATAATAATAATAATAATAATAATAATAATAAGGTTTCCAGGTACATTTATGAGTGGAGAAAAGACAATTGCAGCCATCACAGAAACGGGGGAAGTGCCGATCATGAATTATTAGCTGGTGTAACATTGTGAGGGAAAGCACCAACACCTGCAGGGTGGATTTACTGACGGATATGTGGTGATTAGGAGAGCTGAGAGGTGTTGAGTACAGACAAGGCAGCGGCCCACAATGCTCCCGCTGAAAGGGAGGAAGAAAGAAAACTGTGGCTGAAGCCTCACTGTATCATTTACAGGGATTTGTTGATGACTTCGGTAAAGATCAAGGAACTACAGCCACCGAACATAAAAGCTGTGATTAGGCAAAGTAGACATCCCCCTGAATCTCTGGCATATTTGAATTTTTACAATGGAAACTTTCACTGCATAGCAGGCGGTATTTGGTGTTACAAGCAGGCATCCATTTAAATGTTTTCTCTCTTTTTCACATTCAGGCCTTTTTCAGTCTTTACATTTCATGTGTAAGAAAAAGGAAAATGGATTGCACTGAGATGCATTAAAACAAGCCGTTGAAAAAACGGTGCTCTCACAGAGGTAACCAACCTCTGTTAAACAATACTGAAAAGTAGCATGCATCTGTCTCATAATGTCTCTTATTGTATTCATTGGGACTAAAACATATGTTGGAAGTTTTTTTTTTTTTCTCCACTGGGCTACAATTGCAAACCAATTGTGTTGGGCTAGTCAGTAATTTACCAGTGCATTTAAAAGAGTTTTGAAAACTGAGCCAAATCCAGGTCAGTTTCTGTCTGGTTAAGGTGTTTCACAATTTCTCAAAAATTAACAATTTCTCAAAAAGTAGGTTTGACTTTTTCATAATAGCTGAAGGTCAAAGAATTGGAAACCAAACTGGCATCACACCAAGTTCTGAGTTAAGAGGCTCCAGAAAGACTTAACTGAAAAATATTTTTGAACAGATAGAAATATCTCCAATAATTATAATATAATAGTAATTATATTTTCAGGAACTTAGTCTGTTATTCTCACTAGATGAGTAAAATATTAAGGAGGTGGATAAGATGGGAAATGAGTAGACTCCTTATGTAGCTACAGAATAGCATTGTAATCAATTGCATTGCACTGAAATTAAGATGTAAATTATCACAATTTTTTTTTTTTCTGAAACCACTGAATCTTTGTAAAAGTAATACATGTTTTGGACAGCAACAGACGGTACTCAAAGATGCTGTACAACTAATTGTAAAATAAGTCAAACTGTGGTGTTGACTGCTCAAGCCGCATATTGTCAGCACATAGAAAATGTCTAATGTAAGGGCATGGATGTTGTACTGGGGAAATTGCTTGATTAATAAAAAAAAATAAAAAAAACTCAAGGCAGAATTATCTGTGCAAGAGAGCATTAAATCAAGTGTCCCACTTTTTCTGTTTTTCAGAAGATCTTAAAGAAGGTGTCCCGAGACAAATGCTTCCTGGGTCTTTATCCACTTTAAATGTACTGACTTTAAATTGTATTTGCCACCAGATAAGGGCTGTTTTCAAATATACTAAGAGGAAAGTGGATGAGTGCTGTGCAGATGCTGCAACAGAACCAGTTTCACTTCACCTTTAATAGACAGGTCCTCTAACATACAGGGCTTTACATGTGATGCAATATGGAGCGATCATCTTCCTCTCCACCTCTCCACTGGGGTGCTCTGTGGTACATTGCACATGGAGCCACGGACCTCCTTAGATTAGCGTGAGAACCAGGAGCAGCACTGGAACGTGGTGGCCCATGAACAATGCAAAGGGCCAAAGGTCAATGGAAATAACAATGCAGAGTTTACATATTTTAGGTTCCGAGCAGACAAAGGATTTTAGCCACTGAAGCTCTGTGATAGGAAAAGCCTCGGTGAAGTCCTCTCGCTGCCATGTCCTCTGTCTCAGTCTAATCTCCAAGTGTTTTAAGCAGGAGCAGAAAAAAATCACCAAAATGGACTCCTACACTGGGGAAATTGACTGGCCAACAGACATATGAAAACAGATTACATGATTTATTTACTTATACTGTAAATCTGTGTAAATCCACAAAAGACCCCCTAAACTGTAAAATAAAATACAAATTTACATGAAGAAACGGTGATTTGAGTGTTATTACATTTTGGCAAGTTGCTTCTTTGTTTATTTAAAGAATACATAGCAAAACTGAAATTTATTTTTAAATATATTGATGCATAACAAATCCGTTTTGGAAAACAGGTACATTTGTACGTTTATTTTTCTTATCCAACTTTTAATACAGATGCGTTGGAAATCAAGAGGTGCATATTTTTTTTTTAACTGTATAATGATGCAATACTGTCCTCTAGTGGAGCATGCTGGCCATTGACAGAGTGCACTTTACAAGGAAAAAACCTGCCTTTTCATTTTCACTTAAATCAGCAGCTACAATGCTATATTGGTGGATTGTGGAAGACACACCCTGTAAATCAATCCCCCTGAGTGTGATGACGTCCACAATTGCTCCCTACATTGAAGCCCGCCTCAATGTCTGTAGCTCCCAGCAGCTTTTTTCATGTAAGAGAGCCTACAACCGGGGTCAAGAGGCTAGTATTTCAGGGCCCAGCTGGCTGGCGGAGAGGAGGGATGTGCAGCCGTGGCCTCTCTTGTGGTGGCTCTGTCCCTTCTCTGTTTCCCAGCTGACACTGGACTCTGACCTTCAGGGGGGGCAGCGAAACTCTGCCAGCTCTCGAGAGATTCTGTCTTTTACCTTTCTTCTTGCAGTGTGAACACCTAGCAGGAAATCAAACAGGAGCAGTCCGACAAGTCAGAGCACAATATATAAATGCAAAAGAAACCACAAATGCAGACTCTTCTGTGCTCCCACAAGTGTACGCATACTAATACTCTGCAATGTTAGCATTGTAGTGTGAATACAATGAGTGTTGAACAGTGTACACATTGTGTCCCCACCCCGACCCACATCCCTCTGTCCACACTTTTTAGAAACTTACTTCTGTTTTTGTGTGTGTTTGTGTGTGTGATCCCTGTGATGCGCTTACAATAAAAAAAAAAAAAACACTTCAAATGTTTTAGTTTAAATCATGAAAAGCAGCTATAGAATAAAAAAGGGCAATATGTCAAAACTGTGTTCTTCCTTGGTTCTTCCCCACAAAAGCTTGCTCATCGCTCACCTGGTCCTGAAGTCCACTCCATCTGCTTCATCAGCCAACCCACTCCTCCCAGGTGACCTGGAAATGGCACAGCTCTTCAGTGTTCCCCTTTGACATTCCTGAGGGGGCAGAAAACACACTGGCCTTCAGGATCACTACAGGGCAGTTGAAAGAGACCGTGTGTTGACAGTCTATATACACATACACACAGGCACATTATAGATGCATATAACTTTTAAGAAGGAAAACATTCTCTGCAAAAGTAATCTATTATGAAACTAACTGAAATGGCAATATTGGGCTTAAACTGACACACCCCATCCGGAGTCAGGTGCTCTTTGTGATTGGATGCCCTACCTGCACGCGATTCCTCAGCCCTTGGGGACCCCCCCCAGCCCCCAGTGCCGGCTCCTGCAGGAGGAATCTGCAGGGCCCCTCCTCACCACAGGGGTCACTGAGGTTGGGGAGGGGGTTGCTGGTGATGAAGAGTCTGGTGTGGTCCTGGCTGAGCTGAGCTGAGCGGTACATCAGGCCCACCAATCCACTCTGCTGCTGGCGCCTCCTCCTGCGCGCTGGGCTGCTGCTCACATTCCAGGCTAAGGGGGTCTACAAGGAAGAGCAGTCTAGATGCACTGTGGTGCTGGACATGGGCACCAGGTTATGCACAGTAAAAAAAAAACAGCCACCATTTTCAGTGTGAAAGTGAGCTGGGTGCCCTTTTGTTCAATTCCAAAGGCAGATTCTCCCTAGCCTTAGTTACCAGTCACATAGAGACATCCAGTAGGGCAAGGATTCTAGAAATTGTACACTCCAGTTTTTCATGGTACAGATTGTTTGTACAGTTGGTGCTTTTCAACACATTTTCCAAAACGCTGGTCCCTCAAGCAGTCTTAAATTATTCATATTTTCAACTCCCAACAATGGGCCAAATTCATAGCACATTTACTGTCAAGCTAAGTTACCACTGGTTATTCTTAATGAGAAAAAAAACAGTTTAATGTTTCAGAAATTAGCAAATTCTTTTTTTCTTTATCTTTGTGTTTTTTGAAAAGGGGAGCTCAATTTATCAAGGTCTGCTTGTGAATAGGGTCCCTGTGTTTTCAGACTCTACTCCTACATAGTCATGCTTCTGTCAGACAAAAGTAGAACAAAAGCTGGAGGTGCTTTATGAACAAGAAACCTTCCCTAATATAAGTCTTGGCAACAAAAAGTAAATATTTAAAGTGCCTCTGTCAGAGCTTTGTAAATAAAGTGCACAGACTCCCGGGGCAGGCTGTATGTGATGAAATTAACTCCCCTGCAGTTCACCACAATATCACAGTGCCCGTTTCTTGGCTGTGTTGGCTCAGCACCTCCACTGGGACCAGATAGTGCTAGATAAGTTACAGTTAAATACCTTCAACGTACCCCGCCAAGAATGCAGAGGTAAAGATGCAGCAGTTACCTGAAGGAACAGAGGCTCCATCTTCATCAGCTGCAGGTGCGACTGTTCCCTGAGGGTCCTCCACAGCGCCTCTGCACTCACCTGCTCTGATAGAGAAGAGCCCCAGGGCAGGACTGGTCACTGTGGCAGCTGCCAGGACTGCAGCGCTATATTACATGCTCACTGCTATACATACACCACTCCAGTGCACACAGGCACTAACTCAGGACGTTCAGGTGGTAGAGGAACAATTATAATTATGAAGTGTTTTTTGTATCATTCACAATACCCTCAATGTTCTGCATATCTTCAACAGTATTCTCCCCAAGTCCCTTTTATTATTATTATTATTTATTACTATTTATTTATTAACAGATTCCCTTATCCAGGGTGATATACAGGTTAATGATTTACTTACAGGACAATTTATTTAATCCCCAAATGCTTTATTTAACATGGTTTTATAAAATGAGGCTAATACTACTACTACTACTACTACTACTACTACTACTACTACTAATAATAATAATAATAATAATAATAATAATAATAATAATAATAATAATAATAATAATAATAATAATGACTGAGAAAGACTTGATTCAGAATAAGCAGAAAACCAAAGAATTATTAGAAAATGAATAATTATTTTGTCGAGTTCTATTCAGGCAGTGGATAACAAACACTACACTCCTGTTCCACAAATGTTTGGTTACCATGACAGATAATTGGATCAGAACGGTTTTAGATTATTATTGTTTCTGTTTTGCTTGTTAATGTTTAACAGACCCAGAAACGTGCTCTTGCTGATTAACATGACTCTGCACTACTGTGCGCCGACAGAGGGGGCTTAGTTCTCCGAATACTGAGGCCAAGACTTCTAGGCCAGGAGCACAGAAGCCCATGCTCCCTTCCAACATGCTTGATAATTACTTTCTTTGAAGTATTGGAAATATTTGAACTACTTTCTACATAGACAGATAGATAGGGCACACAGAAAAAAGACAGTGCCGCTATTTTAAATTTCTCTTCTTCACTGAATCTAAAACCTAAAGCTCTGCCTAACTAAGGAGCATACCTCCCATCTGCTCCAGGACCCGAAGCACCCAGGGGCTTGTCTTTGTATGAGGGGACTGGGGCCTGAGGAAGTATTCGGCCTTCTCTCGTCCAAACAGCCTGTGGAGAGAAACCAGTGAGGGCAACAGCTGACTAAAAACAACAAGAGCAACAGAGAACCAGGGGGAAAAAGAAAAATAATCACATAATCAATGAACTCCCAGAGTGTTCACCTTGTTCTGATGGGCTATGGAGCACTATTCAAGGGCCAGACAAAATCAAAACTCTGGCCTACCTGCAAATCACAATTTCCAAACTTGTACGATATTTTGGTTTATTTTACTTTCCGAGGGCACTTTATACTGCTTAGAAATTAAATATGTGACAGGGTACACGTTTATAAAAAAAAACATAACTGAATGATTGATTTACTAATTGATTGACTGATTGATTGAATCTGGGACCTAAGAGAAGAAATTGCCAGGCATGAGTAATCCATGGGGGGGGGGGTCACTGACTGAAGCTATAGTTGAAACATCAGGACATTAGGGGTTTTTCAAGACACAACCAAATCAGTACCTGTACAGATGGGTGTGAAAGCTGGGCTCTGGGGCAGGTTTTTCTGCTGGTTTGTCACTCTCACAGCTCTCACTGCCTGTTGGCCAGGAACTGCCAGAGGGGTCTTGTGACTGGGGAAGCATGACCTGGAAAACGAAACCAAGAGAGACAAGAAAATGCGTTTCTGCCAACAGTGGAAAAATCTGCCCCTGTAAATCTTATTATATTATGCTGAAGTTGAAATCAGTCTCAATTACTGACATAAACTGGAATAACATACTACAGGATAATTTGAATAGTAATTTTGTTGAGCAGATGCTTCATTTTCCGTTTCAGAAATACTGCAGGCAATACTCTCTTAATGTGATTCCCAAGCTAAGAAACTCAAGAGGGTGGTCTTAAAGTCTTAAGTAGTATATTAACCCCTGTGATTTGTCAGGAAATCTTAACGATGCAGCAGATAGTCCTCAAGTTGTGCTGGGATTCTGAAAGCATATGTAACAAAATTTATAAAAATAAATCACAGTTTTATCAGACTTGATACGTTATTATTTTTTTTTTACTTTAACACCCTTTTTCAAGTAAAATAGACAACAAAATTATAAAAATTATTCTCACCAGTGAAATGCGTATTATGAGGATTGACTTCTTTACCCTCTCAGGCCCTAGTCAGCTCTTTTCTCTGAGCACTCCTAAGAAGGCCTCAGTAAAAAGATGAAAGATTTTCCCCCGAAATGCATCAAGAGTATCCCTGCGCACCAGTGCAGTAGTTTGGCGGTTTGGCGGTGGTAGATGTGGGCTGGGAAATTTATGAGGCAGGGTTGCTGGGCTGCATGTAGCGGAATCCTCCAATGAAAATCAAACCTGCCCATGTTATTTTGTCAGGATGAAGATTGTGGGTTGCTCTATTGTGCGTTTAATGATTGACTGCCTGAGTGTGGGTCCGGACCTGCTCTTGTTAATCCCAAATTGACTTTCAGAAGAGGAGAGGGAGTCTATAATCATTAACAATGCTCAGCAAGGGGGATGTCTTATGAGGAAACACAGAGGGAGATAAAAGGGAACAGTTGAAATATGAAATTCATATTCAAATTCGGTCTCTGTGCGAGGTTAATTCTTCTTCTTCTTCTTCTTCTTCTTCTTCTTCTTCTTCTTCTTCTTCTACTAATACAAATGAGCATGAACCCCTCAATTCAGCCAGTGAGCTCACAAGAGCTATGCTACACATCATAATGATTTCCATTTCATCAGAAGTGCTGCTTAGGGGAAGGACACTCGCAGTCAACTGAAAAAACTGTAACATTTACTGGAAAAACTAACATTTATTTAAAAACTGTAACATTTACTGAAAAAACTGTAACATTTAACTGAAAAAACTGTAACATTTAGAAGCATGTGGCCACTACAGTGTCAGGTTTGCAGAATTATTGTTTTCCTGGATTAACTCATCCAAGAAGATTTCATTTGTGAACGTTGTCGGCATGTTTAAGTCCTAGAGATCAAGGTCCGTGATCTTGAGGCTCAGCTTGTTGATCTGCGCTGTATTGTAGTGATATAGAAGAATTTGTCAATCAGCCAATTAGAGAGATAGTGTGCACGCCAAAAACTAGGACAGTTGAGAACTTAGAGCAGGAAAGTGTAGAAAACTGCTGGGTTATAGTAGGTCGTAACCACAGAAAAGGGCACGCACATCCCTTAGAGACACCCCAAGAGCTAGAAATGCCCAACAGGTTCCAACTGCTGGACACCGAGTTGGACAGTGACAGCTCAGAGGGTGATGGGAGGGCAGTTGAGCACCATGGTGCCCACTCTGCCCCAGAACAGGGAGGTAGTTATAGTAGGAGAGTCGATTCTTAGAGGCGTAGATCACACTAGTGATAAGGAGACCCGCATGATATCTTGCCTGCCTGGTGTTCAGGTTGCAGATCTCCCTAAACTAGTAGATGGGCTACTGGCCAAAGCCGGGGGGAATCCACTGGTCATGGTCCACATTGGAACCAATGACATAGGAAAAGGAAGGACAGAGGTTCTGCAAGACAAATTTAAAGAGTTAGGAAAGAAACTAAAGAGCAGAACCTCCACGGTAGTTTTCTCTGAAATACTTCCAGTACCACATGCATGGCCAGGGAGACAGGCAGAGATTAGAAAGTTTAACACATGGTTGAAATCTTGCTGTAGGGAAGAGGGTTTTAGATTTATGGAGCATTGGTCTTTCTTCTGGGATAGAAGACCAGATGGTCTACATCTAAACAGAAGGGGGGCTAATGCATTGGGAGAGCGTATGTGCAGAGTAATTGAGAATCTTTTAAACTAGGGACCAGGGGGACAGGGAGCTCTGACAATGGGAGATGTTCCACTAAGGAAAAAAAAACCGAGGGAAACTGCTAGTAGGAAAGTCCTGAAATGTTTGTACCTTAATGCCAGGAGTATAAGGACCAAGATGTTAGACCTAGAAGCCACAGTGCTGGCATGTGACTATGATGTTGTAGGAGTGATAGAAACATGGCTTACAAAA
The DNA here is from genome assembly GCF_036373705.1 of Amia ocellicauda. Taxonomy (NCBI): domain Eukaryota; kingdom Metazoa; phylum Chordata; class Actinopteri; order Amiiformes; family Amiidae; genus Amia; species Amia ocellicauda. The sequence goes on from NC_089852.1 coordinate 12,770,137, forward strand.
AATGATGGGGATGAATACAAGTTGAAAGGATACACACAGTTTAGGAGGGACAGGCAAAATTGAAAAGGTGGTGTGGTAGCATTATATGTGAAAAATGACATTCAGGCAGAAGAACTCAAATTCGATCCTGCTAACGAAACAGAATCTTTGTGGGTTAAACTTTTGAATAAAAGATCCGGAGGATTAGCGGTAGGAGTGTGTTACAGACCACCCAACTCAGATATTCAGAAAGATGTTGCATTGTACAATGTAATCAGGACTGCATGTAGCAAGGATGTGGCTGATATAATGGGGGATTTAAATTTCCCAAACAGAGACTGGGAAAGCCCAGTGGGGACTACAGAAGCAGAAATAGAAATGGTTGAGATGGCAAATGACTGCTTTCTAATTCAATTTGTCAGGGAACCAACCAGAGAGAGTGCATGCATTGACTTGATCTTTTCAAATGACCAAGATAAGAGTCAGAGGGACACTTGGCAAACTGTGATCACAATATGGTTAGCTTTGAGGCATTCTTTCAAAAAACAAGCACCAAGTCTAAAACAAAGGTCTACAATTTTAGATAAGCAAACCTTGAAGGTATGAGGCGGCACATAGAAGAGTAAGACTGGAGCACACTGGATACAGATTCAGTTGAAAATGCATGGTTATATTTTAAGAATATACTACTTGAGGCTCAGGAGAAATTTGTACCAAAACGTAGCAAATTGAGGACCAAAAAACATTGGCCAAAATGGTTTAATAGAAGTATGCAAAAAAATACCAAGAGAAATAAAATGTTGTATAGCGCATAAAAAAGGGATAGAGATTAAACAAAATACAAAGAATATGTTGGACTGCAAAGAGATCTTAAGAAAGGGGTCAGGAAAGCAAAGAGGGAAATAGAAACATAGCTCTTGGAGCTAAAACTAATGCAAATGTTTTCAATACTACAACAGCCAGAGGTCAATAAAGGCGGAAGTGAAACAGATAAAGGGCAAAAATTGAAGTATCTTGGAAAACAAACAAGATGTGGCAATTGTTCTAAATGAGTATTTCACAGAGATTTTTACAAAACAATCAGTCCAGTCAAACCATAAGAGAGATTAGGATAAAATAGGAGGAGGTACTAAAGGGACTAGCAGAATTAAAATCAAAGAACTCACCTGAGCCAGATGGGATATTTCCAACAGTACTTAAAGAAATTAGGGAAATAATGTATAGGCCGCTAACTCAAATATTCCAAATGACACTTAGAACAGGGGATGTGCCAACAGACTGGAAGACAGCAAATGTCATACCAATCCACAAGAAAGAGGACAAAACTGAGCCAGGAAATTACAGACCAATCAGTCTCACCTGCATCACTTGTAAAATGTTGGAAAAAATGATTAGACAGAAAATAGAGGAGCATCTTAATGAAAACCATATTCTTGGAGATAGTCAACATGGGTTTAGACGAGGCAGATCATGTCTTTCTAATTTATTAGATGAAGTAGATGGATTATGAACTGGCTGATGTATAGGAAACAGAGGGTGTCGATTAGAGGAGTTGCTTCTAACTGGAGTGAGGTTGTTAGTGGAGTTCCACAGGGATCAGTATTAGGGTCTTTGCTTTTTCTAATCTATATTAATGATCTGAACTCTGGTATAGTTAGCAAACTTTTCAAATTTGCAGATACAATCTTGGCAGCACAGGTTATTCAAAGGGACTTAGATAATATTCAGTTGTGGGCCGACACCTGGCAGATGAAATTCAATGTGGACAAGTGCAAGGTAATACAAGCAGGTCACAAAAATGTCCACTATAATTACACTATGGGAGGAACAGAACTAGATGAAGTAATGCATGAGAAAGACCTAGGAGTCTATGTGGACTCCTCACTTTCTCCATCCAGACAATGTGGGGAAGCAATAAAAAGGCAAACAGAATGCTAGGGTATATTGTCAAATCAGCTCTGGCTTCCCTGTGCCCCTTACCAGGATAAGTGGTTTTGAACATGGATGGATGGAAGTAATGTTAAGACTGTACAATGCACTAGTTAGACCTCATCTGGAATACTGCGTACAATTCTGGGCACCACACTTCAAGAAAGATATCGCTGCTCTAGAGGCTGTTCAGAGGAGAGCAACCAGACTTATTCCAGGTCTGAAGGGAATGTCCTACTCAGAGAGACTGAGGGAACTGAACCTTTTCACCCTGGAACAGAGGAGACTACGTGGGGACTTGATTCAAGTCTTCAAAATCATGAAGGGCATCGATCACATCAAACCAGAGGAGCTTTTCCAGATCAGCAGGGACACATGCACCTGAGGACACAAATGGAAATTGGGCTTCAAGGCATTCAAGATGGAAAACAGGAAACACTTCTTCACACAGAGAGTTGTCACAATCTGGAACAAACTCCCCAGCGATGTGGATGAAGCTGAAAATTTGGGAACATTTAAAAATAGACTGGATAGGATCCTTGGATCACTTAGTTATTAATGGAGTTTTTTCTCTCAGCCCCCCATAAAATACAACAAAAGAATGAGAATGAAGAAGTAACCCTGCAAAACACTAGTCACCAACCCAGCCCCCACCCCGATCCTGAACACCTTTTCAAAGCCCCTCTAAAACTTGAAGTCTAGAAACGCCCCTGGGGCAGAGTATCAGTCCTCACGATTGACTGCAAATGTGACTTGCACAACACTGATTACAAGTCAAGCGGCAGGCTGCGCTACGTGAGAAAGTCAAAGGTTTTGTCCTTTGAGTCTTTAAACATTTGCCAAACCACAAACATGGAAGGCAAAGTTTGTTTGGGTCTACATGAAAGGAAGAAACCTTTGCAAATATTTATCATCCAATTGTTTTCTTCATTTTTAAGGAAACAGGGAAGAAACACACAAGTGCACATGGTACACGGTCTCCTCTGCAGAGAACAGGGATTCATTTGCTTAGGATAGTATGGGGTACTTCAGATTCCCAACCACCACAGACCAATTGACAAAAGCTAATACACTGTGTCACAATGAAGCTCCCTTGAAGGGGGGTAAGCGACCTCTTGAAGTCAGATTTGAGGTGTGCATTTAGCACACTCTGAAGCTACTGCCATTAACTGAATGTGCTGCTCCATCTCTGAAGATATGCAAAGGCCCTTGGGTTCAGTGCTTGCAATCCACACACATAGAGTGTCTGCATTTTCAATGAAAAAATATTTTGTGGGGGTTGATATTTTCACATCGTTGGACAGCCAGCTGATGGCTTGTCTTTGTTATTCTTACCTGTGGCAGTTTGCCGTAGGTTGAGGTCAAGATCAGTTCCCTGGGGGGTGTAAAACCCTTCAACACAACCGATTTCAAATGGTGCTAGAAACTATAGCAGACTCTGAACACCAAAGGAAATCAGTCATCCTGAGAAAGGCTAGAAGTCAAAGGGCACCTTGAGTTCCTTCCACCAAGACACTGCAAAACACAGGACAGAGTGCATCAGACACCAAGCTGAACTACACAACTGAAATATTGCTTAAATATTGGTATGAGAGAATAGCACCTTTCGTTTAGCATCATGGTCAATAGCTTTCTTTGTACTTTTAACTAGCAGACTTTTAATCATCTTGCTTATCAGTGGTATATCATCACATGCAAACCTATGAAGTATTTGATCCAGCTGAACCAGCAATTTTGGTTTCAGCTTAATATTATTTGAACCAGAGCTTATTTAAGTACTAAGGGAAAACTGCAAGTAATGAAAACTATAATCCATAAATAATTGTCTTAATGTTCCTACAATGGTCACTTAGACATTTTCCAATTGAAGGTAAGTTACACTATAATAGGACAGCAGCAATTATTAGAAATGCATTAACAATGATCCCAACCATGTACGTTTCATGCTGGTATGAGACCAGAAATACATGACAGCATAGAGAAAAAAATACAAGACCATTCAACAGTAATGTTTAAAAAAAAATGTAAAGTACAAATAAGGGAATGCAAGCCATGATATTTCAAACTCTATGGAACAGAGGAAACTGAAAACAGTTCAGTCAATGTCATATTCCAATTGTTTTGCTCAGCAATCTGACTGGAGAGCTTACCAAGGCTGACCTCAGCTGCAGCGCAGAACGGGGTGTTTCTCACTATCCCAGCTTTACTTTGCAAAAGGTCACATCTGAGGTCAGAATTGCTGTGGTGGAGGAGCTGTGGCTTACCCCCAGAGCCTCCTGCAGGGCACCTTAGTCCTCCATTGCTCCCTGGCTGCTCCTGCCTTTACAAGAGGTCAGAAATGCTGCTTCCTGTCATGACAGTTTAGCCACGGGCAGCTGAGTCTGAAAGGAGACCTCCACGCTTCAACGTGGCACTGGCTCCCAGGCAGCCGAGGGAACAATGCTGGAGAGGACATCGACTTGGCAAACCCTAGGAGGGCCAACTCCTTCCCCACACTTCTTTACAATTCCGTTTAAGGACCAATTATCATCAGAATTCAATTTTTATTTATTTTTTAATTAAAAAGAGTCTTCTTAGTATTTGTCACCACCATTACATTTTTTGAGTTTCCCCATTTGTACATTATTTTGTAACGGTTCTGACTTCACTTAACTAGTAAATAGATAAATACATTAGAAGGCTTTGATCAAGGCCCAAATGTTCTTGAAATGGAACTTCAGACCCGTATAAGTGTCCATTTGTATGAAATAGAAGGAGAATTTGCTTCATTACCTACATATTTTGGAAAGGTACACAGAGACTGAAAGGCCAGTCTGACAGACCCGTGTGGCTCAGGATTCAGGATCATCGTTTACAGAGTGGAAACAAACATCCAATAATATAAGATGGTGGTGGAAGTGGGGAGATTTCAGTCAGGAGAACCATGAACTATTAATACGCCTGGAGAGCAGGTTAGAAAAACAGGTCAAGACTGAGATCACCAGAAACAAAGGAGGACAACACCCTGTTTCTCACCCCCCCCCCCCCCCCATAACTGCAGCAAGAATGAATCAAGACACATCCACGTGTGCACAAAGGGAGTCACTTTCAGGTCACCTCAACACGCAGGCCCTGGAGGCTGCTTGGTTGCCGCCGTGCCTTGGTGTTAAGCTACCAATGCACCTTTGCTTCAACACACCCATCTTTCTGCAATGCCTCCTGGATAATAAGACAGTACCAGAGCTGCAGAACAGTACAATCCTTATTACAATTTACTGGGGTCAGATGAATTTCGCTACCCTTTATAATGCATTAGTAGAACATCACATCCTTGAAAATATACATTTATTTTTTTGAAAAGAATGAGAAGTAATTTGCTCCAATTCCACAAATATTGTACTGCACTGTCAGTCCATATCATATTATTTGGGGAACAAAATATTCTTTATTAAGAAATAAGAATCAAGAAAATAGGTAGAAGATGTACACAGATCTATTCCTCCCTATGACCTAATAGTCCCTGTAGAGAAACGCACACATATCTTTTTCTCAACCAAGCTGCCAATTTACCCCCTTTAGCTTGTAAAATGAACACCAGTGCCTCCATCCAGGTACTTCATAAAGTCTGCTGGACTGACACAAAGGTGACCTCATGGGTTGTGTAATGCTCTCACGGGCTGTTCTATGACTTTCAGGGATTTCCGAGAAACCAAGTGTATCTACACAAATACAAATGGATACCCCTAATTGTATTCATTAATTAGGGTCATTTGGGCAAAAATAATTAAGCCACGGGCACTCCTTGAAGAAGGATTCAATCTATGCTTAGAGCTATACTTAATCTGACTGGTAACATCTTGGGTGTGAAGGGGAGTATAATAGAAATGCCAGTTTGAGTGAATGAGAACAACATGGGACAGCTTTATTTGGAGCACATAAATACATCAAGGCTACATGGTAATCACTGTTTTGATGATGTTTTCTGTGAGAGAGATGAGTTGACAACAGCAGCAGGTCTTGATGCCAAAGACCACCTCCTAGTTAAAGTTGCTTTCTTTGGATAAAGGTGTCAGCTCAGTGACTTACTGTGGTACGTTCTCATGAGCATGATTATTAATATGGGTACAGCTCCATATTGATGGATGGCTGCAATCTTCTCCAAGACTGTGAGAGAGGCTGAGTGAATACAACCTACAACAATGACATCCTGCTTTTGGCCATTCAACCACTGTCTATAACAATCCATTTCAATCCTAATTCAAATAACTATTCAAAGGCATTCCTCTTTCATCATGTTCAAGATCTCATTTAAAGACTTTGATTGGTGTTCATCAGCTCTGAGATGATGGACACGCCTCCTACCAGAGTTACAAATCATCCCAAATCCCAATTTTGCAGACAGGCCAATTCTCCAATTTTACTTGAGTCACAACATTCCCAATGACTGATCATTATTTGAAAAGATGGAGGAGCAGAAGTGGTTTCTGATCATGAATATGCTATAGCCACAATATTATACAACACTTAGCAACAACAAATGTTCCAAATTGAACATTATGCATATTTAAAAACCTTTTGAATTCCTTGTTTGCGTAACACAATAAAGCTGAACACGAACATTTGCTTATACAAATAAGTTCAGAAATGCTTTTGTATCCAAAAACTCAAAACATCCTGCATGTCATGACATGGATGGCAGGGTGGGAAATGTTTGCTGCTAAGTGTTATACAGATTTCATCCATTCACACACAAACTCACCATTCAGGTGTAGCATAGTACTTAAGCAATTCAAAGTTTATTTATACCAGTGTACAATATATAATATATGCACCACTGGCATGCAAGTGATATTTTTTTTTACTATTCCTTGATTAATGCGAATCAGCAAAATCAACTGAGAACAATATCAAGAACAAAAATAATACTTCCTTCAAGCAAAGTTAAGGTGTCCCCGTAGCAGCATCGAATTAACACTAAAGCCAGAACAATCAGTGCTTTCAGAAGGAAAAAGCTGCTTATGCAGCCGATACTCTACATAAACACCTAGCACGCACAGCTTACTGTTTGCAGGAAGTTCCAGAGGGAGTTCCAGAAAAGGGGATAGGAAATTTCAGAACAGGCTGACAGAGTATCCAGTGAAGTGCTTGACTGGAGCCAGGCAGACACTGCCAAGCACAAGGGTGGGGACCTGAATAGTGCTAGGCAGGCGCAACCCACTCGCAGTGAGCATGCTCCCTACCCAACAGGCCTCTGTCTTCCTGACAGGGGCGGGGTACCTTTCAGCCAGGCCTGGCACCTTGATAATAACAGTATCGCAAAGAAAACAAAAAAGAAAAGGGTACTGTAATGAAGCACCAATATCACCATTAACATGAATAGCTGGAGCAAGGGCAAATTCCAAGGAGTTCTGTAACAGTGCCATGATACATTTTTATAATGGGTATCCCCTATCATGGCTGGGGCGGAGCAGTTTATAGAACACACACAATGCACGGGACGTATTATAAGGAAGTTAGGTGAAAATCATCTATGTGACACGCAATCACTTCCTAGTTTTTAAATTATATTGTTTGGTATTAATCTTCCTGCTGGCGACTGACGTAAAAGTAAAAATAGATAAACTCAGATGCAGCCATTGTACTGTGGTCTTTGCAATAAATTCTGCTTTTAGTAGATTATTATGACTAAAAAAAATATATATATATATATATATATATATATATATATATATATATATATATATATATATATATATATATAATTAAAATAGCTAATAGCTTTGCTTGCATACTCCTTCATATATAACTTAAATTAAATTGCTCCTTCTTTTAATAGTTAAAAAGACCTACAGTATTATTTTGTAGTTGTATAATGAAATAGGGAATGAGATTAAACTAAACAAATGACAAAGAAAAGGAGTAGCAACACTCTTTTGCAGATTGCAGCTTGATTCTCCTGTTCAGATCACATCACAATTAAGGTGATCTCTGTAAGCTACTGAATCACCAGCACTTAATCAGTCAAATTAGGTAATCTTTCATAGCAACGCTGGACATGCATGGGATTTCAATGTGTGGAGTGTGCACTAGGAGTAGGGTAAGGGATGACAAAGACTACTTTAGTCTTATATAGCTACGGTCAGGAATTTAATCAGTCTCTAGTTAATAATATAATATATATATATATATATATATATATATATATATTTTTTTTATTTTTTTTTTTTTTTTTATTATTTTTTTTTTTTATTTTAATGTAGTAAAGGTGGGTCCTCCCTGGCTTTGATCCCTGCCACAAAAGCAACCCAATTGCCGTAAATCACTGAACAACACAGACACACCCTACCTGGCAAAACATTTCCACTTACAAAGCTACTTCAAATACAGATATATTTAAATAATAATAATAATAATAATAATAATAATAATAATAATAATAATAATAATAATCATATTTTTTTTAAATCAGCAAATACAAATATTTCCTCTACTCTCAAGAGTGCAACAGCCAGGCTACACCCTTCAGGATTCAGAAGCAGCAGCTCGAGGGAGGCTCAGACAGTCAGCTCTGACAGAACCACAGGAACGGACCCCATGGCTATCAGATACACAGCAGGTGCAAAACTCGGTACATCAGTAAGGCTCTTCAACAGTCTAACCCCTTCTCACTCCTCCACTTACCTTTCAACAGGGCAGGGTGGGGCTGAAATCCACAATGCTTTGTTCTGCCCACTAACTTCCATTGACGACTCAGATGCTGCCTCAGTCCCTGCTGTTGTTCAGGTACTGTTGGCGAGTTCCCCTCAGAGACTCACTCGAGAGCTGGCAGTTCTGTTTGGGAGTGGAAGAGAACAATTCCTTCACCCCTAACCGCTCCCCCTGCCCCCCGCACTCTCGCAGTGACTCCACCTATTACCCCCTAGTTGTCCAATACTTACAATACGAATTCCTCAGACAGACCCCCCTCTACAGTCCATGTGCCTGCCTCATTAACCTCCACTCAGTGCATATTTTTTCTGCTTTACTTTTCCTTTTACAGTTTTAAAAAGCAGTGCACACCTCCATCCCACTCTAACACTTGGTTCTTTGCTTTTCCCTGGCAGTCATTTTTATCGGTTTAAATAATTCCTAATGCATGTGTAAATGGCCACAGACAGCAGGTGCATTAATATCTTGAAATTAGTTGGGCTTCAGACATTGCAAAATAAAGTCCCTGAATGTCCCTTTGAGCCTCTGTTTATATCACATTCAGACAGATAAAATTTCTGACAATATCTGTCTCTTCCACATCTCTGGACTGGAAGGGAAGACAGGTACTTAAATTCCTGTACACCACAAAGTGATGAACTGAGCACCCCAAAAGGAGGTGACTGCCCACCAAAAATATTCTTCGCAAATTACAGCAGACTTTCCAAAAATGAGCATCCTCATAACTGTCCCCCCTTATTTTCTCAAAATAGGTTGTCCAGTGTTCCCTTTTAATTACAGATCATGCCATGCAAGAAAGCACATTGTGCACCATTCCTTGTGTGTGCAGGGTTTATAACACTCAGACAGTTATGACAGAATCTCAGTTCCAGCCAATCAAGTCTACTCTATAATTGGTTCATATACATAGCTATACAATAAGAGATGACTACTCGTTCAGTCCCTGTGTTTGTGAAGGATTCTGTATTTTTTTCCTTCTTGTGGATACCGAGCTGTGCTAGTTTGTGCAATAGTTCAACTGATAAGAATATTAACGTACTGATATCACACTGTATTCCTCTTATGCTCATCTCCTGCAAAGTATCCCTTTCTCAAACAGTGTGTAGTAAGTACAACCGCAGGCACATTATGAAATGCTGACATGTGATGAGTCGTGTGACAGCAAGTAGCTTTTGAGCCCCCCCACCCCGCCACCACGGCCGCCTAGCCCACCCACCACAGCACAAACGTTCCCGAAACAAGAGAGCGATGGCGATGGGCCACAGGGCTCAGCATGGAGAATTGAAGACACAATGTGGCTTACAAGAGAAAGCAATTACGCTCAACACAGATCTGCACAACTGCAGGGGTCTTCTTCCTCTCCCCTAGTCAAACAGGAACCCTCTCAAAAGGAGGCGCAGGAAGTGTATTGTGGTTCTCCATGACTGTATGACAGCAGAGACTTGCAATAATGGATTGAACCAAACCCAATGTTTTCCTTTCTTTGTATGTGTGTGTATGTGTGTGTGTGCATGCAAGTGTACGTGTATAGCAAGTATAAAATCAAGCCCTAGCCAGGAAAAACTGGCTGTTTTTTTATGATTAATAACAATAAACAAATACACAGAGTGGACAAGTACATATGGAAAGTGACCCTGGTTAAATGTGGAACATTTGGGAAGCAATGTAACCTGTTTTCTCTCCTTCAGGGATTATGTAAAAAAAAGTGCAAAATACGTGATTTAATATACATCGAAATAGGCATAAACTGATAACATTTTAGATTCCCCCCACAGACACACACAGATTCTTATTTGCTATGTCATCTAATTCTTCTAGTAAAGTAAAAAGAGAAACAATAGCTGAATGACAGGAAGTGACACGGGGAACTACAACTAAAAAGTTGGGACAGTATGGAAAATGCAAACAAACAAACAAAGAGTCATTTGAAAACACATTATTAACACATTATTTGATGTTTTACTTTGTGAATTTAATTTATTTTTGAAAATATACACTTATTTCAAATCTGGTGACTGCAACACACTCCAAAAAAGTTGGGACAGTCGACTGTTAACCACTGTGTAACATCACCTTTTCTTTTAATAACACTTATTAAGCATTTGGGCACTGAAGACACCAGTTGGTTAAGCGAGCTGAATTTTCCCCCATTTATCCATTATGCATTTCTTCAGCTGCGCAACTGTACGGGGCCTTCGTTGCCTTATTTTGCGCTTCATAATGCGCCACACATTCTCAATGGGAGACAGGTCAGGACTGCAGACAGGCCATGCCAGCACCCACACTCTCTGCTTACGCAACCATGCGCTTGTAATCCGGGCAGAATGTGGTTTGGCGTTGTCCTGCTGGAAAATGCAGGGACGTCCCTGGAAAAGACAACATCTGGATGGCAGCATATGTTGCTCCAAAATGTGTACATATCTTTCTGCATTAATGGTGCCCTCACAGATGTGCAAGTTACCTATGCCTTGGGCACTGACACACCCCCATACCATGACAGACGCTGGGTTTTGGACCTGACGCTGATAACAGCTTGGATGGTCCTTTTCCTCTTTGGCCCGGAGAACATGACAGCTGTTTTGTCCAAAAACTATTTGAAATGTTGACTCGTTGGACCACAAAACACGAATTCACTGTGCTACTGTTCATCTCAGGTGAGACTGAGCCCAGAGAAGTCGGCTGGGCTTCTGGACAGTGTTGATGTATGGCTTCTGCTTTGCATAGTAAAGCCTTAACTTGCATCTGTGGATGCAGCAGCGAATGGTGTTGACTGACAAAGGTTTACCAAAGTGTTCCCGAGCCCATGTCAGGATATCCATTACAGACTCATGACGGTTTTTAAGACAGTGACGTCTGAGAGATCGGAGATCAAGCGCATTCAGAAGTGGTTTTCGGCCTTGCCCTTTACGCACCGAGATTTGACTGGATTCCTTGAATCTTTTAATTATATTGTGCATTGTAGAAGGTGAAATGCCCAAAATCCTACAGATTTGTCTTTGGGGAATGTTGTTCTCAAAGTGTTGGATTATTCTTGGCAGATTGGCGACCCTCGACCCATCCTTGCTCTTGAAGGACTAGGCATATTTTGGAGGCTCCTTATATACAATGATTACACGATTGCCTCACCTGTTTCACATCACCTCCTTATTTCAACTTGTCACATCGATATTAGTCCTAAATTGCCCGTCCCAACTTTTTTGGAACGTGTTGAATGCATCAATTTCAAAATAAACATTTACCTTCAAAAAACGATGCAGTTGATTAAAAACAAATACCTTGTCTTTATATGTTTTTTGTTTAAATACAAGTCAAAGTACATTTACAAATCACTCCTCTTTGTTTTTATTAGCATTTTCCAACTTGTCACAACTTTTTCAGAATTGGGGTTGTATTACATTGACACATGGATAAAGTCACACAGCATATAAAATAACATGCAGTACAGTCTAGATTAGAGTCTATTAGTCTATCTACAGCCTATTAGAAATATGCAGACTTCCCTTTTACAAAAACCATGTAACATTGTGTGCCACTTAACCCTCCCAATCAGGGGTTGGCACCATGACGTTGCATGACGCGGACATGACTAAATTACAAGACTCAGTTACGGACATGTGTAGTTGGTGCAGTCAGAGCTCCCCTCTCGGGATTTGAACCACTCACCACAGGCGCCCCTCCAAGTGCTCCGCAGTCCACACAGTAGCAGCTCCTTCCAGCCAGTAGTGATAAGCCTGCTATGCCAATCACTGTACTCAATACGTTGTACTGATTTACAGAGAGGTTACGTCACTTGTACCATGCTCATATACCAAATGGGCTCTCTTAAATTCATGTTCAAGTCCTTTATTGTCATGTGCACAGAGAAACAAGTTACACTGTACAATGAAATACTTACTTTGCGCTTCCTCCTGATGCCATTAAAGGGAATAAAGATCTAGAATATATCCATTTTTTAATAACAGGATATAGAAAAAAGATTGCTTTTGAAATTCATATTAAATGTAACATCTGTATTACATATCTATAGAAATTTCAATTCCATATAAATGTACCAACTTGCATAAACAAATAATATAAAAAAACATGCAATTAAAGTTTAATTAATAATTAGTTTTAAATTAATTACACATGGCTTGGGGGAAAATTAGCCTGTACACGAAGTGTGTATTTAATTTAAAGGCATGCAGAGATGGGGAAAATGTGCAAACTACACACAGACAGACCCCCCAGCTTTGAATCAAACCCAGGACCCATGAGGCAGCAGCGCTAACTAATAATAAAAAAAAAAACGTTCACAATGTGAACGTAGCTAACGTAGCAATTGCAAAATTAGGTTTCATAGGTAAAATGTATATTTCTCAACAGCCTGTAAGTCGTACGTTATTTTGAATAAATTAGTAATGGACCTGATTTTGTTTTAACACGGACACAATGCCAATCCCTGCCAATAACCTGACTGGTTATTATAAAGGAAAGGTTTTGGCCCTGTCCAACAGTGCAAGGGTTTGGAAGGGCTGCCCATCACAGACCCACTACAAACACTACAGACAGTGTTGCCTGGCTGAGGAACAAGGTACATACAAGCCCGTGGTGCTGCTGCTTGCCCTAAGGGAGAGACTCCAGCCCCTCAGGTCTGTTTGATGCCGACCAGCAGGTGAATCCACCAGTTGGCCTGGACCGTCCAGCCCAGCTGCTCGCAGATGTTGATCTGCTGGAGGAAGTGCTCCCGAGCGGAGCCCTCGTCCCGCTCCACCTGCAGGGCCTCCTTCAGGTAGAGGATGTCCTCGGAGCAGCTGAGCTCAGGGATGCCCGTGAGTGTCATGAGGGAGAAGAGGGTGATCAGCAGGCCAGAGTGACAGCGCAGTTCCAGGTAGGCCTGGATACACGTCTCCTGCAGAGGACAGGGAGCTGTCACAGTGACCCGCTCTGAGCATTGCCTTTGGTTTTTCTCCATGAAAATTTTAAATGGTGAATCATTTATCTTTCATTTTTGAAACAGTGCATTCTACTCCTCCAATGTCTGCTCACCTTCCACCCAACTCCTGCCTACAACCAGCCTCAGAAACCTGTAGGCACACACATGCATAAATCTGATGCATGGCTTCAGGCAAAACACTTCCTTCTGGACTATGATTCCAACACTGATACAGCAGAAACAACATGCCAAGTAAGAGGACAGACTTTGTCAAGGAAGTCCATTGGACTGAGTGTTTTTCTATGTATTGGGAGAAATGACCAATGTGCTTGAACCAATTAAACTACATGTCCATAATCTTGAGCTAGATTTCAACCTCGGAAACCCAAGAAGGCTGGCCTGAAAGACTGCTAACTTGGCTTAGAGCAATAAGATTCCCCTCTCACCTTGAACCTCTTGAAGTAGAGGCTGGACTTCTTGTTGACTCTGCCCATGATGTACAGGAAGTCTGGTGTCAGGACAAAGGGCACTCGCTCCCTGTTCACTCCCAGAAATCGCTTCGTGTTCCCAAGGATGTGGCCAAAATCAATGTGAAAGAGGTTCCCTGGTGAGAAAAATGTGCACTAAAAGATCCAGTGGCAGCAATGCACTCTTACAGCCTTGAAGGGAAAAGCAGGGTGTCAGGTTACCTACCTCTCTTTAAAATGGTTATATGCATTTGCTTTGTACAATCCCCATGATAAACAGACTATGGAAACTCCTGTGTTTAATTCAGACTAGCTGTAATGAAAGGTAACATGACAGATGACCGGAATTTCCAGGTCACTTTATTTCAACCAGCTGTGAACTGATACAGTAACAATGGCCGCAGAGCCACTGACAGCAGGCCCTCAGTATGGCTTCACCCCCACAGCCCAGAGCACAGGCAGGCTCAAACACATTGCTCAGAGTGGCACAGTGAAGCGGCAGCAGTTCTGGGGCTTAAACTGGGAAACCACTGATGAGTATATTTCATGTACCAGTGGACCACAAAGCCCTTTACACTAGTCATTCTCATTATCTGACATTCTCAGAAAAAAGATGCCCAACTCCTGCATTCCACCAATCAACTGTTCCTCATGAAACTGTAGTCCCACCTTCCGCAATAAATGAAGTTAACCAATCATTAGGCCTGAAGGGAAACTCCACCTCCAGGACAATCCAACATCTGAGCTGAATGCAGGCCCTGATCTGGGCCTCCAGGGCAGTGCTCTTTTTTGTTAGATCAGCATGCAGTTCCCAGAGTGCACCACAAGGCGGCTCTGCACTCTTTCAGCAGTCTGAGGCAAGAGCCAGGACAAAGACAGATACCTCACGTTTGTATTTAATTCAATCGTTTACATTTATTTTATGTGATTTACAGTTGATTTGATGGAAGGAAATGGGACTGAATGAAAATTTATTATCACATTTAGATGTATCTTAAAGGGGGAAAAAAGAAAATGGACTGAAATTGAATCACAGCAACACATCTCAGAGCAATCAGGAGATATCCTGTTTAAGGTTATTCACAGGAAGGACATGCTGATTGACTGCTTTGTTGCCATGTGATGAAAAACAAAGCTGTCACACTCGGTCTTGATCTCATCCAGCATAATGTAGCTTGATTGTGCATCTATTTAGTTTCTTTATTTTTACACAGCCCATTATGTAAGATCAGAAGAATTGTCAGGAACTGGAGCAGCACACACAGCCCGTTATTACTCACTGGTACACTGTAATCATGTCATCTTTATACACCATCTGTTTCTTACTGGATGGCACTGTATGAGGTCCAATAGGCTCTTTAAGTGCATCAGTTCCCTGTAGACCAGTTTTATTCACCTCAACACAAACTTAAATATATATTAGTTTAGTGACTTCTTATTTTTTTGCAAGGTAAGTTTATAACATATTATACTAAATATATGAATTCCCCTCTGTAGTTGCTTATATCTCTGACCTCTAATTGCTGAAAGACTACTATTTATCTATATATACTTATTTATTTTTACTTATGTGAGAAATGTATCTCCTATCCCTAGAATGGCCACTCTAATAATATCCCTATACTCCCTGTGCAACATCCTCTCCAATTCCCTGTTCTGCTGGGTAGCGCTCACATCACCAGAATTAGCAGTCATTGTTGGGCTGGAGTTTATGGGCCGATATCTCCAGGGAACCTCCTATTGTGAGAGCTTGATCCCAGAGAATCAATGATATGTTTCATGAGGGCTGGAGAACACTGGTACAGGGAGGTGTACATGCTCTTCTTAATGATCTAATAAACCATATATATATATATATATATATATATATATATATATATTTTAACTAAGTCAACCTACAAAAGTCCTTAATCACTGGGCAGTCTTAGTGTATAGCAATAGACGCCCACCCACCACACACATTTTATTACTCTTGCTGTCCACACATGTTTCTGGTGCTGTGTTATTTGATAGGCTGGGTAAATATCGCAAGTAAAGCAATATCTTCAGAGAGGATGTCTCCAAATAGATGAGTAAATGCCTTCCGAGTTAATCCGTTTTGCAAAAAGGAATTTGCTTCCTCTGAATAAGAAGGCTCTGTCACTATTGCCAACAGGAAGCACCAGAACAATGGATTCGACACAGAGAGGTATAAATGTACAGTCATCTTTAGGGTTAGAATTAGGATGAGGGATGGAGGGCAGTGTTAGAATGAAGGTAATACATACACCCATATGAATTCACAACTCTTCTGTCACTTCAATTAAGATCAGCTTTCCATAGGAGTGTCTGCATCAGGCCCTGGTCAAGTGACGCACAAGGCCAAGCAACCAGATACTATCAGGTGAGTATCTGCTCTATTTTTCTGCTTGGTGTTGTGTTGTATAAATACCACATTGGCTGTGCTTAAGATTTCAGGGCTTGGTGGATATAAGTTAAGCATAAAGAAAAAACATAATCATGCTGATTCATGTAGAAAACAAGTACAAATATATATAATAATTATAATAATAATGAAAATGCGACAGCTCCTTTGGCATTATCATCTTAAAATTACCTTGAAAATGACCATACCTTGCTCTGTGATCATAATGTTGTCGTTATGGCGATCTCCTATTCCCAGTACATAGGTAGCCACACAGTATCCTGCACAGGAAGTGACAAATCTCTCCATGGCTTGATAGTACTGCAGCACAAAAGAACATGAAGTAGGCTGTAAAGCAACTTAATAACAAAGACAAGATCGAAACCCTTTCAAAGAAAAAGGGAAAACAAAGACCTTGCTTTTATCTCATTGCTAGTGCAAGCAAAATTGAGGCTAGCATGCAGTGCAATTAAATATTCCTGCAAAATGATCCTATGCTTCAGCATAGATACAGGATAGCACTGAGAGGATCGCCTTCAAATGCATGACAAAAGCTACCCCTCCCCTCTCTACAGTTCGCATCACATCCTGATGGACTATCCGTGAGTAGGAGCAGGTAACAGTAAGTAGGGCACTCACACTAACAACACCAACTGTTTTAGAACAGTCAGAAAAACAGTCCCACCACACACACCCCACCCCGCTGTGGCCACTTGACTACAGCGAGCACACTCCGACTTTCAATCAGCCACCTGCATGCTGCTGAATGAATTAGGTTGGAGATGGCTTATTTTTATATATTTTTATTTAGACATAACCACCACAAATGGATTACTGTATCACAGATGAGCCTTGACCAAACCACTGTACATCATCCTAAACTCTCCAAACTTTGTCTCCACACTGCAAGACGCACAGTCCAGGCCTTCTCTTGGCCTTTTCAAATTGCTTCTGCACCAGCCCTTCATTGCTCCCAGTAATGAACCCACTACAAGACCTCACAATGGTTTCCTCAGGTGGTGCACCAGTTCAGTGCCGTACATCTTATAATTGTGATCACCTAAGCAGCAGGCCAATGAGTATGTTTTCATTTTATCTACTGCCTGGGAGAGGGGGAAGGGTTATTGACTGTTAGCTTGGTGCAACCAATCATGACAGTGCTGTCTTGGACTGAACGGGAATAAGACTCAGATCTTCAGTGAAATAAATTACAAGTCAACAACAGAGGCACCCAAGCTTACCATTTCCTCCAGTTTGCACTTCCCTTTGAGCCACTCGAGCAGGGCGTCATTCTTGAATGCTCCATTTGTCCCCCCTTTGCTCCTCTGAACAGCTGCAATCGTCGTGGCATCCCTCACAATCTCAATCATGCCTACCCACAGAAAGAAGAACACACCCCAAAACTAGGTCACTGGAAATACACTGAATGTGTGTTTTTTTCATTTGGTGTTAGAAACACTGCAGGGGATTCGTTGTGAGGGGAAATTTACAAACATGTCTTCCATGTGAGTTGAGTTATGTATTCAATAAAAAATACAGGCCTATGTTTGTAGGTATGGCACTATGCTTACAGAGGATCTACAGTGATCTGTAAAAACACTTACTGAAATGCAGAGTTTAAGACTGAATCAAATGACTTATTGCCACGGGTTGCTTGAACTCTCTATGGTTTGTGTTTGCATCTGTCACAGCTCAACAAGATTTTAAAATCACTTTCAAGAGTTCAGCTGGCATTTGTGCAGGGGGATCTGTCCTTCTGGCTCTTGTCTGTCTGAGGTCATTTGCAGCAGCTGGACAAATTACTTTCTCCAAATTGTAGTGGGAAGGTGGTACAGAGAACCATCATTTCTCAAGCAGCTGCAATACACATCAGACAGACAGCTGAATGGGGGGTGGGGGGGGGGCAGAAAATACAGGGATCTTCTGGGACCAGAGTTTAAATCTCCAATGACCACAAATGAACAATGTTATTTACTTGTTTGTTATCTTCCGAATGTGCCAATTACCAGGTATGTACAGTTGATGCAATGGGAATAGCACACCTGATTCAGAAATGCTTATTGGAGCCACTGTGTTGTGAAATAGGTAAATATCTAGGTTTATACACTAAAAATACAAAATGGGATGTAGAACACATTGCTAATGCTACAGTAATTCATCTGGTATTCTGTATGTTTGTATGTTTACAGTTCTGGGTACAACTCCATAAAAATGGAAAAGTCCATATAGAAAGAATTAAATCATTCTATCTTCAGCAGGAGGTAGTGGAAGTGAATTCAAGTAAGGGCCTTCAAAACAACCAGGAGTGAGTGAAGCCATTATTTCAAATATTACTTGCACACCAGAACAATGACTTCAATGGAAACATTTGGTTAATGCTTGGTATTGTTTCACAGGCCAAGTGTTTGAATCTATTGGAATGAGATTCTTCAAGATTCACTGGTGTGAGAACTCCTGAGACAGGAGGATGTGTAAGAGCTCAGATATACCAAATGGAGTGCTCTCATTTTACACTGGATTAAGGTTGTCATAATCTGGTGATGTAGCTCATTTGGGGAAATCATTCCAAGCATAGCAACTGCGCGATTGCAAGGCTGCCGTGTCTTGTTTCTTTCAGGGCATTCCGTGTAGAAAGAGCCTGGAAACTTCTGGGGCATTTCAAACATTGTACATCGATCAGTGCAGGGAGGTAGCCTTCAGGCAATTGTTTAAGCCCACAACCCCACAGAGGGACTCAGCACTCTGAGTTTGACGCATAGCAGGAAGAAGACTGAAATCATCTTGGGTCGATTACCTATATTGTATCCAGTGGAGATGCATCCATATGGGACCAGGTTCAGATCCAAGGATTTCTTTTGCCAAATAGAATCCATTATTTCCAGTGTCTGAAATACGAGCCACAGTTACAACACAACTGACAGTACTTGGTGGGTTTTACATCTTAAATTTGCTTATATGAAAGCATCAAACTGGATAAATCCCATAGACCTTACTTACTCATTATTAGCAACACATAAAGACGCATAAATCCATAATTTTAGGAACCATGCTAGTACTCCATTAACTTCAAATTTTCTCCATACAATTTTGCATCTGGTTTTAATAACATGTTTAAAAATAATGCCTGGGGATAAGATCACAGCTGCATGTTGATATCATTTTGAAATGTAAAATAATATGTTTTTTCACACTAAAACTGCATTTTCTGGAAAGCTTTGAAAATGGTGATAAAGTGAAAACATTGCAGAAATGTAACCCAGTCTATTTATTAAATTATATTAATTGGTTTGAATTACTGTTCAACTTTGTGCTTTGCTCAACATTTGAATTGTACAGATGCCAATAAATACATTTAATTAATTTATTCTATTAAAATTACTAATTACTAATTACTAAAAGTACTTTCCCTTTTTCTTAGTCCATGCTCTATCCATACGTCTTTATACAACACCAAAACATGGATGCCTTTTACATTTGATATTTGGACTTTTCTATCAATGTTGGCCAGATGTACTTGGTTACCATTGTCTTGTCTATTCAATAATGGAAAACCATTTTCAACTTGTGTTCTAACTGCAAGCAGCAGTGCATTGGCAGTGGTGGCCGGACTCCCTTACCTGAATGACCAGCATGTCCTGGCGTAAGTCATCTCCGTGTTTGAAGATGATGCCCACTGGTGGGCCAGGGGGGCCCTCGGAGACACAGCAACTGAACTCCAGCCATAGGGGCTTCTTCTTGGAGGCCATCACCTTACAGTTCTCCAGCTGGGAGGGGTGAGGTCATTGTTATTGAGAAAATGCTGGCCTACTGAGATTTGCTCTCAAAGAGCATTTTCCTTCCCCGATGAATTATACAACCCAACACTGACTAGATGTAAAGCTAAAGAACAAATAGAGCAGAATATAATATAGATCCAGTGAAACGTCAGCATATTCAGATGTTAACCCTGTAAAGTTATATAATATTAAAGCAGGATTACCATATATCTTTGCATAAATTACAGACCAATCAGTCTCACCTACATTACTTTTAAAATGTTGGAAAAAATGATTAGACAGAAAATAGAGGAACATCTTCATGAAAACCATATTCTTGGAGATCGTCAACATGGGTTTAAACGAGGCATGTCTTACTAATTCATTAGAATTTTCTGAACATGCAACTGCAGCTGTAGATCATGTGAAAGGATATGATATGATATACTTAGATAAGGTTTTTGATACTTTTGATAAGGTTCCACACCAAAGACTGATCCTCAAATTGGAAGCTGTAGGCATTCAAGGTAATGTAAGTAGATGGATTATGAACTGGTTGATGTATAGGAAACAGAGAGTGTCGATTAGAGGAGTCGCTTCTAACTGGAGTGAGGCTGTAAGTGGAGTTCCACAGGGATCAGTACTAGGGCCTTTGCTTTTTCTAATCCATATTAATGATCTGGACTATGGGATAGTTAGCAAAAACTTGTCAAATTTGCAGATGATACTAAAATAGGTGGCTCAGCAGATACAATCTCAGCAGCACAGGTTATTCAAAGGGACTTAGATAATATTCAGTTATTCAGCAAACAAGTTGTTGGGTATATTGTCAAAAGTGTAGAATTGAGAACAAGGGCAGTAATGTTCAGACTGTACAATGCACTAGTTAGAGCTAATCTGGATACTGTGGACAGTTCTGGGCTCCACACTTCAAGAAAGATATCGCTGCTCTAGAGGCAGTTCAGAGGAGAGCAACCAGACTTATTCCAGGTCTGAAGGGAATGTCCTACTGAGAGACTGAGGGAACAGAAACTTTTCACCCTGGAAAGCTTTCTTATGTATAATGTGATTCATGTATACTGCAACCTCCAGTCCAGTATGATCTAAAATATACCCTATATGTCCTTGTATAATGTGAATGTTTACTTATACTACTGTATTTTAGCATTTACCCATTCAAACTTAAGCACAAAAGTCTGTTATTACACATTTTTGTACAATTAGTAATAGTTTACCCAGATAGCACAGGACATTGGACCGACATTGGCATATGGCTGGCATGGTTGGACAGCAGTCACGGTCGGCAGATACGATATCAGTGTAACTTGTTTTAATACATTGACCTATATATCTTTCAAATATCATACGTATGAATAATAATCATTATAAATATGTCTGATACTGTTTGAAAGCGCTCGAGTTTAAATGTACTGTTGTTTAAATGTCCTGAAAAGTAGAAAATTGAATTGTATGAAGTACCATGTTGTATGTATGACACATTAACGGTGGTTGTTTTCAAAATAACATTTTAATTTTCTGTATCGCGGAATGGTTTAAAGTGAATGTACCTGACAATATATTGCCAGTTGGGTAATTAATTATGTAGCGAATATATTTAAATTTGTAACTAATTTGTCAGAAGTGAAAAACAGAAGTGTTCACATTTTTTTTGTGTGTGTATTTGTAAGAGGACAATTAGCCACAAATGTAACTTAATGGCCACAGGACAGAAGGGATAATACACATAACTGTTTTAAAAGTGGTCAATACTGACAATTAAAATTACAGTTATAAGAATTAATACGGGTTTATCTGTGTATCTAGAATTGAGCCAGACGTGTCCGGAGGATTCAGGATCTCGATCACTGAGATGCAAGATCAGCCGTGTCGTTTATTGTTTCATCTACTGTTTGTGAATAAAATTGGTGCTCGTTATTCCTTAATAATGTCTCTGCTGGGTGATTTGAATATACGATCTTACATGTCTTTCTGTTGTTTTTTGATCTGAGAATCTGTAATTCTCCAAGTAGCTACTGCACATTTACTTATTTAATATTACATGCGTTATTTAATTAGGCTTGGTTCTGTTGAGCATGTATAAGACGTCAGCTTTTTAAATAACTGTGTATTGGATCATACAAATTGTAGAAATACTCCGTCAAGCTTCCCCCATCCGTACCTCACAGGGAGTGTGACTGCAGCGTGCTCTGAAAACACTGGATGCAGGATAAGAGCAGAGGATACTTTTGGGCCTGAACATTTGCAGGTCAAAACACGGATGGACTGACCGACGTTGGACCGTCGTTTTGAACATCAAGCATGAGCATGCACATGAGCAAAAAGACGACGGCCCGTTTACAAATGTGTAAACGAAACTGCAAATATGTGAACGACAATGAACGAGTACAGTGTTGAATTGTAACCGTAAAATAAAAACCGTAGGAATAGTTTTGCAGGTACACGTTGTATTTCTGTGCTCACTAATTTTGACAGTGAATTCGCTCCATATGCATGCAAAGATATACGGTAATGAGCTCAGTGAAGTTAGCCCCCCACTTACAGCACAAAGAATAAATTGCATATTATTCGTTTGTGCTGTTGAAATAAACATTTGTGCTGCTTTGGTTTTGAAGATATTAACATTTAATTATTTTCGGCGAGTGACGTAACTCAGCGCTCCCACAACAACAGAATCAAATCAAACATATCTCCTTCGTTTGTGCTTCGTTTGTGCCGTTGAAACTAATGTTTTAACTATTATGTTTCTAAAGTTATTGATGATTATTTATTACACGAGTGACATCACTCAGCCCCACCAAAACAAGACTCAAACCAAACGCTTCTCTTTCGTATGTGGCGGTGAAACCAGCAGCATGTGAATTATGGTTGGATGTGCATGACAAATATTTTGATCATCGATAACTCCACAGCTGTTGTCCTCGACTATTCGACTACTCAAATGTTAGATTAATTTGTCAATAGTGGCTATTTTTAACGAATAGTTGAAATGTCGACTATTCTGTCTCATCCCTAATGGTTATAATCTAATATCCTTACAAAGTACAAATTAATTATGATCCTCTGGAGTGTTTTCTATGGATTATTTCATTTAATTACAAAAACAAAATACGAAAAATAAATCAGACTTGTTAATTATTAATACATTTTAATAATGTATGCTTTTTTAGCTGAATTCAGAACAGGTTAATTAATGTATTCAAAATAAACATTGTCATCAATGGAGTGCATTAAGCATTAACATCTTAATTGTCCCATAAAAACAAAACTGTATTAAATCAACATTTAAAAAAAAAAAGTTTTCCAATATAATTTCTTATTTAGCCTATTGGTCTCATATCTCTTCATTAGCTCTGCATTTTTTTATTTTTTGTTTACACTGACAAAGTGTTTGATATGGATAGCTTAATACTAATACTAATCTGTCCTGATTAAAGTTCCTGTTAATTTTAAACACCATCTTTTGTGTAGAGCACAACATGAGGGCATACCTTGCTTTCTGGGGTTACAGATAAGACTATTTGACAAGTCATCATACTTCTGTCAAGTGAAATCATGCCTTTTACAATATGCAATATCGTGGCCAAGTAAGAATTTGCTGGCAGGTTGGAAAAAAGCAATGATGCCTAGTAAATGCAGATTATCTCTGTCTCCGGTATCTATAACAAGTAACTTGCTTTCTTCACATATTTCTGTTACCTACTCTCTCAGTGGTGTTGAACATACATCAGCAGCACTACTTGGCTCTTGAACTTTCACATCATCTTCTTGAACCTCTTCAGCAGACAGAGCTACACATCCATCTGCTATCCTTTTTTTCAGAACAATCTTGCATTTCTCAAAAATGATGGGCTTTCCTGCTTCATTGCCTTCTGTTTCACTTAAAGCTACAATGACAATTGCCTTAATGAGCTCTCTTGTATCATCCAATGACACAGATTGAATCAGCTGTGCCATGCACCGAATGTAAAATTCTCTTACTCTTCTCCCTTTTTTTCAGACAATCCCACCTGCTCACTATCTTAATACAATGAGCAACATCTACTCATATGAAGCAAGGTGGCAATTTGCAAGTCTCACTCCCCAGGAAGACACCAAAACATTGATTAATGTACATCTTCAAATCTGGTTATGGTGTGAAAGCCTTCACAATACCTCCTTGTAAGGTCTGTTTCTTTTGGCAGTGGAGCACCTGCACGAATCCAATCTATAAGCCAAGATGAAACTGCATTGATGTCATGCCTCTCTGACAACATCTGAACTATTGCATTCTCATTGTTGCCTGGTGTTAACACGCCTTCATACAAAAATATGTGGCCAGACATTCCTCAAGGTTGTTTTATTTTTTTCACAAGGGAGCCTGTAGCATCAAAAGCTAAAACTGTAGAGTGTGTTTTAGATTGTCTTTTATGCATGCATTTGACATGTAGTCCGATAGTGAGTAAAGTATTTGTCAAGCCCAATATCATGCATGCTGCCAAAGTAAGGAGCTGAATATTTCATATACTGTACAGAGATAAGAGGATCCTTAATAAAAACCTCACTGTCAGTTTGCTTTTGCTTAGCCTTACGCAACACAGTCAAATTGTGCAAATGGCTTGGCTCTGGATCACCAACATCCATAAGTCTCAGAGACGCTGACGTATGCCAGGTACATGGTTGTTTCTTGCCTTCACTTAAATCAGTAGAAACACGACAATGCAAATCACCTGAAAGTCTTCTTTTACATTTTCCTGTGTGAGGAGTTTCCCTTGTGTTTGTCAATTCACACCTCAGTATCACTGATTAATTAAACTGTGGTTCCTTATCACAGTAGATGAATAGCTTTCTCTTGCACTACTTACAGTAACTAAATATTTCAAAGTCGTTACTTCTAACTGAAGGAAAAACCTTGGCTCTCTTAAATATCCATGTACAGGGACATTTTGTTTCAAACCACAATACCTCATTCATAACGTGTGTCCATGCACCTCGTGTTAGGACATTATATTCACGCTCTCAGACAAACCTGCTACCCTTACTCTGATAAAGCACACTTTCTGGCATGATCTCTTTCCATTTTTCTGGCGATGAAGAAACTTCAAATGTAGCAGGCTCATTTTTTTGTCTGCTTGCTCTGCACCAAAATACAACTAGAAGTACTTTCATTTACTACCTCTTTCAACTCAGGTAACTGCTGGCTTTCCACACAATCTAACCCAACTTCTTGCAACACATTATGTCTGTTTGACTTAACAAAAGTATATAGAGCCTTGGAAGATATTTTATAATCAAAATGCTCACTCAGTCTGAAGGAACAGAAATTGTCCCAGCCCCCACAACCTCTAATCTCCGCTGTCTGATGACTCTCACAATGTCTTCTTTGGAAACACTTGGCAATTTTGGCATCTGTTTTTTGTTTAGTAAAAAAATAAAAAATAAAAATAAAAAGGACGTTAGACAGTTTAAACAGACCTGTGATTCATTTGTAAATTAAAATCATAATTACCTTTTTTTTTTTTTTTTTTTTTACCTTGACAGTCCTACAGTGTTTGACTATTTTCTTTTATCTTAAATTTCCTCACACCAGAGCACAAGTAGAAGTATTATCAGTGCATTCCCTCTTTATGCTTGTTCATCACTGGGCTCTGAATAAAAGAAAACATGTAGTAATCATAAATAACATGTCAAAGATGAGTCAATAAATATTGAATATATATATATATATATATATATATATATATATATAGGAAGGTCAAGACATTGACCCTCACCTACCGCTGTCTCGACCACACTGCACCAAGTTACCTTCAGACACTTGTCTCTCTATACATCCCCTCCAGACCACTGCACTCTTCCAGCGCTAGAAGAGTAACTCTACCTCCTCTCCGCTCCCCTTCCTCCAGAGTCGCTCCTTCTCATCCCTGGCCCCTAAATGGTGGAACGACCTTCCCACCGAAGTCAAAACAGCAGAGTCCTTGACCTCATTCCGACGCTTACTCAAGACACATCTTTTCAGACAGCACTTATAATATTAGTCCTTTTAACCCCCGTTAGATAGCACTTCACAGATTGTTATTATGCCTCTTGCGTTTTTGATTTGTTTCCTCCTTGCTCCCTTTCCCGTAGCCCTTGACTGTAACCTTACATCTTGACAGCACTTAGCTTTTACCGTCCAGGATGTAGGACCTCACTTACTGTACTTGCCTGTGTAAACTGTAAATTGAAAGTTGTAAAATGTATTATATTTTGAATTGCTATGTTTTATGTAAATTTAATTTGTAAATGTAAATGCCTATATTGAACTCTATTTTTGCACTTTGTTTTGCACTTATGTTGTAAGTCGCCCTGGATAAGGGTGTCTGCCAAGAAATAAAAATAATAATAATAATAAAAATATATACTGATTTTGTACGTAATAAAATGCACCAAAACCAGGAGCTTAACTGATTAATATAAGAAGGTTCTAGGTAGTACAGTGAGGGAAAAAAGTATTTTATCCCCTGCTGATTTTGTACGTTTGCCCACTGACAAAGAAATGATCAGTCTATAATTTTAATGGTAGGTGTATTTTAACAGTGAGAGACAGAATAACAACAAAAAAATCCAGAAAAACGCATTTCAAAAAAATTATAAATTGATTTGCATGTTAATGAGGGAAATAAGTATTTGACCCCTTCAACTTAGTACTTGGTGGCAAAACCCTTGTTGGCAATCACAGAGGTCAGACGTTTCTTGTAGTTGGCCACCAGGTTTGCACACATCTCAGGAGGGATTTTGTCCCACTCCTCTTTGCAGATCCTCTCCAAGTAATTGAGGTTTCGAGGCTGACGTTTGACAACTCAAACCTTCAGCTCCCTCCACAGATTTTCTATGGGATTAAGGCCTGGAGACTGGCTAGGCCACTCCAGGACCTTAATGTGCTTCTTCTTGAGCCACTCCTTTGTTGCCTTGGCTGTGTGTTTTGGGTCATTGTCATGCTGGAAAGAGGTTCTCACCCAAGATTTGACGGTACATGGCCCCGTCCATCGTCCCTTTGATGCGGTGCAGTTGTCCTGTCCCCTTAGCAGAAAAACATCCCCAAAGCATAATGTTTCCACCTCCATGTTTGACGGTGGGGATGATGTTCTTGGGGTCATTCCTCCTTCTCCAAACACGGCGAGTTGAGTTGATACCAAAGAGCTTGATTTTGGTCTCATCTGACCACAACACTTTCACCCAGTTCTCCTCTGAATCATTCAGATGTTCATTGGCAACTTCAGACGGGCCTGTACATGTGCTTGCTTGAGCAGGGGGACCTTGCGGGCGCAGCAGGATTTCAGTCCTTCACGGCATAGTGTGTTACCAATTGTTGTCTTGGTGACTGTGGTCCCAGCTGCCATGAGATCATTAACAAGATCCTCCCGTGTAGTTCTGGGCTGATTCCTCACCGTTCTCATGATCATTGAAACTCCACAAGGTGAGATCTTGCATGGAGCCCCAGACCGAGGGAGACTTACAGTTATTTTGTGTTTCTTCCATTTGCCAATAATCGCACCAACTGCTGTCACCTTCTCACCAAGCTGCATGGCGATGCTCTTGTAGCCCATTCCAGCCTTGTGTAGGTCTACAATCTTGTCCCTGACATCCTTGGACAGGTCTTTGGTCTTGGCCATGGTGGAGAGTTTGGAATCTGATTGATCGATTGCTTCTGTGGACAGATGTCTTTTATACAGGTAACGAGCTGAGATTAGATGCTCTGCCTTTAAGAGAGTGCTCCTAATCTCAGCTCATTACCTGTATAAAAGACACCTGGGAGCCAGAAATCTTGCTGATTGATAGGGGATCAAATACTTATTTCCCTCATTAACATGCAAATCAATTTATAACTTTTTTGAAATGTGTTTTTCTGGATTTTTTTGTTGTTATTCTGTCTCTCACTGTTAAAATACACCTACCATTAAAATTATAGACTGATCATTTCTTTGTCAGTGGGCAAACGTACAAAATCAGCAGGGGATCAAATACTTTTTTCCCTCACTGTATGTCTTGCAGTCAGGACACTGGACACAGAGCAGGCCCCAATATTAACTTCCCCGTTGATGTTTACACCTCCTGTCTAGTCTATTCTAGTCCATGCCTAGTCTATAAATAGCACTAAAATTTGATATTTTTCAAATCATTTCCTAATATTGTATGTATAAACTATACATGAAAAATAAATACTGCAGTTGATAAGCATATATTGTATTATTATTAAAATGTATTCCAACGGCCCTACTTGAGTGTATCCAAGAGTATTCTAGGACTGTATGGTATTTGTTTTTTATATGCAATTGCTTCTATTAATTTAATTATAATTTAATTTAGTTATATTTTTAAAACCATAATAGCTGAAACATTGATTTCATCGGCACAAACCGGCACAGACGTAGCAAAAATGAAAAAGAGGTGTTTGGTTCGATTCTGTTGTTGTGGGGGGCTGAGTGACGTCACTTGTGTAATAAAGAATCATCAATAACTTTAAAACCATAATAGTTAAAACATTAGATTCAATAGCACAAATGTAGCACAATTAAGGAGATATGTTTGATTTTATTCTGTTGTTGTGGGGGCGCGAGTTACGTCACTAGCCGAAAATAATTAAATGTTAATATCTTCAAAACCAAAGCAGCAAAAACATTTATTTCAACAGCACAAACCAGCACAAACGAATAATATGCAATTGATGGAGGGGGCAACTTCACGGAGCTACAGTCATGTTATACAAATTGTAATAAGCATACATTCAGATAGATTTTCCAAATATGTATTGAGTCTTGCACCAAATGAGGGATTTAAGTGGAGTTACCTATGTGTTAAGATTATGACCTGGTTCAAGCCTTTATTACCATGTTTACCATCGTCAATACTTACATGAGGCTACATGAAACAATAGTAAGAATTAAGATGAACGTACAATTATCGTTCCTGCTACAATGCGAGGGTCATAGGGGACCTGGAAGTCTTGCGGAAGAGAGTAGTTTTGCAGCATTTCTTGTAGTGTGCACGCAGCTGATGAGAAAAACAAAAGGACAGAACAGGAAGTGCACTTTACAGAAGTGAAAGAGAGTTTTTGCTAGCTTTACACTTCAGAGAACATGTTCCAAACAATAATGAAAAAGTGAGAAGAAGAAATCCAAGTGAGCATGCTCAAGTGCTCTTGATAGTTCTTTGGCACTGACTCACCATTTGGGGGCAAATCACTTTTCTCTGGAAAGATCTTCTTGATGTCAGTGGCCACTCTGTGCAAGCAGTCCACCACCTGCACCTGCTTGAGAAGGCTGTCCAGCATGGACTGGCCACAGCCCAGCAGGTAGGCCTCCAGAATTACGGCAAAACGGTCCCGGAAATACGGGGAGCCCCTGATTTCACTGCGCACATACCAGAAGAAGAAGTGTCCAATTCGTTTGCTCTTTCAAAACACAAAGAAAGAATAGATACAATGGCATTCATAGCATATTCTGAAAGGCAGATTATCAGAATATTAAAGTACACAAAACGCAATGGCTATAATTTTTTTATTTCTGAAAAAGTAAGATCTCCGACGTTTTTTGTTTTTTTTTCCAATAGGTTAGTGGTATATAAAAAAAATAAATAGTGGGAATGAGTGGCATCTAAAAATCTGACTGACAAGATACAGCTTTTCTTTATATACACATAACATGCTAAACTTTTCAAACTATGCAGGACTTTAATGTCTGCTCAGTAAAAGGCCATAAGTCTTTACAGTCTGCCCTTCTGTAAAAAAAACAGGGTGGGCACATATGCTTCTGTTCTGTGCAACTCATTGGGTTTGAAATATTCCTAGTTGCTCAACAGAAAATAAATCTATATATAAAGGAGCCTGATTTATGGATTTAATTTGAATAGTACTCCGATTAGGACCCCCTGTTTTCTGATTGTTTGACAGAGCTGTGTAAGAGGCCTCTCAGTTCTGTACAGAATAAGTTGACAGTATCCAACTGTGGAATGTTGCTTTGAATTCTTCTGTTGCTTTCTGATTGGTTGATCAGGCAGTGGGAGTTTGGGGGGGATGATGCAAGGAGGACACCAGAACTAGATATTTCAGATATTTCATGTGAAATAAATAAGTTTATCAGAAGGTTGATGGAAAGGAAATGCCCAGATTAGTCTATCACAAGGGCAGAAAAAACAAGCTTACATACTCTCAATGCTCTTTGGATAAGGAACCTTGCCAGAAAGCTGTCGTGGTATGTCTCAACTTTCAAAGTCTAAAGAGAAGAGAGAAAGGGTTAAAGGAGCATCACCTTAAGAGAACAAAACATTGTATTCTGAGGGAAAAACACACAACCCATACGGAACAAGCATTTATTTGTAGTTCATATTTCTAGTGTGAACCTTATATTTCTAATATGCCAAAATTGCAGATTTTTCATACATTTTAAATATTAGTCTTTAATCCATATATATATATATATATATATATATATATATATATATTACGTGTTGCAAATATTGTAGAAATTAACTTCACTAAATACATTCAAAATTGAAAAGAAATAGAACGATCACAGACTAAAATATATTTAAAATATATCCCATATATTTTACCTATACAAAGAAAGGGAGCAATTTTGGCCAGTTTTGGCATATGAGAAATATAAGGGTCACACATGTCTACTATAAATTAAAAATATATGTTTGTTCCAAGGCCTTGAATGATAAAAAACTAAAAAATCAAAGCAGTAGAATGAAAAGATGTGTAAGGGCATCTGTCAAGAAATTAAAAAAACATGAAAGGTGACAGGTTTGTGACCTTTGACCCCTGTCCCCTTGACCCTCTCTGTTCATTCATTTGTCTACAATAGGTCAAAGGGTACATCACTGGTGCAGATCGACCAGCCTCCTCTCCCTTTAACTGTATGTGTGTTTGGGTGGGGATCGATCTGAAGAATAGAAAGAAGCAAAACAAAAATCTTGTATGTTATAGAAAGATTTTAACTGTTGAGAGTTACATTGTTAAGGTTTACCCTTAACCTTCCAGCAATTAATTATGTAATAAATGCAGTTTATTTTCTTTGTAAGTATTAACTCAATAAATAACCAATTAAATCACAGATATTGTAGCAAAGGAGCACCAAACTAGAGTTTTATCCTGAATGCTCAGTGCTGAGTCAGCAGAAATGCAGCTGAATGAGAACTGCAAACAAGAGCACCATATATGACCTCCATGATCAATTCCAGCCCCACATACACGCAGAACTGATGCATTCCATGACTATTGCAATTATTGGCAAATACATCATGAGCAGCAAAACAAAACTATAATTAATTTTTAGTTGTTTCTGTGGTGTTTTTTCTGGCTTCATAAAACTAATAGCTTTATTTTTTTGTAAAAAATAAATAAAAAGGTAAGTGTGAACATTATAACAATAAGATGCTTATACAGCCAATTTGCATTCTAAGTACCCAAGATTGCCAGGAGGTGCTAAGCCCTCACAAACATGTGCAATATTCTCTTGAGGTGTCAGAATTTTATGATTTTCCTCTATTCTGTGAAAAACAAGCTTGGAATGTAGGGTAGATACAAGTAATGAGGCGGTAACAATCCCCAATCTAGACAGCCAAAGGCCACAAACTATGTGTCACACATTGGTACACTATGGCTCCAGTGAAGGTGGGATAAAGGAGGTTTAAATTTCTTCCAGACTTTCCAAACCAGCAATGTGTACTTGCTGCCAGTCCAATCTGTATAATACAGCGCCTGACAGATGAAAAACAATAGGCTTCCAAATAGAACAGAAGAGAAAAATTGCAATACACTTCCAAAGTTCATATTGTATTATAAAGCAGAGAAATTACATTTGCTGTTTCTTCGAGATATCAGGGAATTGGGAGGATAGAACACATAGACTAAGGGCTAGACCAAATCAAAACTTTGACCGACCCGCAAATTGTAAATTACAAACTAGTACCCTGCCCTGATTTAACTTATAAGCAGTGGAAAATTACTTCCAACAATAATTTAAAACCCAGTGGGATACAGGTTTGTATTTTACAATTCGTGTCATGCCAAAGTTTTGATTTGGTCTAGTCCAAAGTGTAAATTCAATTTTAACCAGTGTATTAGCATATTGTTACAGTTTAAATTGTATAATAAGTTTAAATAAATAAATAAATAAATAAATAAATAAAATAACCTGCATTCAGATGTTTCCCAGAATTGAACCTGCTACATTTACATATTTCACGCAGTGTTTACTCCTGCATTTAACCTGTACAGACTGAGGTTAAGAAGGATAACCTCAATCTCACACCTGACTACCACCTTTCAAAGCATAAGTATCCAGCAACACATGCACTTTCCCAATATTCACTGCTTTGCATTCCTCATCCACCCCAAACATCACCATTGCAGCTCATGGTCATCGTTCCCCTTAGTCGAGTGAATCTAGGCCAAAATAATGTATATTTACATTTACTACATGTGTCTATTGGGTTGTCTGAATTCCAGGAAAAAATATCTTCCAGTATGCCAATAGATTGATATACATTGTGATCATTATTTTTTCATTAATTTTTCAAAAAATGATCAAATTATAGACCTGTTTTGCTCTAAGCTGGCAGAACAAGCAATGATGCAAACACATACCTACCAATACAAATTGAGAGAAATGGATGAAATTCATAGAGGAAAAACACTTACCTGTACCAGCTGAAGCAGGTACTTTAGAAGCTCATCATTTGACAGTTTTTCCAGTCTCTTAATTGCCAACCTTCTGACTTCGTCATCAGCAAAGTTAAAACTGAGCAGCTCCAGAGCAATGGAGATATCCAGGTTCTGGGGGTTCCAGCTGCGAAGAAGCCAGTGGATATCCTGTACAGTGTCAGGATCACACCAGTTAATAGTGCTGAGGAATTGCGGCAAATTGGAACCATACTGCATACTCTCTTCCTTAAACCTCCTGAGGACATCCTTGTCTGACACCCCTGGAGATCCTGAAGAGACATCTTCACTGCTAAGACACAGAGAGTCCGGTAGCAAGGCAGCAGGAGGGCGGGCCCGGCTGTCTGGTAGGACAACAGGAAAACTGTACCTGTCCAAGATGAAAGTGATAGCCATGGAGTTAGGTAAATCCGGGTTTGTCGTGGAGGACAGCTTATCGGCTTCGTAGGTGAACATTTCCTCTACTTGTTCAGGGATGGGCCACATGTGGAGAGTGTGTTGCCCTTGGCTGAGGAGAGACCTATGGTCAATTAGCAAGAGGTTTGCAAAGTATAATGCCTTGCCCTTGCCCCTTTGACAGTCCGCCATCTTCCCTCCATATGGGTGCGGTTTGGGATCCTTCATGGTGTTTGCTTCAGCAGTTATACCATTGACCGTTAACCCCAATCTTGATGCTCTAGGCAGGCTTTTAAGCTGCATGTCAAACTCTAACCATACGTTCCACAGCACCTCATCTGCAAAAGCTTTGGTCTCAGAGCAGACTGAGGACATCACATTCTTCCCATGGAGGATGGAAGCTTCTACATAGACGTACTGGGGAGATTTACTGGGAAGCTGAGGAATGTCAAACCCAAGAAGTTTAACTCTGAATTTCCGATCGCAATCCCAGAGGGAAATCATTACAATATCATTGACATCTTTGTTGGCTAGCATGAGTTCCTCATGAGTATTGGAAAGCCCAGTGAAGCTATCAACCAGTGGCCAGTCCTCCATTCTCACCTCGTCAGATGTGATTGACAAAAGAGAGAAGATAGACAGATGGATTTCTTGTTTAGTTTTAAGACATTGGCGGACCCAAAGAAAATCCAACAGTGGCCAGTCTCCTGTTAAGAATTCTTCTCTCCCACAGACTTTTAGTGTCAAGGTAGAGGCTGTGTCCTCCACAGAGAGACCTTTATCACACATCATCTGCTGGAATATTTCAATTACAGCAGATGGCGGTTTCTTGGCATCTACTCTGACTGCGAAACTAATCCCTTTGTAATGAAGAGTGATGGGAAGCCCATTGTTGAGCGTCACTTGCTGGTCTTTTGAAAGGGCAGCTGAAGCAATCCAAGGTTCTGTGGCATAGTCACTGGGGTCACGGTTTCGGATTTCTGCCCTACGAGGAGAGGCAAATTTCCTGCGGGCAAAGCTCAACTCATCCAGGCGGTCCACAACAGCGACATTGAGGTCCTGTCCAATCAAGAAGGCTAGGTCTTTTTCTAAACTTTTGCTTTTCTCTGTGCCTTTGGATGTGGGCTTCACAAAAATCTTATCCATCTTTATGCCTTGTGAGCACCAGTGCCTCACTACATCTAAGGCCCTGAGGGTCTGATAGTCATCATAAATCTCATACAGGTCCTCACCCTTCCTGTAAAGGAGCTGGTAGGACTCTGGGTCGAGAATTCCTCTGAGGTCTTGGTAAGGACCTTTCTCCTGTGCCTGCATGAAGATTTGGAGTCTGAGTTGGTGCACATTAGCATGGGCAGGGAGCTCCACCATGACCACCTCGTTGGCATCACTCTTGGCATTCTTTATTGGTAGCACACAGAGAAAAGCCAGCCTGCCATCCTGGCTGGTTGCTTTGATGGCATGCGTCTGGAACACAGAATCATCCTCTTGAGGGAGGTCCACTGCTTGCTGTTTGTGGAGGTACTGCGCCATTAAGCCGTCTGTGTGAAAACAGGCCTTGAAAGATTAAAAGGTTACAGGATTAAAGAGATTGTTTTTGTGGTGTTTTGTTATTCTATATTAAACAGGAATAGAAATTACAAAACACTTGCATTGAAAAAAACAACTTATGTGTAATTCAATGTGTCTGATATATATATAGCCGAGCTATAATCTAGAAAAAATGCATTTTCGTTTCTATGCTCCAAATAAAAAACTGTTATTTATTCTTCACAATTGGCATCTTATTGACCATATTCCTTCATTGTATTTTAAAACTAATACATCAGTTAAAAATATCACTAAAAAGCTGTATTTTACAGAAGCAATACATTATTTTAATATTTATTTTAAGCACTGAGAAGTCAAACCACATCAATAAATAGTAGTTTAGTAGTAGGTTTTAGCAGTATAGTCAATGGGATTGTTTTTGATTAAAGATTTCAGGCATAAAACAATATAGATATTTTAAGAAGAATAACACAGTGCCACAAAATGTTTAAGCAATTAGTCAAGCACTTGTACATATACTGTACATGTACTGTACTGCAGAGGTAAGAACATATGCTTGTGTAGTCATTCAAACTTAATGGAGCAATAATACTGTAATAAAGCAAATTGTAGTATCTTTTTATAATTGTATCAGAAGGCTGTACATCAAATTGAACAGTACCAACAAAACAAAACAGGGAAAAATAAACTGTAAAGTGAGCATTTTAACATCAATCATATCTTTGTGTCTTTTCTTAGGATGTCCTTAGTTAGTTTTATACAACGCATTCCTCACCCTGGTGTACAGGATGGAGAGTGCTGCTGAACACATACTGCCAGCATGCCAAAATTACATCTTCCATATTCCAAAATTAATTAGCTAGCTCTGAGAAAACAAGGAGGTGTCGATACTCAATACTTCCAATGTATTCTTGCCAAGATATCTTACCTTTCCCAAATATTTTCCTAAAGGTGTCTGCAGGTGAAGTTTTACTTGCCAGTCAATCCAGTACCATTTGTCTTCTATAAGTGAAACTTTTCCAACAGGCTGTGGCTCACAACAGGCTTTTTCTCACTTCCCCATACCTTGGTAAATTATTACCTGAAAAGCAAGTCGAACAGGAGAAAAACAACTCCCTACTTCCTCCATTTGATCTAGCTTAAAGGTTAATGCTATAGATAAGTTATGACATGGTGTCACCTTACAGTAACATAATTTACCAACTGTCTTAATAAGGAATATCAGCATGTGTCAATTATGCTGGATTCAGTTACCGCAAATGGTGCGCCAGTGCACTTCTTTGTTAGGTAGTATAGTAGCATTTCAATACACAAAATAATATTAAAATTTCCTTTTTGACCAGTACAACATTAGGTTATTTCAAGACTATGAATACATAATTTCCTCTATAACGTTACTAAATGCCCCTGCTTACTTTGGTCTGAAAAGGTAGATTACTTTGAGTATCAAGATGGCTGGCAAAGTAGAATTAAATACATAGTCACACTGAAAACAGGAAATGAAAAAGAATCAGATAGGTAATGCAAACAAGTCCTGAAATAAGCTTGTTCAAAAAGGTTCCAATGTAGATTAAGAAGGTTAGCGAGGCATGGCAGGACGGAGGTAGATTTGTGTAGAAGTGTATTGTAACAGAAAGTGTCTGCTGTCACTCATGCAATTCAGCTGCATAAAATGATTGTGTCAGCTAATAATGAAAAACTCAGGGACCATTCATAGCCTAAGGTCACTGCAAAACCAAGGAAGGACAATCTATAAATCAATGTTTTGATGCTTCTAAAGGGGCGGTGGCCTCCATACGAAAACATTTTAAGGCTGTGGCTGGCAAGTAACATTTTGTTCTACCTTCCCAACTGATTTGGCTCCATTGTGTGCAAATAGCTTTGAAGATTCACAGATCCCAAAAGTACAAATTAGTGCTAGTTTGCCGAGAAGAAAAGCAGACAAAATAACAATTGCAGACATAGATTGGGGTGTCACTTTTGATGCATTCTTCCACGGAAATTGCTGGCTTTCCATTCAGTTCTCTGAGTACTTACACACATGAGAAGAATCTCCACACAAACATGATTAACATTACAGCATCCATATACTGTGCACATTTTGTTCCCTGCAAAATCACTGCAAGCCTACTTTAATATTTTTTTAATGATCTATCAGGTATCAATTCCTTCTTTGATACTTGCTTCAAAGCAATGGACGCCTGCATTAGCAGATGGACTTCCCAAGAGCCTACAAGTAAAAGGACTCAGCAGTGGTCCAGATGGTGGGCACAATACTGTACACAAGTATGCTTCAGAGCCCAAGGTGTGAAGCTGGCATTGACGCACATGCATCAGGAGCCAATGGGAGATCTATCTTGGAATACAAAATTGAATATGCCTAGGAGCCAGATAGTTTGAATTCACCTCTCTCTGTTCATAGGATGTATTATATGCATTAAGTTTGTGGAGCCATTCCTGTGGAACAAAGTGGGCCACGGGGACCACATGCTTTATTATAGTTGCCCCCATTCCTGAATTGACAACACAAAGCAATACTAACCCATGCTGTCATAGGAAACTAAAGCCAATACACATTGTTATTGTTTTGTTTTTTAAACAAACAATCATGCCCTCACACCTGAAGCACAATGCAGGAAAAATCTGGAACATAGTGCGATAGAGTCTTCGTCTGGATGTCAAATCCAAATCACTTGGATTTTAAATTTGGAAAGAAATACACAAGGATATATGACATATCTTCCTATAGCAAAGGCTTGTGGTAGTAAATTATAAAGCTATTGAACTCCTATCCTCCAAGGGAATGGAGTCTTCCTTCTGCAGCTCTCAATGGCTCAGGTCATCTAATCAGTAGGTCAAATCTAAGATACAGGTATCTTTTATGTTATGTTCTTTTATCAGAGTCTAACATAAAAAACTGGTACTGATAATATATTTTGAGGTGCGAGGATTGTGTGAACTCACCCCTGTAGCTAGCCATGTTTCTGCAGAATGAGGTATTCTAGATTGTGTCTGTCTGCCAGCTGGAAATAAAGCACCTCTGTCGGCATTATGAATTCATAGGTCCAGAAATCAGAATCCAGCTGGGTAGCAAGGGTCTCCAAGGAGAAGCACTGGCTTCTGGGAGTCACACTGCATAAATCTAAAGCATTATTATTTAAATGGATAATGTGTCCAACACCTTTGCATTCAACAACAAATTGAATTAGCTACGTTCTGCGGAGGATGCATAAAGATGATAAGTTTTGCATCAGTGGATTCAGATTAAAATAGATTCTCTATGGAAATATCTAAAACACATGAAACATCAATGCCTGGGGGTAGACTAGTACTGGTGAAATCCCACGCAGGTGCTCCTACTGCACACTGATTAATTACCTAATCAATAGGAAAAAGGGATAAAAAGGGTTACTAATACAAATTGATAGAATACAAAAATGTTTCATTTATTATATGTATTTGTTTAACTCGTTAACCTGCTAAATCTTAATCTCAATCACAACTCAGTAGACAAAGACACCAACTCTAGATGATTCCTGTCCTGGGTGACTGCCACCAGGATTCTGGAGATCCCGGGAACATGCTTAACTTCACTTCTAAATGACCTATTTCACGTGATCAGAATGCTGGTCTCAATGTGCTTTTCTTTCACTCCTCTTTTCAGCTCCTGAGTCATAAGGGGGAGTATCTGTCAACAAGGCATAATAATCCTTCCAAGAATTTATTTGGCAAGTCATTGTATGTTAATAGAATGTATCAAGTACCAAGTTCTATAGCCTTACCTGGTGATATCAACGAGATCACTGTTGACAGGATTTACACCCTGCAACCATATTCACCTGCACCGTCAGACACTTAGGCCTGTGGATCTACAGAGAAAGAAATATACGTGAGGAATCCAGTAGAATGCAGCAGGCCAACTAAACCGATTGATTGCCAACAAATGATTTTGATGCTGCTAATTTTACCACAGAGGAACTTGCTAATTGCTAAACAGCACACAGAGTCTTTGCCATAAATTGTGATAATGGTCTCAGTCTGCTAATTACTGCCTTTTCAGATTTAGAAAGCTGCTTTTCGCTTGCAGAAAGAGACTTTGAATTACAATTGATCTTCTCTGATGAATCACACGAAGATTGGCCTCTCTCAACTTTTTTCAAGGCTAAAAACCTGACCTGCCCAATATGTGGGGGAGAGAAATAGGAGTAAAACTAGAAAAGTGTGCAAGTTAGGCTTGTGTGCAGTTATTTATTTGTCACAAACGTCAGTGAATTTAATCCTATAGCTGTCAATTGTAAATTTAGATTTTGAAGAGTTCCAATCCATCAGGTATGACAGGCATCTTCAACCAGTGGCTATAAATCATGATACATGATTTGCTAATCCTAAAATTGAGTAATTGAGATTTTGGCTACAAGGGAAACCAATAAACTCTTTAGCCCTTCAGGATCACAAGACCCATCTCCTATATCCTATCCCTCACTCAGTAGGGGTTACTACCTGGACCCATAGCCTATAGTCCCCAAACGCTATCAACATTACAAAGGTTTGTTCAACATACCTCTCACACAGACCTGGATACACAATTGACTCTTTCATGGCTGTAACACCAGCTGTTAAAATTCCTTGCAAAGATGAACGCTGTTGTTGGGTCCCTGTGCATTAACAACATGGATAAAGTCAAAACACGATTACGTAAATAAAATACTTGGAGAGACAAAACTGAAAAAAAAAAAGAAACAGCCTGGTCGTGTTCCAGAACTGTGTATTTTGATGATGAGGAGGGGGCAGACCAGGCAAACAATCTCCATGTCCCCATGTCGACAAAACCAATTGTTCCTGATAGGCTGTCAATAACTGCAGCAGTTTGTAGATTAAAGACCAAATCCTCTTAGATCAATTACTTTGGGGGGGAAAATCACCTTTGCTAGCAGAGGGAGGCATTCAGGTGTTTGTCATGCCAGCCTACTCTCCATTGTAGCAGACACACGCACCTGATATCCTTGGTTTGGGATGTGAATAACAGACACAGAGACGAATTGCCTGGTAAATAATCTTTTAATATAGTAGTAATTTCTGTTAAAAAATATGATGGAAAAATGTACTTGTGTATTCTCTAGGGCAGCGGCCTGGGATCCTGTTCATTAGGTTTAATACCGTTGATTTCAGTCAGAGGCCACAGATCATCTTGCTCTTGATTAATTAAGCTAAATAGATTGCTGCAATTACATAAGAGATTACTGTTATAGGGCACAGCAAAAATAGACTTATTTGCATTTTATGTTTACATCTCTGATATCCAGTCATATTAGACTCTGGCAGCTGACATCTTTTTATAGATGTTACCCTAGAATATGTTACACCACTTGGTGGTGATATATGTAAAATTTGTAAATACCTTCTTCAAAACACACGAACATGAAATAAATACACCACCAGACAAACGTTTTAGAACACCCCAATCTTTCCAGTTATTATTGAAATTGAAGTACAGTTTCCTACACCATCAAAAGGCACTCTGAAACTGGAGGAAACTCTGACAGGAAGAGGTCTGGCAGACCCAAAGCCACAACAGAATCAGAAGACAAGTTTCTGAGAGTCAACAGCTTGCGTGATAGGCAGCTCACAGGACAACAGCTTCAAGCACAGCTTAACACTGGTCGAAGTAA
The DNA here is from genome assembly GCF_036373705.1 of Amia ocellicauda. Taxonomy (NCBI): domain Eukaryota; kingdom Metazoa; phylum Chordata; class Actinopteri; order Amiiformes; family Amiidae; genus Amia; species Amia ocellicauda. The sequence continues at coordinate 12,810,592 of NC_089852.1, forward strand.
GCAAGTCTCAATTTCAGCTGTGAAGAGAAGACTTCGAGCTTCAGGTTTGACAGGGCAAGTGGCAGTAAGAAAGCTATTGCTAAGATGGCAAAATAAGAAAAAGAGTATTGCCTGGACCATGAAGCACTGCCAGTGGACTACTGAAGACTGGAAGAAGGTCTTATGGACCGATTAATCAGAATGTGAAATCTTCGGTTCATCACGCAAGGTTTTTGTACGCCGTCGAGTAGGCGAAAGGATGGTTCCTTAGTGTGTGACACCAACTGTCAAACATGGAGGAGGTGATGGTCTGGGGCTCTTTTTCTGGATCCAGAGTCAGCGACTTGCACAGAGTGAGTGGCACCATGAACTAAAACGTCTACCACAGCATTTTGCAGCGCCATGCAATACCCTCTGGTATATGTCTAGTTGGTCAGGGGTTCATCCTACAGCAAGATAATGACCCAAAACATGGGATGAACTGGACAGAAGGGTGAAAGAAAAGGCAACCTACAAGTGCAACACATTTGTGGGAACTTCTGTAACAGTGTTGGGAAGAACTTTCCGAACAATATTTGATTTCCATTGTAGAAAGAATACATTGAGACATTAAGCTGCATACTTTTCATTAAAAACTGAAAGTATGTAGGTATTCTAAAACTTTTGAATGGTAGTGTTTATAAGACAAGCCAAATTATCATTTAACTGATTTAAATATATCTTCAAATATTTCAAGATATCTTTAAATGCTTTACAGATATCTGCAACTATTTAAAGATATCTTCAAATAATTCCAGATATCATCAAATTTTTCAAAATATCTCTAAATAATTTCAGGATATCAGCAAATAATTTAGAGATATCTGCAAATCATTTTATAATATCTGCAAATTACTTCCTGTTTATTTAGAGATATCTGCAAATCATTTCAAGATATTTGCAAATGACTCCTGTATGTAGTCCAAGATTATCACTTACTGTTAACTTGCTCATTAATCATTATGTAACTGAATGAGGAAACAGGAAGTGATAATATCAGCCAACATACAGTAAGTCATTTGAAGAAATCTTTAAAAAGAACCTTAATTAGATATATCTAAATGGTTTGCAGATATCTCTAAATTATTTAAAGACAGTAGAGGTTTTAGGAGGCATAAGCACATTCACATACTTAGCTTCAAAGGAGGCCTAAAATTACGAAATGCATGCCAGGAATGAAAACAATTATTTTCTGCTACAAACCAATGATGCATGCCTTTAGGTCAGCTTACAGGTCTATGCTGCAGATTTATATCACAGGTTATTAATATGTACCTAGTCACTTCTATATTGTCTTTTAATGTACTCTTAACCCTTTGCAGCTGATGCTTTTGTATGTAATTTAAAAATGCATAATGACAAAACATGTAATTGGTTAGCAGCGTGGTTCAAATGGGGAATCGTATTCATTATTCATGTCAAATGTCTGTATATGCAGGTACACAAGTCTAAAAGTCTAAAAGTGCCGTTATACAATTCACCCGAAAGCTAAGAACATTTAGTAGGACGTCTATTAAACCTTAGGCGCCGAGTTTTGTTTCTCCTGGAGGGGGCCCAAAATGGCCCATAATTTTTATACATGTAGCTTAATATCACATCTGTCTCTAAAATCACATTTTCATTCACAATAAAAATACACAAAACTAGAATAACTCCATACAAACTCCATTTACATATAAATATTTACAATGCAAACCAATAAGTGGCAGCATAACGTAGCCTTAGCCTACTCTTTAAAACAGAAGGATTTACAAGTTGCCATAGGCAGACACAGGACAGTACAGGTGAGAGGCAGCCATCTTGTTGTTTTCCTAGTTTCAGACAGTCATAGCATTCCTCATTTTGTTTTAACTGCCTTAATTGAAGTTAATCTTGTCTGTAGTTTATATATATATATATTGTAATGACCTCAGGGTTTGAGGTAATTACCATGATAAATGAAAACAAAAGCGAAGAGTTTCCAAACAAAACTAAGGCTTTATTAGCTGGATTGCGATGTACCTCCACTTTCCCTCCAATACTTTCTTTCTAAAGATACTCAGATGCTTGTTTAACACTCTCCCGTTCCAACTCTCGGAGTGGCGTGTCACTGCTGGCTATTTTACCCCCCCAGGCTACATGGCTACAGTGTAACTGTGTGGGGACTCCAAACCTACTGAAAAACCACTGGCTGTCTCTGCCTCCTGGTCTGGAAGGGCGTAAGCTTCAGGCCATTTGGTGAAATAGTCAAGAGCAACCAGCATGTAGCGGTTTCCCCAGGTGGAATGTGGAATTGGGCCCAGCACATCCACTGCCACCCGGTCCATGGGCGCTCCAACCATGTGCTGTTGGAGAGGAGCATGTGACTGCTCCTGGGGAGCCTTACGGGTGGTGCAGGTGTTGCACCAGCAGCAATAGTCGGCCACATATCGCTGACATTGTCGACGGAGTGTCTTGGTCACCTCGAAATGGCTGGCCCCTCTGGTGCCATGGTAAGCTGCTATCACCTTGTCTCAGAAGGCCTTTGGAACGACTATCTGCCACCGTTCTTCACCAGTGACTGGCTCCACCCACCGGCAATGCAGCACTCCCTCGTGGAAGGCCAACCCCAGCCACTGGGACCACAGGCTCCGCAGATTAACCGACTCCGCAAAGACCTCTTCCCAGCCTGGCCTACACCCACCGCGGAGCTCAGGGTCTTGCTCCTGGCGGGCCTGCCAGTCCAGCCCCGACAGTGAAAGCAGAGCTCGACAGGCGTTAACTCCTGCTCCCGGACCTCCATTCGGGTGTAGCCAGCACAGGCATCAGCGGTGCAGGTCCTTCTGGACAAGCTGTCAGCATTCAGGTGGGCTGCCCCCTTCCAGTGCTGGATGTTGTACTGGAAGGACTGGAGCTGTTTGATCCAACGCGCCACCTGTCCCTCTGGCTCCTTGAAGGACATTAACCAGTGCAGCACTGCATGGTCTGTCCTGATGGTGAAAGGCAGCCCGCAGAGGTAGTGGCGGAAGTCGCGGGTTGCCTCCACAACAGTGAGCAGCTCCCGCCAGGTGACACAGTAATTTTGCTCGGCTTTGTTGAGTGTCTGGCTGAAGTATGCCTCCACCTTCTCACCTTCTGGGGTTTCCTGGGCCAACACTCCCTTGATGGCATCCTCGGTGGCATCATCACTGGCATCCATGTCAAGAATGAAAGGTCTCTGCGGGTGAGGTGCAGTGAGGACAGGGGCGGCTCAGAGGGCTTGCTTCAGGGCCTCCTGGTGGGTCAGACCATGGAGAGGGGCAGCCACCATAGCAAATCCCAGGACAAATCGCTTGTAGTAGGAGGCGAGGCAGAGGAAAGCCCGCAGCTGGTGGAGGTTGGTGGTGGGCGGCTAGTCTCTCACCGCCTCGACTTTGTTCTCCTCTGTAGCAATGCCGGCCTAGCTGATGCGGTGGCCCAGGAAAGAGAATTCTCGCCTCAACACTTCTCCTGGTGCAGCTTGAGGCTGGCCTGGTGCAGTCGATCCAGCACCTTCCGCAGTGCTGAGAGGGCATCGCTGAAGATTCTCCTGTGGACCAGGAGGTCATCTAGATAGACAAGGCACTCGATGGCACCCCTGACAGCACTTTTTCCATCAGGTGCTCGAATGTGGCGGGGGCGTTGCAGAAGCTAAACAGCATGGCACGGAACTGCCAAAGCCCCCGCCCAGTGGAGAAAGTGGTCTTGGCCCGCACTTCTGGCGTCAGGGCCACCTGCCAATAGCCGCTTCTCAAATCGTGGGAGGAGAATCAGGTGAAGCTGGCAATCAGGTCCAGCGACTCATCAATCCGAGGCAGTGGATATGACCATCGGGACCAGGACTACTGGGGAGGTCCAGGGGCTGTCCGAGGCCTCGATAATGCTGGTGGCCTCCATCTCCTCTAAGGCCTGGTCAGCAGCAGTTTGATGGGCAGCGGGGATCCGGTGGAGTCGTTCCTTGATGGGACGGGCATCCCTTGTATCAGTGTGATGTTGGACGACGTGAGTTCTGCCGGCATGGCAGAGGTCGCGGCGAAACTGTGGCGAAACCCATGCAGCAGGGCCCACAACTGTTCACTTTGCCCCTCCTGCAGGCCTTCTTGGTTTGTGGCCCACACCTGCCTCATGACCACAGTGGCAGTGACTTCGTCTGTAGGTGAGGGTCATGGATGGGGCATCATGGGGGCATCCTGAGCCCTCTGGGCGGGCCCCCAGTCTGGAGAGGGAGGACCAGTCCCTCTCCAAAGCAGATGGTGCGGGCCCGGAGATCAAGCATCTCTCCGACTAGCTGCAGAAAATCTAACCCCAGAATAAAAGACTCTTGGATGGTGGTGACCCATACTTCATTGTGAAAGGTGCAGCCCCCTATGTCTAGGTGCATCCGGGCCCGACCATGCATGATGGCCTGTTCCCCGTTGAGGGCAGCCCGCACTGGTTGCAGTCGCTTGCCTTCTCTCAGTAGGCTCGGGTTGCTGAGGGTGACGGAGAAGCACGACGTAACAATCATCATATCCAAGGGACTCACCAGGTGGTTGGCCAGGGCCGTTCCGGGGACGGAGACAGTTCGGGGCGTGACTGGACCTGGTGTTGGCGGTGTGGTCGGCGAGAACGGCGAGGATGAGGAGAAGACGATCGAGGAGGAAGAAGAGGATAGATTTGGGACATCCCTCTGGGCTGGCGGAATCCCTCTTACACCAGCCTCAGAGCGTTTCTTGGCTCGGGGAGCAGCAGCGCAAGTGGGGCCGTAAAGCAGTCCCAGAGGATGTGTCCTCGCTGTCTGCACTGCCAACAGATGCGGGTGTCGGGTTTCTTCGGCGCCAGTGTGGTGTCCTCCATCATCAACGGTTGTTGCCGGATGGTGGGGGCCTGGATGCGGTAAGTATTGAGACGGAGAGGTGGCGTAGCAGCAGTGGGACACAGCAACTGTTCTTCCAGAATAACCTCCACAAGCTTGGCCTGGTTAAGCGCAGCATCGAGCGTTAGGGGGTGGCCAGGTGGACCTGATGGCGAACAGCGTCGGGGCTGAGGCTGCAGAGGAAGATGTGTTTGGCTAGGCCTTCCTGCACTGCCGGAGGGAACTTGTTGTATCCCCGGCGGGTTAAATGGTTGATGTCAGCGGTGTACTGGCCTAAGTACACGCTCATGTAGCCCGGGGATGGGGCCTGCGGTACAGGCAGTGGTGCTGAAGTTTCCGCAGCATCTTGTGCAGCCAGGGCCCAGGTGGTTTCATAGCCTATCTCCCTGGAGCTATGTCGAGGCTTATCTACCTCCCCTGCTAACACACATAAACATTACTCTACAGTCTTGCTAGTCACAGGCTCGGTTTCTAACAGCGGTCGTATCAGCGCAAACTCAGGATTAGTCTCTTGACCAATTGTAAGAGCTGCATATCGGCAGTTCATGCACTCTGTTTTGCGTCGGTCAAAAAGAATTCCCATGTGGGCTTACCGGCTGACCTGTCCTTCTGGATTAACTTATCTAAGAAGATTTAATTTGTGAACGTTGTTGGCATGTTGAAATCCTAGAGATCAAGGTCCGTTTGTTGATCAGCACTGTATTAGTGATATGGAAGAATTGGTCAATCAGCCCATGAGAGAGATGGTGTGCACGCCAAAACCTAGGAGAGCTGAGACCTTAGAGCAGGACAGTGTAGAGAACTGCTGGGTTACAGTAGGTCATAACCACAGAAAAGGGCGTGCACAACCCCTAAAGACACCCCAAGAGCTTGAATTGCCCAACAGGTTCCAACTGCTGGACACCGAGTTGGACAGTGACAGCTCAGAGGGTGATGGGGGGGCAGTTGAGCACCAGAGCACCATGGTACCCACTCCCCCCCAGAAGAAGGAGGTAGTTATAGTAGGAGACTCAATTCTTAGAGGTGTAGATCACACAGTGTGTTCTAGTGACAAGGAAACCCGCGTGGTATCTTGCCTGCCTGGTGCTCAGGTTGCAGATCTCCCTAAACTAGTAGACGGGCTACTGGCCAAAGCCGGGGGGAATCCACTGGTCATGGTCCACATTGGAACCAATGACATAGGAAAAGGTAGGACAGAGGTTCTGCAAGACAAATTTAAAAAGTTGAACCTCCATGGTAGTTTTCTCTGAATGCTTCCGGTACCACGTGCCAGGCCAGGGAGACAGTTTAACACGTGGTTGAAATATTGCTGTAGGGAAGAGGGTTTTGGATTTATGGAGCATTGGTCTTTCTTCTGGGATAGATGGAACCTGTACAAACCGGACGGTCTACATCTAAACAGAAGGTGGGCTAATGCATTGGGAGAGTGCATGTGCAGAGAAATTGAGAATAATTTAAACTAGGAACCAAAGGGGCAGGGAGCTCTGACAATGGGATATGTTCCTCTAAGGAAAGAAAACCAAGGGAAACTGCTAGTAGGAAAGTCCTGACATGTTTGTACCTCAATGCCAGGAGTATAAGGAACAAGATGTTAGACTTGGAAGCCACAGTGCTGGCATGTGACTATGATGTTGTAGGAGTGACAGAAACATGGCTTACAGAAAATGATGGGGATGAATACAAGTTGAAAGAATAGGGGGAAGAGGGGAGGGGTAGCATTATATGTGAAAAATGACATTGAGGCAGAAGAACTTGTATTAGATCCCAGTAACGGAACAGAATCTTTGTGGGTGAAACTTTTCAACAAGAGATCTGGAGGATTAGTGGTAGGAGTGTGTTACAGGCCACCAAACTCAGATATTCAGAAAGATGCTGCATTGTACAGTGTAATCAGGACTGCATGTAGCAAGGATGTGGCTGTTATAATGGGGGATTTCAATTTCCCAAACTTAGACTGGGAAAGCCCAGTGGGGACTACAGAAGCAGAAATCGAAATGGTTGAGATGGTAAATGACTGTTTTATAACTCAATTTGTCAGGGAACCAACCAGAGAGAGTGCATGTATTGACTTGATCTTTTCAAATGACCAAGATAGAGTCAGGAAACAGAGGAAACAGGAAACAGAGGGTGTCGATTAGAGGAGTTGCTTCTAACTGGAGTGAGGTTGTTAGTGGAGTTCCACAAGAATCAGTACTAGGGCCTTTGCTTTTTCTAATCCATATTAATGATCTGGACTATGGGATAGTTAGCAAACTTGTCAAATTTGCAGATGATACTAAAATAGATGGCTCAGCAGATACAATCTCAGCAGCACAGGTTATTCAAAGGGACTTAGATAATATTCAGTAATTCAGCAAACAAGTTGTTGGGTATATTGTCAAAAGTGTAGAATTGAGAACAAGGGCAGTAATTTTCAGACTGTACAATGCACTAGTTAGACCTCATCTGGATACTGTGTACAGTTCTGGGCTCCACACTTCAAGAAAGATATCGCTGCTCTAGGGGCAGTTCAGAGGAGAGCAACCAGACTTATTCCAGGTCTGAAGGGAATGTCCTACAGATAGACTGAGGGACCTGAACCTTTTCACCCTGGAACAGAGGAGACACAAATGGAAATTCGGCTTCAAGGCATTCAAGACGGAAAACAGGAGACACTTTACACAGAGAGCTGTCATAATCTGGAACAAACTATCCAGTGATATGGTTGAAGCTGAAAATTTGGGAACATTTAAAATCAAACTGGATAGGATCCTTGGATAACTTAGTTATTAATGGACACCAAACAAGCACGATGGGTTGAATGGCCTCCTCTCGTTTGTAAACTTTCTTATGTTCTTATACTGTATATAGACAAACAGCAAATTGTACTCACTGTATCAGTGATAACCATCAACATTAGTTTATTTATGCAGGTTTTAAACCTGATCTCAGCATTTTTATTTTCCTTTTAACTTGATTGGGTGAGCGATTGATAACCCTTGAAAGAAGCCTTCCACTTATATCCTTAGACACCAGCGCTCCATAAACTTCCATCCATTTATTTTTTAACTTTATCTTCCATCCAAATTGTAAACAGTGAATAAGATTTAGACATGTACACATGAGTCATATACACATGTACATGTTGTGCATAGACTATTTGTTTTATATTTTAATAACTTGCTCAGGATTAATGCATACTCCGCAGTGCATAACATCACAGGGGTTCCATACCTATGCAATTATCCATATAATTATAAGACATACTAAGAAAGACACTCAGTTAAAACCATCAATGGATGATGGTTCTTCTGCATATCACCAGACTTATGACTTGTCAGCCCAGCCTCTCTGTTGACTTTATAAGCATTCTGGACTCACAACCGGCTAAGATGAGGTGTCTTGGTCTGCCTTGTGTTTAGGACAGGCTCTCATCTTGTTTATATAAACTAGTACCTTATGCTGACAAAGGCATATCCCAGTGGTTTTATCACCTAGCCTGTCAGACAGAGTGACTCCATTTAGGGAAGAACTCAAAGACAGAGAGGAATACAGCTTTAAATCCATACCAGAAATTTAATTCTGGTATTTCACAACAGAAATATATGACACTACCAGCATGACACCACAGCAGTATATTAATAATAGATGTTGGATTACATTTCCACCATGAATTACTGGTATTGCTGTTCACTTCCTTTTCTACTGCCACCTCAAAATAGCAGAACCCCTTCACTCACAGACTGAAGCCTCGCAGCTTCGACTACCCAGAATATTAAACAAGGACTGCATTCTGAGGGTCAAAACACTGTACTAATAAAATAGTGTATATATGGTTTGGTATGTAAGGAAATAAATAAGTTGATGGAACATTGAAGAAAAGCACCATCCAAAAGGAGAGAAAGACACTGAATAGTAGCATACTGGCACTGGCATAAAACAGGTTTATTTACATACAGAAAGGCGGTCACTCGGGACAATAAACAATTACTCATGGAGTACAATTCTGTGCTTCATATTTTGGGCTATTTCAAAATGTGTGTTTCTTCACGATTTTCAGTAATTTATGGATGAAAGTGTTAATTAAAAATAAATAAATAAAATCATGCACAGACTAGGACAATGTACAGTGGGAATTAAGAAAAAATGCAAACCATATGTAGATAAATTAGCTTTTTATAATTATATCAATTGAATAAGTGCTATTTATAAAATTTAGTTTAATTATTATACACATACTATATACACAATATATTACACCCCTGGAGACATGGACAGAGACAAAGGAAAAGGATACTTAATCGCTGGAGTCGACGGCGAGACTACGGACCGTTAGGTACCTCACTTTGGTGGTTTCGAGGAAAGGAAGGCCATACACCGTGATAAAGGAACTTGCTTTATTGAGACATTTGAACTAGCTTTTGACAGTGATTAATCCTTGTGGTATCTTACTGGGTTTTGGAAGTTGCCTGCTTTCGCCCCGAATAGCCTGTGGAGCAGCGCCGCATCTGCAAACAAAGAAAGAAGAGATAGTGATTTAAGTACTTTGGGCATTGTGCAATTTGGGAATTTAAACTAACAGTTATTTCTTACCTGCAGCTTGTTGGGGTCCCAGTTGGCTGACAGGGTCCTGGCATCGTGCTGAAAGAAAGACAATTTTAACCTCCTTTGGGAAGGGAGGGGATGTGCTCCATGGAGTTGTGCTTTGTGAACTGTTAGAGGGATATTGTTATATGTTACTGCTATTTTCTGCTATTTTAGATTAGGCAAAGTGGGTTTTATTTATTCTTAACTTAGTGCATTATTCAATTTTCTTTGTGTTTCCTTAGGTAGGATTTGTACTCGTTTGATTGCCCCTTTCACTAAAGGTATTTTAGAAATGGGTTTTATATATTTAGTATTTCCCATATTCCTTTTTTGGTATTGTTTCCTTGTGCTGGTACAGTCTTCATGCCCTGTACAGCGCTGTGTTAAATAAACTGTTAATTTACTGCAAAACTTAACTTCTGTATGGTGGTGTTCTGGGGTCTGGTTGAGCTTGCCTGGGGAGAGAAAGATAATGAGTGAACGAGGTCCTCTCTCATGTATAAAAAGAGGTGCAGTGTAGTCACCGCTAATCACCCACTAGGGCGTGACATATAAATAAATTGGGAGGGCTATTTTTATAGCACATAAAACAACATTTATTAGTTTGTGGTACCCTTTATTGCTCAATTTACTACATGAACCATATTGTGAGAAGCTCAGTTCTCAAGCCTGTATAAATAATGTATATAAGAACATAAGAAAGTGTACAAACGAGAGGAGGCCATTTGACCCATCGTGGTCGCTTGGTGTCCATTAATAACTTAGTGATCTAAGGACCACACCCAGTCTATTTTTAAATGTTCCCAAATTGTCGGCTTCTACCACATCGCTGGGGAGTTTGTTCCAGATTGTAACAACTCTCTGTGTGAAGAAGTGTCTCCTGTTTTCTGTCTTGAATTCCTTGAAGCCCAATTTCCATTTGTGTCCCCGGGTGCATGTGTCCCTGCTGATCTGGAAAAGCTCTTCTGGTTTGATGTGGTCGATGCCCTTCATGATTTTGAAGACTTGAATCAAGTCCCCATGTAGTCTCCTCTATTCCAGGGTGAAAAGGTTCAGTTCCCTCAGTCTCTCAGTAGGACATTCCCTTCAGACCTGGAATAAGTCTGGTTGCTCTCCTCTGAACATTAAGATGCTCCTCTATCTTCTATTTTTTTCCAAAATGTTATATGTAATGCAGGTGAGACTGATTGTTCTGTAATTTCCTGGCTCAGTTTTATCCACTTTCTTGTGGATAGGTATGACATTTGCAGTTTTGCAATCAGCCCACACATCCCCTGCTATAAGTGTCAATTGGAATATTTTAGTTAGCAGCCTATACATTTCCCTAATTTCTTGAAATACTTTTGGAAATATATAATTTGGCTCAGGTGATTTGTTTGATTCTGGTTTGAATTCTGGTAGTCTCCGCATCTTCATTTATTCACATATCTCTTAGAGTTTGCCTGGACTGATTGTTAACCTGTGGCATGTAGTCTGTATTTTCTTTTGTAAACACCTCTGTAAAATACTAATTTAGAACATTTTTCACATCTTATTCGTTTTCTAAGATACTTCAATTTTTAGCTTTTAGCTGTTTAATTTCCTCCTTTATTGACCTCTTGCTGTAGTATGGAAGAAAAACCTTTTCATTAGTTTTAGCTCCAAGAGCTATGTTTCTTTCTATTTCCCTCTATGCTTTCCTGATCCCTCTCTTAACATCTTTTTGCTTTTCTAAGTATTCTTTGTATTTTGTTTAATCCCTATCCATTTTGTATGTGCTACACAACATTATCTTTCTCTTTATATTTTTTTGCACAATTCTATTAAAACATTTTGGCCAATGCTTTTTGGTCCTCAATTTGTAAAGTTTTGGTACAAATTTCTCCTGAGCCTCTAGTTGTGTATTTTTAAAATACAGTTAGGTCTATACATATTTGGACAGTGACACAATTGTCATCAGTTTGGCTCTTTATGCCACCACAATAGATTTGAATGTATGTATGTTGAAATAAAACAATCAAGATGTGCTTTAAGTGTAGACTTTCATCTTTAATTTGAGGGTATCTACATCCAAATTGGGTGAACAGTGAAGGAATTACACCCATTTTTGTATATGGTCTCCCCATAAACTAAACTAACATAATCATGAATTAAATTGTGAGTTTCAATACTTGGTTGCAAATCCTTTGCCATCAATGACTGCCTGAAGTCTGGAACCCACAGACATCACCAGATGCTGGGTTTCTTCCCTGGTGATGCTCTGCCAGGGCTGCACTGCAGCTGTCTTTAGTTCCTGCATGTTCTTGGTGCATTTTGCCCTCAGTTTTGAGAGAGAGTCAAACAGTTTGAGCAAATCAGGACTGGACCAAGATGCTATGATCAGTAACCACAAAGATGAGGTTACTTAATTCAGCCAGCAAATTAAGAAAAAATATATGAAATCATATAATAATATAATAATATTATAGTTACCTATAGAACCATTTGCCTGATGGCTTTTGGTTCTTCAGGGGTTTCTTCCTTCTACCCAATGTAACCCTGGCATCCTGTATTGGGTATGTTATTTATGAATGGCCAGTTTGGAAGTTTCAATGTAATATAGGCCAGACCAACACCCAAAACATATATGGTTGGTGGAAGGATTGTATAATCAAACATGCTGGTTCTGGGGGATGATTAGGACTGATTAGAATACAGTGTGATCAGCAGTTTATATAATATTTGAATGACCTTGCATCATGTCATTTTTCAGCACTTTTCAGAACAGAACTGTGCAATGCGGAGTCAGTCAAGTCACTGTGTATTTTCACATGAACACACAGATGAAGGTTCCCTGTGAGGTATTGAGAAGGCAAATCCAAACTCTGCAGAAAAATTCAAGGATTCATGAAACAGAACCGCAATGCAGGTTTTCCATGTCAATGATTTATGAGAGGTTGCATATTATATATTTAAGATAGCATACTTCTTCCGTTATTTAGATTTGCCTTTTGACTGTAAAACAAAGGTAAAAACATCAATGGCTTCAAGCAAACGGTATGTATGTTTTTGATCGCATCCATGAAATCTGAAATGTGAAAATTATGGAAATGGTATGGATCAAAAACGAAAAGCTGTCATTTGTATATATATATTTTTTACACCATCAATGTTCATACTAGGGGTCAAGACCCTTATCATAACAGTCAGTTGCACTTATTGTACCATTGAGCACTGCCGAACAAGTAGGTATTGAATTAATTATTGCAGCCTTCAGTCTCCATGGGAACTGACGTTCAACGCTGTTTCAGTCTCAAAGCTGTAAACATCCAATCTGATCGGCTGCCTCTCAGACAAATCACTTTGTGGTCTTTAAACCACAATAGAGGTAATTCAGAGTCTTTTATTTTGACAGATATCATTAACAGTTTTTTTTTTTGTTTTTGTGAAAGAATTCCCAAAGCAAAAAAACAAAACAAAACAAAAAAACATATGAGATCATGCATATCGGGATGATCTGTTACAGGCGCCATGGAGAGGAAAGCTTGGCGAATTTTATTTAGCCTGGTCTAAAGGCGTTACATTTAAAGAAAACCGAACAAAAGAAGATCATGGTTTAGGCCTCTGGTGTATGTTAGACTATTATATTTTTTCATCTTTGAAAGGTAATATTAGGCATTCCAGGGTTAGTAATTATCCAGAGTCTGTAAATTAGTTTAAAATGTGGCTATGCCTCCCTCAGCCAAGTAACACCACTGTTTTACCATGGCTACAGAAGGGTCTTATGCAACAGTCAATACAATTTTGCATATTTGAGGGAAATGACTGAGTGCACAGTAGTTACATAACTGACGTATATGCCACAATGCGTGAAAGTAGGTTTTTAATACTATTGGGGACAGCACAGTCAGAGCAAAATGTTCTGAAGAACTCAATCAATCATTTTTTATTTAGTATAGTGCCCTTCACAGGGTAGCCACAGAGCACTTTACAGACTGAATATAAATACATTTAAAGAAAAAAGAAAACATAAATTATTAAATAAAATCAACTATTAGGCTTGGAAGAGAGGAAAAACAAAAACTTCTATAGGATGGCAGATTGTTATAGGATAATATAAATCTCAGGGGTACATGGCTTAAGGCCTAGGTCTAATGGTTGCTTCCCCTCCAGGCAATATATCTTTATGATACAGCAGCAAGAAGATCAGAAAGTTCTTAGGTGGTGCTGCTAGCTGTCGTGTTCCCTCTAGTGGGGGCCCCTCACCAGCCCTTGGGTGGGGCTGACTTGTCAGGCCTCAATGGTGGGGATGTATTATCAGTCCTCGCAGGTGGGGGTCAGGATGCCTTGTCAGTCCCTCAGCTATTGATAGAAGACAAAAATAGAGAAAAACAAAATCAGCTCCTGATAAAATGCAATAGATGACAGAATACATTGTACACAGAATGTCCATGGCACACTGGCAGCATTATGGAGTATGGCGACAGATTAAAAAGATGAGAATATCATTCCACAGTTTTACGACCTGATAATTAAATGCTGTGCCACTTGCAGTTTTCTTGTGTATTTCTGGCATCCAAGCGATGACCCCTTACATCCCTAAGCAACAGAACCACATAACATTGAAAAGATAAATGCTTGTGAAGAACTGTTCCCTATGCAAGATTATACTGTAGACCCACATCAGTGAAGTCAAGGACAGAGAGTATACATTTTCACCTGTAAAATAAAAATACATAAGCAGTCTGTTCAAGTTAAACAGAGAACTAAAGAAATAAAAAATAAAACAAAATAGGACACTGCAGAAAACGTACAGAAATACACAAATGGGTTAGTCTAAGAAAATAATTTTCGTTCTAAAATAGGACTGAATTTTTAAATTTGATGGACCCTATTGCCCTGAAGGCCTTTTAGTTTTTAATCTACGTGACTGCACACCTCTTCATTTTTAAAATACATTTTGTTTTATCGTCACCGTATCAAGCACTTTTCTATTGTATCACTGCCACCTATTTCAACTAAAATTATTCTCCCCGATAAAAAGTATTTGTCACAAAGAAAAAGGTGAATCTCGCAAAGGAACATAAATTGGGTGGAAACTGAACTGATCACGGTCACCTCAGTGAAAGTCTAAAATCCAGCAGCTGCAGTTACTTTGTTATTGTAGGTTTTTTTCTCATTTCAGAAAACAAGAACATAAGATCATTTCAAATAAGAGGAGGCCATTTCAGGCCACTGCACTTGGCTTCACATCTCTGTTTCCCCACAGCCTAGAATTCCATTCACGTAAACATTCTGCACCAACTGCAGCGTTGGAGTGCATTTTTACAAGAGGAAAAATCGCTGTTTGTTCATTATTTTACTGAAATGTTCACTTTCACTTTTTTTTTGCTAATCCAGCAGCTGCAGATATGCTCTGTTTCCTTAGCAACACAGCAGTCAGATTTCGAGGACATTAAAATGAGAGAATGAGGAAAACCACAGAGCAGTGCCAAGCTCCATGATGGTAGGATCCCATGATTAGAAACTCTGTTCAGCACAGCAGACAAATCAAATGTTCTGTCCTAGTGTGGCTCATTCTGGGAGAGCCAGGTGACCCCATTTTAAAAAGGACCACTCTACATGGTCACAAACACCACTCTACTGTAACTTTCCAACATAGTGGTCGGTGGCTGTAAATATACCACACAGGATTAGGCTTCAAGCGGAATCAGTGTTAGTGTGGATATTACATAAGAACATAAGAAAGTTTACAAACGAGAAGAAGCCATCTTGCTTGTTTGGTGTCCATTAATAACAGAGTGATGCAAGGATACTATCCCGTCTATTTTTAAATGTTCCTAAATTTTCAGCTTCAACCACATTGCTAGGGAGTTTGTTCCAGATTGTGACAACTCTCTGTGTGAAGAAGTGTCTCCTGTCTTTAATGCCTTGAAGCCCAGTTTCCATTTGGGTCCCCAGGTGCGTGTGTCCCTGCTGACCTGGAAAAGCTCCTCTGGTTTGATGTGGTTGATGCCATTCATGATTTTACCTCTGTTCCAGGGTAAAAAGGTTCAGTTCCTCAGTCTCTCAGTAGGACATTCCCTTCAGACCTGGAATAAGTCTGGTTGCTCTCCTCTGAACTGCCTCTAGAGCAGCTATATCTTTCTTGAAGTGTGGAGCCCAAAACTGTCCACAGTATCCAGATGAGCTCTAACTAGTGCATTGTACAGTCTGAACATTACTGCCCTTGTTTTCAATTCTACACTTTTGACAATATACCCTAACATCCTGTTTGCCTTTTTTATTGCTTCCCCACATTGTATGGAGAACGTGAGGAGTCCACATAGACTCCTAAGTCTTTCTCATGCATTACTTCATCTAGTTCTATTCCTCCCATAGTGTAATTATAGTGGACATTTTTTTTACCTGCATGTAATACCTTGCACTTGTCCACATTGAATTTCATCTGCCAGGTTTCGGCCCATAACTGAATATTATCCAAGTCCCTTTGAATAGCCTGTGCTGCCGAGATTGTATCTGCTGAGCCACCTATTTTAGTATCATCTGCAAATTTGACAAGTTTGCTAACTATCCCAGAGTCCAGATCATGAATATAGATTATAAAAAGCAAAGGCTCTAGTACTGATCCCTGTGGAACTCCACTAACAACCTCACTCCAGTTAGAAGCAACTCTAATCGACACCCTCTGTTTCCTATACATCAACTAGTTCATAATCGATCTACTTACATTACCCTGAATGCCTACAGCTTCCAATTTGTGGATCAGTCTTTGGTGTGGAACCTTATCAAAAGCTTTTTGAAAATCTAAGTATATCATATCATATGCTTTCACATGATCTATAGCTGCAGTTGCACATTCAAAAACACATGATTTGCCTCATCTAAACCAATGTTGACTATATCCAAGAATAGCAGTTTCATAGAGATGCTCCTCTGTTTTCTGTCTAATCATTTTTTCCAACATCTTACAAGTAATGCAGGTGAGACTGATTGGTCTGTAATTTCTTGGATCAGTTTTGTTCCCTGTCTTGTGGATTGGTATGACATTTGCCGTCTTCCAGTCAGTTGGTACATCCCCTGTTCTAAGTGTCATTTGGAATATTTGAGTTAGCGGCCTATAAATAATTTCCCTCACTTCTTTAAGTACTGTTGGAAATATCCCATCTGGCCCAGGTGATTTGTTTGTTTTTAATTAACGTTAACCAAACAAGAGGGCAAAATAATCCAAATTAGTCTGGATGCCTGGTTCATTAGCTGTCACGCTCCGTGGGGCTGGAGAGGACTAGAGGGCGAGTGACCCAATTGTGGGGTGAGGTAGAGGTGGTCAGACAAGCGTGGGCCAGATACCAGCAAGACAGGGCAAACAAAGGCAATGCAAGACATGGTCATGGTCACAGGCAAGGGTCAGGTGATCAGACAAACAGGGAATCAAAGGAAGTCCACTGTTGTGGTCGAGAGGTAATGCTGGAGGTCGAGGATACAAAGGTTTACACAATGAACAAGGAGACTGCTTGATAATGTAGATAAACTGACAAAACACAGGGAGTGAGAGTCAGGTAGGGGTTTATAAAGGCCTGTGGGAGAAGCAGATGATGGAGAGCAGGTGTGCGGTGAGTAATCAGAGTGCTTGTTGTGAGATTGAATGAGTGACTGATTGAAACTGGGATAGGTGACTGGTATGGAAGGGGCGATGGCAGTGGAAGTGCTTTGGATTGTGACATTAGCCCCCTCTCCACAATTATCCACAACCAAACCCAACCAGACACGGAGGGGACAGCCATGGGGCAAAGGGCAGGTGCAGTAGGATGTGCAGAATGAAAGTCCGAAATGAATGAAGGGTCGAGCACATCAGAGGCAGGAACCCAGGAGCACTCCTCTGAACTGTAATCCTCCCAGTCCACTAGATATTGTAGTCGCCCTCAGAGGCAACAAGAACGGAGCAGGGATCTCACCGCGTAAGCAGGACCATCACCAATTCCAGAGGGGAAGGAGGAGGAGCGGGAGGAGAAGAGACTAGCTGAGAAGGAGAAGGCAAGGGATCTGACACCACATCCAGTAGTGAGGGGGTAACTGCAGCCTGTATGCAGCAGGGTTGACCTGATGACAAATGCGTAAAGGACCGATGAATCGTGGGCTCAGTTCTTCAGAGGGTAGTTTCATCTTTATGTCCCGGGTGGACAGCCAGACTTCTTGTCCTGTGTGATACTGCGGGGCTGGTCGCTGATGTCGGTCAGCCTTGGTTTTCTGTTGGTGAATCACTCTGTGCAGACTGGTGTGAGCCACTTGCCAGACAGCTGCACTATGCCGAAACAAGTCATCCAGTGATAGGACAGTCATAGATTCCTCATCCCAGGGCAACAGGGCAGGTTGGTAGCCAAGGCTGCACTGGAACCGGGTGAGGCCGGAGGCAGAGCTGGTGAGGGAGTTCTGCGTGTACCGAACCGACTCCATTCTGTCTGCGATGTACTGCAGTACTAACGCAAAAACCTGCAAATCTCCTGGTTTAATCATTCCGTCTGTCCATTTGACTGGGGTGATATCCCGAAGTGAGACTGACATTGATGTTGAGTGCCTTGAAAAAGGTAGACCAGACACGGGATGAAGAACTGCATTTCTCTCCCTGTGTGTCTGTGTAAACAAGGTCACTGTCTCACTGTGCTACGGTATTGTTCTATAGTTCAACCCTATTACCCAGAGGAACAGAGTCTGATAAGAACCAGTTTTTTCCAGCAATTTGGGCTTGATACATCGTACAAACCCCCCTTATATTAAACATTACGTATGCTTATTTTTCTCTCCTGTCTGGTCTGCATAAAAGTGCCTGTTGTTTGTAACTTCTCTAAGACTGTTCTTGAGATCGCCTCTTGAACCTCTTCCTTGCAACTGCATGTAAACCTTTGTTTGGAAACATATATCTTTCTACGACTCGTCACGGGAGGTGAACTGGGGACCTCTTTCAAAGACTATATCCTCTATATCCGTAGATGCGGAACACATGGGTAAACAGCATCTCCAACATTTCGAGAGCAGTGGGGAGTCTCTTCAGAGGAATGAGCCTGCAGCCTTTGGAAAACTGATCGATTGCGCCCATGGATGGCAGTGTAGCCTTGTGATTTGGGGAGATCGGTGCAGAAATCCACGGCTATGTGGAACCACGGACAGTGTGGGGACAGGAAGAAACTCAAGCAGACCCGCAGGAAGGTGTCTGGAGGCTTTTGACTGTGCAAAGGTGGAGCAAGCACCAACGAATAAGGTGACGTCATGCACAAAACCAGGCCACCAGAATTTCCCCAAGACCAAGGCAACGGTGCGACTGGGTGACTGGAGGCAGGAGTCGAGTGGATCCAATGAAGCAATTGAGGGCGCACTGATGACGGGGTTCACTGGACAAGTGGAAGGACCTGGATCAAAATGCCAGAATGCAGGAGGGAGACAGAATGGATTCCATGCACTGAGGAGCAGGATAGGAATCAAACCGGTGAATGAGCGAGTCCACTTTGACATTCTTTGATCACGTGGCGGTCCCGTGAACTGGAAGTGGGTGAAGAAGAGTGCCCAGCATGCCTGTTGTGTGTTGAGACATTTTACTGACTGGATGTATTCTAAATTGTGGTGGTCAGTCAAAACCAGGAAGGGATATTTGGAGCGCTCCAGCCAGTTTGACTGCGAGAAGCTCAAGGTTGCCGATGTCATAATTGAAAGGAGACAGCTTTGGAAAAAGAAAGCTTGGGCAGCTGTCTTTGTCACTGGGTAAGCACAGCCCCCACTCCAGATTCAGAAGTATCCATCCCCCCGATTAACTGAAGAGAGGAGTCCGGGTGCTTCAGGATGGGAGCTGTCATAAACAGTGTCTTGAGGTGGGTGATTGTGGCAGTGGAGGTGTCTATCCAGGTAAAAGTGCAGACTTGCGTAGCAGACTCTGAAGCACCTGTCGGACCTGGGAAACATGTTCAGACAGAGCGGAAGAGTAGATCAGGATATAATCTAAGTAGATGATGATAAAACGATGAAGAAAGGATCTCAGTGCCTCACTCACAAATGCCTGGAAGACAGAAGGGGCATTAGCGAGACCAAATGGCATGACATGGTATTTGTAATTGCCCATGTTTGTAATGAATGCCGTCTTCCATTCATCCTCCTCTTGTATCTGTAAGAAGTTGTAGGCGCTGCGCAGGACCAATTTCATAAAGTAGTGGGCTCCTTGAATTTGTTCCAGGGCAGCTGGCACTAAGGACAGTGGGTAATGGTAACAGTCACTGAATTGAGTCCCCTGTAGTCAATGCAGGCCCGAAGACCACCATCCTTTTTGGATACAAAAAAGAAGCTAGACACGGCAGGTGACATGGATGAATGTATGATTCCCAGGTCCAGAGCCTCCTTCATGTAATCCTCCATGGCCTGTGATTCTGGGAGGGAGAGAGGGTAAATACGACCTCTTGGAGGAGAGGTGCCTGAAAGGAGGTCAATGTCACAGTCCCTGGATCAATGTGGTGGCAAACGGGAAGCCTGGGTCTTGCTGAAGACCTCAGCTAGGTGTGTGTATTCTGGTGGAATGTGTGTCAGTGAGGAGAGAAGGGGGCTCTCCATGTGTGTAGCCCTGAAGGGATGAGACATGCACTTGGAAAAACAGTGCTGACCCCAGGATATTATGTCCCCATCAATCCAGGAGATGACTGGGTTGTGGTGAGCGAGCAATGGCAGGCCAATAATGATATCTGCTCCAGGGGAGTTGATCACCAGAAAGGGGCGCTGTTCTGAATGAAGTAGACTGATGGACATGGTGATGGGGCTTGTCTTTTGGGAAAGCAGGTCGGAATCAATGTGGTGGTTGTTGACAGCACCGACACGGAGAAGAGGTACACATGGTGAAAGAGGGATTTGGTGTTTAATCACTGACGCCCTGTTGATGAAATTCCCCACAGAACCTGGTCTGATGAATCACGGTTTCAAGGTGTTGACTTGGCCTCCAAATTCCCCAGATCTCAATCCAATCGAGCATCTGTGGGATGTGCTGGACAAACAAGTCCGATCCATGGAGGCCCCACCTCGCAACTTACAGGACTTAAAGGATCTGCTGCTAATGTCTTGGTGCCAGATACCACAGTACACCTTCAGAGGTCTAGTGGAGTCCATGCCTCAACGGGTCAGGGCTGTTTTGGCAGCAAAACACAATATTAGGTAGGTGGTCATAATGTTATGGCTGATCAGTGTATTTACATGTTAATAACCATCTCAAAATCACAGTCTGTGAATCACAGGCCTGCACAAACATGTTTAGTTTATCAGCTGCTTCTAAGTACAGTATTAATGAAATCCCACAATGACTGAAAGAACAAGCCGCACTGTTTGCATTCTGAGGCACTTGTGTTAAAGCAAAAGTAAGGATATACGCCTTCAGAAATATTATACTGATGTAACACTTTTGACAACAAAATTTGACATGTTTCTCATTTTTGTGGTAACTATAAACCCTGTCTCTACTTGGTGAGATCTGCATGGTAAATTGCCATGGCATTTTAATCATAATTACAACAACAACAACATGAAACAACTAACAATAATCAGTACCACTTTGAGAGTGACTTACTTGGGTGTCCCAGTTCCAAGAAGAAAATAAAAAATAGTTTATATTCTGGGATCCAGAATTCAATCTTTAGGCTGACTTGATTACTTGAATTGTTGCCTCTCCAACTGAGATGAATGTCATAAAACACATGACAAGTTGGTATGGAAAGTACAGCAGTTTGTGGGATATTAAATCAAACCTCAAACTTGTGCATAGATGTTTCTTCCCTGAGTAGTGGTGCCACTTTCTTTGTGACAAACTAGGATGCATTTTACATAAGATCCACCTGGGAGATACACATTTTGCAGTACTTCTAAATCAGATATTTTTTTTAATCTGTAATGAAAGCTTTATTTATTGGTTTACTCAGTGGCTCAGTTTGGAGTCAACCATATGGATGGTTGGGCCATTCATCAGGACCCAGGAGGAGCTATGCATTTACTCTCTTCAGTTTGTTATTCATTACATGTAAAGGCTGATTTATACTTCTGCGTCTGGGTCTCTGCGTACGTGCGGGGGCGTCGTATGCAGACGTTCGCATAGGTGTCTGCCAACATACTTGCACGTAAGGTTGACGCGTCCATTGGGGGCAGTGTCGCATTAACACTTTGCAATTTACAGAAAACGAAACCCATTTTCTATGGTGCACCTAGGATTGTATGGATGTAAATCAGGGCCGGTTCTAGACATTTGGAGGCCCTAGGCAAAATTTATGTTGGAGGCCCCTGTCTTGATTGGTGGACTAGCGCAGTGGTTCCCAAACTTTCTGGGTGGCGTCCCCCCAAAAACATTTGGGTCACAGGTTGCACCCCCACCCCAAAGATGAATATACTTTAAAACTTGTTTTCATTTCACTTTTCACAATTTTATTTGTCCATTTACATTGTAATCTCTCTATGCATGAACCTATTCTTACTCCATCTAGTACAGATGAGCCTGAATCAACATAGTTACAGAAGATACAGTAACACTCTCTTTCCATTTTATACAATTTTACTAGTTATGTAATATACACTCACTCACCTAAAGGATTATTAGGAACACCATACTAATACTGTGTTTGACCCCCTTTCGCCTTCAGAACTGCCTTAATTCTACTTGGCATTGATTCAACAAGGTGCTGAAAGCATTCTTTAGAAATGTTGGCCCATATTGATAGGATAGCATCTTGCAGTTGATGGAGATTTGTGGGATGCACATCCAGGGCACGAAGCTCCCGTTCCACCACATCCCAAAGATGCTCTATTGGGTTGAGATCTGGTGACTGTGGGGGCCAGTTTAGTACAGTGAACTCATTGTCATGTTCAAGAAACCACTTTGAAATGATTCGACCTTTGTGACATGGTGCATTATCCTGCTGGAAGTAGCCATCAGAGGATGGGTACATGGTGGTCATAAAGGGATGGACATGGTCAGAAACAATGCTCAGGTAGGCCGTGGCATTTAAACGATGCCCAATTGGCACTAAGGGGCCTAAAGTGTGCCAAGAAAACATCCCCCACACCATTACACCACCACCACCAGCCTGCACAGTGGTAACAAGGCATGATGGATCCATGTTCTCATTCTGTTTACGCCAAATTCTGACTCTACCATCTGAATGTCTCAACAGAAATCGAGACTCATCAGACCAGGCAACATTTTCCAGTCTTCAACTGTCCAATTTTTGTGAGCTTGTGCAAATTGTAGCCTCTTTTTCCTATTTGTAGTGGAGATGAGTGGTACCTGGTGGGGTCTTCTGCTGTTGTAGCCCATCCGCCTCAAGGTTGTACGTGTTGTGGCTTCACAAATGCTTTGCTGCATACATAAAAACATAAGAAAGTTTACAAACGAGAGGAGGCCATTCGACCCATCGTGCTTGTTTGGTGTCCATTAATAACTGAGTGATCCAAAGATCCTATCCAGCCTATTTTTAAATGTTCCCAAATTTTCAGCTTCAACCACATCGCTGGGGAGTTTGTTCCAGATTGTGAAAACTCTCTGTGTGAAGAAGTGTCTCCTGTATTGAATGCCTTGAAGCCCAATTTTCATTTGTGTCCCCAGGTGCGTGTCCCTGCTGATCTGGAAAAGCTCCTCTGGTTTGATGTGGTCGATACCTTTCATGATTTTGAAGACTTGAATCAAGTCCCCATGTAGTCTCCTCTGTTCCAGGGTGAAAAGGTTCAGTTCCCTCAGTCTCTCAGTAGGACATTCCCTTCAGACCTGGAATAAGTCTGGTTGCTCTCCTCTGAACTGCCTCTAGAGCAGCGATATCTTTCTTGAAGTGTGGAGCCCAGAACTGTACACAGTATTGCAGATGAGGTCTAACTAGTGCATTGTACAGTCTGAATATTACTGCCCTTATTTTAAATTCTACACTTTTGACAATATAACCTAACATCC
Source organism: Amia ocellicauda (assembly GCF_036373705.1). Taxonomy (NCBI): domain Eukaryota; kingdom Metazoa; phylum Chordata; class Actinopteri; order Amiiformes; family Amiidae; genus Amia; species Amia ocellicauda. Next base: position 12,833,916 of record NC_089852.1, read on the forward strand.
TGTTTGCCTTTATTATTGCTTCCCCACATTGTTTGGATGGAGAAAGTGAGGAGTCCACATAGTCTTTCTCATGTGTTACTTCATCTAGTTCTATTCCTCCCATAGTGTAATTATAGTGGACATTTTTGTTACCTGTATGTATTACCTTGCACTTGTCCACATTGAATTTCATCTGCCAGGTGTTGGCCCACAACTGAATGTTATCTAAGTCCCTCTGAATAGCCTGTGCTTCTGAGATTGTATCTGCTGAGCCACCTATTTTAGTATCATCTGCAAATTTGCTAACAATCCCAGAGTCCAGATCATTAATATAGATTATAAAAAGCACAGGCCCTAGTACTGATCCCTGTGGAACTCCACTAACAACCTCACTCCAGTTAGAAGCAACTCCTCTAATTGACACCCTCTGTTTCCTATACATCAGCCAGTTCATAATCCATCTACTTTGTAATCAAATTAGTAATTGTGAAATATTTATAATCATGTTGATTGGTGAAACACGCCAAACGTTACTTTTCAATAACTGGTAAGAACCTAATAACAGGGGAAATCTTAGAAGACCTAGAAGACTTCTGCAAATTACAGTTTTATTAAGTCACACCAAATGCTGGGACAATAGATATAACTGACCATTTGCTATCTAGAGCAGATTGATTTCACTGTGCATTATCACAGAGGAGGGAGTGGCCAGTAAGCAACAGCTCCAACTACTGCCCTGTCTGGGGTCAAGTATCTCAGAGTGGTCTGCTGATATGGCCCTCCTGGTGGGAATGGGTGACATGCAAAACAGGAATGGGAAGACATCTGCTGATGCCCAGACTTCCTGAAACACAAACCACTCTAGAGATAGTGACATCACTGTCATACCAGACTGGGGAAGGGGGATATATTTGATTTTTAAAATGCCATTTCATGAAGATGTACAAATATCTAATTTATATCACTTTGAAAATACACTATGGTATTTTCAGTAAGGTACCGGTTGCAGTTATCAAAACATCCCTTCCCTCTGAACCTAGTTATTCCTTACGCCCATCCCCTTTAATTTCAAAAAGTATTTAGTTTTGATCAAACAAAAACTAATGCTAGAAAGGCTGTGCCTGACCTTTCCAGCAGTTTTCTCTGGGGTAAAAGAAAGCTATAAATACAACAGACTGGGGAACCTAACCTACTTTTGCTAATATCCCCAAGGAAACATGCACAAGAAAAGAATACATGAGGGAGTCAGAGCTCCAGGAAAGGTAGCTTTAATTAGGCATATACCTGGATAATAAAGCTTTCTCCTCTCAAATTATATTTGCAATGTTTTTCTTTGCTCTCTTCTGTGTACAAATGCATTTACATTATATATATATATATATATATATTTTTTTTTTTTACAAAATATTCACACATATTCAACATTGTAGCCAATGCACCAAAAACACTGCATTCTCACAAAGTGGTGGTTTACACTTCGGTTTCTGTAGGATTGGTTCATCGTAGTTCAGGAGTCCACAGGGATGTTTTCGTTGGTTTATTTCAGTTTGGCATCCATTTCCCTCATTAATTATTAAGCTGTGCACATGGTTTAACATTCCCAGTATTGATGTGCAGCTTGGTAACTCTTATGTGCATTTGGATCAAATGAAACCATCTCGTGTTAGCATTTACACTCCACATTCGAACTGTGCGTAGCTAAAACAGGGTAAAAACGGGTACAGGTAGGTGGAGACACTTAAGATCAGTTTCTCATTAGGAGACCTTATAACATTTTTACTCACAGTAGTGTGCATTGAGTCACATGCAATAAACTCCAAAATAAAGTGGACATGTCACTGGAATAGATTTAACCTCATTTATAGAGACATTTGAATTTGAATAAAACAAACTGCCTCATTCCTGTACAAATACGCTAAAGGGTTTACTTGAGGGAATACCATATGCACATGTATTAATCTATATTCTAGAGAATTCCAGGGACAATTAATAAATGCTCAGGCTACAATTAAGTGAAAGCTTGGGGAATGCATATGGGTACATATGTGTGTGTGTGCACATTTGATATCATGCTGATCCTAATAAGCAGCACTGGACTGTGTGCCTAAAGGGAAGTCTTAGATTCATCCAGCTTACAAGTCTGATGGGCCATGTGTGGAATGGTTCTGGAAGAAGCCCCGAGGACAGTGACTGGCCTGGAGGACATACATCGGGCAGCTGGCAGTTCGGTTTACCCTGGGAGGATCCACACTTGATGTCCTGCTGAACCCCCACAGGCCTCCAGGCCATGTTTAGGAACAGGCACATCAATGGGGGCCGGATGGTGTGCATACACTGTACTGCGAGCACACGGGGGGGGGATCACAGAGCTGGGCCTGCTCATGACTGAAAGAGAGGCCAATATCCTGCACTTAAATCATGTAAGCATTTACCCAACACTCCTTTCAATCCTTACATGGATTTGAAAATATTTTACATTTTTGTGTGCTTGTCCATTTTCTTCTCATGCCTCATAACATGAATTAAAATGATTAAGGTTCCAGCAAGTTTTATTTTTTTAAATAAATATACTACAATTACTTGATCTTAACATTGTGCTGTGTTCTAACTACGATTTACTAGTCTGAGTTTATTTCTCATGGTGATTCATCAATTACACCACCTAGAAATCATTTTTTCTCAGTATGGGTTTTGTGTGATTAAAATTTCTCTTGATAACACCTTCCCTTACCTACCTGCCGGCATCGAGAGCTGGAGTGGCAACCCTAAGATAGAGATGTTCTAAGCATACATCTTGACAGGAAAGATTGCATATTTATAAGTCAATTAGACCTGCAGAATAAGAAAAATGCAAGAGCAACACAAGATATGAAAACAAATGAGGAAGTGGAGGTATAAATAATGTATTTATTAATTTATTTGATGGTAAAGGCAGAAGGGGAAGATGTGGGTGCTGTGTGCTCCACATGTTGACTCCAACATGGACACATAACTCTGCAATGTAAGGTGTTTGAAAGGTTTCCTATCACACATTAGACAACTGAAGGGATGAAATGAGATAAGAGGCTTTGCCGAGATTGCTTACAGAAGTTATGGAAAGCGGTGGCTGTATTTTCAAGCATGTGATCCATCAATGCTCATTAACTGTTTTTGCTGAACTTTGTCCTATATTACAATATTGCATTGCTATGTAACTTACTGCATTGTCATGAATCCTTTTACACTAGGTATTTTATACATTTTCCTAGTTTTATAATGCAGTGGTGCAGCAGTTACATGTGACATTTATCCAATTATGGAAACACTTTTTGTTATTGAAAATAAAATTGTCTTATTATATAAATACATGGTAATATTAATAATAGAAGCAAACAAAAATCTTGGAATCCCTACAAGCCATTTACTCTTGCGAGAAATCTGTGAGGAGTGAGATGTCAGAGATAAACCATCTTAGTGTGGATCACTTTGATTATAGCCTTTGAGACAAATTATTATTCTTCTCGCTTTACCTCAGAAAAACCTATAGTGCTTCTCATCTCTTGACAGTGATAGCCCAGCTGTAGAGTTACCGTCTCTGCTTTCACCTCACAGCATATTGTTTCTCCTACCTGGGGAAGAGGCAACAAAGAAAAACACCTGGTGCCTCATCAAGATTGTTACAAACAGGGGGAAGAAACAAACCAAACAGTTAAGTGGGTTACCTTGGCAACCAATATAAGCTGGGAACCTAATGGAGCCATCTGAGGAGGGGAAACATACAAAATAAAACCCCAAACATAAAAACACTATGGAATTTCCCTGTACTTCCTATATTCTGTAGGTTTGCACTTTCTTGAGGGTGACGAAAAAACAAGAAAGCCAGTGTACAGCCATGGCAGTGGTCCTGAAAACATTTGTTGGTTTGGTTTTCTTTATTCACATCTTAAATCAAGACACATACACACACACACACAGTTATTACCTACTGCCAAGACCTTCATTCAAATCCATGCCTAGAAACTTACATTATTTTATTGTCTTAAGGGCAGGGTGTAGCCGCACACTGTGGTGAAACAGGTGAGGATTACCTCACTCAATAGAAACTCCAAATGGTTTATGCCTTTTCACACTATCTTACAAAAACAGACTACCAATGACTGCAAACAGACAGTGAAAAAATATGCACACATCTCACTGCTGTTTCAGTGCTATTCAAATACCATAACTTACTTACCTCTAGCATTATTTGTCATGGCTCTGACGATGGGGGTGAAATATAAGGGTGGTTTATCAATAATTACCAATTACAGGCAAGGGTATTCTGTAACAGATTGCAAGTGTGTATTTTACTCTATATAGTATAGTTCACATTTAATAAACACGCAAAAATTGTAGCTATGTAAACCAAAGTATGGCAGTAAGATGTAAGGCAAGAAAACATCAGTATTATGGACAAATTACTATATATTAATATTCAACTCCCAGATTCATCTGTGTCAGAGGAGATTTGAGTACCGCAGTTTAATGTAGTGTGTAGTGTAATTGGTAGCACAGAGTACCTGTTGTGTGGGTCTTTTGAATATAAACCAAGGCTGAAAAAGAACAAGACTCTCAACCTTCCAATCCACAACCTCCAACAGTCCTCTATGCAATGCTAGATCTCAGCGGTTTCTACCGTGTCAAATTAAGTCAATCACTTGACATCACATGGTTTGCACAATGTGCGTCTAACTGGGTAGGAGGGTTGCAAAGCAGAATTGATTTGATTAAGAATGGGAAATCTATAAACAAGGGTACAAAAAAATATAGAAAATATTAGAGCTGATCTCTTTGTTGTTCAGTCCTTAACCAAGAGCTTATTTTTCATGACAGTTCATGGGAATTAATAAAGGTCATCAGTGATACTTACCAATCGGTTCTTCTGTTTCCATTCAGTGCTCTCCACAGCAGCTCTACCTCAGAAACCATACCAGGTATCTTAGAGATATTTGGCTTTCAATGCTGTAAACGTAAACAACTAATTTTGCCCTTAATACGCAATCTTACGCACACTGTCAGACAGGTTGAAGTCCATGTCTTGAATGAATATGACTAATATGCCAAATCCAGAAAATAAGGGGGGGGGGGGGGGTGTTGTTGTGAAAAAGAAAAGCAGCCTATCGCTCTACTTCTGCTACAACGTCATACCATTATTTTTCAAACAGTTACAGATGACTCCACAAACAGCAGCAAAACAAGGTATTGCACCAATAAGAATCAAGAACATCTAAGAAGTCTTGCAGGAAAAGGCCATTTAAAGCACTAAAGTATGCTCAACTCAAGCATGGAAGCAATCTTAGAACCCAAAAAGTTTGTATTCCTATTTTTACTTGGCAGAACAGAAAGAACATAAGTGAATCTAAACAGACTGTTCTCTCACCCTTCTCCAACAAAGGATGTAGCTTTTTAATTGTTTAGATATGGTGAAATCAGAATGAGATGCAATGGTTAGGGTTAGTTTTGCTGGATATATGACCGACATCGACAGCTTTACTCCAGAAACATATCACAAAATATTGAACACTTAAACATTGGGAGCATATCAAGAATAGGGCAATTCTGTAAAAAGTCATACAGTGACTGATGCCACTGAAAAACTATGGTTCCAATTACAATTGTTACAAACTATAAGCTAGACCAAATAAAAACATGGGCCTACTGGCAATTTACAAACAGTTTGTCTGTAGCCACTTTCTACTACTTAGGGTACAAGTTCGCAATTTGAGGTTGGTGGCAGGCCAATGTTTTTATTTGGTTGGCCCCATGGTACGTTTATATCAGTGAATAATCTGTTTAAAAGAGACTAGAATTATTTGCTTTGAAAATATTTGATTATTGACTTATTTTACCATATTTCCCCCCACATGTTAAATCAAACATACTGGATTAACACATCCAAGCACTATTTGAGGACCAATGATCTGCAAGACTGGATGCTGGTTGCATCCCTTCAGAAGCACAAGAGATGCATCTTGTCAGGTGTTGTAAGCCTGGTGCTCAGTGGTGCTCCAGACTCTATTGAGTTTGAACTAAGATAAGCTTGCTAGGTTGATCAAGTCAAACCTGCCAGGCAGCTTTGAGACACTTCAGCAGCTGTTTACCAGACGAAGGAGGAGGATTAAGTGATCCATCGAATTGTTTGCTCAGCTATCACAGAACATGTGAAAAGGACATCTGTTAATCATCCAGATCCAGTAGCTTCACTTGCCACAGAAATATTCAAGCTTTTCTTATACAAAAAGCTAGTAGTGGAAGTGGGGGAGAAAATAATCTAAAAAGAGAATTCAGTGCTCAAATTGGTTGTGTTGATGTAATGTCAAAACTGCCTAAACAAATCTGTATTTGCTGTCGGCATGAATAGAATATTTTGCATGACTAAAAGAGAATATTCAAAAAGATTGCAACTCCAATTATATACATTTGAAAAATGATTGTTAGTATATTGTTTTTTCTCTCTCAAGAAATACAATGCTCTAATTTTGACCATTTAAATGTTTTTAGACCCTTTTGGTAGTGTTAAAATGAATCATGACAGGATTCCTTTTCAATATTCTCCTGGGTTTTTAATTTGAGCGAGAGAGAGAGAGAGAGAGAGAGAGCAGCCTTCATCTTCACGCTGCTTTCAAAAAGATCAGAAAAACCGAGTGAGACCAAATGGTTAGACACCAGCTGACATGATAGCAGATGTTTAAAATGGCATCCATGTGGCAATTGAGAGAGATGTCAAATATATTACCATGGGAAACAGACAGAAGAATGGTTTCTGTGAACTATTTAACTTGCATATAAAGCATATACATAGCTAAACTCTTGAATTATATATTTCAATATATTTAGATTAAAAATCCATGAATATACAGTGTCTGAAAGCTGCAAGGTGTACAATGACAGTAAAATAGCAATTTAATTCATATGGATCCTTTTATACACTTTTGTTGTATATCTAAAAATATAGCAATGAAAGGAATTTTGGGTTATGTTTTTAGATTGCATCAAGTCAGATTATTAAAATAATATTTTAAAGTCTTATCAAATACAGTAAAATCCTGAAGAAAAACTCAAAGTCTTGGTGCTCACCATGATAAAAGCTGACTGATGAAAATTGTTTTTTCACAATGCATAACTGATCCTATTATATAGTGCGAACTGCAAGAACGGTGTGCTGCCGTGTTTGCTCAAGTGACTCCGTAACTCAATTATACAAAAGGAATTGCAAATGCAAGAACATGGTTAAATTACTGTGAGCTAGCACACCACAGGCAGAATAACAAAATGGCCATAAAAATTTCCTCAAGCAAAGATAGACCCCAACACTGCTGTGGGCTGAAATCTGATCCCTTTTATGTAGAATTAAACAGTGAGGGGCTATTCATGAGAAAATTAGAAAGTACATACATTCCAGTGTAACCACAAGTTAAATAATTGTTTGGGGGAATTAAATTGAAGGGAATATAAATAAAAATATGAAGTCCACATTTTCTTGTAACTTTTTTTTTTTTTAAATGCAAGTTGTCATCACTGGTTCCTTTAGTGAACAAACATCTACCAACAGTCTGTCGGTCCACCAGGCATTTGCCCAGTATTCCGTTCGGCCAATCCAGGCCTGACCTAATGGTTGCCAAGTTACCAAATCCTTGGTACAAAACTAAACCCCTATTTATGCTGTCGACATATAATATTCTATTGCCTTTGACATCTTTAATGTGCCCCCCATCGCTCTGCCAGTACCAATAATCTTTACACCAAGAACCAGTACTCGATTTGTAAAACATTAACAAGGGGAATGTTTGCATATGTGCACAGCCTGTTCTGTTCTAACTCGGGATCGACCTGTTGGGGACCCCTGGTTTATGGTCTTGGGTTGTCGTTTTGGAATTTTGCAAATATGAAAGTAAAGAGTAGTCGCATATTGAGCATACCTGTTGTTGCATCATTTATTTAACACACAGGGATGGAGTTATTTGGTGATGGGGATGGAGTTGTTGATCCCGCTGCCTCTTCCCTTCCTTACTTTACATGGCAAGTGTCCTGTGCTGTGGAACATTCTAATAATCCTCAAGTTTGGGAAAGACTATTACTAGAGTCCGACGAACTGACAATTGCTAAATCAATTCAAATTGAATCTGCTGCCAAATTCTCCTCTAAGTTAGTTTGCCCCAACCTCTCCTTATCTCCACTTGCAGCACACCAGGTAGCTCAGCCACTGTGGCCTGAGAGTCCCGACTCCCTTTATAATGGCTCAGATGTCCACCCAAACAGTCAGGATTTCACAGCCTTCGCCACCACGCTGAGGTGTTTCATAATATGAGGATACCATTTGAGCTCAGATCTGCCCCCAGCTGTAAACAGTAGGTCATATAGGCATTTTTTAGAGGGATCCCTGGGGTGGTGGTCCCACCTAGAACAGCCCATTGCCTTTGCCTCCGATACTCTAAGCCCAGTGGAACAAAAATACTCTGTGGGTAAGCATGAGGCACTGGCCTGTATCATGTGAGCAGTGACACATGTACCTCTAGGCATACCTATACACAGCATACAGACCACCACGCTCTCACAATCCTGCATCAGGCATGGGGCACAGACTGCTCAGGCTCCATCAATATCATTTTACTCTGCAATTCACACCTGGACACAACAATGTCCTGGAAGACCTGCTGTCATGCTCTACCCATAACCCACCTGCAGCCCATAACCTCATTAAAATGCTCCACTCACCAGTACAGGCAGGTGTCTCCCTCCAAGAGCTCCACCTGGCTTCAGATGAGGATCCACTGCTACAGTGAGGGAAAAAAGTATTTGATTCCCTGCTGATTTTGTACGTTTGCCCACTGACAAAGAAATGATCAGTCTATACTTTTAATGGTAGGTGTATTTTAACAGTGAGAGACAGAATAACAACAAAAAAATAAAAAAATAAACACATTTCAAAAAAGTTATAAATTGATTTGCATGTTAATGAGGGAAATAAGTATTTGATCCCCTATCAATCAGTAAGATTTCTGGCTCCCAGGTGTCTTTTATACAGGTAACGAGCTGAGATTAAAGCACTCTCTTAAAGGGAGAGCATCTAATCTCAGCTCGTTACCTGTATAAAAGACATCTGTCCACAGAAGCAAATCGATCAAATCAGATTCCAAACTCTCCAACATGGCCAAGACCAAAGAGCTGTCCAGGGATGTCAGGGACAAGATTGTAGACCTACACAAGACTGGAATGGGCTACAAGACCATCGCCAAGCAGCTTGGTGAGAAGGTGACAACAGCTGGTGCAATTATTCGCAAATGGAAGAAACACAAAATAACTGTCAGTCTCCCTCGGTCTGGGGCTCCATGCAAGATCTCACCTCGTGGAGTTTCAATGATCATGAGAATGGTGAGGAATCAGCCCAGAACTACACGGGAGGATCTTGTTAATAATCTCAAGGCAGCTGGGACCATAGTCACCAAGAAAACAATTGGTAACACACTACGCCGTGAAGGACTGAAATCCTGCAGCGCCCGCAAGGTCCCCCTGCTCAAGAAAGCACATGTACAGACCCGTCTGAAGTTTGCCAATGAACATCTGAATGATTCAGAGGAGAACTGGGTGAAAGTGGTCTCAGATGAGACCAAAATCAAGCTCTTTGGCATCAACTCATCTCGCCGTGTTTGGAGGAGGAGGAATGACCCCAAGAACACCATCCCCACCGTCAAACATGCAGGTGGAAACATTATGCTTTGGGGGTGTTTTTCTGCTAAGGGGACAGGACAACTGCACAGCATCAAAGGGACGATGGACGGGGCCATGTACCGTCAAATCTTGGGTGAGAACCTCCTTCCCTCAGCCAGGGCATTGAAAATGGGTCGTGGATGGGTACTCTAGCATGACAATGACCCAAAACACACAGCCAAGGCAACAAAGGAGTGGCTCAAGAAGAAGCACATTAAGGTCCTGGAGTGGCCTAGCCAGTCTCCAGACCTTAATCCCATAGAAAAACTGTGGAGAGAACTGAAGGTTCGAGTTGCCAAACGTCAGCCTCGAAACCTTAATGACTTGGAGAGGATCTGCAAAGAGGAGTGGGACAAAATCCCTCCTGAGATGTGTGCAAACCTGGTGGCCAACTACAAGAAACATCTGACCTCTGTGATTGCCAACAAGGGTTTTGCCACGAAGTACTAAGTCGAAGGGGTCAAATACTTATTTCCCTGATTAACATACAAATCAATTTATAACTTTTTTGAAATGCATTTTTCTAGATTTTGTTGTTGTTATTCTGTCTCTCACTGCTAAAACACACCTACCTTTAAAATTATAGACTGAACATTTCTTTGTCAGTGGGCAAACGTACAAAATCAGCAGGGGATCAAATATTTTTTTCCCCTCACTGTATCTCAACTCTGTACCTTCAAGCACACAGGCTGACGCTATAAAAATTCAACATGACCTGGCCCTTTAACACTGCACCAAGGATGAGCTCACAGGCTAGAATGATTCCTGCATGGATTATGCACTGTGGTGCCCAGCTGTCTTCGAGTACACATCTTGGCCATGGCACATGAGGACCACTTGGGCATTGTAAGATTTAAAATAACAGTGTTGAGACCTGGTTTGGTAGCCAGGGATCGACATGGCCATCAAAGCCCTGGTCAAGGACTGCACAATATATCTTGTCAACAGAAAACTGGGTTCCCTATCAATGCCTCCACTGTAACCCCTCAACTAGCCAGCTAAACCGTGGGAGCAGCTGCAGCTGGACATCTGTGAGGAGTTACACAGGGTTCTGCATCACCAGAGGATCCTCCTCATGGTCTACACTCCAAATAGCCTGAGATGGTCATGGGGTGTGTCAAAACCTGGGAGGTCATTGGCTTTCTTGATGGGCTCTTTGCACAGTGGCTGTTCACCAGCATCCCTCATGCTAGGACGTGATCTGTAGCTTCCCCTGGATAGGCTCTGTGCCCATGCAACTCTGGCCCCTCCAGCAAGTAGACACAGCATAGTCACCCATTGCCAGCAACAGCTGAAGCAGCATTTCTAACACATTACATAGAAGGCACCCAGCATTTTAGTGGGTCTGGATCTAAAAATCGACCCCATTATGACCACAAGCTCCATTTGTTCTGGTACTTCCCTATGCAGGTCATTGGTAAGTTGGGGCCTAACACTTTTCTGATGGGACTTGCGGGCATGCCAGCTGCCTGTGGAAAGTGGCAGCTCCAATATCCGCCAGCACTGAGAAAGCCGCAATTAATACAAAGCAGCAACATACCCTTTGATCTGCAAAGATCAGCACAGCACAAAATCGGAGAAACATGAAAATCTGAACACTAGAAAGAATGTAGATTTAATTAATTATACAGCCAACTTTAAAATTGTACATAACTATACTGACGTGCTTCCCCAGTCATAAGAAGATTTCAAAGAGTAAAAGGCTAAAGCTGAAAGAGCCATGGGAATAATCCTGGGAGCTGTTGAATGAAACTTTCCACCAGCATGCTGCCATAGCCAACCAAGAAACATCACTATTCATCTCTTGTGTATAATCTTCATTTAATTAAAAGTAAACAAGACTAAAAATCAATTAAAAAATTTAACTTTCAAAACTGAAACCATGCATTCTTTGGGGGAGGGGGCAGTGGAAACTAAACCGTAAATCACCAAATTTCTATAATTGAGTAAGCAGGGGCATGGAGGTTCACTTCCAAATAGTACATTTTATGAGCATACCTGCTGTTCACCTAAGGATAAGTTAAGGAACCTGAAGGACAGTAAAGCCTAGGTGTAAAACATGGTCTCTTGTTGAGTATTACTGCAATGTCCAGATGTTCTGCACCATGATATATCGGCCAAACTCCAGAGGTCACCAAGATGAAACTCCAGCACATACATCAATGGAAAATTAAGAACTGGACACAATGGCAGCTTTATTTACTATAGGCTGTAATTCTAGTAAATGGAAAGTTGCCATCATATTTTAGGCTTGGCATTCAAGATTGTCAAAATGGTTTTGGAGATTTTTATTTTCTGAACCACTGAAATGCACTGGGAAGAATGTAACCTTAGGTAAAATTTTACCAGGCAACAAGTGAGAATAATTAGTAAGAGGTTTCAAACAGCTGATGACACTAACCAAGACCTTGACAATCAGATTTGAAAGCCTGCTGCATCAAGTAAATTAAATGGATGCATTTAAAGTAGCTTGACCAAAATTGTGGACTTCTGGAGAATCAATTGAGATTTGTGAATTGCAGGGTCAATTTCTTGCTCTGATTTAACCATTTCCACCAGGGCAACAACCACAAGTTGTTCAGTGGTGGTACATCCATTAAAGCATCTTTACTCCTTGTCCAGTTTGCCTTGGAGATTCCCTCAACTTTTGCTTCACAATTGACAAAAGCTATTCAGTTGTATTTGTAGAGACATTTGGATCCCTCCTAACCACCTTGTTACCTTGAGGTTGGGGGGGACCTTATCTGGCATGCTAAACGCTACACTTAAATTTTACTCTTTCACAAAGACAGCCTACCACATCGGACAATAAAGCAATGCAAATCAGACCATTTAACTCAAGAACTCCTCATTGTAAGGATAGCACCTGGAGTTCTTATTATTTCAAGTGTTTAATTGATACATCATAGTCATTTGCAAGAAGTGTTAAATAACTAACTGCATTTACCTGATCACAGTACTTTTTCCAAGCCTGCTGTTCCAGCTTTAAACACTCAGTCTCATCACTTACCTCTTTGTCTCCAGACAGCCAAGACTCCATTGTTATTGGTTTGAGCAGCCAAGACCGTTACCATTACTTCTTTCCATTGACCTTTAACGGATCTTTTGCAGACCCCCCCCCGCCAATTTATACACTCATTTTACACAGATCACAAAACAAAATAGTATATAAAACACTTAATTTCTCTTTTACATCCCAAAAGACACCAAAGACTTGACCTTTTTAGTTTGAAAAAGAAAAGACACCATGCCATTCAGTCTTTCAAGAGAACTGAAAAAGATACTGCTTTGAGATTAATCGCAATAAATGTCACCCACCGACTGAAAAAAACCTTCCTGTCCACTGTTTCTGTGGGGTAAAGAACCAAACTAATTCACAAACTATGGATCAACAGAAAAACTTAAATTTTAACATGCTTATTGTGACATGAACCCCACCAACAACTCTGAACAGCCAGTCTTGTAAAAAGGTATCCCGATTACAATGACAGGCCCCTAGCAAGTAACACCACTACAACAATAAATGTAATGACAATTGTACAGGAAAGAATTTAGGGAACATCTCACCATGGAGCCACCTATTCTGAAATGTGGCCTTCTTTATACTAGAGAACTCAATGAATGGAAATAACACTGGTTTGTAAAAACTGAAATGGTGGCAAAGTGAATTTCACAATTGTGCAGTGTAAATCTTAATATCAAACTGAGCACAACTGCCCAAAAAAAAAAAATTGAATACATGGGTCATTTAGTTTCTTAAACAATTTTATTCACAATAATACCAAATATACAACACTGACAGTACAGCCTGTTCAACATATTTAACCAACATTATTCACAGAGAGTCACTTGTGTCAACAAGTAGAAGAGAAAGGAGTTAATTGTTTGATGAATAGAGACCTTTCCTCCTAGAAAGAAGAAAACTCAAAAGTTCATCCCCTTTAATCGAGAGACAGATTATACGGTATATGAAATAAGATCTTAACTACTATTTTAACATTTCTGTAAAATAACAAAACGAGCATTAAAGTCAGTTTGAAACTTGAGAAACTTTGAAAAAGTGTTGTCACTTCAAAAAGAACTCTTAGTGGCCGTGCAATAATAACCTTTTCTGCCTCTCAGTTCTTGATATTTACCTCTATAAAAATAAATATAAATTCTCTTTTTGGGTTTGTGTGTGGGTGGGGGAGGCAGTGAATGAATGTTAGCACCAAGCATCACAGAAGTGACAATATGCCATGTTAGGCACATCATACATATTCCTGTACTGCAGGGTTTGCCGCTTTGATCAGTTCACAATTAAACTTAATTTTGAAATATTGGAATAAATGTACCAATTGCATCAGTACAGAGGAAGATGAAAAATTAAATAAAAGCAGACTATTTCAAGGGAATTATTTAATTTTAAGATGCAAGTTATACTCATGCATGCAAATGCAAAGTAGATTTTCCTTAGCAAATACAAAAAGTCAGATTTGTGATTGACCTAGACCAGTGCTGCTCAAGTCCAGTCCTCCAGGGCCACAACTCAGCAGCTATTATAGGTCTGTTTATATCACCTACATTACACTTGTGAAAGAAGTTGCACTGGTCAAAGGACTGGATTTGAACACTGAACCAGTGTCTTAGGCAGGACTTTCTGACCCCAATCTGCCAACTCAAAGAGCACTTTCAAGACTGGGCTGCAGCTAGAGACCCTCAACCAGGCCATCAGTGGTCTGTGTTGATAGACAAGCTCCTGCCTGACTAGGCCCTAGCAGCAGTGTCTGTCCTCCAACTGACACGTGCCAGGCTGTGGCCACTTTACAATTAAAAAGCACCCCAGAGGATGGCATTCTAGAGCTCTGCCAACTGTCAAAAGAGGGCGTTTTGGACCACAGATTTGAGACAATGGCAAAGATTCTGAATTAATTTGTTGAAAAAAAGTTATCTAATTTATCAACAATTGAGGAAAAAAAGCCATAAGCCATAGAAAGTGTAACACCAGCCAAGACATATGGCATTTTTAGAGAATTCTAAGTCTCATATCCTTAACAAAATAAATAAGCTACACCTCCACTCGCCACCACCTAAATCAAAACGAATAAGAAAAAAACAGGTTCACCAAGAAAAAAATAAATAAAATAAAATACATCTTTGCAGAGTTATATATTAAGGAAAGGCTAGCTGACGCAAAACCCAAATTGGGCTGAAACATGGGTTTCAATAAATAAGCTCATGCAAACCCAGATAAAAGCAAGGCTGTTACTGTGGACCTTTTTAATGTTGGGGGGTTCATTTCAACAACATTTTAAAACTTAATTTGTTTCACTTTGGCAACAACAGGGAAGCACCTTCTTCTGGTGCCCAATAATTTGTATGCGATAGGGATTTTGTTGTACTTTACAAAAAAGTAAGGCCATCTTGAAATTTGCCTCAGAGAAACATTTTTTTCAGTCGAAAGGTGCTTACATTCAGTGAATAGGTGTGGACGAAATTTGGTCAGATGGTTTGACAGAGACGAGCACTTTAGATTCTCCAACCTTTAAAGTCAGCACTTCAAACTAATCTAGCACTGCATAATTCTCCATTAGCTCTAATTTATGATAAACTGCTAAATCAAATCGCTACTTCTAGTGCCCTCTTCTCACCCTTTAATTCACACCTTATTTCACAGGGCAAAACAGTCGTCAATGTTAAGAGCTGAACTCAAAACTCTCCATCTTTTGAGTATGACACCTAAACATCAGGTATATTAACAATGAAAATAAATTAAAAAATAGAAAACCATTCTAGAAAAAAAAGTATGCTCCCTTGTAATAGAAAAAAACCTTTTCTATGGATACTGCATAGTAAAAAATGACATGGCTTATTTTACGGTTAGTTAATTTTTGTTTCATAAACAATGGAAGTTAAAAATAAATCAAAATTAAAAATGCATCCCAAAATGTCACAGTGCAATATTTTACAAAAAGAAAAATAACTGTACATTTTGATTTAAAAAAATTGCACCATATTGAAGGGGTGTGAAACAATAGCTCTCCTCCACAATGTTTCAGCCCTTCCGATGATCCCTCCAACACCTAAGGAACAAACACCGCTTGAAATTGGCAAAATGCCAATGCCTCATTTGTGGTTTTGTGCAGGTTTGTGCGTTTGTACGTGAACCGGTATTCTCACCCTCAGTAATGATACTAACACTGTCAGTGATCCAGCTGCATGCCCCAACACACAAAAGCTGAGGCTCGCCGATACTTCAGCAAAAACCTTAACGAGCAGCATTTGGTATCATGCAGAGGGGTTTCACTCGAATATCCCTGCAGTTAAACAGGATAAGCTATAAGAGGTCGGATTTCAATAACTGGGGAAAGGTTCACCCGCAAGATCTTCTGGGCTTTTCGCCTCACTTCCTCGTCCGTAATTGAATCGTCCACCTTGATCACCTTGAACCGCAGATTGTTCTCATTCAGGCCAGAGTCATCCTGGCCTTTCCACACCCAGGAGCCATTTTTAGGTCTTTTCCTCAGTGTTGTCTCCTCAGTTTCCTCCAGTCTTTTCCTTTTCCGCACATCCAGCTCCTGCTGGCAGTTCAGCACCCTGACAGCCGCTTTGTCATTCCAGCCCAGTCTATCATTCGGTGAGCTGGTTTTACCAATCCTGACAGGAACCATTTTATAGTTGTTGCTTTCCTTCAACACCCGGCCATTCTGACATGCAACCGGTGCAGAGCCACCCACTAGCGCTACGGTCATTTTCAGTGGGCAGGAACTGACTCTTACGCTCTCCAAGGGCAGGCCCTTGGGGGTTTTCCCAGGGATATCCAAAGGCTGTGCTGGCATCCCTGAGGGTTTTGGGGCCTGGTGTGAACTGGGCACCGAAATCCCCAGTGACCCCAACTCTGAATGGATTTGCAGTCTGGCTGTATGGCTCCCTGAGGGTTCTGTTATTTTTGACAATTTCAGGCACGGCTGAGTCCTGGTAGAACTCAGCGCATGTGCACTCGAAGCAGGTGACTTCGAAAGCACTGCTACTGTTCGCTTCAGAGACTCCTGGGAAAGGTTAGTCAAAAGTATCTTAGGCTGCTTCTTGAATACGATCTTAGCTGCGGCACTTAACAAAGCATAATTGATTTCCTTTTTCTTCACGACTGTTTTCCTTCCTCTTTTCTTAACAGGCTTTAACACTTTAGTTACCTTGGGGGCAATATTCAATGGTCTGGACATCTTGTCCGGTGATGGCATTTCTGCTGTGCAAGACTCGTAACCATACACGTCCTTGCTCTTCAGAACAGTGGCCGTATGACCCTCTTCTTTGAGTCCCTGTAGAAAAGACACAAGCTGCGTCTCAGTATCCTGAAGGTCCTTGGACATGGGGCTGAACACTCTCAAGGCTTCCACAAGTGCGGTCTGCCCAGCGGAAGCAATTCTGGACCAAGAATGGACTGCCTTCTTCTCCACAGTATCGTCCTTACTATTCATGGCATAAGACAATTGTAGAGCTACATAAACTTCTCAAAACATCAGCCCTAAAATAAGAAAAAAACAATACATAATTAAAATCAAATGCTTTCAGGTATGAAATATCAAAAGGTCATAAGATAAATCAAAATGTATCCATCTGAAAATGTAGGATGATATCCTGCCCATGTGTGCAGGCAATTGCAAGTTTTACAGCATGCCACCCATTCTGCAATTGGAAGACTGCACTTCTTCCTTTACCCACTAGAACTTATTAATGATGGATACAGTGATGTACTAGGATTCTGCCAAGGAAACCATGGGCAATCTATCCTGGTTATCCTCAGTTTCCAATAAGGTATAATTATACACAATTACATTTCATGTTAAAATGCTACTGAGAAGAAAATATTCTATTTATCCTGAAGCAATTCAATTCTTCCATATTTAAATGCATTTTATGTTTCTCAAAGTGTCACAATGTGGAAAGTGTCTAGGATCTCGTTTTTTTTTTTTTTTTAACAGTTAAAGCCTGCCACTCATAAATGTAAATTGGGCCCTATAGATGAGAGAATGTGGGTATGAACGAGGTCTACATCATAGCCCACTGACTGGAACTCCCCTAGGACAGGTGCACAGCGAGGAAAGCAGTGCTGGTGCAGGGCAGGCTCAAAGTCTGCCAGGGTTTCCTTTCTGCATTTCACATCAAAGACCATAAAACTTTCATGCAACATTAGGTCTTATCCAAATAAATATTGATTCTGTGCATTACAAAAGCACGGTGTACAATTGTGTTCAAAAGGATTGTGAAATATTTATATTAATCCAAAAAAAAAAAAAAAGAAAAATCCAGCTTGAATAGATTTATCACTATTCACTTCATTTTCATACAATAAACCATGAGAATTTAGGTGGTTCTTTAAACTATTTTGTTTTTGAAATGAAGTCAGAGGTTGAATGGGGTTCCCCTAAACCAGAGGTACTCAATTAGATAAAATTCACAAATTAGTTTATGATGGTGGGCGTGCCGTGCACAGAAGGTTGACAGAAAAATAGAAACCTCACATACCGAACTGAAAATATACACTCACCTAAAGGATTATTAGGAACACCTGTTCAATTTCTCATTAATGCAGTTATCTAACAAACCAATCACATGGTAGTTGCTTCAATGCATTTAGGGGTGTGGTCCTGGTCAAGACAATCTCCTGAACTCCAAACTGAATGTTTGAATGGGAAAGAAAGGTGATTTAAGCAATTTTGAGCGTGGCATGGTTGTTGGTGCCAGACGGGCCAGTCTGAGTATTTCACAATCTGCTCAGTTACTGGGATTTTCACACACAACCATTTCTAGGGTTTACAAAGAATGGTGTGAAAAGGGAAAAACATCCAGTGTGCGGCAGTCCTGTGGGCGAAAATGCCTTGTTGATGCTAGAGGTCAGAGGAGAATGGGCCGACTTATTCAAGCTGATAGAAGAGCAACTTTGACTGAAATAACCACTCGTTACAACCGAGGTATGCAGCAAAGCATTTGTGAAGCCACAACACGTACAACCTTGAGGCGGATGGGCTACAACAGCAGAAGACCCCACCGGGTACCACTCATCTCCACTACAAATAGGAAAAAGAGGCTACAATTTGCACAAGCTCACCAAAATTGGACAGTTGAAGACTGGAAAAATGTTGCCTGGTCTGATGAGTCTCGATTTCTGTGGAGACATTCAGATGGTAGAGTCAGAATTTGGCGTAAACAGAATGAGAACATGGATCCATCATGCCTTGTTACCACTGTGCAGGCTGGTGGTGGTGGTGTAATGGTGTGGGGGATGTTTTCTTGGCACACTTTAGGCCCCTTAGTGCCAATTGGGCATCGTTTAAATGCCACGGCCTACCTGAGCATTGTTTCTGACCATGTCCATCCCTTTATGACCACCATGTACCCATCCTCTGATGGCTACTTCCAGCAGGATAATGCACCATGTCACAAAGGTCGAATCATTTCAAATTGGTTTCTTGAACATGACAATGAGTTCACTGTACTAAACTGGCCCCCACAGTCACCAGATCTCAACCCAATAGAGCATCTTTGGGATGTGGTGGAACGGGAGCTTCGTGCCCTGGATGTGCATCCCACAAATCTCCATCAACTGCAAGATGCTATCCTATCAATATGGGCCAACATTTCTAAAGAATGCTTTCAGCACCTTGTTGAATCAATGCCACGTAGAATTAAGGCAGTTCTGAAGGCGAAAGGGGGTCAAACACAGTATTAGTATGGTGTTCCTAATAATCCTTTAGGTGAGTGTATAGCCTGTTGGTTACAAACGTAGTAGTATTAGGGTTTGTAATTTAATCCTCAGAGCACAAGCCCCACAGGGGGTGCTCTACGCGTCAGGTCTAGAGCGCTCTTAAAAAATCACAGCCCTTAACATAGAGCAGCAAATTACTTAATTTTACATAAATACATATAAGCAGAATATGAAACCTATATCACAAGAAACATAAGACACTGATGTTTTAATTCTTCTATAATTTGTTTATTTTTCAAATGAAATACAGAAAATGTGCATTAGCAAAGAAACTAAACATACAAATTTTCAAAACAACCCAGTTTTCAGAATTAACCTGGTTTATAAACACTTAGAAAATCATATTCATATGAATCGCCAGAATGTTCTTTTTAAAATAAAAAACACAGATGTTTACAAATACTTGTTCAAGAGAAACTAGACACAATTACACGGCAAAACAAAAAAAACTAATCAGATGGTCAGCTTGTGCCGTGTTGAATAAATATAAAAACATCTTCAAAATGTACAGATTGTTGTGGTCTTTATTACTACCAGTAATATTTAATAATAACCATACTACTAAATATGCATTGCTTACTTTGCATTGATTGTAAACGCGCGTGTTCGTCTCGGGGCAGATATGATCGTTCTCCTTTGCGGAGAAAATCGTCCGGTCAGGGTTGCCGTGTAAAAATACATGTCGGACTATTACTACAGTGTATCTATTAATCTTACCAGCTTTCTTTTGTTTCAGTTTGTCTTATCTGTTATTTATGTTGAAAAGGAGATTGACATTTAGGTTGACCAGCAGAAATAAACTAGAAATGTCTTGATCTGCACCGTCACCCCTCACATCTATTCCTGTGATAAACTTATGCCTCCCCGTCTTCCAAATCGCTGTCATAACTGTGTACAATACTAATCAATGTGCAAAATTAAAAGTTTACAATACTAAAAAGTTAGTTTAATTTAGTATTACCGGTCTCAGACGCAGTAAAGTGTTCAAAACATCCCCTATTAGACTCCTTTAAAAGCACTCATCTCATGCGCCTTTTCAGGGCACCGCCATCTTTTCCAGTCTTCTCTAGGAGACGGGCATTTTCTTTTTTATCCAATACAAAACCTCCGTTTGTTTTAAGTCTTTTGAATGGCTCATTCCCTAAATGAACATCTCTGCTATTGGTTAAAACAATTTGTTGTTATGCAGATTTGTCCAATAAAAACCATTTTAAGGTCCGATTTAAGGCCCGATTTTCGGCCCGCTAGTCCTCTGCAGAACCGAGTTTATTAAATGGTCTATAAAATATAAAAGTTGCATTTGGTTGCGTCAATCCAATGGGAGAAGTGGCTGTCGTTCTCTGGCTAACTTTGTGAAGACTGGTTTGTAGCTGGTTAGGGCAAGGCACTGCTGGAGATGCACATTTTTGACACAATTGCAGCGTTGGGGATTTAGAAAGATCCAACCCAGTCTCACAAGAGAAACCTTGTGGGTATTCCTACCACGGAAATGGAATTAATGTGCCAATAGAAAGCTACATAAACTTACCAAATAATAATAATAATAATGCAATTTCCTATTCTAGCTCCTTCTCAATATTCTAGCAATAAGGGTAATTTCCTTATGTTTGTTTTTTAAATCATATTCAAATGCAAGCTTATTCCATGCAGTACGATCAGCAAATAGGATATGATGAGTAGCCTAATTAGTGCATATGCATATACACAGTTAGGTCCATAAATATTTGGACAGTGACAATTGTCATTATGGCTCTGTACGCCATGCCACCACAATGGATTTGAAAGGAAACAAATAAAATGTTCTTGAACTGTAGACTTTCATCTATAATTTGAGTGTAGTTACATCCAAATTTGGTGAACAGTGTAGGAATTACACCAATTTTTATATGTGGTGTCCCCAGTTTTAGGGGCTCAAATGTAATTGGACGAACTAACAATCATTAATTAAATTGTAAGTTTCAGTACTTTTGCAAGTCAATGGCTGCCTGAAGTCTGGAACCCATAGACATTCACCAGATGTTGGGTTTCTTGCCTGGTGATGCTCTGCCAGGCCTGTTCTGCAGCTGTCTTTAGTTCCTGCTTGATCTTGGGGCATTTTGCCAATCAGAGAGATAGTTGATTTGGCTACATCTAATGTTTTTGGCATTTGTTACATTCTTAAAAAGAAAGAACACTGATGAGCTCAGGAACACCAAAAGGCAAAGAAAACAATGGAAAACTGTGGTGGATGACAGAAGAATTATTTCCCTGTTGAAGAAAAACCCTTTCACAACAGTTGGCCAGATCAAGAACACCTTCCAGGAGGTAGGCATATCTGTGTCAAAGTCAACAATCAAGAAAAGTCTTTACCAGAGTAAATACAGAGGGTTTACAACAAGATGTAAACCATTGGTAATGCCCCAAAAACAGGAATACCAGATTAGAGTCTGCCACAAAAAAAATAATAATCTGAAAAACTTGTACAGTTCTGGAACAACGTCCTATGGACAGCTGAGACCAAGATCAATTTGTACCAGAATTATGGGAAGAGAAGAGTATGGAGAAGGGAAGGAACTGCTCATGATTCAAAGCATACTACCTCATCTGTGAAGCATGTTATGGCATGTGCATATATGGCTGTCAAGGGAACTGGTTTATTAGAACAAAGTTTACAAATGAGAGGAGGCCATTTAACCCATCGTACTCGCTTGATGTCCATTAATAAAGTGATCCAAGGATCCTATCCAGTTTATTTTTAAATATTCCCAAATTTTCAGCAACCACACCGCTGCGGAGTTTGTTCCAGATTGTGACAACTCTGTGTGAAGAAGCATCTCCTGTCTTGAATGCCTTGAAGCCCAATTTCCATTTGTGTCCGCGGGTGCGTGTGTCCCTGCTGATCTGGAAAAGCTCCTCTGGTTTGATGTGCCCTTCATGATTTTGAAGACTTGACTCAAGTCCCCACGTAGTCTCCTCTGTTCCAGGGTGAAAAGGTTCAGTTCCTCAGTCTCTCAGTAGGACATTGCCTTCAGACGTGGAATAAGTCTGGTTGCTCTCCACTGAACTGCCTCTAGAGCAGCGATATCCTTCCTGAAGTGTGGAGCCCAGAACTGTATACACTATCCAGATGAGGTCTAACAAGTGCATTGTACAGTCTGAACATTACTGCCCTTGTTCTCAATTCTACACTTTTGACAATATACCCTAACATCCCGTTTGCCTTTTATACTGCTTCCCCACATTGTTTGGATGGAGAAAGTGAGGAGTCCATATAGACTCCTAGGTCTCTCATGCATTACTTCATGTAGTTCTATTCCTCCCATAGTGTAATTATAGTGGACATTTTTGTTACCCGCATGCAATACCTTGCACTTGTCCACATTGAATTTCATCTGCCAGGGGTCGGCCCACAACTGAATATTATCCAAGTCCCTTTGAATAGCCTGTGCTGCTGAGATTGTATCTGCTGAGGCACCTATGTTAGTATCATCTGCAAATGAGTAAAGATCATTAATATAGATTAGAAAAAGCAAAGGCCCTAGTACTGATCCCTGTGGAACTCCACTAACAACCTCACTCCAGTTAGAAGCAACTCCTCTAATCGACACCCTCTGTTTCCTAGACATCAACCAGTTCATAATCCATCTACTTACATTACCCTGAATGCCTACAGCTTCCAATTTGAGGATCAGTCTTAGGTGTGGAACCTTATTTAAAGCTTTTTGAAAATCTAAGTATATCATATGCTTTCACATAATCCACAGCTGCAGTTGCGTGTTCAAAGAATTCTAATAAATTAGTAAGACACGATCTGCCTCGTCTAAACCCATGTTGACTATCTCCAAGCATATGGTTTTCATTAAGATGCTCCTCTATTTTCTGTCTAATAATTTTTTCCAACATTTTACAAGTATTGCAGGTGAGACTGATTGGTCTGTAATTTCCTGGCTCAGTTTTGTCCTCTTTCTTGTGGATTGGTATGGCATTTGCTGTCTTGCAGTCAGTTGACACATCCCCTGTTGTAAGTGTCATTTGGAATATTTGAGTTAGCGGCCTATAAATAATTTCACTAATTTCTTTAAGTACTGTTGGAAAGATCCCATCTGGCCCAGGTGATTGGTTTGTTTTTAATTCTGCTAGTCCCTTTAGTACCTCCTCCTCATTAATCCCGATCTCTTAGGGTTTGACTGGACTGGTTGTTAACCTGCGGCATGTTATCCGTTTTTTCTTTTGTAAAAAACCCCCATGAAAAACTTGAACATTTACCACATCTTGTTCCGTTTTCCAAGATACTTCAATTTTTGCCCTTTATCAGGTTCACTTCCTCCTCTATTGACCTCTTGCTGTTGTAGTATTAAAAAAAACATCTTTCATTAGTTTTAGCTCCAAGAGCTATGTTTCTTTCCATTTCCATCTTGGCTTTCCTGATCCCTTTCTTAAGATCTCTATTGATGATGTGACTTCTGACAAAAGCAGCAGGATGAATTCTGAAGTATTTACAGCTATATTATCTGCTCAGATTCAGCCAAATGCTTCAAAACTCATTGGATGGCACTTCACAGTGCAGACGGATAATGACCTGAAGCACACTGCGAAAGCAACCCAAGACTTTAAGGCAAAGAAATTTAATGTTCTGCAATCACCTGACCTGAATCCAACGGAACATGCATTCACTTGCTGAAGGAAAAACTGAAGGCAAAACACCCCAAGAACAAGCAGGAACTAAAGACCGCTGCAGTACAGGCCTGGCAGAGCATCACCAGGACAGAAACCCAGCATGAGCCAAAATGACAAATTTGGCACTGTCCAAATATTTGTGGACTTAACTACATATAAACCTGATCATATTTTATGTAGCCTATTAAAACTGTACATTGGAACAACAAAATGGAAATGCAATATGTACAGTTGTTAATGGCTGTACTTATTCAATGCAAAATGTAAGTGTATACAACTATATATTTTACTTATATTCCACTGTTTGACAAAGATCTTACAGTCGATTATCTGGATGCATAATGTTCTCAAACTCCAGTATTATCTTTTCCGGTTTTCTGTTCTAACCTGTCATAGGCTCTCTGATGTCCGATCGCTTACCTGCCTCTGGGAGGCAGGAAATACATGATGCCACTGATTGGGTAATCTATTCAGAATTCCAGGGCTGCGTCCCAAATCACACACTTGTTCCCTACTCTTGCGGGGTGGAAGTACTATGGTGGCCATCTTAAGGGAACGAGTGAAGGGAGCCTAATGGAGCATTTTGTACCCTCCAATGATCCCTTCTACAGAGTGTACAGAAGAGTACACAAAAGAGTACAGTTTGCAGAAGTGTTTTAGCTCTGAAGTCCCAGAACTCTTTGCTTTAAAGGCGGAGACAAGTCAACTGGGAAAATATGGCAGCGGCGAGTGTAATGCTAGCTAGAGATTGTTAAATTATGTATCAAGGAAATTGTAATACATAGAGAATATTCTATAATCATGATTTAAATATGACAGGCGTTTCTGCACCTATAAACTAATAAATTACTGAAGTACTAGCCTATTAGCAAACAATGCATTTCCAAATGATTATATATATAATTTTAATTAAATAGAGGCCGATGACTTTAAAAGATTGAAAAGAAGAAGTACTTTTTCAGTCAAAGGCAAAGGCGCTGAATGCTGATGCTGAAGTGCATCCCATTGAATGCTTTTAGCTTCACCCTACACCCTCACTCACTCAAGTGCACACTGTGACGTCAGCACAATGTCAAGCGAAGTGTACACTTGCCAAAGAGTGTAGAGAGCAAGTGTGGGTTTGGGACGCAGCCCAAGTCTCTGGGCTGTTAGTGTACTTAGTCCCACCTTCAAGAAGTAAAATTACCCAAATCAGACCCAATTAGGCAACCAATCAGACATCAGAGAGCTTATGACAGGTTAGAATTAGTTGTATGTGCTTCCTTGATGAATTGAGTAATTTCATTTTTTTATAATTAATAAATAATTTCAACTGGTGGGCCATTCTGAATGCACAAATGGCCCGTGGGCCACCTATTAAGTACCATGGCCCTAAACTGTTTTGTGATAAATTAGGAGCTGTGTATGGCTGACTTCAGTGTGAGTTATAGGACAGCAGTGTTGACCGATGTAAAACAAAATCATATTTAGACTTAAATTTTGTTATTAATAATACACTGCAAGAGGCAGTACACATATGCTAATCATATTCGTATGAATTAGGCCTCTGTACAACTGGCAACACTGTACGACAGAAGCCTTCAAGACGCAGATAAATTGTAGGTAGCAACTACTAAACACTTAAATGTGCCCCTCTAGTCCCCTCTACGGATAAGCTCTGATAACTTTATACCACAACTTAGGTTGAGTAATAAAGGGGGCAACTAGCATTTGAATTGGAGGCGGCACAGCAGTGCCACGAAGCAAAAGTCAATTTTCAATAAAAGGTGGAAACGCAGCGGCAGAAGGATGTAGAACTTGGGCAGGAGATAACATTCATCAATACCATGACATATACATCCAGCAAACAAACATGGTGAAGTAGAAAGCTTTTGAGCATTTATTTTAACAAAAGGTTGCTGTACACTTGGGAGGGAAAATATTGTTTTTATAGGCCTAGATGTGGATCCGTTTCTAGAATCACTGTTGCCATGGCAAGAGGGATTCAGTTTTATGTAGTGCCCCCATTCTGGTAAAACCACTCTTTGAAATTAAAATTCACACAAATAATGGTTTAGGCAAGAGATAACTAGTTCCGAGGTCAATTCAAGGTGTATCCTAGACAGCCATTTTGTGTTTTTGCCCGATTAGGTTTGTATTGGGTTGTGTGGGCAATTCTGGAAATCAAATTTAAAAAAAAGTTTCGAAGTCAAATTGTGAATGTTGCATTTCTCTTGGTCAATATTGAAAGAATAAAAACGTGGCCAAATGGAGGGAGGGAAGGAAAGAAGACTACTACACGTTGTGCACAATCTATTGGTTTCATTTCTGTTGTTGCTATTGTCATAGTAACAGGGTAGCATTTTTGTTTCATGTGGAGATTGGTATCCGTTTACAGTTTAAGTTGCCCATTTTGAAAATGTTGCACCTACCCATTCCTTCAGTCGATATCTACAGAATAACAGTCTTTATAATCGCATGTATTTTATTAAAAGATAGATACAAATTAATGTAACTTAACAGTAGGGAATCCTACTTAAACATTATTGTATTGTACTGTTTTACTAATTGTGTACAAAGTTTTAAATGTGATTATTCAACAGCATCCCAAGCAAAAGGCTTTTGAGAACTGGGGGTTATATTGATATTTACCCTAATTGTAGAGTGGCTTAAAAAAAGACAATACAATATTGTTGCAATGTAATGTTATATTGGAAGAAATTACAGTACTTGGTGCAGCAATACCAAAAAATCAAATTTAAATAAGTCAATGTAACCAATTGACAAGAAAAAAAAATGCACAAAATTAAACCTATCATAGGTGGCCAATATTATTCACATATTATTGAGTACCTATTACGCCGAGATACGCAATGGACAATACAAATAATTCTGTTTCAAAGTAGTGGCCACAGACTAAAAGCTTAGGTGACAACTGTTGCAAGAAAGATTTTTTTGTTTGTTTGTTTGTTTAAATGCATTGGACTACGAAGTTTTGTGGCATAAAAACAGAAAACACATGGACTACGCCAAATAACGCCAAACGCACTGCACGTTGGATAGGTATTAACTGGGACTTCAAACCACTGGGCGAAAATGTAAACGAACAATACAACTTTTTAGTGAAAGGTTTCGATTTAAAATTGATTTTTTTTTCTTATAGCAACGCCTACGGTTGCGTTCTTGAAGCGCAGAATTGCAGCGATCCCATTGGCGGAGCAGCGCAGACCGCGCACATTTCCGCAGTTCTGCGCCACACGACAGCGATCTACGTTTTAGGCTATACTGTGGCCTGATCAGCGATCGTCGGGGGATAATTGCAAAATTACAGCTCGCACCCTTCCCTCACCGCAAGGTAATTCCCCAAAGAAAACACGCGTTTCATCTGTAAACTAGAACACAACGTAAACCTACAATTATATACTATAATAGAAAACGTTTCCAGTTTCAATACACTCAAATTCAAACTCATTATAAAACATGCATTAGGGTTTTAGAACATATTTTAACATATCTATATATAGTTTCTCTAAATCAGAGAACTGTAATCCATAAGACATTAGTAAATCTACATACCTATGACTTAGTTATCCACTTTCAGTGAGCACTCTCTACACTGACACTTATAAAGTTAGTGTTCACAGACATATTTAAAGCACACGTAGACACACACACGCAGATTGAAAGCGCACACACACAAAGCTTTAAAGCGCAGATATTAGACACACACAAAGCTTTAAAGCGCAGATATTAGACACACACAAAGCTTTAAAGCGCAGATATTAGACACACACAAAGCTTTAAAGCACACACACACACACACACACACACAGCGTTACTTCCCGTCACTGTGTGCAATAATATGCAGCAGTTCGACACTTCCTACAAAACTTCAACTTAATTCGCCTCTCTTGAAGCAGCACGCCAAATAAAAAACTTACGGCATGTACACTTTTAATTCCCCACATCGTCCTGCATCCAAACACCGGATCACTGCCAGCAATACCGCTTTCATTTGCGACAAACCTACAATAAGTCGACTCTCAGAATTATTATATTATACTGACCAGATGGCCTGGATTTCTTTGTGGTGATAGAAACAGGAGAGCGACAGAGTCGGGGAGACAAGCACACACGGCAGACACACACAACCACCCTGTCAATTAAAAAGCAACTATTTTATTTCCAAACGGATTTCTTTTTTTTTTTACCTTAAATGGTGGGGCGAATCGAGGCTGTGTCTCAAGGCAGTCTAGTGCAGCAGCGCCGTCGGATCATTTACCCAGATACGATGTCAACTTATCCCCGGCTTGGCATTAGCAGCTTCCCACAGAGCGACAGGACGGGTCGGTGAGAAAAGGCGAGCCGGCTCCTAGCGCCTTAGCCTCGGTCTCCCTTTCTTCGCACCAATCGGTGTCTCCAGCGGTAGCCGTCTCCCTAAAGAGAGACACAGACCGAGTTAAAATGGCTGCCACCTCACAGTAGGGGGAGTTGCAGATAAAGATAACAGACAGAGAAGAGGGGCGGGAATGAGTCAAAACGAGGGGGGCAGAAATAGTACCAAAACTCCCAGAAAACGAGTTCAGTGTCTATAAAAGGACATAAGGGGCGTTCCGTGGGCGGGGACAGACGGTCTGCTAAGGCAGTGCCGTAGGAAGAGCATTGAGCCGAGCCCTCCCAGCAGGGGCGGGCCGTGGGCGTGTCTTACCAACGAACTAACCGGTCATTGGAGAAATCCCAGGGAGTGGGCGGGGCTAGTGCAGGTTATTGGATGATACCTACAAGGAGGCGGGCTCTGATACATTTGTGGGCGGAGGTACGGGCAGATGGGGGGGTGGGTGTGTGGGCGTGGTCAGGTAGGGTGGGGTCATGTGTCACAAAAGAAGGGGAGGGGGCATATTAATTATTGAAAATGAACGGAAAATTTTGAATTTCACACTTTTCTCACCCTTTTCTTTATTTTCCTTTATCTTTGTTAGTTAAAATAAAGGTGTAATTCATATATATATATATATATATATATATACTTACAAATGATGTGTTTGTCCTCACTTAATCTGCACATTGTTTTCCATTTCAAGATGATGTCATGTGCTGTAGGGAGGTTATTGTTTGTGAATTGGCATGCCTTGGCCACTAGACCATATTGTGATATTTTGGACAAAACTCTAGAGCTAGCCTTTTAGGAATTTTAATGCGGAGGACCACTACATCTATCAATACAAAGCTGCCACACATCTTGGAGTGTAACACATTTGTTCAAATAATATGTAATACAGTCCCCCTGACCTCAATCCCAGAAATCACTGGATTTAACTGTAATGGTGAAAAAACAAGAAACCTCAGAGACCAACTTCTTCCGCTTCCATACAAACTGCACAGTGGGAGCAATGGGGCAGTAATATATATTAAGACGTGATGCAGAATTAATTAAAGCCAAAGCCAAAACCAGACCTGGACCTAAATGCATTCTGAAAACCTTTCTTTTGAATTTGAATTTTGTCTTATGAACCTGTACCTTTGATGATAGTGTAAATCATATTGCACTATTTGAGGTAATACCCAATTACCAAATAAAGAAACAACTCATGCTGATCATTGTGTACCATTACTGTAAGAAAGAGCAGGGAATGTTCTTTGACCCATATAATACAAACAGATGATACAATGTTTTGCATTTGATTAATAATACCATTAATAGCGCTCATTCTTCATAAAAGAATTTGCTATTTGCTCTATTGTCATATATTATTTTACCATTTTATCTCATTGAAGCATAGATTTTTTAATCACATGTGAATCTGAAGTAACCTGTTGTATAATACAATACAAAATACATCATTGCAAAAAATATTGCACAATTTTCCAAGTTGCACCAGCAAGAATGTCTTTGATTGTCACTCCTCACTCTATCCCTCAACCCCTGAATGTCCATACAAACAAAATGCAAATACCTCAAACAGTGTCGTAGCCAGGAATTCGTAGAGGGGGGAGAATGAGAGCCACATGGAATGAGGAATTCAATGGGGGGAGGGGTCTGGGTTAAAGACCTGAAATGCACAATTCTGAGTCATTTCATAAGAACATAAGAAAGTTTACAATTGAGAGCAGGCCATTTGACCCATCGTGCTGGTTTGGTGTCCATTAATAACTGAGTGATCCAAGGATCATGTCCAGTCTATTTTTAAAACTTCCCAAATGTTCAGCTTCAACCACATCGCTGGGGAGTTTGTTCAGATTGTGACAACTCTCTGTGTGAAGAAGTGTCTCCTGTTTTCTGTCTTCAATGCCTTGAAGCCCAATTTCCATTTGTGTCCCCGGGTCCGGGCAAAACGTTGCTCAAAATCTCCCTGAAATCCAAGAAATAAGGCAGATATTGACTCAAACATAACTTTGCTTCCCAACCACATATCAGACATATCCAGCGAGAAATCACACGTCAACTGATTATGCAGGCAACTGTTTCTGGTGCTTGTCAATCAAAGAGACCTATGGAGCTCTGTATTGAAACGGGTGAGGATGCATACTTTTCTGTGCGCTGCTATAAATATGCATCTTCATTGGAAATCAGCTGTTTCCGCCGCTAATGTAGGAGTTTCTAGGTGAATGCAAGTCTCCTGTTGTGACGCCCGAATTCACTCACTCATCTTTGGGAATGGTAGAAGCATGCATGGGACACAGGAACCACCACTAATGAGTATATTGTGGACAATCAAGCATCTCCACCTCCTGGTACCTCTCTGCCCCATAGGCAATGGGCCACAGTGTATGACAAGTGAACAGCCCATAGCAGGTGCAAAAAACAACTGCACAAATCATGTACTGAAAATGACTCCGCATCCATACAAACAATCAAACACACCTGAAACTATTGTTTTAGGCAAGCATTCCCAGGAGGCATAAATAACATGCACTTTTCACAACCAGACCCATTAACTGTGTTTCAAACTCCAGCTTCAATTATTGCTCAAATTAAGTCCATATGGAAGAAGGAGGCCTTACAAAGGTACTGTTAATATAGTAATTTTTTAAATGTAAGTTTTATTTGTTCTCATGTTCTGAAAAAAAACGCCACATTTACACAAACATTATTCCATGACCATATTGCAAATATTTCCTCTGGAGGCAACAGCTGGAGTACAGGCCTGCACTGATTTATTTTGATTTTCTTCAAGTTGTTTCTCCATGTGGAAAAAATAAAATCTGCTTGTAACATGTTAATGTGCCTGATCAAAGAAAAGCATGAACACAAAAGATTGACTGCTCAGTTGAAAGAATGTATATTGCTGCTATGCTCATCAATACAAGGATAAACACACACAGTTTGTACGCATCTATTTCTTTGCTTGGAGAGTATCTTAGCTGCCTGACTGGTCTTTCAGATTTCTGGTATTGGCAGAATATGGTTTGCCCTGAACAACACACATTTTATGATTTTGCTTTTGCATTCCAAGGTTACAAGACACAGAAGAGATGAGCAGAGACTCTGGGACTCGGAAAGCAGCTTTTAATCCACAGAATTTGAGGGAGAAATTCTTTACAGAACAGTCTGTAAAAATGCAGCAAACTGCTTCTCACTTAACTAAATTACCACTAATCAATTTACTCGCTGTACACTCCCAAAATCCTCCAAATCACATAATTGATTAATCCAGGAATTGCGTGAGTATTTCCTTAAGACTCCTCAGAGGATAATAAGGATTATGCTCTATGATACCCTTAAAACACTGAAATGTATTTTAAACACAGGTTTTACAGGATAAAGTACTTTGCTTGCATGTTCAGCCTTAATTGAATTGAGAAATGATCGGTTTGGTTCAACGAGACAAAGCCTAGAGGCTTGGATAACACAATGGCAGCACACACCTGTCATTTTTTAACATGGGTATGTTTTTTCCTATTTCAAAGTTCATGCAAAATGGACTCTACCCCCCCCCACCCCACACACACACACACCTGCTATCTCTATACATCCCCATAAATGGGAAAACAAATCACCTATTAGATTTGTATTCCCATGCAAATCAATTTCTTAAATAAAGTGTTTTATTTTATTATTATGTATCAGGAGCTGTTATCTCAGAGCTGTTGTTTTTTTCACATCACCCATAATCTAAACTGCATTATAAACACATAAATCCTGTAAATTATCTGTTGCCTGAAAATGATCAAGAAGCCTTTGAAAAGTTTTGCTCCAGCAAATCTTGTCTTTCATTGCCACTTCTCTGAACTGTGGTGAAAAAAGAAAGTTACATCTTGACTATATTTTGTTTAAAGTAAGAGGTACACATTTTTTTTCATTTACTTTTGGAAAATATGAATCATTTTAATTTCAGTGTTAACTGTGTGGCCTTTTCTGTTTCTTCACAAACAATTCAGACAATTATGAGTTATAATGCAATAATAAACAGGGTTAGCCAGGAAGTCTGCATAAAGATAGGTGCAGTTTGATGTTTAACACACCTGCCAACCGGTTCCTATCTTCAGAACGCTCTCTTTAAAATGACAGTTTACATGATCAGTGGAGTGATCCCTGTTAGGCTGTTTTTTAATAGATCTGTAGCATAGTGGAACCAATTGGTACAGCTCCCATGATATTTCTTGAATCTATTACAGATTTAGGGTCCTGCAACTGAACTAAGCAAAGTTAGCTTCCTCATCTCCTTATTGGCTGCCTGTTCTGGGTGAGGCCCACATGCAAAATAGTCTGACTCATATTTTGCCTTGGTAAATAAAGCTGACTCCATCAGAACAGAAATACAACCACTAACACTGGAAGCGAATTCTGAATTGTATACAGAAAGCAATATTTGGCAACCTGGCCTTGCAGATCAGGTAGGGCCTCACACAGAGACACGGATAGATGTCTGGTAGTTACAGTGGAGGGTACAAGCAAACAATACTGAAGATCATTTGCTCCTACCCATGACTTCATATCTGTATCTTTTAGGATGTGTCACTCTATGATTCCCCATTGTGTCTCAACATTAATTTGGCTTGCTCTCTACCTATTTCATATTATTATTATTATATTTTTTTTCTTCTTATCAGACGCCCTTATCCAGGGTGACTTACAACATAAGTGCAATACAAAGTGCAAGAATACAGTTAAGTACAAGGCATCAAACATTACAAATTCAAATTTACATTATACAAAGCAATTCAAAGTAAAATACATTTTACAATTTCCAATGTACACAGGTAAGTACAGTAAGTGAGGTCATACATCCTGGAAAGTAAAGCTAAGTGCTGTCAATATGTTAGGTCACATTCAAAGGCTACAGGAAAGGGAGCAAGGGGGAAATCAATCAATAATACAAGTATTAGTAACGCAAGACGCATTAAAAAGTGCTATCTTACGGGGATTAAAAGGACTAATATTACTAATAAGTAAGTACTAATAAGTACTGTCTGAAAAGATGTGTCTTGAGTAAGTGCCGGAAGGAGGTCAAGGACTCTGCTGTTTTTACTTCGGTGGGAAGGTCGTTCCACCATTTAGGGGCCAGGGATGAGAAGGAGCGGGCTCTGGAGGAATATAATATACATTTCCTGATAAGTATATAATGTAAAGTATAAATTTCACATAGAACATCAAAACAGGTAGCTCAATTGTTCCACTATTTAAAAAAGGTACATTGTACAATTCTTTAATAATAAATAAATGACAGTCTTACAAGTACAGTGTCCTCAATGCCAAGCAATTCTTAAAAATATGTTACTTGAGGATATAAAATCTGAAAGTGATTGCTGTGCTGTGTGTAAACAGCACACATACAATTTTCAGATGTATTGTAACAGTGCACCTCAGTTGCTATAGTTTCTCAATCATGTAGTGTATTTTGCTTTACATTGTAACTCATTGCATTGTGATCCTCTTTATTGTTCTGCCATACTATCCTGTGCAACTTTTACACAATGTACAGAAATCATAAAGCCAGCAACTTGTTTAATGTGTTCTCTTATTAGGGAAAGACAGACGCAAAGTGAGTACAGTGGTTCACTAATAGGAGCTTGAGTGTTTGTTTTGCCCGTCTGTATGCCATACACACTTCCACAGCAGTGCAAACACAACTTCTTCAATTTCCTTATTCTTATTTTAGAAAACATTCCAAGGAACACACTGTACGCTCAATTTACTGTCAATCTGATCCTATGCCAATCCTGAAGGTCCTTTTCTACCAGTTAAAACCATCATTCATCCAATTATAAATAAGAGTATATTATTTGTACTACTAATACTCCGCCTCCTTACCATTACAATCTCCAGCTGATTACGTGCCATGCAGCTATAGCCAATTGATGTATAAGCAGTAAGTTAATTATAGAGGCATTAGTTGGGTATTAGGCCTGTCTGCAAAATATATTCTTCTTTACATTTTTTAGGATTTGTGTTTTATTTGTCATTCATCTACTTTGATATTTTCTACATTGTTTTATTACAGGTGCACATCAATAAGATAACTCAGATGTATGTAAATTAACAATGTACATATGTCCTTACTATCGGCAATAGCAGTAACATAGTTTACATTCCCTGTCTAGAAGGACTGAAAGTCTTGTTATACTGGAGGGCTACAGTATCTTGCCCCTCAGAATTGCATTCTTTAGCAGAAATATTAAAAGGAAGATGCGGTGATTCCAATTTTACTGAACTGAATTCTTACTCAAGTTTTGCCAAAGGGATATCGGGACTAGCACACATATCAGCCATATCCTCAATAGGTTTACTCTCATCGTCTTTGGCTCTCTTAGCTCAGTTGCAGTGTTTTGCCAGTGTTAGGTTGGGCAGTTCTTGCTACAACCGGTGGCTACTTCACTTTATCTGTCAATGTTCCCACAGTTATTAAAATTATTAAATTTTTAAAATTAAAATCAAAATGAATACTGCAGATTTTGCAACTGATAACTGGAAGAGAGACAAAAAAAATACCATCATTAAGCACTGTCGATCAAACAGGCACATTAATAGACATTGTGAAACAAATTACGTGTGTAATGATATTGATGAATGTGCCCATTTGAATCTCTAATCTCTTGTATTCAAATTGTTGTATGTAATTAGGGATTTTTTTTTCTCTTTAGTTGTGTAGGACTATATATTATGTATTGGAAGTCTTATATGTATGTAAAGGACAGCTGTAAAGGAACATGTTTCAGTAGAACCTGATCCTTGGATAGTCCCTTTAGAGAATAAGATGTGAAGACCAAACTGTGTTACAATTGCCTAGGATGGTCTTTTGTACTTGGCAATAGATAATATCTGCTGACATACATAGATTTATAAATATGTGCATGTTTTTAACTTGTACCTCAGAGCTGAGTTGGAAAGTATAAGGATCACCCTTGTTCAGAGACTCTCCGGTAATTTCTATAATAAAAAACTCTTCTCATCTTTCCTGAACAATGGTTGTGGCTTTTTGAACAACCCCTACTATGGCAAGCACAGATAATGCCTTACTCCAAATTACACACAATTTGGTAGTTAGAGTTTCCGTTTCCTAGAACTTATCTATCATAATGGTTTAGCTTTCACAACTACACATTACAAATATTTATTTTAAGTGTTTTCTAACCTTTTGGATTAAGTATTTCACGTTGGCTAACAATGTTTTTATTTTGGCTTATTTGTAGTTTTGAAAAATACAGGACTGTATTTTTAGAATGTGGTTTTGCTACAAAGAGAGATCCTTAGTGTTTAAGCATCTTAAAAGATTGTTACAAGTCCTTCCGATGCTTTGACCTCCAGGATGATGAGATGTCGATGCTACGAGTTACACAAGCTTTGCAGTAAGTCACGGGTGCATGCCCTATTCCACACTTCGACATGAACGCTTAGCGTAAGCCTTAAATGGAACAGGCACATGTACACTGCAAATAAAATTAATGAATGGTACCTAATCCAGCAGGTTGTTCATCAATTTGAAAGACAACCATGGATTAAATCAAAAACGTTGACCCCATCAGCCATTGGTGGCTTTCCAATGGGTAGACGTCAGAGGTACCTTGTAAATCGAATGCCTTTCTTCAATTATGTATTTGGACTTACAGCTTTGATTCAATCTAGACCCCAGAAACAGTGTCTTCAATAATATTGTTGGCTTTCATCAAGAGAAAGATTTAGATTCTGTAAAGACTGAAATGAATCTGTAGTGTACTTTTTCTTTCCAAAATTACAAAACATTTCCTACAGATTTTACAATGATTACAATGATATGATCTCAATTGCACAAATTGTTTATTATAAAGAGACCGACTGAAAAAAAACTAAAACCACACACGCAACAGCTGGTGTTACAAGTGTTTTTATTTGAGTAAAACTGAAAGCTAGTTTTAAGATTATTACTGAATACAGAGATGGATTGGATTTTTTGCTTTGTTAAGTGAATAGTACACATAGATCTGTGGAGTTTAAAATAATCATAATAAATCATAATAATAGTAAACATAACAATAATTAATGCAGTCTTCCAAGATCAGTCTTCAGTCTTTCGTGCAAGTCTGCAAAAAGTCCAGTGGTGCTCCACAGTGTTTTCATTGGCACGCTCGCTCATGTGGTGCACTCTGGTGTTCCTGATAGTGAAGCCCTGCTTTGTGATGTACTCCATCAGATGAACCCTGAGGGAGACCTCCTGGTGGTAGTCACATGGTCCAAAGGTGAAGGACACCTGACAGTCCCGAGTGTCCATCATATGCTTGTTCCACTTGGTGAAGTTGTTGGAAATGCCCTCTAGCAGGGAGTGGACCTTGGTGGTGATGGTGAGCTGGGTGATGATGACTGCCACGGGGTTGGAATACTTGGAGAGCTTGCGGGTGCTGGACAGCTCCACCACTTGCTCAAAGGTGTCCAGGGGGTAGAGGGGCTTGGGGTCGTTTAGACACTGGATCAGGGGCTCAATCTGGAAGAAGTCGGCCTCCTTGCGCAGCAGGTCAACCTCCTTGAAGTCCATGGGCAGTGTCAGTTCGGACGTGCGCAGGAAGTTGAGCACATACCTGAACAGGGGCCCGTCGCGGTCGATGAAGTAGTTGCCCTGGGAATCACGAGCAGAAGGGAAGTCGCCCCGGAACATGGCCCCCAGCATGGAGTCTGGGTAGCGGGTCAGGGTAGACAGGGAGGTGGTGTAGAAGTGGCCGCCCACATTCAGAGTGACCGGATCACCCATCTGCAGAGACAGAGACAACAATCAGGGATGGCAGAGAAGAGATCACTGTTCGTGTCTGCGTCTGGAGAGAAAAGAACAGCAAAAAAAAGACAAAAGATTGAGGTCTTTCAAAGAGAAAACATTGGCCAACTTTATGTAGTAAAATATCTGCACATTTTAACAGGGCAGTATCATAGGACTACTCAATTTGTCCCAGCCTGGTAAAGAAAAAACAAAAATTAAAAGTGTGACAAACTCATCGTGTGGGTTGGAGTTGTGCTGCTTTGATTCTCTTTTTAGATTGCCCATGCTA
The DNA here is from genome assembly GCF_036373705.1 of Amia ocellicauda. Classification (NCBI taxonomy): domain Eukaryota; kingdom Metazoa; phylum Chordata; class Actinopteri; order Amiiformes; family Amiidae; genus Amia; species Amia ocellicauda. The sequence goes on from NC_089852.1 coordinate 12,871,453, forward strand.
TGTACAGAAAAAACTGAACAGGAAAAAAAAAAAAATTCACAGGCTTGCATTCACATTACCTGCATCCTACCCCAGTGTAGGTATTCACAGCTCAGGCAGTCTAACATTCAGCTTTCTGGGGCCGTGACATTTCAGTGACTTTCAACGATTTAAGGTAAACCTGAGCATTACACAAATAAAAATTATGTCTGCATAGTGTAGCAATGACTCCTTCGTCAGGCTACATGACTCGGCAGTTTCTCTGGCATGAATCCTATGATCTGTAAGAAGTTCAGTCCAAATGGTATGATTGCTCTGCAGCTTGTTGTATTCACTGATGCACCTGGATGCAGTCTGGAAAGGGATTTAGAATGCTGATCCAAGCTGTTTAGAGGCTTTGGTTTTTTTAAATTGAACTGCCAGTACTGGTGGTATACTGGAATGAAAGGAGCATCACAAATGGCCACAATCACCTCCATTCAAGGGAGATCCGGAGCAGTTTTCATTAATCATAGGTAAGGCCAGACGAAAAATCAGCTGCAATTCTTTAAAAATTTGAAGACCCGCATAATTAAATTAATTATTACTATCTGTCACACAACAACAATAACAAATCACATAAAATAATAATAAAGTAATATAATCACACATAATTCATCCATAAAAACAGTACAGATTCTAAATAGTTTACATTTTTTTATTTTTGTGTACACTTAATACATCCTGGTAAATCCATAGACATCGTTTGGTTTGACAGTTGTAATTTGTTGCTATGGCAATTACATTTCATGTTTTGATTTGAGGTATACACTACCATTCAAAAGTTTGAGGTCACTTAGAAATTTCCTTGGTTTCGAAAGAAAAGCAATTTTTTTGTACATTAAAATAACATCAAATTGATCAGAGATACAGTGTAGACACTTAATATTGTAAATGTAAATTGTAGGTGGAAACAGCTGATTTGTAATGGAATATCTACACAGGCCCATTATCAGCAACCATCAGTCCTGTGTTCCAATGGCACGTTGTGTTTGCTAATCCAAGTTTATCATTTTAAAAGGCTAACTGATCATTAGAAAACCCTTTTGAAATTATGTTAGCACAGCTGAAAAATGTTGTGCTGATTAAAGAAGCAATAAAACTGGCCTTCTTTAGACTAGTTGAGTATCTGGAGCATCAGCAATTGTGTGTTCGATTACAGGCTCAAAATGGCCAGAAACAAAGAACTTTCTTCTGAAACTCGTCAGTCTATTCTTGTTCTGAGAAATGAAAGCTATTCCGTGCGAGAAATTGCCAAGAAACTGAAGATCTCGTACAAGGCTGTGCACTACTCCCTTCACAGACCAGCGCAGACTGGCTCTAACCAGAATAGAAAGAGGAGAGGGAGGCCCCGGTGCACAACTGAGCAAGAGGACAAATACATTAGAGTGTCTAGTTTGAGAAACAGACGCCTCACAGGTCCTCAACTGGCAGCTTCATTAAATAGTACCCGCAAAACACCAGTCTCAGCGTCAACAGTGAAGAGGCGACTCCGGAATGCTGGCCTTCTAGGCAGAGTTGCAAAGAAAAAGCCATATCTCAGACTGGCCAATAAAAAGAAAAGATTAAGATGGGCTAAAGAACACAGACACTGGACAGAGGAAGATGGGGAAAGAAGTGTATTGGACAGACAAATCTATGTTCGGATCACAAAGAACATTTGTGAGGCACAGACCAAATGAAAAGATGCTGGAGGAGTGCTTGATGCCATCTGTCAAGCATGGTGGAGGCAATGTGATGGTCTGGGGGCGCTTTGGTGGTTGTAAAGTGGGAGATTTGTACAGGGTAAAAGCGATCTTGAAGAAGGAAGGCTATCACTCCATTTTGCTTCCATCAGGACAATGACCCAAAGCACAGCTTCAAACTATGCAATAACTACAGTGAGGGAAAAAAGTATTTGATCCCCTGCTGATTTTGTACGTTTGCCCACTGACAAAGAAATGATCAGTCTATAATGTTAATGAATAACAACAAAAAAATCCAGAAAAACGCATTTCAAAAAAGTTATAAATTGATTTGCATGTTAATGAGGGAAATAAGTATTTGACCCCTTCGACTTAGTACTTGGTGGCAAAACCCTTGTTGGCAATCACAGAGGTCAGACGTTTCTTGTAGTTGGCCACCAGGTTTGCACACATCTCAGGAGGGATTTTGTCCCACTCCTCTTTGCAGATCCTCTCCAAGTCATTAAGGTTTCGAGGCTGACGTTTGGCAACTTGAACCTTCAGCTCCCTCCACAGATTTTCTATGGGATTAAGGTCTGGAGACTGGCTAGGCCACTCCAGGACCTTAATGTGCTTCTTCTTGAGCCACTCCTTTGTTGCCTTGGCTGTGTGTTTTGGGTCATTGTCATGCTGGAATACCCATCCACGACCCATTTTCAATGCCCTGGCTAAGGGAAGGAGGTTCTCATGTTTGACGGTGGGGATGGTGTTCTTGGGGTCATTCCTCCTCCTCCAAACATGGCGAGTTGAGTTGATGCCAAAGAGCTCGATTTTGGTCTCATCTGACCACAACACTTTCACCTAGTTCTCCTCTGAATCATTCAGATGTTCATTGGCAAACTTCAGACAGGCCTGTACATGTGTTTTCTTGAGCAGGGGGACCTTGCGGGCACTACAGGATTTCAGTCCTTCACGGCGTAGTGTGTTACCAATTGTTTTCTTGGTGACTATGGTCCCAGCTGCCTTGAGATCATTAACAAGATCCTCCCGTGTAGTTCTGGGCTGATTCCTCAACGGTCTCATGATCATTGAAACTCCACGAGGTGAGATCTTGCATGGAGCCCCAGACCGAGGGAGACTGACAGTTATTTTGTGTTTCTTCCATTTGCGAATAATCACACCAACTGTTGTCACCTTCTCACCAAGCTGCTTGGCGATGGTCTTGTAGCCCATTCCAGCCTTGTGTAGGTCTACAATCTTGTCACTGACATCCTTGGACAGCTCTTTGGTCTTGGCCATGGTGGAGAGTTTGGAATATGATTGATTGATTGCTTCTGTGGACAGGGGTCTTTTATACAGGTAACAAGCTGAGATTAGGAGCACTCCCTTTAAGAGAGTGCTCCTAATCTCAGCTCGTTACCTGTATAAAAGACACCTGTCCACAGAAGCAATCAATCTCATTAACATGCAAATCAATTTATAATTTTTTTGAAATGCGTTTTTCTGGATTTTTTTGTTGTTATTCTGTCTCTCACAGTTAAAATACACCTACCATTAAAATTATAGACTGATCATTTCTTTGTCAGTGGGCAAACGTACAAAATCAGCAGGGGATCAAATACTTTTTTCCCTCACTGTATTTAGGGAAGAAGCAGTCAGCTGGTATTCTGTCTATAATGGAGTGGCCAGCAAAGTCACCGGATCTTAACCCTATTGAGCTGTTGTGGGAGCAGCTTGACCATATGGTACGTAAGAAGTGCCCATCAAGCCAATCCAACTTGTGGGAGGTGCTTCAGGAAGCATGGGGTGAAATCTCTTCAGATTACCTCAACAAATTGACTAGAATGCCAAAGGTCTGCAAGGCTGTAATTGCTGCAAATGGAGGATTCTTTGACGAAAGCAAAGTTTGAAGGACACAATTATTTCAATTAAACATCATTACTTCTAACCTTGTCAATTACTATATTTCCTATTCATTTTGCTATATGTCCTATTCAAACTAATTTCATGTATGTTTTCATGGAAAACATGGACATTTCTAAGTGACCCCAAACTTTTGAATGGTACTGTAACACTCATGTATCAGACAATCTCAGTCTGAGGCTTAAAATAATAGAACCTTGTGGCACAAAACTACAATGTCAAATTGACTGGAAAGCATAAGCATAGTGGAAAATATGCATATCCAAAAAAATGCCTGCAATCATGCTCAATAATTTTAATGTTATTTCTTATAAAGACAGGGATTACTTGTACCTTGTGTCAGCACAGCACTGACCACTGTTGAAAGCAGATGCTGTTAGAACACTTGACATCTCACTTGCAATCTGGATTTCTTTATAGAAGAACATTAAACCCAATATATTAATTAATGTACAATTTCTGTAGAATTTAAGTAAAAAGTCCCACCGAATTTGGAAACATTTCCCGCCGATTCCATCATGCCCAAGTCATAAGGTTTTGTATGTGCCAAAACCAGGTGTTGGATATTTTAGGCTTGTTCCCTATTGAGTCTAGGCTTTTCTGCTTCATCAGTACAGTTAGAAACACCTTTGAAACACCAGTATGTATACAGATGCTAAGCATTCTTTATTAGTGTCACCCTTTATTAACACAGGGAGGTGAAATCCTACAGTCCAACAGTCTTTCAAAAGTAGCCGTTGAGGTTCAACCTAATCTTGATTTAAGGGAAGGTAATGCCCTCCCAGGATGAACCAGCCTAATCTGCAATCTCCTCAGAGACAAAATAATTATTAGCATGTGTTGGTCTGCAAGGTCCAGCCCTGCTGAGATTGTCTGGGATGCTCCTTGATACATGTCTGGTAACCTGGCAACATCCTCTTGGAAAATTTCCAGAGCAGGAGCCATGAATGTAAAAAGGAGAGCTCCTTCACTGGGAGTTTGTTGCTCATTCTGGACTTCGCATAGAACTGTGGAATCTCAGAAGCTGTTTACTAATCCCTTTACTAATCACCTGCTGGCTCAGTTGTTCAAACTTTCAAACAGAACATATTACTGAGAAGTTGAAGCCAGTCTTCCTTCCATATTTCTTCATACTCTGATTTAGAGTAACCTTGCAGCATTGGTTGGGCTGTACTTATTTTCAGTCAGAATCGCACTCTGAATGTGCCCTCAGACCTGGAGCAGCAGACAAAGCCACAGACTGCCTCTCTCCCCGACTCTCCCACAACTCCAGCATTTGCAGCCAAACCTTGCACTCAACTTTTTAAATATGCTATAAACATACATCATTATTTGTACAGAAGGATATCCATAAGCAGCAAATTCACTCTTTGCATTTTGGGGTATCAACAGTGAAAATACATTCTTGGAAAGTATTTTATTTTCACAAACCCACACCATACATATTTTAAAACAACCCTGGTAGAAATCTTTACAGGATACTGTAGGATCCTACAAGGAATGGGATTCTGGTCATGATCCTGTTCAGGAATGGGATCCTGGTCAATGTCCTGTTCAGGAACAGTATCTTTGGTATAAAATCATATCCTCACAAGGTTGTACCCATCATAAAGTTTATGATCTTTATCAGGAATTTTGATATTTTAGGAACTATCAGGAGCACACAAAATTGCAGTTGTCAGATTTGTGAATAAAACAATCAATGCAAGATAAAGAACCTTGAATATCAAGGAATTAGCCTAATAACAAAATAAAATTCAGTCACATTGAATATGTTATGCAAATATTTAGTAGTTAGGAAGTGCTAACATATGCCTTGTTTTGTAAATAAGCATTCAGACATCCCTCCTGCAACACCCTGGATCCTTGGATTCACTTAAAAATCTTGACAGGATCCTGTAGGATCCTTTAAAATCTTTTAGGATCCCCACTGTAGCGTTATGTTGGGTGTATTTGGATAAGAGCATCTGGGCTCGGAGCTGAAGCACTGATCTAAAGAAAACCTCTCCCCCCCAATGTTATCAGATTCCCTTAGCTCATCAGCTTGGAACTGGTTTGCATCAAAGTGACAGTTTTGGGGAGGATGGCACCAAGAAGAGGCCAAATAGTTTGGAATTCTGCTATGAGATGTCTGGAGAAAGGGGCCTGTAGGTGATAAAAACTCTTTGAAGTGGACGAGAGCCGAAATCCCGACATAGAGCTACGAACCCGGGCCAACCGGCATTTCCAAAAGATGGCATGGATTGACAGTCATAAATCAAGCCCCCCTCCAATAGGACACTGGGGGCTGAAACCGAAATCCAATCTCAAGAACTCAGGAACCAATCACCTATTGATCTGACAGACTATAAGGAACAGCGGACAGTCAGTCTCTTCCTCTCTCTCACCTGAACCAGTAACTCGCTGCCACAGCTCAACCTGTAGCTCTGTTGCCAGAACCGGAACCAGAAACAAACTAAGTCTTTGCCGGCAACAGAAGAGTTAAACTGGGAGAAGGAGATTGAGCCGTACGAAGAATTCTTTTAAAGGACTTTATTAAATAAAGAACTTTACAGACTGTGCTGCCCGCCTGTGCCCACCTGATCAGTGGAGTTTTACAGCTGGACTGTAAGTCGACTGTATACGAAAGTGTCAGTCATTTAAATAGCTATTTGAGTCTTAAGAAACTTGACCCTTGGAACAAACAGGGCCCTGCTTTCCTCAAAGACTTTGTCTTCAAATAAGTATGGTAAGAGACCCTGCTTGCCAAGAAGATTTTGTGCACAACCTTGGAGCCTTCAAACCAGTGGAAAATCTGTTTGGAAAAGACTCTACTTTCGCGAAACCCCAACTTCCAGGTGCATCGACTGAGTGGAAGTTCTTGGACAAAGCCGAACCGGACTGCCTTTGTTACAAACCACACGGACCTCGTGCCGTGTGCTGTTATCTGAGCCCGAAGCCAGAGAGGCCTCTCTGCGACAAAGTTCAGATAAGTTTAACAGTTTGGAGTTTGTGATTCATGACATTTGAGAAATCAATTAGAAATGTTGATCTGTGATTCATAACTCTAGAATGTGTAATATCATTTAGTTTTCTTAAATATAAATGTGTGTTGCATTAAACTGTTTTGTTGATAATTTTAGAAATAAAATCTGTCAACGCCGAGAAATATCTTCTCATTCCTGTTTAACTGTTTAGTCTGAAATTGACACAAGTTAATAGACATTAGATTATTGGTGGCCCTGCCTATCCTTAATCATTGAATAATAATCAAGTAATGATAGGATCTTTCTCGGCACCTAAACGTGAATGAGACTGATATATATATAACGAGAAGTTACCTGACATAAATACTAACCTGCGTAGTTATTTAATATCTGACTAATAATACTAACGAGAGACTCCCCTTCGTCTTATTAACCGGTATTGTAGTCAATGTGTTTATAACCTTTTTTTGTTTAACGATTTGTGTTATCATATGCGATCCCATGGTCTTTGATTTGGTCACGGAAGTGATTTGTCTTTGATTTGTTGATCTAGAGTTGAATTTTAATTAGTTTTTCCCTTTTGTATAATTAGTGTAGTGCTACATTTAGACTTTGTTTTGAATAAATTTGACAATTTATATCTTTGGAATTGGTGTCTGTGTCCAATTATTACAGAAATTGAGTTCTACAAGATTCCAGGATTCGTGATAAGGTGATACTATAAATTCACTTCTTTAATTGAAATGTATAAGTGTACCTTACGCTACACCACTTTATGTATGGTCTGCACTGTCACCTATAAGTAGGTTAATGGAAGACATTTTTAAACCCTAAAAATCAAATAAATATAATATTAATATGGTTTAATGTAAAATGAATATGAATACAAATATACTGTAATAAGATTTTCAAACTTAATACCTAATAAGTTTAATTTAATTTAAAAATAATAAATAATACATATTTTACATGACAATGATCAATATTATTAACATTATTTATTGATAATCATACACTCTCCAGTGGTATGAAGGTTTCAGGATGTTTGATGAAATTTTGAGAAATTAGGCAATATTTTGATAAAAGCCTTCCAGTTACACTTTCATTTCAAGATTACTTATATATTTAAATCAAATGCACCTGTTCATCATTCCTACAGATCAATACTAATATTTTGGTTATTTTGTGCCAAATAAAGTAATCTTCAATGTTAAAGTACACATATACACTCACCTAAAGGATTATTAGGAACACCATACTAATACTGTGTTTGACCCCCTTTCGCCTTCAGCCTTAATTCTACGTGGCATTGATTCAACAAGGTGCTGAAAGCATTCTTTAGAAATGTTGGCCCATATTGATAGGATAGCATCTTGCAGTTGATGGAGATTTGTGGGATGCACATCCAGGGCATGAAGCTCCCGTTCCACCACATCCCAAAGATGCTCTATTGGGTTGAGATCTGGTGACTGTGGGGGCCAGTTTAGTACAGTGAACTCATTGTCATGTTCAAGAAACCAATTTGAAATGATTCGACCTTTGTGACATGGTGCATTATCCTGCTGGAAGTAGCCATCAGAGGATGGGTACATGGTGGTCATAAAGGGATGGACATGGTCAGAAACAATGCTCAGGTTGGCCGTGGCATTTAAACGATGCCCAATTGGCACTAAGGGGCCTAAAGTGTGCCAAGAAAACATCCCCCACACCATTACACCACCACCACCAGCCTGCACAGTGGTAACAAGGCATGATGGATCCATGTTCTCATTCTGTTTACGCCAAATTCTGACTCTACCATCTGAATGTCTCCACAGAAATCGAGACTCATCAGACCAGGCAACATTTTTCCAGTCTTCAACTGTCCAATTTTGGTGAGCTTGTGCAAATTGTAGCCTCTTTTTCCTATTTGTAGTGGAGATGAGTGGTACCCGGTGGGGTCTTCTGCTGTTGTAGCCCATCCGCCTCAAGGTTGTACGTGTTGTGGCTTCACAGATGCTTTGCTGCATACCTCGGTTGTAACGAGTGGTTATTTCAGTCAAAGTTGCTCTTCTATCAGCTTGAATCAGTCGGCCCATTCTCCTCTGACCTCTAGCATCAACAAGGCATTTTCGCCCACAGGACTGCCGCATACTGGATGTTTTTCCCTTTTCACACCATTCTTTGTAAACCCTAGAAATGGTTGTGCGTGAAAATCCCAGTAACTGAGCAGATTGTGAAATACTCAGACCGGCCCGTCTGGCACCAACAACCATGCCACGCTCAAAATTGCTTAAATCACCTTTCTTTCCCATTCAGACATTCAGTTTGGAGTTCAGGAGATTGTCTTGACCAGGACCACACCCCTAAATGCATTGAAGTAACTGCCATGTGATTGGTTGGTTAGATAATTGCATTAATGAGAAATTGAACAGGTGTTCCTAATAATCCTTTAGGTGAGTGTATACTAAGTGCACCAAAAACAATAAATTAAAATGCATATTAGCAATATATTACTGCTTTCCATTTCATTGATTCACTAATAAACCAAACAAAATGTTTCCTTAACAATGTTTACAAATACTATTTACATGTAAGATTCAGTTTTTGTTTTGTTTTGGAGGTATGAATTAAAAAAAATCTCTTCTGATCACTTCAGAATCAATTAGGCTATATACACTCACCTAAAGGATTATTAGGAACACCTGTTCAATTTCTCATTAATGCAATCATCTAACCAACCAATCACATGGCAGTTGCTTCAATGCATTTAGGGGTGTGGTCCTGGTCAAGACAATCTCCTGAACTCCAAACTGAATGTCTGAATGGGAAAGAAAGGTGATTTAAGCAATTTTGAGCGTGGCATGGTTGTTGGTGCCAGACGGGCCGGTCTGAGTATTTCACAATCTGCTCAGTTACTGGGATTTTCACGCACAAACATTTCTAGGGTTTACAAAGAATGGTGTGAAAAGGGAAAAACATCCAGTATGCGGCAGTCCTGTGGGCGAAAATGCCTTGTTGATGCTAGAGGTCAGAGGAGAATGGGCCGACTGATTCAAGCTGATAGAAGAGCAACTTTGACTGAAATAACCACTCGTTACAACCGAGGTATGCAGCAAAGCATTTGTGAAGCCACAGCACGTACAACCTTGAGGCGGATGGGCTACAACAGCAGAAGACCCCACCGGGTACCACTCATCTCCACTACAAATAGGAAAAAGAGGCTACGATTTGCACAAGCTCACCAAAATTGGACAGTTGAAGACTGGAAAAATGTTGCCTGGTCTGATGAGTCTCGATTTCTGTTGAGACATTCAGATGGTAGAGTCAGAATTTGGCGTAAACAGAATGAGAACATGGATCCATCATGCCTTGTTACCAATGTGCAGGCTGGTGGTGGTGGTGTAATGGTGTTGGGGATGTTTTCTTGGCACACTTTAGGCCCCTTAGTGCCAATTGGGCATCGTTTAAATGCCATGGCCTACCTGAGCATTGTTTCTGACCATGTCCATCCCTTTATGACCACCATGTACCCATCCTCTGATGGCTACTTCCAGCAGGATAATGCACCATGTCACAAAGGTCGAATCATTTCAAATTGGTTTCTTGAACATGACAATGAGTTCACTGTACTAAACTGGCCCCCACAGTCACCAGATCTCAACCCAATAGAGCATCTTTGGGATGTGGTGGAACGGGAGCTTCGTGCCCTGGATGTGCATCCCACAAATCTCCATCAACTGCAAGATGCTATCCTATCAATATGGGCCAACATTTCTAAAGAATGCTTTCAGCACCTTGTTGAATCAATGCCACGTAGAATTAAGGCAGTTCTGAAGGCCAAAGGGGGTCAAACACAGTATTAGTATGGTGTTCCTAATAATCCTTTAGGTGAGTGTATACAGGGGCCCTGAAGTGCAACTACTGAAAAAATAAAGCAGCGGCTGTGAGATTTGGAAGTGCTGAAAAAATAAAAGCACTTGCAACATTTTCAGAAGCAATTACGGAAAGGGAGGGTACATTGTAAAATATATTTGACTTTTGCCATTGGACAGCAAGCATGTCACATCAGCCAAGCCTGCTTCTCCAGAAGAGTCAACAGAATTTGAGAAAGGGGCACCAACTGCACAGTGCATGAAAGCTAAACACAAGTGGAAAATATTCATATTAATATTTTTGTGATCTTCTTCTCTCTAGCCTATCCACTTTGTGGTGACATATTAACAGAGTTATAGGGCCTTTTCTAGACCTTTAGCACTTTACAATTGTTGTATGTCTTTAATGCTGTATAAATGTTTGTTAATGAAAAATGTGGTCAATGCTAGTCAATGCTTATATGACTGACTTGCTGCAAGAAGGGGCAAAGGCCATGGGGAGATCTCTTGCAGCTACGGTTGCAGCCAGACGCCATCTGTGGCTGACACAGGCCAAGCTCCAGGACAAGAAGTCCGTCCTCCTCGATGCTCCCATCACCCCGGGCCAGACGTTCGGAGAGACAGTGGACCTCTCTATCGAACAGTCCACAAAGACGAAGAAGACAGCGTCCAAATATGCTGATCTCCAACAGGCTAGACGGTAGCCACAGCAACGTCTATGGGGCTCCCTACAACCAAACAGGCCGAGGCCAAGGCAAGGGAAGCCTCTACCCAGACCACAACAATCTAGTGGCTTGCAGCCTGAGCAGCGCCACAGAAGCCAGCCGCAGGCGAGAGGGAAAAAACAGGCTCTTCGGATGGAAGCCTAAGTACAAGACAGACACCAAACAGCCCCCCGTGAAGCCGCAGGATCGTCCCTGAAGGGATGTGGCCACCATCGCCAACCCCACCCCACCCCAACAGACAACCGGACTCGACCAATGGCAAGCCTGCACCCAGGACTCCTGTGTGCAAACGACAATGACCCATGGATACGCCCTCCAATTCTCCCTTCAGGGGGATGCTGACCACTACTATGGGATGTCCCGAAAGGGCTCAAGCACTCTCTCGGGGGATCACTGTGATGCGGGAGAAACAAGGGATACCACTAGTGGCCGACAAAAACTCTCGAGCAGGCTTCTACTCGGGGTACTTCTGCCCAGTTTCCACAGGCAGACGCTCCCAGGTGCCCAAGGGGGTTGTGGATGTGTTGGTCAGCTGAGGAAACTCTCAGCAAGTTCACAACCAGCCAACCCTGGCAGTTCTATGCCAGGTGTCTGTAGTACCTTACGAAATCTCACAGACTTAACTTAACCAGTCTTGCATGCACTTCAGAGTCCAACCTGCACTAATAATGGAGCCGGTCAGTTGGCCCAGGCTCCTAGGCCTTTTTAACCCAGTTTGGATGTAGATGAAAACCAATCCCAATAAAGAAAATACAGGTGATTGGAAATTAATTATGGAAACCAGGCTCTGGAACTGAAGAATTGAGCAGGTGTCTCTCTCACAGGGTGTGACTCATCAATTGCATAATTGCGTCAATTGGTCCCAACTAGTTTAAAGAAAGCCAGCTGTACAATATATCGACAAACACGTCACAATTTAATACACTGTCAACTCACAAAACGCAACAAGATGATGATTTGGGAAAAAAGAAAACATACCAGCTATACTCCACTTAACCGCAATAGTAACCCTGATAACAGCTTGGAAAGGAAAAAAGAAAAGAAAAACAGTAAAAAAAAAAAAAAAAAAATCCTGTCAAAAGTGTTGAAAGATTTAACAATGGGGATGACAAAGGAGCAATATTAAAATACATACTTTTTTCCCTCACTGTATTTGATCCCCTGCTGATTTTGTACGTTTGCCCACTGACACAGAAATGATCAGTCTATAATTGTAATGGTAGGTGTATTTTAACAGTGAGAGACAGAATAACAACAAAAAAATCCAGAAAAACACATTTCAAAAAAGTTATAAATTGATTTGCATGTTAATGAGGGAAATAAGTATTTGATCCCTTCGACTTAGTGCTTGGTGGCAAAACCCTTGTTGGCAATCACAGAGGTCAGACGTTTCTTGTAGTTGGCCACCAGGCTTGCACACATCTCAGGTGGGATTTTGTCCCACTTTTCTTTGCAGATCCTCTCCAAGTCATTAAGGGTTCGAGGCTGACGTTTGGCAACTCGAACTTTCAGCTCCCTCCACAGATTTTCTATGGGATTAAGGTCTGGAGACTGGCTAGGCCACTCCAGGACCTTAATGTGCTTCTTCTTGAGCCACTCCTTTGTTGCCTTGGCTGTGTGTTTTGGGTCATTGTCATGCTGGAATACCCATCCACGACCCATTTTCAATGCCCTGGCTGAGGGAAGGAGGTTCTCACCCAAGATTTGAAGGTACATGGCCCCGTCCATCGTCCCTTTGATGCGGTGCAGTTGTCCTGTCCCCTTAGCAGAAAAACACCCCCAAAGCATAATGTTTCCACCTCCATGTTTGACGGTGGGGATGGTGTTCTTGGGGTCATAGGCAGCATTCCTCCTCCTCCAAACACAGCGAGTTGAGTTGATGCCAAAGAGCTCGATTTTGGTCTCATCTGAACACAACACTTTCACCCAGTTCTCCTCTGTATCATTCAGATGTTCATTGGCAAACTTCAGACGGGCCTGTACATGTGCTTTCTTGAGCAGGGGGACCTTGTGGGCGCTGCAGGATTTCAGTCCTTCACGGCGTAGTGTGTTACCAATTGTTTTCTTGGTGACTATGGTCCCAGCTGCCTTGAGAACATTAACAAGATCCTCCCGTGTAGTTCTGGGCTGATTCCTCACCGTTCTCATGATCACTGAAACTCCACGAGGTGAGATGTTGCATGGAGCCCCAGACCGTGTTTCTTCCATTTGCGAATAATCACACCAGCTGTTGTCACCTTCTCACCAAGCTGCTTGGCGATGGTCTTGTAGCCCATTCCAGCCTTGTGTAGGTCTACAATCTTGTCCCTGACATCCTTGGGCAGCTCTTTGGTCTTGGCCATGGTGGAGAGTTTGGAATCTGACTGATTGATTGGTTCTGTGGACAGGTGTCTTTTATACAGGTAACGAGCTGAGATTAGGAGCACTCTCATTAAGAGAGTGCTCCTAATCTCAGCTCATTACCTGTATAAAAGAAATCTTGCTGATTGATAGGGGATCAAATACTTATTTCCCTCATTAACATGCAAATCAATTTATAACTTTTTTGAAATGCGTTTTTCTGGATTTTTTTGTTGTTATTCTGTCTCTCACAGTTAAAATACACCTACCATTAAAATTATAGACTGATCATTTCTTTGTCAGTGGGCAAACGTACAAAATCAGCAGGGGATCAAATACTTTTTTTCCTCACTGTATCAAAAAACTTTGAGATACATGACAACTAACTCACTGTGTTCTACACTGCCATTTGGTGCTGTGAATTTTTATCTTTATTCGAGTATCTCTATTCTTTGCAGTTTCCCCCTATGCATTGTTTTCTACATGTTAGAATATGAGCAAATGAGGAAATAAATCCAGTTAATCCAAATTATGATGCCAATTTATGCCACAGATCTGAATAAACTGACCTCTGAACTACATCTGAAATACCTGAGTAGCTCACAGGGTGAAAACACAGAGAGAGGCTGTGAATTACATAAGAGAAGGCCTCACTTGCTATTTATTTGAAACTATCTGTGACAGAGAAAGCCTCTTTATAGAATTCTGCAATAGCTATGCCGCAGACAAACAAGCAAATTAAATGAATTGCTATCATAATTAGATCTTCAAGGGAGAATATGTCATTACAAACTGTAATTTGTTGCCAAATGCATGAAGTACATTCTTGCATCAAAGAAAATGGCAAAATAAACAACAACAAAGCATCTCCAGACTACAAGATTTTTTTTTCTTCAAAAGATGGGGTTTCATTTTTGACAATTTAATCTGTGCATCTATTTCACAGCATTGTCCACAGACACAGTTTGGAACACGATTTGTCTCTGTATTCCATTATTCTGAATTTGTCGAAACAGGGCAACTCATACTTTACTTTAAAGGATTATGCTTGAGAATGAAGGCTTGGACCAGATACCGTCCTTAATTTAGCCAGGTTAGCCAATAAATGAATTGCTCCTTTTAATTGACAACAGAGTGCATAATCTCATTCATTACCCTCTCTTTTATTAATGTGATTGCTTTGTCTTAAGTGTGTTGAGGAAGTATAGCCCTACAGGGCTCTTAATTATGATTATAGTTCTCATATTTAGTTTAACATGTGGATATAGGATTGCTGTGATGATTAAAATGTGTTCTATTTGTCTGCAAAAACCCAAATTTACAACAAAAAGGTTAATGATTCACTTGATTAATTTGAATAAACATTGAGAAGTTAAGAGGAATGACTATGTATTGTTAAATCCTGGTTAAATAAATCATCAAGCAAACTATTTAAAATCTGGACCTAGACTAACAATTATGACACAGATTCAATAACCTTTTTTACTAAAAACCTATAATTAGACCTGAAAAAAATGCTATACAGAACATGTCAGCAAATGGCAACTAAGAAAACATTAAAACACCCTATTGGACAGTAGTAGTGGGAGTCTGATAAGCTTTCCATGACTTTTAGGACAAGGGCTTGAAATATCTCTGAATCTGATACTGATGAGAGCAGCAAGAAAGAAAGAAGGGGTGCCTTTTACTGATGACAGACTGCCCTCTGGTTGTGCCAAGCACAGGATTAATGTTGTTTTCTAAGCCTGTGTGAACTGTGAGGCCACAAATTAGATGCAGATCAACTGAAAGGGTGAACCAGAATTCCTGATAGTACAGGTTTTAAAGTGATTGTAATACTTTCCAAATCCCTCAGCCTAGTTGTCTCTGCTCTTTAGTTGAACGGGTCCACCACATTCATGCCAGGCTTGTGCAAGACAGCTGGGAAGAAATCTAGCACAGGCTGATAAGTTTAGCTTGTGCAGTGCACAGGGCCCTGACAAAAAAGGATGCAGAACCATATGTATTTGCAGCATTTCCAAGTCAGAACACATAAAGAGATTCAGTTTGAAAATAAAGGTAGTAGTACAGTATTAAAGCTGTGGCTGTTACCCTCATTTAATTGAAGACAAATGACATGGAATCTAATTTCTGTTCACTGTACTGCCAAATGCTAGTTTTAAAGATTTATTGTGCAAAACAAACAGAAAAGCTTAACTCTTGTTTTCCAGTGCATACAAATAAGGATGTTAAAATGATCTGCCCAGATTACAAGCAAATATGGCGAAACAATGCTCAGGTATGAAGACATACTCTCCTTGACTGTGACATTGCTCCCTCCTGCTGCCAGTGGTCTGGCCAACCTTCAACTGAAGTTGCAATTACACTAGGACTATAGTATAAAAGAGCTTTCTGTCACTCACCATATATCCCCAGTCTCCATTATCCATCTGTACCAATGCCTGGTCCCTGCCCCAGAGAGAGGGTGTTTGGCTGAATAGCTTCCCTGTTCTCCCCTGTATAATAACCTGGTCCTGGTAGGGTCACCTGAAGAAGTGAAGAACTGAACTTACAGCAGAACAGACGTCGCTCAGGTGTTTTGGGTGTTTTGTTTAAAACAGCTTCACACTTTCGTGTATCAGCCATAAAGCTGAAAATCCTAAGGTTCATGTTTCACATCTTTGACTCTACAGTACTATGTAGCTATTGATCTCACAAACAACGGGAAAGCCGGTGAGATGCCTGTGAATTGTTCCTGGGTCTATACTAGTATAAGCATGAACTTGAATGTTTTTAAGTTTTGATTACATAGATTTTAGTTTGTTTGAGCTATTTGCAAGACAGACTGATAGATTGAGATACCGCATATTGTTTTTCCTGGATTGTGTCCAAGTTAGACAGTCATTACCTCCTGGCGTGTAAGCTAACAAAAATGACAATTGCGCATTAAAAATATATTTTGGTTGCGTACTTGTTTTGAGCAGTATACTAAAATTCAAAGGTTTAATCAATATTTTTTTTAACGTCAATATTTTGCAGAAAAGCATAGTGCATCTGTAGAGACAGTAAATTACATGATATACATTGGATTGGAAATGAAAATGCGATACAATTCTCAACCTAATACCGATATCTAAGAGAGTGTTGTAGATTGTCGAAATGGTGAAACATAATATATATATATATTTTTTTTCTTTCTTTCACAAATGCTCTTTGCAAACTGTACACTTTAACCAATACACTTTAACCTCTACAGAGAGCTGCAAATGGTGCAGGTGGCAAAATACGCCACTGATCAGGGCTGTTGCTTTGACACTTTTTTATATCGTTTATTAAAGGAAAGCAAAAGGTTACCGACATTTATTTATTTGCATGCTTACCTGTTTTCTGATCCGTTACATTTACCCCCCCATTGAAATGAAACAACACTTCGCCTAGTCTTACTACAGCCCAGTTGTGTAAGAGTGAATGGAGATCGTAACTCCGCCCTCTCTCATGCAGCAACACAAGAGGGACGACCAGCTACTTTCTCTGGGTGTTTTTTTCCAGCAATACTCGTTTGCTCGGGTTATTAACACGACTTTTCTGTTGTACTATGGGCGCCACTAACAGCTAAACAAACCCACTACAAAAATATGTGTGAGGAAGTATTTATTCCAATCATATGAATATATAGGAGTAAACATATTCCTGGAAAAGAAACCGGAAAGGATGTGGGTCTTACAATGTAGTACGTCACTGGGAATGGGTGTCTGCTTCCTTGAGCCACAGAAATAATCTCAGACCACCGCCTCCTCAAAGCTTCTGGGCATCTCTATATCCGTCCCTGACCGTAATAACTCTTTAAAAAGGTTACAACAGCTGACAAAGAATCAAAGTATATATAGTCGTGGAAAAGGTTTATGTAGATTCATCCCTGTTAGCATCCAGATAATGCTCTATAGCAACAAAAAGTCTACCGAGATCCTTGCATAGGTAAAGCACAGCATAGAATTGTGTTTAATGTTGAAGCGGTGCAATGCAATTGTATTACGACTATATTAACCTTTTTCTGTGTTTGAAATAATAAATTAACATGTTTTCATTAAAAATGGTCTGGTATATATAAAAAAGGCACATTGGAAGACGCATAAATATTACTGTAGAGCAAAGAGATCTCTCAATGGGCTTCATTAACAGTACAGAAACACTGAGCTGTATTAACTGTACAGGAGTACTATTGGCTTTATTAACAACAGAGCCCTATAGTAAATACAGAAAACAAAAACTCTATGACTGGGCCATTTTCATTTGAAGACTAAAGTTAAAAGGTTTAAGAATCACAGTCAAAACATCTCTGGGGCTTAGATCATGTTTAATTTGTTTGTACACTTCTCCCCCCCCCCCCCACACACACATTGCTCATAATTAATATCAGTTTTTACCACCTTACCCTGTGCGTTTAAATAGATTAAGGAAAACCCAAAACAAAACAATATAGTACAAATATAAACAGGTATGGTGGATCTTAATATTAAAACAACCATTTGGGTTCCAAACCTAACATGTAACAGCAGAATAAGAGTATTGGTTGGATCTATACAAAGCATACACCATGAAAGGGTTTATTAGGACATTTTCAGAATGACATTTTGCAAGACTTTTTTCTTATTCTTTTCTTGAAAGTCAAATATAATGAATGAACAACTGAAAAATAACTTAGAGAGCAAAACCTTACTAAGTTTCAGTGTCAACAGGTGAAGTAAAATAAATGTATAGACCAAACATTAACCATTGTACTTAGACATTCAATGTCTTTTTCACTGATAATATAATGTCCTTTATCTGAGGTACGCTATTATCTTCCAAAATCTTGGCATAAGGCATGGGGATGTCTACGCCGGTCACTCGGATAGCTGGAGCATCCAAATAGTTGAAGGCTGGACCTGAAGAAAAAAAAAATGCAATTTGGTCAGAACTTAATTTGGAGATTTGAGTATTTACATGCTCTTCAAAACAGATATAAAGATTGTCAAAAAACTTTATACAAAAGGCACATGGACTTTTTGCTTCAGTGTTTAAGTGTGCCGTCTGGTGGCTATTGAAGGGAATTAAAAACAGTCCTTCAGACTCTGATTAGTTGATAGAGGACATTTTAGATAGCTTGTACCACATTCTACAGGAACTTGTCATTATAGTTGGCTATCACATTTCAATGAAATTTTTTAACATTTTCCATAATAAAATTTCCCACCTAGTAAGACTGAAATACCATACTGTTTATGGTATTTGTATTCAGGAAGCCATTATATATAATGTGTATGTGTGCATGTCCAAATTTTCAGCTTCAGCCACATCACTGGGGAGTTTGTTCCAGATTGTGACAACTCTCTGTGTGAAGAAGTGTCTCCTGATTTCCATTTTGAATGCTTTGAAGCCCAATTTCCATTTGTGTCCCCGGGTGCATGTGTCCCTGCTGATCTGGAAAAGCTCCTATGGTTTGATGTGGTCGATGCCCTTCATAATTTTGAAGACTTGAATCAAGTCCCCACATAGTCTCCTCTGTTCCAGGGTGAAAAGGTTCAGTTCCTCAGTCTCTCAGTAGGACTTTCCCTTCAGACCCGGAATAAGTCTGGTTGCTCTCCTCTGAACTGCCTCTAGAGCAGCGATATCTTTCTTGAAGTGTGGAGCCCAGAACTGTCCACAGTATCCAGATGAGCTCTAACTAGTGCATTGTACAGTCTGAACATTACTGCCCTTGTTCTCAATTCTACACTTTTGACAATATACCCAACAACTTGTTTGCCGAATAACTGAATATTATCTAAGTCCCTTTGAATAACCTGTGCTGCTGAGATTGTATCTGCTGAGCCACCTATTTTAGTATCATCTGCAAATTTGACAAGTTTGCTAACTATCCCAGAGTCCAGGTCATTAATATGGATTAGAAAAAGCAAAGGTCCTAGTACTGATCCCTGTGGAACTCCACTAACAACCTCACTCCAGTTAGAAGCAACTCCTCTAATCGACACCCTCTGTTTCTTAGACATCAACCAGTTCATAATCCATCTACTTACATTACCCTGAATGCCTACAGCTTCCAATTTGAGGATCAGTCTTTGGTGTGGAACCTTATCAAAAGCTTTTTGAAAATCTAAGTATATCATATCATATGCTTTCACATGATCTACAGCTGCAGTTCTAATTCTAATAAATTAGTAAGACACGATCTGCCTCGTCTAAACCCATGTTGACTATCTCCAAGAATACGGTTTTCATTAAGATGCTCCTCTATTTTCTGTCTAATCATTTTTTTCAATAGTTTACAAGTAATGTAGGTGCGACTGATTGGTCTGTAATTTCCTGGCTCAGTTTTGTCCTCTTTCTTGTGCATTGGTATGACATTTGCTGTCGTCCAGTCAGTTGGCACATCCCCTGTTCCAAGTGTCATTTGGAATATTTAAGTTAGCGCCCTATAAATAATTTCCCTAATTTCTTTAAGTACTGTTGGAAATAAACCATCTGGCCCAGGTGATAGGTTTGATTTTAATTCTGCTAGTCCCTTTAGTACCTCCTCCTCATTTATCCTGATGGGAGTGGGAGTGTACAATTTACCTTCCATGATCCTGGCACAGATTTCAGCTCCAACTCCAAACTGTGGCCAGCCCCCCTCCACTGTCACCAGGTTGTTGGTCTTCATCACGCTGCTCTCAATGGTCTCGACGTCCAGAGGCCTGATGCTGCGAAGGTTGATGACCTATGGAATCCATCACAGCAGTCACTTATAAAGGTCCAATCAGAGCACATCTAAATCACATACTCTCTGATAGAATGCCAAACACACAGAAAGGGAGAGCTAATCTATGCAATGCTTGCAATCCTTATAAATTAACCTGTTACTTCAATAATAATCATTTAAATGTATTCCAAAATGTTACAGTGAATCGAGCCCTTTTCACCTTCCAGTCTCTCCAGTCACATGACTTGAATAAATATGAAGTTGGTAATCTGGACGAGAGCAGGTGCAAATGAGTTTAATGGTTTTAGCTCCATCTATGGGTTTCTCAGTTAATTAATTACATGGAATGGGCAGTGAATGTTGCCAACAGCGGTCACACAGCACCTTGAACTATACCTCCATTTCTCCTAGGGGACACACTTTTTCAAAATCTTTTTGGCCCATACATGGCTGTGTGTGTTCAATGGGGATTACTTACCTCACACTCAATACCTTCTTTTGCCAAAACAGCAGCGGCATCCAAGCAATGGCTTACGTACCGGGAGTGTGAAACCAGGGAAATGTGATTTCCTGAAAAACAAACCCACTTGAATTAAAGCTCTCAGATCTCAAATTTTAAGCAATCTGGGTCAACTCTCCAGAAGCAAAGCCTCGTCATTCTATCACAATTCCCTACTTGATCTTCAGGCAATCAGCAGGATTCAAAACATCAGCCATTTGAACCACCACAGGACACTAAATTCTGAAGAAAATGCAGTACAAATAGGTGCACGTTCATTTTTCATACCACCCACCTTGTCTTTCAACTTTAGCCTTTCCGATGGGAATGAGAAAGTCCTTGGACTGTGCTTCTTCAGACATCTCGAAGGGCACACCATACATCAGCTCATTCTCCAGGAACACCACTGAAGGAAGAGAGATGCTGGCATGAATCATGGAGTTGAATCAAGTGGCAAGGTCAGCCCCTCTGCCTGCCCATTTCAAACTTAGCCTGCAAGGTCATTCCATATTGATAAACTACACTGCAAGAGAATGTTCCAAGTACCAATATTCTCCAATAAGTTCTATTACACGTGACATGCCACTTCACTATTGTTCTGTTCGGCTGCACCTGATGCTATTTTTATTTTTATTTAATTACAGGAATTTTTACTAACCATAGGAAACTGTAGTCACTGTTTAGTGTAAAAAGGTGCACAGGGAACTCAAAAAGGAAATCCTTGAAATGTAAGTAACATACACCTAACCATCTTTAAAGTAAATGTATACAAGCAAAGGTCATCCTCAAAAAGACTTTACATATGGCACATTTTCTTCAGATTTACTTTAGAGATGAAACTAAAAACAATTCTTAATTAAACAGTTCCTGATAATACTTCAGAAACAATATCGCTATATTTGACCAAGGACCCACCTGGGTTATCGTCTCGGATGGCCGCCTTGAGCAGGCCCTTGGCATCTTCAGCGCTCCAGGGGCTGAGTACCTTCAGTCCAGGGCAGTGACCATACCAAGCTGCAAAGCACTGGGAGTGCTGGGCTGCCACGCCAGCAGAGGCGCCATTGGGGCCACGGAACACAATGGGGACACACTGCAGGCCCGCAGACATGTAGTAGGTTTTTGCAGCAGAGTTTATAACTTGGTCAATGGCTTGCATTGAGAAGTTGAAGGTCATGAACTCACAAATGGGCCTCAATCCAGCCTGGAAATTAAAATTGAAAAAGATTTTCAGTGTAAGCGTTTTGTTTTTAAGTAACTGTGCAACCTTCATATAGCATCAATATCCAGCAAGAAGGGTATTTATTAAGATAACCTGTAAGGCCAATCATTGCAGAAGGGTTTTATTTTCATATTAATGCCTTGCTTCCTTAATCAAGTAAAACTTTCCACTATATAACTTTTTTGTTTTAGAGAGTAACACATAGAAACATCTACATGAACAAATACTAAACATCAAATGTCAAATTAAAACCATATTTGACCAATGGAGTTTCCTACTACATTATAAATAATATTGTTTGTTGATAAATAGAGTGTGGGTATGTCCCACAAACTGACAGAGATAACAGACTTCTGACACACATGACAGCCCAAATGAGCCCACCTCAAAACCCCAGAACAACATCATCATGTTGAGCTTTTTCCATTTAGTAACTCTGTAATTTTAATGTCACAAACCGTTTTGCATAAAGAAATGCTAGTTGGGCCTTATGATTAATTATGTAAACCCTGTAATAGAAAGTGAAAATGTTTCTGCAGATTTCCAAAATCATTTTAAAATAAATATTAAGTCAAAAGTAAATATTAATCATAAGAGCAACACATTACGGTTTTATGTTGCTGCTGAATGTTACTTACCATAGCAGCACCCACTGCAATACCAGCAAAACCCATCTACAACAGAACAAAACAGCTATGAGTTAGCAGCATAAAACAAAACAAAAAGCAAAGGCCGCTCTGTGACCAGCAAACAGTGACACCTCTAAACAGACTATACAGGACAAGAATACTTTTAAAGGTGTATCTGTTTCTAGTCCCTTACCTCTGTGATAGGAGTGTCAATGATCCGTTTATCCCCATATTTCTTCCACAATCCTCTGCTGACCTACAAAACAGTAAAGCAATATTACTCATTCTCAGTATTAAGAGGAGAAAAAACTAAATCCTCCCATGCAAGCATTTAAAGTGTTTCACATAACTCTGAATATGCTCTTATACGATTCAGATCTCTCAGATTCTTTTCATTGTAAAACTCTATGGGGATACTTGGATGATGTGCTATATAAAAGTGCACTGTACTATAGTGTAAAACTACTGAAGTAAATAAGGGCACAGATTAAAAGTATGGATACTTTATAGAAAGTATTTCATTAAAAGAATAGGTCTGTATAGAAATAGGATTTTTTAATTCCCAAACACATGTAGCTCTCATCTATTCACCATCAATTAAAAACAGTATAGAGTACCTTGTAAGCTCCGTCGTACTGTGCCACCTCCTCCCCTAGGAGAAACACCCGCTCGTCCCTCTCCAGCTCCTCATCCATCGCTTGATTCAGGGCATCTCGGACAGTCACCTGAAACAGGAGTGCAGGAAACAATGCAATGGGATGCAACAGTAATCATCCAAGCAGTGGGTTTTCAAGCTTTAGTCCAATTAAGCAAAGCCATAATCTTCCAAGCAGTGGGTTTTGCAGTGAAAGTCCTATACTAAGCATAACCATTCCATCTTTAAAAGGCATATTCATTCCCTTTACCCTGATGTCTCGTACTCTTCATGCAGGTCTTCTATGTGCTTGTACAGTATTCTGGCTTTTTTCTAAATGATCAGCTAAACGTTTACGTCAAATGTGGAGTCTCTGTTGGGAATGCATTGTTGGAATGCAGCTGGTCTTCTTGGCTTAATTTGCAAATGCGAGCACATTTGGGGGGTCAGTTTTAAGTATGTATTCATAATATGATATGGTAAAAACGTATGCATCAGTAATTAAGGGTGCCTTCCTTAGCTGGCACTAAAGATTTACCTGTACTAATTTAATCCTGTGATTAAGAGACCCACCCACCCCCCAAATACAGGCCCTTACCTTATTCTCAAAGTCAAATATGATGACTACAACCCGATCCTACTCAGTTGTCGCCACATGTATCAATCACCATAGTGTCCATCAGCAAACAAACACATAAATAAATCGCTCATTACGGTTCTTGCAAAGTAACCTTCCCCGGTCATTTCCTTGACTTTGGGTCATGCCGGTACCTGCAAGGCGGCTGGGGACGTCTTGTGAAACTCCCGTCTGAGCACCGCAGCGACGGCATTCTGTGTGCAGAGGAACAGCGTTTAGACATTTCAGTCAGTGCACCGGTCAGGACATCTGTAATGCCATTGATTACAGTCAGAAACAGGCTTACCCTCCCGGATCGCAGCATACACCTCAGCGACGCCATGTTGGACCTGTCCTCTAATTTGAGTGGCGTTCTAGCTCGGTACTGCGACCCAATGACAGCCAGCCGTGCTCACGTCAAAGGGAAGTTGCGAACCCCGGAGAGCCAATCATGCGTGCTCTTCTGGGAAAAGGAAGCGGAAATGGGGCTTGATGAGCACGGAGGTTGCGACGGAATAAAAACACATGCAGCTGCTCTTGCACAAGTTGCAGAAGTATGCTGATACAGTGTTTATGTTTTTGTGCGATATGCCTTGCTTATTCCAAAATGTAAAATAAATCTACAGAAAATAATACATAAATAAATGCATGGACAGTTATGTGTTTCAGCATTTATTTATTCATTTAAACACTTATATAAGCGGATTTTTTTCTTCTGTGTATTATTATGTTTAATTTAGGAATGTGTAGTCCTCCATACTTACTAAGCTTTGTACACACACATATATGTATTCAAACATTAAAGTATTATCTGTCACAGATTAAGTGCACAACAGAGCTGTTTGTGTTGTTTTTTGCTTCAGAATCCAGACTATTGACTGCAACTGTATAGAACTCGACCTAGTGTGTCACACATTCTGCATTAACCTGTATCATCATGCATGTAACCAGAACACCATAACAAGAATATTCATAATAATAATTGTATATGGCGTTTATTTTTATTTGAGCATGCCAATATAAATATAAATACATTCACATCAGTCCACTTACAGTTAAAAACAAAATCTGAAAGAATGAGCATATACACCAGGTTTCAGTTTCCCCCAGCAGCATATCTGCCTTCTGTTATTCCAGTTTACCTCGCATCTTGTTGATAGTAAAATCATGTAGGAGTTTGAAAATTAGTTTGTGTGTTTAGGCTTATTCTGTGTCCAGTTGGCTGCTTAAAATATTGTATTTACCTGAAATTGAAGGTGTCACCTCATTTGTAATAAGGCCAGATAATTTGGACTGAATATCAGTACCTACATGAACACACAAGATAAGGACACACAGTCAGATAAAGTATTGCAGTGGATTGAGCAGTGCTCCTTTCTGGTTCTTGTAACATGCAGATTGTGTCCTGTGCTGGCGGAGAGGGGGGTGACTGTACAAGCATGGAGGTGGATAAGACAGTGGAAACATTTATTTGTGGATACATTTAATTAACTTCAATGTTAAGCAGCATGTTTCTGCTCAAAACTATGTCTTGCTTCATGAGTTTCTTAAAATTATGAAATTAACACTGATTTTTAATGAACCAGACTGATTCATTAGTTTTGTCAAGCTTTCTTTTTCTTTTTAGAAATTTAAAGGTTAGGAAACTACATAAGGCTGCATTCAATGTAGTGGTACAATCTTAGAAGGGATGCAATGAAGCTTTGGATTGTGTTCTTTACTACCACAAATATACAGTTAATATTGGAAAAAGCAAGTATGTAGTCGCTGATTGCTGTATTGAATGTTCCAGCAGTCGTCCTTTTCCAGGCTTGGATACAGAAAACAAGGCAGATGCACAGAAGGTTCATCCATTATTTTAATAAAATAGTCTGACAGATTTTATCACAGGTTACATGAAAGTTTTTTTTTTTATACACATATATACACACATCACACTGATAATCTCTGTATAATTATAGGTACTAATGGTTCTGCACTTCTGACTACAGATAAAATAATTTTAAGCACTTGTAACAAACAGAAAAAAGAGAAGAAGGAATACATCACTTTTCTTTTCAGAAACTATTTTGTTTACTCTTAACTTAGTTTACTGAAAGGCAAACAATGACTACAAATCTCCAAACAGTCCCGACAATTGCTCAAACAATAGTAAGAGCCAGGATTTGGACTGCAGGAAAATCTACTGAAGGTTAAATTTACTTGTCATGTTTGCCAAACAGTAAAGCATGTCAAAAGTTCCATTTAAAAAGTGACAGAATATATGGTAGCATGTTTGGAACATCAATTTTAATGTGTGCAGTTCTAATTTTGTGTTTATTTTAAGGCTTTTGCTGATGCTGGCAAATCTGTTTTCTTGTAGTTAACAGCAACGGGCAGCGCTTTGTGTGTGTAAGACATTTTGTTTCACATTCAGTGTTTTTGTGTTTTCTGTACCAATTTCTGGGTGATGTTTTTAAGTGCAAAAATAGCAATGGCTGTCAGCGCAGTCATATGCAAATAATAAAAGAAATGTATAATTGTTTCTCACACTACACCAAAGCCAATGATGTGTATAGCAGACATACTGAAGCAACATTGAGCTTTTTTGATGCTTAGCTCTCCATCTTATAATCTTACTCACTTACTGGTTATATTACAGCCTATAAAAATGAGCTCCCCAGAACATAATTTATTCCTTTTCATCAATGGTGAGGCAGGGCACTAAACATACACATACTGCATGAAGCTTTTTAATATATTAATGTTCTTGCGGTTTGTGAGCCAAATCAAACTCTCTTCGGAAACCAGTGTTCAAGTATTCATATTTACTCTTGCGAAATGCAGTCAAGAAACACAACATTAAAACAGCTGGAGAACATGCTAAAAACCACACACACACAGAAGAGTAGCCAAGATCAGTCAGAGAATGCAACATCCAGGGTTTAGCGTTTCAGAACCTAATGTGGATAAAACAAATTGTGTGGACACAGCTTTAATTAAATCTGTGTCTGGCTTTAAAACTACATTGGCTTACTCTGAATGTTTCGGTATATGTTTACCATTGGCATAACAGGAGAGAAACTGAGAAGTCTCTCAAGACCTAAAGCACTCCAATGTCTGAATTTACCATCAAGAGAAGGAGGGAAAAACAAACTATGAATTTATGTGCCAAATATCTGCCCAGTACCACTGCCCTCACTCACTTAAATTCAAGAGCACAACTAGTATACCCAAGCATTGAATAAATGAATACAACTGTGCTACAATAAATTATAAAACAGTCCAATTCTGAAAAGCAGAAACAAGTGAGTATATACCTCCAGCCCTTCTCTGAAACTGTGGTTGAGAAAAATCTATTGGGAATCGATAGTATGTGTCTGCATTAAACAACTGTATATTTTTCTTATGCAAGACCCGAGTGTCAGTCTGGTACCCCTCTAGTTCCTGGTGCAATTTGGCACACTGTAAGCTTCTCAGCATGTTTGCCTTTACAATTCCTGTTTGGTATTACTAAATCTAACAATAATAAAGTGCTACAAAGAAACAGTCCATCACATGGTTATTTAATACAGCCGCAGCAACATCTCTAAATACAGCTGAAGACTAAAGGATGAAAACAGGCAGGGCTGAACATTCACTTATTTGGCCTTTTTTGTGTCTGCTCGTTTTTGTGGTGGTTTTAAAAGCAATTTCAGAATCAAAATAAATCCCATATGTAAAGCACAAGTGCTGCATCAAATAGAATTTTTACAATGTTCACAAATAAGGTATTTCCTTGCTGGTTCTCAGTCTGAAAAAAACACCCTTTAGCGGTGTGAAGACAGAGGTTTTGAAGATGGCTGGAACAAAACTCAATGGTGTTGAATAAGACTAAGACTAAGATCAGTGGATCATAATGATGGGCCTGATAGCCTGCCAACATATAGCAGGCTCTTAAGCTCATTTTCTAACATTTCTCTTAAGGGAGCCAGTATTTATCCCGGTTACAGGTAAAACAGTTTTTTTCTCTAGGCAACAACAAAAGTCTGGCATAATACCCGACTAGAAAAAAAAACACATTTGTGTTGTGGTAGCCCAGACAAACCATTACATCTGCAGTATTTGTTGTTCTTCATTTTAGAAACATTTTGGGGGGAGGGGAGTAAATAAAGTGCTTCGTAAGCAATGGAAATGTTTTTTAAAGTTTTGGCAGGGGGGAGTGAAGACTGTGTGGGGAGGAAATGTCATTTTTTTTTAGCAACATTGGTCACTGATGGCTGTGACTTCTTAGGTAATGCAGTCAGGGCCTAAAGTGGTCAAGGGCTGATACAATTCAATGTTATTTTGACCGCAGACACACATTCCAGCTATATCCATGGATGAGGTTCAACAGAAGAAGCTAAAGTCTGAGGCAGTCTCTCAGAAGGTGAGTCATGCCAAATACACAATATATTCCCCAAAGAACAACCAAGCAAGTACAGTAATTGGGCTTATGTCCCTTAGCACATGTATTTCACCTCAGGCCAGTCCTGACTGCCACACTCACACACTGGTGCTGGCGTGAGGATATTCAAGTAACAAAAAAAAAACAAAAACAAAAACAATCACTTCAGAATTAGAGTTTTTTTTCTCTCCATGGACAGAAAAAGGTACACAAAGGAAGAAGGAGAAGGAAAAAAAAAAAAGTGTCTGGTTGACACAAAGGAGAATCACTGGAAAGAAAAGATAGCAGCACGCTGAGAAGGAGCACGAGCTGTGAGCTGCAAGCGTGGCTGTCACACGTGGGGTGTTCTGCAGTCGTTGGTTTCGGCTTTCTTCAGCCTTCCTTTGGAGAAGTTCTGAATGGAACTGAGTAAGGCTCCACGGCCCGGATCACTCACAGGCAGCGGGGAGGACTGGGACGGGCGTGGCTCAGTCAGGAGTGGAGGAGGCGGAGGAGCAGGCGGAGGAGGAGGTGGGGGTGCTGGTGGCACTCCTAGGTGAATCAGAGAATTATCCAGTTAAAATGCAAGTTCCGCTGGTGGCAACATTCTAAGATCTGGTTGCCTTTTATTTTTTCTCCTCTCAAGATTTGAAAAGTACAATATCTCAATGCTGCAGGTTTTTTTGTCTGTTTTGTTTTTTGACAACACAAATTAAATACTAACTGATCCAGAATGATCGTCAATGTCAGAGGATCATATCTAAGAGCCTCCAGAAAAGAAAGCATTTTCTTCTGCAGACAATTTTTTTTCAAATAGCGACAGAATTCATTTTTTTCAGAAGCAAGTGTGCAAATGAGACCCACGTCACCTGCTTCTCCACAGCAACATGTTCCCGACAGCCGAAATTACCCCATTTAAAGAGAATATTAATCCAATTTGAAAACCTTCTCAGATCAATGTCTTTAAACAATCACAGATAGTCAAGAAACATATAAAATCGGGGGCTAGCAAAAAATGATATTTTTTTTTCCCAACAGGCATGAGTGAGATACAGTGAACCTAGTAATACTGGATGGATAAAGCCATTTAGCCCCATTTTCTTTTAATATTTAAGCTTTACCAGGAAAAGTGCTCAATCCACCCAACAACCTTTTTTTGTATCCCCCAGCTCTAGCTCCCAAAGCCCCATTTCTTTTGCTGTTGTTAGTAAAGCAGTGACAGTTACTAGTCTTGCCGACTGACAGCGGCTACTTAACCGGGAAAGCTTAAAAGTGTGGTTACAATGCCTTGTGCAATCCAAAAGAAGCTCATTGTTAAATCCAGTCACAGCCAGTCATCGGAAACCCAGGCAACAGGATTGTTAAGCAAGTCAGAAATTATACAGCAGGGGAAAGAAAAGTATTTAAAACGGTTTCTTATAACCACATTCCTTCCAGGATTCTAGGGCAAATGGCTGTTTCTCCATTCAAAGCCAAGCACGCTGTGAAGCAGGGTTATCTGATTGGTCATTCCTCTTGTTGGACAAAGAAACAGGGGTAAATGGCAGCACTCCAGCAATACCATTCGGTTCCAGAATATGAAATACAACTTTATTATCACATAATGAAATAATGCGAAGGATAACGAAACGTTGAAGGAAAGTTCTTTTTTTTTTTTTTTTTTTTTTGCAAACCCCCAAATTTGAAACATTCAAGTATCACAGTCCACATAAAGGTGATCTCAAATCTCAGCACACATTATGAAGGCAAAATGTTGACCTTGTATAAGCCTTTGCTTTGTATGGCGCCCAACTGGTGTTTTGGAAATCTTTCCCAGCATCATGAATTTGCATCTGAGCTGATCACCTTGTTGACTGTGACATGTTTTAAAGCTGCAGGATCCCTCCCCCAAACTAGTTTTAAAATCCGTTTCAGACATCACATACCCAATCAGGGCAGATATACTATCTCAGACTATATCTGTAACTGACACCTGATATTTAAAACAAAACAGTGTAATACTGCCTTTTTAAACAGTGCCAAGTGGTAGATTGATGAGTCGAGACAAAAACTGACGTTGACAAAGCAGTGACTAGAATGTAAAATATTGATCTTCTGAAATGTCTTTTGTCCATTTCCCTCTTTGTTATCTGATATTCTTCAGTTTAAAGCATTGTGAAAATAAGGAATCACTAAATTTGAGACTGTATCTTACCAACATTTAACTATTAAACAAATAAATGTTTACTTAAATATTTTAAATGGTGCGTTTTCAAAAGTGCTACTGCATGGAAAATCAAGTCACATTTTATAGTAATGTTTCAGGTATAAATTATTTAATTTTAATCTTATGTATTATTCAAATGCATACATATACAGTATACAGTACATCTGGTTTCAAATGCAGCGCAACCCCTGTGGGCCTGTTTATTTATGACACTTTTTCAAGCATGTTTGCGGAGTGTCACAGGGAGATGTAAAAGGAAAATTAAGCTTCACTTTTGTGGCAAAGTTGTAGTTATAATTGAGTTGTGTCCTTTAAGGCTCTGGAAACACCCGATACAAACCAATGTATGGCCATTGACCACTGTTTTGTGGAGCCAAGGCATTAACACTACAAAGGTGAACAGCTTGGCGACAATAAAAGTGTGAAAGCTTGTGATTTAATTGCTGGGAATCCTGATATTACACTGATTTATATTGTCATCTGGGGTAGGTGAACAAGGTGCACTGGACCACTGAATGGGGGTACCTAGGCAGTGACTATGGTAACTCAAGGTCAAATTTAACAAATGGGCGTTTTTCTACATACAAACCGAGAACTATACTTGCATGAAGACCTTGCTGTCCTCTCTCGTGCTGTAGGGAGGGTCTACTCACATGTTCTCTGCGTATCTTTAAGTAACCATGCTTATTTGTACTATAGTAAAAACTGGGTGATACATTACTGTCTATGCAGTTGTTATTGCACATCTAATTGGTGTGTATTGGTATCAGTAAATGCTAAATTATGTTTGTTAATATCTGAATGTATTTGAAATGTAATTAACAGGACAAATCAACTCCCTACACTACCCAATTAACATTCACTATGCTCATCTGTGGGAACATTAATATGATCACGCAGGTTATGAATGGTGATAATTGAACCAAGTGAGTCAAGAAATTAAATGACAGACAAGTCTTGAATGATGTATAAATATGTGTTCTCTTTTGTCCTTTCTAATACAGGAGCCCAGAGCAGATTGGAGTCTGATCTCAGTTCCAAAACAACATAAAATAGGTATCCTGCAGCTTTAAAATGCAAAGAAATCAGTATTAAATTACTTTACCCCACACACGCTCAAAATGGTGCATGCTCTACTTTGAAGACAGCATAGGAGGAAAAGAGAGGCAAGTCAATGTTATTAATCAATATGGTTTGAACTGAATCACAGAATAATTACGACAAACGCAACGTTAACAAGTTGATTAGTCTGATGGTGGAATCAAAGTTTGATGGGGATGTTGTGAGAGGGAGAACGTAGAAAGGCAGTTCTGTTCAGCTATGTTTGAAATCAATCTGTGAAAGCTGAGAGTCTACAATATGCAGGATGTCAGTGGATATAAAAGCCTGGGTTTAAGCATGTTCTAAATAAGCAGGTGACATCAAATTTCTAGGCTGTACATGTAGCACTTGTCAGTTACACAGTAAAATACATTTTTATTTTACAACATAAATGTGTATGGCTTTAAGTTAGTTTGGACTACTTAGATAAAACTATGCATCTATAGTAAACTATATACATATATCTGTGTTACATAGTATGAGCATAGATTTGCCTTCTGGTGAGCTAGAAACCCCAATATTCCTGTTGCTTTCATAACCACTGATCTCACACACCTCCACATATAAAATAAGATCTAACATCCCTTAATCCTCTCACAATGTTATTAAACCAACTGGTCACTGTGACCTACCTTCATTCTAATTGATCTACATTGTAAAGACTGCCAGGTTATTAAGAATATTAGTCTGGATGTCACTACAAATATAATTACAAAAAAATGTGTTTGTTGGTTGTTTTTCTATTCAAGATCTAAGATGAGCCAGCATAAGGAACTCACAAAACAGTTAATGACATCATCATGCTTTTCTGGTCATAACCACAAAGACAGTAGGTCATTAAACACAAACAAACAAATAATGGATTTAAAACAGGAAATACACCTAATGTTCATCTTATATGACAAAATATGTTTTAAAATAGCATTACCTTGCATTGCTGTGCTACATATCTAGTGAGAAAGAGAGTGAGTCCACCTGTTTTAGTTTTAGATTTACCTGCAGTGGGAGGTGGAGTAGGAGAAGAGGGTGATGTTGGAGGGGAGCTTGCTCCTGAGCCTGTGAGGAGGAAAGAGGCAGTTCATAGAGCATACAGTCACCAGGTGTCAAAAGAATGGTTTACACACCTCACAATATAAGCCTGCTAGAAGACCCAGCCATATTAAACTAAAAGTAACTAGCTTATTAACATTCCAACTGCTGACCTTTGGAATGCTGGGAAGTTACGTGTGGGAGAAATACCACCGAGTTAAATAAATACATAAAAACTGTACCTTGAATTGTTTGAACTTGTATACATAAATACAAACCGCCCATTACATCTGATAAGTTTCACTGAGCATTTTCTGTAGAGTTGGAGGTGCCTGTCTCTTTGAGAGGTATTTAAATACATAACAAAAGATTCTGGAAACAAGCTTCAGCTGTAGCATGGATTTAGTAGCCCTAATACTAGTGAGTATTTTAAAATGTGAAGAAATCTCCACCGTAGCAAATGTCTGTGTATCACATAATAAATAAATACTCTCTCATTATTGTTGTTGGACACCATGAGACACACAATAAACAGCAGAAGAAAGTTGTGTTCTCTGCACGTCCCAATTTTCAGGAATGTTCTTCTGAAAAGCCTGTCAGTCACCTTAACGATCCTTACATACCAGAATTATTGGAGTTGTTGCACTTTGAAGAGAGATCCTCCTCATTTTCGTATGCTGACTGTCTGGATTTCTGCCAAAGATAGACAACCAGAAACAAATTTCATAATTGGATTTTAACTGTGGATGAAACTATGACCCAGACAAAATTTCAACTCTGACATGCCCATGAATTTAAAACTATAAACTTTACCCCATTGTGGTTTATTTTATGGTTAGAGGCCACTTTCTATAATCTATCAATTAAAAACATGGTTAGATATAAGTTTGGAAGTTGTGATTCCCAGGTAGGTCACAATTTTGATTTGGTCTTGGTGTATGTTATTAAATTTCTTACTACCTTTCTTGCTAAAATCTTCCTTTTCTTTTTCTCCTCTTCTGATCCATGGTGAGATTGGGCTCTGGTTAATCTCCGGTGCTGGTGAATCTGTAAGGAAGAAAGGAAACAAGATTAAATGATGACCGGTTTAAAGACGTGCAATCTCTCTTACCTTCTGTACCACTGGGAATAGACTGACAATCTAGTATAGCAGTGGTTCATTCAATCTATCTTTGACAATTTTTTTGCCATTTTGTAGTGAACCATAGATACAAATATGCATGACAAAATAACTTACCGTTTTCTGTTCCTCTTGCAGTCGTCTTTCCAGACATTCTTTGGCATTTTTCAAGGCATCTTTTAATTTAGTGGATATCTGCATTATCATCAACAGAGAAAAACATTTCATTTTGGTAAACATTGATCTAGATGTTCAATGAAGAATTGTGTTATGTGCAGTTTTCATTTCTCCCCCAACAGAAATTAAAACATTCTTGCAAAGTCACTTGTAACTTCTTAGTTGGGAAAGTGGATAATGTATAGTCTGTGATAAAGATCTTTTGGATTATATTTTAAAAACTATTTATTTTGTATTTTTTCATTGTGCTTTATTCATACATCATTGGTGGGTAATTAATGGTGTCTGGTCCATGGAGTAATTTCAAATGTAGTGAAAATAAACTCTAAGGTTCAGGCATCATTACCTTCCCCGTTTACTGTATAACTGAATGCTGATTTCTGTTAACATGCTTCCAAATCACATATGTTAGATCTCTTCTAAACAACACTGAAAGACTCTAGGGCACAGAACTGTGCTTTGCAGTAAGATGTTATGTTGATCTATTTTAAATGTTCAATGCTCTTTAAGGCAGTTCTCTGATCTGCACAGTGAACTTGAAACACGAGAGATTGTTAGCTAAATTTCCTTAATTTCCAGTCATTAAAGCTAAAATTGATGTTGGCTTTGGAAACAATATTTTGTTTACATTCCACACCTGACATATGTAAGCACCACACATCACAAATCAATCGATTTACAATTTCCCTTCTGCTTTGTTTAATATTCTCCATGCCATAAGAACGTCTTTGCTTAATCTTATTCGACCCGTCATTGGATGAGCTCAGTTTACCTTGAACTGGGGTTTCTCCGAGTTGAACAGCAAGACATCACTGAACAGTCTGGAGGAAGAAATAAACATAAGAAAGTGGTTTGTTTTACTTCACAGTCAAAGGGCTTTTAGTCTAAATATGCTCATTGCTGCTCATTTTGGAAGAGCACAACAGGAGCAGCCCTTTAAAAATTCTAAAGCATCTAAAGCTTAGAAACAGCACTGCCAATGTCTTTTGCTTTTTTAACAGACAACATGTTTTCAGTTCATCCAAAATCTCATATACAGGTTGAACATATTTAAACATTCAAATCTTTAGCGTAGAGCATCTAAAACAACATGCAGCCATTATCCCATTAACAGAACAAAAAGACCTCAGGGTGCCCAGGATCATTACAAGTACATTTGTACATTACAAGTGTATGGGAGATCCACAGACAACAGTTCCTATATGCACTGAGGAAGCATAAAAACAGAAAGCCAGGATGCTTAGATTTGTAACTTACGGAGTCTGCAATAGTTGGGCAACGGTTGGCATTCCAGCTTTACAGGCTTCAGTGGAGAGGATGGATTGCAACACAGACACTGAAAGACAACTGAGCTCAGTAACGGGTTCTCAACCAAATTACAATGAAGCAAAACGTCATCTTATGTATGGTTAGATTACTTAAAAACCTAAATATCCCTATGGCTTTAAAAATAAAAGATTTATACTTTTAGGCTAAGTTATAACAGTACATATTCCTCACACAACGTTTCTGCTTGTACATACATTAACACAAAAACAGTGGGTTAAACCTGCATTTGTGGTTTGAATGTAGTAAGTTATAGCAGAGGGGTCAACGAGAACCATCTGTGAGAAGATACTGCAGACCAGATAAAAGCCTTGAGTTTTTACTGACCTACTGAGGTGGAGGGAGCTGGAGGAAAGTGGTCAACCGGGAAAGAATCTGGAGGGCGTCCATAGGTCATTTCATACAGTAAATGTCCAAAGGAGTAAACGTCAATGCTCTCTGTCGTCTAAAAAAAAAACATCCCACGGACAATCAATGAACTGTCTATCAATGTTATGCATCGTCCTAGACTAGTAAGCTTTGAGACTTAAGGAAACATTACTACAGTCTCTGCATGGGCAAGCTGCTGACCCGTGTCACTCCAACACGTAGCCTTGGTTGCAGCCTTTATCTCCTTGGGGAACTAACTAAAGCTCATACAACACATTACGAAGATATTCCCTACATGCTATAATTGCGCTCTGCAGGTTTCTCAACCCATGTTCGCCTAGAGGCTGCAATGCTTATGTCACATTGTATTGCGAAAAACAAATCCCCTTAAATTCCCTAAACTGACATTATTTAGCTAAATTTCCTCACTGAGGAGACACCACGAATATCATATCATGCGATTGCTTTCTCTATTTGGTTGGTTGTTTGTCCTTTGAAAAATAACGGACTGCTTGTGGTTTTTGGATAAAAATAAAGTAGACGTAGGATTTTAATTAAGAGAACTTCTCTGCTTAGAGAAAACTACAGTGAATATCAGATCACATGCAAACCACAGGAAATCCTCTCTAATGTTCAGGATGGGCTTAAAAAAACAAGCAGTCTGGTTAAAAAGAATGGGGGTATCTGGAAAAAAAACAAAAAACAATTTATTACTTACATTGATTTTCCTGAATTGTGTTATATGGGGCCTGTAGTAGCAGGGAAGACCGAGTAATGAGTTCTCGATGTCCAGCAGCTTGCAGGTATCTCCATCTAACAGGACGTTTGAGGCATGAAGGTGACCATACGGGAATCCTTTTTCATGAAGAAATTTAAGGACCTAAAATAAGAAATCAGGGATATTAAAAAAAAATAATAATCATAATAATAATACTAATCAGCTGGGGTTGCTTTATATTTATAAAAAATGATTGAAGTTATGAGCTCTGTTGCTGTCAACAGAGCATTACTGCATGATGGAATTGAAGGATAATTAGATCCAGGCAGGGGGCTCTGTACCATACCTCCAATATCTGCCTTCCATATGTGCGGATTTGCTGGAGTTCTAGGCCCTGGATCTTCTTGGGATTACAATACTTCTTCAGGAAAGGCTCTTTCGGTTTTGCCTGAGGACAGACAGTAAAAATTAACTTTACATCTCCTCTGACAGTAGAGTACCCAGCCAAACCAGCCTGAAACATTCAGCTCTCCCTTCTACAATTTCACAGAGAAATGCATCTTGTCTTTTACTGGGGACTAGACAGACTAGATCTGATTAGATGGTAAGTTAGTTCAGCATTGACTTCCACTGTCACTGTCACAAAAGCAACGTTCAGCCAAAACTAATTAGAGTGACTCTGGGCAAGGTAGACAGGGGCTGGGCTGTGAGAATAAAAATGAAACACAAACAACATGCTTAACATGCTTGAAAATGGAACCCGGTGACTGCTTTGCACACAGCGTCTTTTGAAAATAAGCTTGAGAAAAATGCCAGTAGATAAACAAAACAAACCAGAAAAGAATGGATTTAAATCGCAGCCCTGATGAAATTCTGCCTTTCTGTTGTGTATGGTACGGGTTACTTTGTTCAGAAACAATTACCAGTTTTAACTTGCATAGTATTTAGATTCTTAACAACATAAAAACTTTTTTTAGGGAGCAGTATCTGGGATTGATCTTTGGTTAGATTGTTTACATCACATTAGTTTTAGGAATCGTATTAGGTCTATTGACAGTTCAGAAGTCTGGCTTTTAGTTTCTCACACTTAGCACACATTATGAAAGTGTCATCTCTAAAGAAACAAGATCTGCAAGTTGCCCAAGCACTGATTTTGAGTTAAGTTTGAGAAATGTGTTTTATAAAAATTGGTGTTAAAGATAAATCAGTACGATTTTGCAAGTTCAATTTAAAATGTGAGACATGCACAGGGGGTTTAACTAAAGGCACAGTATTGTATCGACAGGAAGTTACCCTACAGAGCACCTTTCCTTCCTGAGATCACACACAAGGACTTACTGAAAACAAAGGAACACGAATCAATCAGCACAAGACTGACTATATTGTTTGGTAAAAAAGAAAAAAAAAAAAAAGTTCTCTGTGCAGCTGTCTTTTTACAAGACACCTAAAGAAAGCTCCATTCATTCTGAAATGTCAGTTCTTCTGCATTCCCACGAGTGAATGGCTGCAGGGCGGCCCGCCTGCTGTGTGATGCGAAGTGGCGTGCATCACCTCCAACACCCACCTTACAGATGTGATCCCTCAGCGTGCCTTTCTCACTGAACACCCGGATTACCAGTGCAGAGGACTCACTGGCTGTAGCAAAGGTAACTGGGCAGATGTAGGGATTCTGGATGAGAAAATAAAAAATAAGTCTAAGTTATTAGCGTGCATTTCACCACTTACCATTAGAGGCCTGTTTCTCCCCTGGCTTTAAAGCACATCCTAAGACACCAATGCTACATTAATGTTTAAAGCACTGCCCAAGGACCTCCTTAAATTTTAGCACTTTTACTTTAAAACAGACATTACAAATATGAGAGTCCTGGGACTGGAAGGGCATCTACAGCCATCTACTGCATTCCCCCATCCCCATTAAGAATGCTTCCTATCAAGATAAACGTTGGAAGAAACAAACAGTCTGCTGAATGCACAGCATCCAAACATCCATCCCTTCTTTGTGCAACAAGCGTGTTTTTATACAACCCCAAACAGTAGGCAATATCACAGCGATGATGGATCCCGGTCATGAGATCACA
Organism: Amia ocellicauda; assembly: GCF_036373705.1. NCBI lineage: Eukaryota > Metazoa > Chordata > Actinopteri > Amiiformes > Amiidae > Amia > Amia ocellicauda. The sequence continues at coordinate 12,909,745 of NC_089852.1, forward strand.
GGACCAAAGCAGGGCTTGCTTCTGTTTATTTTAATTACATCATACAGGGCCCTTTACTAGCTGACCTGGGAGATACACGAGAAATGCACTGAAGTGGGAATCAGAGATCAGACTAGTTCAACATATATTTCTGAGAAGCAAGGACAATGCAAAAAGCTTGAGAAATTAAACGGTAACAAATATATATGTAATGTTGTTAAGGAGGGATTTTAATCACGGCGGGAAGCCAAAAAGTGGTATTCAGATGGGACATAGAAAGTGTTTGAAATTACGTGTAAGGCAGCTTTTCCCCATTTCCTGCTCATTTGAAGTCAGTGTTTCAAGAATAGTCTTGGACTCAAGGTTTACCTCCACTTATTTTGGAAAGAAAAGAAAAACAAATTGAGAAGCATTTTGCTGATCTGAGAACCAAGCCCATGAGTCTTTCTATAGCCAGTGCTAATGCTAACAGAACCTCCTTATTAACATCGAAGACATAAACCTTTTAAAATTCAAGGTAACAACAATGCTATGTGGTACTCCTTAGAAACGTTCATGCCCAGGTGTGTTGTGGTGTAGTGTGCTGTGCAGATGATAATTTATAGCAGGACATGACCTTCACCTTAACTGAACACAGGTCTAAATAGGCTCTGTTGAAATCTCAAGTTCAACTCCAGTATAAAATAATAAAAAAAACAGACCTTGCAGAATATACAGTGAACATTGTCGCACTGGCTCCACCGCACACACTACACTGCTTTACTAGAGACACTGCAGACTGCTCAGGACTTTCGTTTCCTTCTTAAAAGGTAAGGAATGGGGAGCACTTACTGACACAGTGGGCAGAAGCTTCATTGCTGACTGGAGGTCTTTGTCAGACAGGAATTTGTCAGGACCTAGGTCAGCCTGTGAGGACAGAACACAGGCACAGCACGGTTAATCAGTCTTCCCCTCTGAGTGACGAAGAGCATTTAGACAGAAAGCCACGATTATGTGCACACTGGCTACGGAATATGATGAGTCATTACCTGAAGGTTTCGCATTAACATTAGACGTTTTTAAGACGGCATTGAAAGCAACAGCTCAATGTTGGCAAGCTTTAGCAATGTGAACATCCTTGCGTTTTATTTCTTTCTTTTTGAAGGCTGCTTTAGTCACACAAGGACAAACTGTGAATGGGTATAATGGAGAAAGTCCATCCTGTACTACTGTTACACATCTGAGGAGTGAGCTGACGTATGAGGCCCACAGCCTTGGATTAGGCAGTCCATCAAACCTCAAAATAGACTTAAACCCAAGGGTAGCTGTAGAGCCAGTGTTATTTACTCGTGTTGTAGTAGATTACTCACCCAACTTAAGACCTGTCGTTCCTTGGGCTGATCCTTGTTTTTGATTAAAAAATACCTCTTCCTTATCCTCCAACCTTTAAAACAAAAAAAAAAAATCACAGTATGTGTACAATATTTCAATTTGTTTACACTTTGAACAGATAAAAGCAGAGCCATGAGGGGAACCAGCGTCATCATTATCACTTCATTCACACTACATGCCAGCAGGGGAATCACCATATTTGCTCTGCTGTTTCCTGTTAAGTGTGCTGCTTGTGGCAGGTCAGTTATGCTATAACAAGTGCATTATATATGATTTCATAGTAAATGCATTTCCAAGATCAACATTAATGCCGGCGCTGACTCCACTATTTGCCTTTTCCTCCCAAATTTTAGGACATTCATGACAAAGACTTCCTGAAACAATCAAACACAGACAGCATGCAGAAGACAATTCATAAAATAATTCAAGAATGTGTGTGACAGTCAAAACAGTGTTGAGTGCTGCTCAACATTATCAAAACCTGCAGGGTTTCTTTAAGATATCACTGCTAATTAACTACACTGACTCACCTATATCTTTCAATGGTTCCACAACCTCCCACTTCGGATCAGACCTGAAGAACATGGAAACCTGCTGTAAGGCTATTTCTGAAGAAACAGAAAATAAATATTGTAAATTCTGCTGGAAACATAAAAGAATAATAGTGAGATCAAGTATAACCACAATATATAAACACTGAAGCTTTTAAGCCTGGCAAAACCAATGAAATTTAATTTAATTTGCTGATCCAAACAGGGTGGCAAAGGTGACACAAATTAAAATGTTATACCCAAAAAAGCTTGAGAGCATTATATTAAATAACTAATGTAAAGGATGAACACAAAAGCAAAAAAGGAAAGCAAATTTTAAAGATAGGCAGTGGTTCCAGAAAGTATTTACTGTACACATAAACACTTTCTACAGCCACCACATGTGTACAATGTGGAACTCATTTGGAAGCATAACTAGTTTTTCTATTTGTATCTCAACTGTATGTATTCAGCCATTGAGTGAATACATATGGCTTATTAAACCATACTTATTTTTCAATGTTGTTGAACACTGATTCAGAATCTATTTTGTAAGTCGCCCTGGACAAGGGCATCTGCTAAGAAATAAATAATAAAATAATAACAGAGAAAACTACACATTAAAGTAAACTGTCGGAACAGAATTAAGACTGGGTGTGTTTAAACATCTGACTGCCAATTTCGATCAATAATACACCTAATTTTTTCTTTAGTAGTTTGGTGCTCAGTCGTGTGCATTTTGTCTACCTGTGTAGCTAGCGGAGTAATTGTTGGTGTCCAGAAACTTCTTGACCAGCTCACAGCTAGACAGGATGTGCTGTGTTGTTATGAAGTTCAGGTAGGTCTGGAGTCCCTTCTGCCTCTCTGCAATGAACTCTCTGTCCATGTTCCCAATCAGTTTCTTGGGTGGAAGAGGCAGATTGAGGCCAGAGACCTAGACATGGGAGATAGTGTGAGACACAAATAATTTGATGTGCTTGACCTTGGCCTAGAAGCAAATTATCTACTGAGGAAAAGAACAATTTACAAAAACAAAAAATAAAACTTCATAGGAATTTGAAGACTAATAAATAGGCCTACAAGTTTCTTTGGTAAATTAAAAGTAACAGATACGCGATTAAGGTATTGTGACTAAAAATGAATCCCATATAGTGTCTAACACACCAGGGTGAAAAAAAGAAACCGTAAAACTGAAAATGGTCTTACCAATAAACTGTTGTTGAGCATGTCAAAATCACTGTATCTTCTTATGACCTGGTAAAAATTGGCAAAGATTTTAGTACTGTGAAGAAAAGCATGTGTGAATAAAATACCTGTTTCAATACAGGAACAATAATTATTTATTTGCTTGGTTTTCTAGAGATAATTCTTTACAAACTGCCTAAAGCAGAATTGCACAATGCTTCACCATAGGTTTAAATTAACACTGTTATGGAAAAGCCATTTTCCTCCCAGCAATATGAAATAGCAGGAATACAGTGAGGGAAAAAAGTATTTGATCCCCTGCTGATTTTGTACGTTTGCCCACTGACAAAGAAATGATCAGTCTATAATTTTAATGGTATTTCAAAAAAGTTATACATTGATTTGCATGTTAATGAGGGAAATAAGTATTTGACCCCTTCGTACTTGGTGGCAAAACCCTTGTTGGCAATCACAGAGGTCAGACGTATCTTGAAGGTTGGCCACCAGGTTTGCACACATCTCAGGAGGGATTTTGTCCCACTCCTCTTTGCAGATCCTCTCCAAGTCATTAAGGTTTCGAGGCTGACGTTTGGCAACTCGAACCTTCAGCTCCCTCCACAGATTTTCTATGGGATTAAGGTCTGGAGACTAGCTAGGCCACTCCAGGACCTTAATGTGCTTCTTCTTGAGCCACTCCTTTGTTGCCTTGGCTGTGTGTTTTGGGTCATTGTCATGCTGGAATACCCATCCACGACCCATTTTCAATGCCCTGGCTGAGGGAAGGAGGTTCTCACCCAAGATTTGACGGTACATGGCCCCGTCCATCGTCCCTTTGATGCGGTGCAGTTGTCCTGTCCCCTTAACAGAAAAACACCCCCAAAGCATAATGTTTCCACCTCCATGTTTGACGGTGGGGATGGTGTTCTTGGGGTCATTCCTCCTCCTCCAAACACGGCGAGTTGAGTTGATGCCAAAGAGCTCGATTTTGGTCTCATCTGACCACAACACTTTCACCCAGTTCTCCTCTGAATCATTCAGATGTTCATAGGCAAACTTCAGACGGGCCTGTACCTGTGCTTTCTTGAGCAGGGGGACCTTGCGGGCGCTACAGGATTTCAGTCCTTCACGGTGTAGTGTGTTACCAATTGTTTTCTTGGTGACTATGGTCCCAGCTGCCTTGAGATCATTAACAAGATCCTCCCGTGTAGTTCTGGGCTGATTCCTCACCATTCTCATGATCATTGAAACTCCACGAGGTGAGATCTTGCATGGAGCCCCAGACCGAGGGAGACTGACAGTTATTTTGTGTTTCTTCCATTTGCGAATAATCGTACCAACTGCTGTCACCTTCTCACCAAGCTGCTTGGTGATGGTCTTGTAGCCCATTCCAGCCTTGTGTAGGTCTACAATCTTGTCCCTGACATCCTTGGACAGCTCTTTGGTCTTGGCCATGGTGGAGAGTTTGGAATCTGATTGATTGATTGCTTCTGTGGACAGATGTCTTTTATACAGGTAACAAGCTGAGATTAGTAGCACTCCCTTTAAGAGAGTGCTCCTAATCTCAGCTCGTTACCTGTATAAAAGACACCTGGGAGCCAGAAATCTTGCTGATTGATAGGGGATCAAATACTTATTTCCCTCATTAACATGCAAATCAATTTATAACTTTTTTGAAATGCGTTTTTCTGGATTTTTTTGTTGTTATTCTGTTATTCAGTTAAAATACACCTACCATTAAAATTATAGACTGATCATTTCTTTGTCAGTGGGCAAACGTACAAAATCAGCAGGGGATCAAATACTTTTTTCCCTCACTGTATATCGATGGATCTACAGTATCTCCCATGGATACAATCAAGAACAAGGACCTTTGCAAAGTTCACACCTGAGGGATTCTGAATAAGCTGTATAGCAGATTGTGACTCACTGATGAGTTTTTCCTCATCTTCAAGCTCTACACTTCATTTTTACTCCACAGAGGATTTACTATCTTGATCGAAAAGCCATCTGGCTGAAGTTTCACAATCTTACAGAGATTTCTCAGTAAAGGAGGAAAATATCCCACTGCTGGGGTTTTTTCAAAAAAGGGACAACGGATCTCTACGAACTCTGATGAAACCTTTGAGAATTCAACAGTTCTGTTCTCTGAATATAATAAACAGTAGACCTACAGTTTTTTTTTAACATTCCTAACAGCCACATGCATTTCTGGCAGAAATGTATACTACTATAAATATAAATTGTTCTACTGGAAAAGAAAAGCTGAAAATAATTTCCAGCATACACCGTTATCTTTCAAACAGGAAATCAGTAGAGTTGCCCAATCAAGAACATAGATGAACTGGATAAAAATGTTTTTTTTTTTTTTTTTAATCCATATAGGCCTACACATTTAGACTATCTATATAAACATGTGTCTCGCTGCACTTTACACATTAAAAAGGTAACAAACGAGAGCAGGCCACTTGGGTTTGATAATAGTAGCCGACAGATTTTAAGTCTTGTGCAAATATTTCTTCAAGGGCCACAAAAATTATACTTCACATACATGGTTATTATTATTACGATTCTGCTTCTTTTTATTATTATTATTATTATTAAATACAACATACTACTTACACACATTTAAGGATAACCACATTACCATGAAAGAATAATCATAAAATCAGTCCTCTCTTGCCCTACGGTAGTGGAACGAACTGTCAGTGAATATCAGGTGTCTTAATACCTTCTAAGGGGTCCTTAAGATACATCTGCGTAGATTATGCCCATAGACCAAGCTGTGAGAGGCATGACTAAAGGTTCAGATCTAAATGCACCTGCGCTTACGATATATTTCTGTGATTTTAACGAACACAAACCTACACGTGTATTGCTAATGTGACTGTTTGTTGGTAATACCTAATAACTAAGGAATAGTCATAATTACCTGCCAGCTGTTTTCTTGGGAAACGCCCCTCTGGACACGGATAATGTACTCCTTCAGAAAACAAGTGAAAAGGTATTGATCACATTCATGTATGAAATTATCAGACCTATTTTAAAGGGGCCTAAATATTTCTAAGTGTAAATAGTAATAACAGAATTCCAGCCCCTGAAAAAGCACTGTACTACTTCCCACCTCACAGAGAGTGCAGTGCAGGCATGTTAGAAATGATGCTGAATTGACAGCCTTGAATCACAACCTGTAATTTTTAATCATAATATTACACACAAAAGAAGGTGGTAGAAAAACATGCTAATTTATACAGTCCTCAGCCACTGGCAATAGAGCAGTAATATAGGCCAGGGGAGGTTCCCTACAGCACAGAAACCAAAGGTCCAAAGGTCCATCTTAGTGCTATGATCTATTAACCCTATATGACACAATAAACACACAAAACTAAAAGAGTTTGTTTTTAAGGCTTATATCAAATGTCAGAGATTTTATTGCCACATGTGATGCACCAGTCAGGAGTTTGAAATCCTTCCCTTTCTTCTCCATTCTTTCATTATGTGCTCTTAATGAAAGCAACAGCCTTAGAAAATTGTGCCGGTTACAATCAGCAGGACCCAAAAAGCAATTGAGGGGCAGCAGATGTTGGACCATGAAATAGAAAGAGCATGTGGGAGATGGATGGCAAATGTGACGATGCAATATTAAGTAAAGCCCTAGTCCTAGCCCTAGCCCTAGTCAGCAAATCACTCTCGCTGCTAAAGACAATGTAAAAAGCCCCGGCCTTCTTACTAAGGACTAAAACAATGGCCTCCACAGAGAGAAATTAAGACCGAATTAACGTCACACCGGCAAGACACACCACTCTTCTTAATCATGCACGGATCTGTCACATGCATGCTGGCAGTGCTCAAGCTACGTTTGATCTGTGTCTCTCGAACAAGGCGTGCATTTAAATGATATGCAGATATCCTCTAATTTCTGCCAACTAGAGTAGCATGCAAATGATCAAGTCTTAGTTTTTTCAATTCCATTGTGTCATATTTACCGCAGCCTACTATATTTTGTAGTTATTAAATGCTTTAAACCTTCAATCTTAATCTTCCCCACAAAAACATGATTTTCAGCCCACAAAAAGAGGTTCGATCAGAACCAGAATAACCACTGTGACAGTTTATCAATTTCCACAACCCCATCATCACAAACTGGGAATGTGTGATCCTGTCACACTGCTTTTTGACACTTTTTGGTTTCAGAGAAGAGAATAACTTTAACCCCTTAAACAAACATCCCTAGGGTTTCAGGCTCTTTCCAGTTTAAAACAGAGCCCAATTCATGGGTTTGAATTGAATATAATTAAACATATAATTTCTGTGTATAACAAGAAGACGTCCTGTAAACTTGACATTTTTTAGTAAGGGTCCATCTTTGTCTTCAAATGAAAAGCATTCTTTGTGCAAAGTTGGCCCCTATATCCACATAAACCAGTTAAGCTACTTTAGCCACCACAGTAGTGGGATAGCTGTCAATTGATCTAGATGTAACAACGCCAAATTGTACATAGGTCTCTGCTTACTTGTTCAGATCATTCAACATGATCAGTTCAGACTGGGAAGATACAATCTGATTTAAAAAATAATAATATGGGGGATGATAACATTGATCTCTCCTCACAGATTTCATTAAATCTGATCCTCAACAGGAAGAGGGCCAGCTTCCCGATTTCCATGGTGTTGCATAGGTTTTCAACAGAATCAGAAAACAATAATAAAGAAAGACTGCGTGCCAGAGAACACATCAATGACAATTTAGATCTCAGCATCAACACACAAATGACTATTTTATTGACTCAAAAGGTACCTACTAATCAGGTAGCAAGACACGGAAACAAATGTACATGTACACACTAAAACACAAACAAGAGAAGGATAGATAAAAGTAGTCATTTTGAGTTTCTAATTTAGTTTATGATTAAGAGGCAACAAGATTTTATCACCATCTACACACTTAACTGTAACTGATCTGAGGTGATACATTTCAAACATCAGCTGAATAAAGACAGTCTAAGTTCAATACGTGTGAACTTGGCTTTGGAGTATCCTATGATACCGACAACATTAAAGGATTTATTAAAGCGTCTTGTAAACACCAATATGGCCAGTTCACTAATTGGTACAACGTCAAGATCACGTCAACTACGAACAGAGATGCCGTAGAGCGAAAAAATCCCCCGAGAAAATAACCGCATGACTCGCTTGTGTCAGAGTTGACAGAAATCGCTGTAACTGGTGCTGACAAAATGCGCATCCTTATTACCAACACTTAATGAAGTCTCGATCATAAACACGCTTTACCCGCCGTGTTCTTCAAGGTGAAAACATGTCCCTGTCATTGTGACTGTCATTCCCATATCGGAGGTAAAATCGTGGAAAACTGAAAACGGAGGTGCTGAGCTAAACCCCCAAACTCACTACCGACTGCTACAGCTCATCGCGGCGGCCTGGCTTCCCGTATCCCCGGGCTCCGCGCTCCCCGGCCCCCCGTTCTTCGCTCACCGTGTGGGACTGCAGGGTCTGGCTCGCCTCGATGACGGCGGTCAGCGGCACAGTATCGTCCAGCAGGATCTTCCCCGCAGACGGCTTCTCCATGAACGCCATGCCAGGCGCCCGAGGAGGGACGGGGCGGGAGGAACAGCAGCGGCGGCCGAGGAGAAGTTATTCAGTGATGGTTTGCATACAGGAAGAGCGCTTACCAACTGACAAGAGCGGAGCCCCGTCCAGACACCGCTTGTCAGTGTGCGAGGGGGCGCGTCTCCTGCGCGGTCCTAGTGTCCGTCGGGAACAGCTCGCCCCGCCGTAGTTTCGTTTCCTCGGGCCGGGCGTGTGGAGCCGCAGGGAGGGCTTTACACGGTTTCGCAACAGCACAAGCGACACAGCGTCTGCCTACAAATGGGCTTTTGATGAATGACCATTAATAACGTCAAAACGATATACAGAAATAATAATATGGCGTACCGACAGATCCCAGCCCGTTTATTTATAAGTATGTTGTTTTTTACACAAATCTTCAGGCTGAATTACTTAAATGTATGCAAAATAAATCAACAAATAGGCTACTTACATTTCATGAAGACCGTGGGTTGTGCACCGATTTAGGTTTAGGAAATTCTGGGAATTGACGAAGGGAGTATGTGTACGTCATATTGTCTATTTAAATTGTATTTTTTCCAATGAAAACTAACGTAAAGAAAAACATGTACTGCTTTAAAAAACAACTGCATTACATTGGGGATCTAATTAATTAAGACGAAGGTATTTTCAAAGACGTCATAAAAATAGTATTTTAGCAGTCAGGTTCAAATAGTTGCTCTTCCAAACTCGGGCTATGTATTAGTAGCCTGTATTATATACAGCATTAGTATCAATTACGTTGTTTTTTGGGGTGTCACTTTACACATGGTCAACAATGTGCAGATTCACTGTACAAGAACATGAACTGAGGGGGAAAAAGACTAACAGTATGGAAACTAATCAGCTCAAAGGGCATCTTTAGAAATTCACACAATAACAGTATTGGAGGATTTTCCTCTTACAAAAGAACAAAAAACAGACCAGGTGTTCAGACACCTAATGCATTAGTTTTATTTGTGCCTCACTGCAACACATGCACAAGGCTCTGTTCAGGTAGTTTTAATTAACACTGGAAATCAAGTCACCATGTATTTATTATTTAAAAATATTCTTGTATCGTAACCAACCATTTACGCAGTCATACAAAACCTTATAAATCACCTTGGTGTGGGGAGAGGGGAAAGCCACAGATTTTCATTTTACTAATCTGTGAATGCTTTGGCTCTAATGCAATAAGGTACCTCAAACTGCAGCTGCCAGTATTTACTACAGCCAGAATACAGCTAGATTACAAATGCTGATACTTGCTCCAGCTGTCCAAGCCCCTTGAGTGTAAGTGAATGAGATTCTGCACTAGCTCATCTCATTCTGAGGCCAAATAAGGTGCAGCAACAGGTAAATATATTTGTGATTTTTACCTGTACAGATACATTTAATTTTTTAAAGGCTGAATAACAAGAACAAAATACAATTATCACAAACATTTTTTTACATCAGGAAAAAAAATAGGAAGGCAATCAGAGAGTCAGCAAAAGCTTTATTTTTTTGTAGAATTAAATGACAAATAGCACTTCTGTACCGAGTTACCCTTTCACTAAAGGCCAATAAACCAGTCTATTTTTCAGTTACACATTATGCGTTTACAGTCTCCTCATTGCTACACTTGACCTGTGGCAACCTGACCAGAACTTCCCCCTCCATGACAACTTTGTCTTTCACTGCGCAGGAAACGGAAATCCAGGCAAAAGACTTCTTGATCTTTTTCACTTTGGCCTCAGCCAAGACCTCTTCTCCAATATACAAAGGAGCAGGGAAACGAATTTCCTGAGAGAGGAATATGCACCCAGTGCCTGGCAGCTTAGTCCCCAAAACTGCTGAGATAAGCCCATTAATTAGAACACCGTGAACCACCGGCCTTTTGAAAATAGTTGTTTTAGCATAATCATCATCAAGGTGGATGGGGTTTGTGTCTCCTGTTAGCTCTGCAAACATCACCACATCCCTTGAACTGAAAGCCTTTGTAAGCACAGCTTTCTCTCCCACGTGAATACATCTCTGATGAAAGACAACCGACCGCAGCTCCACTGTTCCCATGGCACATGATGGGTTGACAATACAGAGGATGTGGTTAAGGGGTCTGCATAAGGTACTTCCTCTCCAAATGAAGGTCATTTTTCAGAATGTCCAGGGTCACGGTCCTCAAAATACAAAAGCAGTTCAGTCCAGCTCCAGGTCTCTGCTGTTCCCAGACAAAGCCAACAGAATTGGTGACACCTGTCATAGAGACAGGTCAATGTTAGTGTCTTGTTTCATGACATCCCAGCTAGGCATCACTAACATAATAGTCTCATTTGTTTATATTTATAAGCATTGTTTTCCTATGAGAAAATTAACATTACAGAAAAAAATAAAATAAAAATGAAGGTGTTGACTAGGAAGCCACTAAATCAGATTAGTGAGTGCCAGTAATAAAGACAGTGAAAGTGTGAGCTGTATCATGAACAAATGTTCTATTAGCTTTTAAGAGGAACTGAGAAAATACATTTTTTGACAGCCCCCTCAGAAAAAGGAAAAAGCACCTCCACAGCTGCTACTCCTGTGCTCAGTTTCCATCCTCCCATGTTAGCACAAAAAGTTCTGCTATAAAACGTCAAACTATGATGGTGAAATGCATTTGGCTTATATATAGACAAACAAGCAAAAAGAAAAACCCTGCACTGTGGTCGAATGGTTTATTTACACACAACAGCCCCTTGTTGGTTTGTGTGCGATTGTGTCGAGTCATGCATGAATCATGACACAGTGCAAACTTTCTGCTGCCACCTTCTGTTGATTTTTTGCACTTGCAATCTGTTCCAGAAGAACAAACCAGGTTCTGACAGTGGCAAATTAAAATGCACACATCTTTGATTCAAGTTACAAGTAAATCATAACTCCCTTTAACTTCAGCCATACACAACCATCTGGAATGTACATTAGTTATCTCACCTGAATGACCCTAAAGGCGCACAGTTCGTTTTGATGGTATCCCAGCAATGTTAGGGCACTCCACAATTTCACAAGACCACTGGAAGACATTCAAGAGTGAAAGAGAATTTCAGAAAACTCTCTGGGTTTGGGAGAGAGGGGTTATTTGCAGTTTAAATAATTATTCTTAGAAAAATAAATATTTGCCATTTAAATAAACATTTTTATACATTTTGAAGATGTCTGTAAGTTGCAAAACAATCTAGAAAGTTATAGGTCTTAGGAATAATGAGAAGTTTGTTCATCACCGTACCAGGTGCAGCAGTGTGCTTTGGAGAATGTCTTAATTACTCAAGTTGACTTACTTAAGATAAGAAGTGATTAAGTAATGCTTTGCACATAGAAATATAGAATGTATGTAACTAACTGAAGTGTAGTTTGCAGATGCTGATGTATCACTTTTTTAGGATTCTAATGAAATTGTGTAACCTCCTGACCTCCTGTGCAATAATACAGTACAAAAATACAAATCAGGCATAATACAATTACAGTTTCAAAACTGTGTACACACCTCTCTTTTGCTTCTATAAAACTGCTTGTAATCCTTTGTTCAGAGACTGCCTGGACAGGTACTATCCCAAGCCGGTATGAATAAAGACTCCCGAGTGTGATCAACGCAGTGACTTTTTCCTTGCCTGACTCAAACTCTTCAATTTAATATCACTTGCTTTATTTCCCCCATTCTTGAGGTATTCTACTCACTCTAAAATTACTTCAGATTTTCCCATTCTAAAGCTAGGTAAGTGCCTTCGCCCTATAAATGTACCTGCTGTAGACTCGTAGTACTGCCGTCCGCGTGTCCTCCTCAAACTTTAAAACATCAAAAGGAAAGGCTGCTCCAACCTAACAGACAGATACATGTTTTTTACATTACATTACTTTCTAACAAAACAAAATATGACATCAAACTTCATACCTCAAGCCAATCTAAAACCATAATCTAAAATGTCCAGTTTTGCTTTCCTTGACTTACATAAAAGAGAATATATGTGAAGCAAAAAATCTGAAATCCCACCCATATGCATTTAAAGTATCAATTATTGTATAGTTATGAATGCCATAAGAGATGCTAACAAAAAAAAAAAGGTTGTTACATTTGCTTCATCTGTTTGAATTTAGAATTCTGTATTGAACCTAGATCAATCTTTCAGGACCTTTAACTCAAGTTTTCACCGGACATACCTCTCCATATAGACCCCTGAGAGCAGAAATGATCAGGTGTTTGAATTGGGCAGGGTTGAATGTCTGGCGCTCATCATCCACTATTCTGTAAAAACAAACAGAGTTGCAACCCAACACAGACACAAGTCATAGATTCAGAAGACCTGAAACAATACTCAAGCACCTTTTTCCAGGTAATGTATGTTACATGAAATCTCCAGGGTTTTATAGTTAACACAACAGCTGTTAGTTTTAAAATACTATAAATCCAGTACAAGTCTGCAAATGATTATTGTGATAATGTAGGTTCTTTTAAGTTGTCCATGATGAGCAGCTTCAGCACACAAATACAAAGGAAAAAGCCTGGAAACAGCACTTAGGTAAAGTCACACTTTTTCTTGTATGAAATAGTAGGACAATATTCTCAAGAGATAACAGACCACAGGAGAAAATGTGTAATAAGACATAGGCTAAACTGGTTATATACTTACAAGCAGATCTTCATGTAGTGGAAAACGGACGCATTTTTGAACACAAGTCGTTCATAATCAGCAGGTTCCTCTTGCTTTTTTTCAGACGGTTTCATACTATTTTCTGTAAGTCAAAGAAAGTAGACCACAATTAAACCCAGACATAAACAAATTGGATATTACTTGGTATAGGCTATGCATTACAATGTGAACGTATAGCGTTATTCAAAAGCCAGGTTTAGTGGCGGGTTAATATTTACAACTTATTCATGAATAAATAATGGAAAGTCGTTTTGATATTAATAACAAAGACTTTGTTGTTCGTGTCTTCTGTAATATTATGATTTACAAACAGATATAAATAACATTTTCATCATCCTTAAATCAAAGGCAATTCAAGGCTTTGACCAATGAAATCATTTTGTATTTGTACAAGACAGAAGACGCTATTTTTCCGTTAACTTTTTATGTCATTTTCATATTCTCTCTTCCTAAAGCAAAATAACTACAAATGTGCAGGGAAAGGGAACATAAATACACATCTTCGTGAAATAAATATCAATACGACAATGCAATAAGCATATACTTGCAGATACACCTACCCCTTTTGTGTGTTCAGAATTGGGACTAAACGCCAACACCTACCTTATATTAAATCTAAATCCACAGGCTAAAGCACGTTACATTTATTATATCACACTTCCGGTACCACATACAATGTCTTCCGACTTTGCACAAGAACTTCTTCGCAACAAGTACCAGTTCAGAGTCGGGAAGCAACCATAAGGATACACACATACAGTACTGAAATCTTTGTTCATTTAAGTTTAAACAAATTCATTATTATATATATATATATATATATATATATATATATATATATATATATATATATATATATATATATATATATGCTTATCATTAACTAATAACGATTATAACATATTTCTGTTTGTTTTAAAACCAAAGCATCAGCATTGCACATGGAAAACAATTAGACACACATTTCACATATATATATATATATATATATATATATATATATATATATATATATATATATATATACACGTAACATAATGTAGGCTACAGTTATATACGAGTTTTTTATAATTCAATTCTAAATGTAACCTCAATGGAAAACGAAAACCATGAAAACTTATTTCTGAAAATATATAACTGATTAAGTATAATTAAATGTATGTGTATTTAACTTCATTATTCACTTAATAACTTTCAAAAGAAGGGTGTAAATACTTTAATGCAAATACAACTTAATACCCTGCAGTAGGATATTTTATATATACACCGATAAACCATAACATTATGACCACCTGCCTAATATAATAACAGCCCTGACCCATCGAGTCATGGACTCCACTAGACCTCTGAAGGTGTGCTATGATATCTGGCACGAATACTTTAGCAGATCCTTTAAGTCCTGTAAGTTGCGAGGTGGGGCCTCCATGGATGGGACTTGTTTGTCCAGCACATCCCACAGATGCTCGATTGGATTGAGATCTGGGGAATTTGGAGGCCAAGTCAACACCTTGAACCTGTGATTCATCAGACCAGGCCACCTTCTTCCATTGCTCCGTGGTCCAGTTCTGATGCTCATGTGCCCATTGTAGGCGCTTTCGACAGTGGACAGGGGTCAGCATGGGCACCCTGACTGGTCTGCGGCTACGCAGCCCCATATGCAACAAACTGCGCTGCACTGTGTGTTCTGCCACCTTTCTATCAGAACCAGCATTAACTTTTTCAGCAATTTGAGCTACAGTAGCTCGTCTGTTGGATCAGACCACACGGGCCAGCCTTCGTTCAATGCATCAATGAGCCTTGGCCACCCATGACCCTGCTGCCGGTTCAGCGCTTTTCCTTCCTTGGACCACTTTTGATAGGTACTGACCACTGCAGACTGGGAACACCCCACAAGAGCTGCAATTTTGGAGACGTTCTGACCCAGTCGTCTAGCCGTCACAATTTGGCCCTTGTCAAAGTCACTCAGATCCTTACGCTTGCCCATTTTTCCTGCTTCTAACACATTAACTTTGAGGACAAAATGTTCACTTGCTGCCTAATATATCCCACCCACTGACGTGTGCCATGATAACAAGATTAAAATACATAATATAATGTACTGTAGTCTTCCTTTTCCTGGGATATCAGTCCATTGAGCACTGATGAAAAGCTGACATTCAGTGCGGTTATAAGGACTGGGTTTGATTTTTGCCACTCTCTGTGTGAAACTGTCTGGACTCATTTTGAAGATCACAGATCCAGCCCCATGATTACATGTTCAAATTGAGAATGATTTACTTATCCATCTCCGGAATCCTCTTTCTGTCTGCCATTTGAATACAATATTTTGCTGATGTTGAAATATAAGCAGTTATATTTTTATTGAGTAGTGCCATTTACTGACATTGTGTAGTTTGTGGATAATTAACCAAACAAGTCTGATTCCATCATTCAATTAATTCAAGATTTAAGATCTTTACATGTATGATGTAAGTCCTCAATAATGAAAAGGAATCATTTGAGAAACAGAACACTATTCTGCTTTCTGTTTTTAGAGAAATCCAATTCCTCTTTGGAAAATAAGGACTGTGCTGATCTAGCTGAAGCTTTGAACATGCTTTAAAAAACTGTACTGAAGGAGTGAGCAATAAATGACCCAGAAGATGTGATAGTCAGAATAGTTTATTCTTCTATAAATCAGGAATGAATGAGATTGAGACAGATATCAACCTAGTTCTTAAGTTCATACAACAGATACTATTTCTTTGAACAGGCTGGAGCATGCAGCAGTCCTTAAGATGCCTATAGCATTACACTACATCACCACCCCTGTATATTTACCAACAGTATCAATATACTATCGTCCCACAATCCTACTAGCACAGAATTCATAGAATCCATTCCTTTAATGATTTACTTATTGGACACATTTTAATTAGTAGTTAAAGATCCAGTCTCAAGTGGTTTCCTCCCATTAAAAGCACCATGATATTGGAACACCTGTATTTTTATTCCTGTTTCCCAGCATTCCCTAGTTATTGCTTAAATATTTCAAGCCTTGTGGAGAACAAATTTCACAACAGTATTGTTTCTGTTCACAAATAAAAGTCTTGTGCATGGCACAAGAGTTTAACTTTGCTTCTCATTAATCTAAATCAGCTCACAGCCAATAACAAAGCAAAAAACAAAACTGAATAAGCACAGGTAATGCTGAAGAGGACTGTAGTGCTTCATTGTTAGGGCTTGTTTTTACAATAAAACACCTTCATTAACAAACTATACAATTAAAGGAGAAAATGTCACACATTGTAAGGAAAAAGTGGAATGGACTTTCAGTGTCCCTAGCTTTGTGCTGAAGGCCATGAATGGGGACTACACTTGGGGTCCAGTTCCAAGGCAGGGTTTCTGAATGCATAACCTTTATGACCAAGGCTCTCGGAGATACGTGAAACACATGCAAGCTAGCTACAGGGGAGTTTATCAAATGGGTTTCATTGCTGAGATCCATTATTTACCTAGCCAACTACCCTGTGTATGCAAGAACATAATGCTGTGTTTAAAGCTCATGATAGACATGTAGGAATTGATCATTATCACATTATATCCTTATCCTTCAGTGATCCAGCACAGCAGTGCACTACAAAAGTCTGACCTGAAACCACCACAAGTTATATTCTTTTCCGCTGGGCTAACTGAGTTTGTGGCATTGTAATCCAGAATGTCCTTGCCAGGAATTATGCAGGGTGGAGAGAATGCTGATAATGAAGATCCAGTCTGTTCATGTGAAACCAAACTTGATAGTGTCTATAAGCCTTAAAAGGTAAAAGCAAATAAAGAAAGCGTGAGGACTTACTTGTCAATTAAGAGAGCAGGACTTTCTCTGCCTGCACCAAAGTAGGGCCTACGTGCACAAAAACAAGCCAGGGTAAGATACTTGCTTCTTTTTAACCTTTTTGTCTGCACATGAGCAGTTCCATCAGCTCTGAAGAGTTGTGTGTTTCTGCTCCATGTTACAGTGCTATAAATCTGAGCCTCTGCTTTCTAAAATCCTAATGTTCTCAGGGGCTTTGGTACACTGAGTATCTTGCAACTTAAAGAGGGGACTCCCTGAGAGATGACCGGATCCAAAATTAAAGGTACTAATTATTTACAGAACATAGATTTGAAAACCTAATAGTAATAATAATAACAATAATTAATAATAATAATATTAATAATAATCATAATCTTTGTGCTCTCTCAGGAGATCTTCTTGTCACTGCCCATGCTGGCATTCTGCTGGGATATGATGAAGTCCAGGATGAGCTTGGCAGTTTTCCTGGGCCTCTCCATCACCACAGAGTGGCCACAGTTCTCCAGCAGGTCCACATGGCAGCCTGGGATGGCCTCAGTCAGGACTGTGGCCCCAGAGACATCAACCACCTGGAAGAAAGCAAGACAACTGATACCAAGAGCCTCAGGGGACATCACACAGCTATTTTCCTGTTGTTATCCACTAACCTTGGACTCCCCCCCAGGTTACTATTGACTGTTATGGTCCCTGGGTGGTTGTCCTCTTCAACCACCTCAGCAAGCTCGAAAATATTCCTGTTCTTAAAGTGGGCTCTCTTTGAATCACTCTTTGAAAAAAAATACAGAACCCACACGAGAAGTGTATTTTGCTGTAGAGTCCTGATAGAAATATGATGTGTAACGAATCCACAGGACCACAGTGAACCGTTAAGATGTTTATTATATAAATGTAATAAAATAATATAGAGACAGGTGACAGAGATACAGAGGATCCCTGGGCTCAGTGATGGTTCTGAGCCCCAAGAAAAAATGGGTGCAGTCATTTATAGGTTGAGATGTTTTGAAATTTTGAATATTTTAATGGGAATAAACACAGATATTTATAGCATTGAAAGCATTCATACTGTAAAGGAACATAAAGAGCTAAAACCCACCCACACAAACACCTACACATATATTTGTTTTTACCTGATCCTGTTTTCCCCAAATGACTTGTAAAGGAACAGTGATCAAATGCATGTTTTCCTGTAAGGAGTGCCTTGATTTCTCTCCGACAATCTCCATGAATACTGAGGGAAAAGCAGAGGAGAGTGAGAAGCCGTCTGTGCATTGCTCACCATTTTCAACAAATGTCACTGGGGGTTTTAGATTTATCCCTGTATTTTTCCAACATTATACTATCTGGCTCTTCTTAGTCTTCATAGCAAACATAGGAAGCTGTACAATCACTGGAACTTCCTGGATGTAAATGAATCCCAGACAAGTAGACTCTGGGTTTGCCTAAATTAAACTGTCTTGTGCCAGTTTGATCATGTCTTTAAGATTGAGTTCTGAGATATTAATATTAAAATGTTATAAAAGTAATCGGTATTAAGTAAACCAAGTCCAGCTGCTCTTTAAAACATAAAATATCAGGAAACAAAGTATAATTTACTTTTGTTAGTCTATGAGGAATCAAATACAAAAACCTTGTTAAATTAGTTTAAAAATCAGTTTACAAATGTCATAAAAATTACCTAAACTAACAAGATGTAACTGTAGAATTACTACTGACCTTCTCGGTAGAAATCATTGTGTGGAATGCGAACGTCCACCAATCCCTGGAGAATCTGGGGAAGTAACAAGAAAAAGAAGGGAGCTTTAGTTTAAAATCCAAATAAACTGTTGCCACACAAAACTCTCTGTGCGATTTTCTTAAATCTTTTGATTCCACTTGTTGCCTTTTTGAAATGAGGTTCATTTTTAACTGAATTGTGTAGCAGCTCTCAAATATGCCTACAGTGCTAAGGGCAGAAACCCTTAAAAATGGGCAAAGGAAAGAATCAGTGCTAAAGCCCATCTATGCTCAAATATTCAGCTAAATCCCTCTCAGTAAAGATGCTGAAGATGCAGAAACATTAGTCATTTGTATCTGTTAAATTCTTGGTGAGAAACCAGAATGCAAGTATGTAAACTCTTCATAATATATACTGGTGGTAAAACACTTTCCACTAACTCAATAAAAAAAGTACACAAATACTGATTTAAAAAATGTGATTTCACAATGTTCCCTTATTTCAAGGGAGTTAACAGTTATTTCTATAAATACTGATGTCTGTTTTGGGCAGGAAAGTACAGCTTGTCAACAAATATTTCAGCCTCGGTCACAAATCTGGACAGTTACAGAATTTCTCAAATTTTTTCCAACAATCCGTTGCCTGGTCCGCATCTTATAACTGGAGTCATGGATGATTCACCCAGTAATTCAACTTCATACCAGTTAATATGTATAGCATATGCAGCAGGCTTTCTGACACGATGGTTACAAGAGAGTGCTTTTAAAGGGGACCGCAAGAACCAAGCAACTGTGTGAGGCCGAAGACGCAGTCCAAAGAGGCTGGGAAAAGAGCTTGCTAGTCTTTAGGGGCCAGGTCTGCACTCACCTGATGAGGGATTTTGAAACGAACATAAGAGCACAACTTCAGCATCTCCTCCATCTCCTCGGGCGTGGACGGGATTAGCGGAATGCCCTGGATGTTGTTGGTCCTCTCCAGGTCCCGCAGCTGTTTCACAAACTTGCTCTCATTTGGATACTGCAGGCCTGCAACAGGGAAGCAGAAGATTGGGAGAGCGTGAACACCTTTAGTCATTAACCCATACAGCAGAGTGTTTTTTGTCAATGAAAACAGCACAATGATTCAAGAAAACAAGTGAGCCAAGTCTAGAAAAACAAAAACAACCAAAAAAAGATAGAACACAATGTTCTAAAGCCCTTCATCGCATCTTAGTATAGGATTATTCTGGCATGGTATCAACAAATGCCACAGATGCATTTCTCAGACTCACCTGCAGGACAGATGAGAGTGAGGCTGCTGATGTCTGATGGGTAGCGAGCGGCGTACACCCCAGCCACATTGCCACCCATGGAGGTGCCCACCAGATGGAAGGGTTTCTTATTCAAGCGGATGCATTCAACAAACTGCAACCAGAGAAGGAACTCTTACTAATTTTACCCTACAGCCTCACAACCCTGTTGTCCTCTGAGGAGTAACCCCATTAGTGGAGAAGCAAGCAGCATTGACCATATCTGGAAACTAATACTATGAAACACTACAGCAGGGGTCTCCAAACCTGGTCCTGGTCTGCTCCAATCTAGTTCATTTTATAGGTCACCTTTTTATAAACCACCAATTTCTAAACATGTTAGTTAGTGATCAGTTAAGGAACTTGTTCAGTTCAGGGATATCTAGCCCTTGAAGACCAAAGGGTGTTCTTGTTTATTCCAAATGATCTCTAAATGACTAAATTTACCAAAACTCTTCATTAATTGATCCAAATTAAGAAGATGAAGCTGTAAAAGCACTGCTGCACAGACAGTTCTTAATTCACTGCAGCAGTTCACAGCTCACACCCAGCATATTTTGGCAAACTTCCTGTAAAGCAGAATAAGAATCGGTAGCATACAGGGCACACATTCCCTTATTACTTAACTGACGAGGAATCCTGCGTTTACAGCAGACAAACTGTAAGGGAAATGTTGTCTTTCAAACAATAGAAACAAAAATATGAAAAGAGAAGATGATTTTTGAACAGAGGAGCTTAATTTTCTTTAGGGCTGACAGTGGAGATTTCAAATTAATAAAATTGGGCTTTCAAATCTCCAAGCTTATCATACATGAGGAAGAGCTTACAGCTCAACTTTCTCTCAACAGGAATCCAATCGTTTAACAAAGCAGTAAAGACTATGAGGGCAGATTACAGGTTTTGAATGGTTTTGCATGCCAGTTTTGCATTGCACACAGTGCATATCTAAAGAAAGAGAGCTGAAGAGCATGCTGTTTATTTATTTTGTTGAAGTAGTATACTAGAAGGACTTCAACAAAATGTCATCCACCAGCTGTGTCAACACGTCAAAATATAGCCCATTACACACTGCTGAAGCAGTCGTTCAGGTGCTTTGTTAGCCGCTTCCCCTTGGCCAGCCCTTGCAGAGGTTTAAATAGGGAACACCGCCAGCTTTCTTAGTTTATAAGCTTTCTTCTGAATGAGTGCAACTTAATGTGTATTTAAGTGAGACAGATGCCAAGCGGTGGGTTTGTGTGTAAGCCCTGCTCAGAATAAGTAAGGTGTTCTGTTGTGGACAAAAGCAGTACAGTTCAGCTCACTCACAAAGCAGCCACCAGCAAGCCTGCATGTACCCTTCACTCTGAACTTGACAAACGTGGGGTCAATTAAGCAGAAAGGGAAAAAAACTATTAGTAATTCCCTGTAGCTCTGCTCACTCCCAGGTGGTCTTAGACTTTGTATGTTCTCTCAGACCTTCCTCCTAACTTGCTGCTTTTCTAGCCACCACAACATTAACATACAGACCTCACTCTGATTTCTCTCTACAGGCATTGTCAGTCTAGAGTGCTCTTATACTTAGAAAGGTTTAGCTTCTCTCAAACATGTTGTATCTTTTGCATCATGGTATATGTAAGGTATATTCTTCCAAAAGCACCCATTTTATTCCTACTATAGATTTGCATACTGAGCCACATGAACACAACTTGGTAAAGGATTTGGAGATGGTACTTTCTTTCTCTCACTTTCACCCTCAAAAAAACCAACTGATGGCCTGGAACTCCTGCCTGTTTCTCAAGGTTCTCAGTAGCTTGTTCTGAGCAGAATGGGTGCGAGAGGCAGTGTTTACCTGGTGTATCCTCTTGACCTGGCCCTCGATGGAGTAGTCCTCAGGACCGGTGCGGGTGGTGCCTTCATGTCCAGGCATGTCCACACACAGCAGATGAAGGTGCTTTGGCAGAAACTGCAGGCAAAGCAGCAACAACATCAGACAGAACAACATGCTGGCTTTGACTACTGAAGTTAAAAGTGCCTCACTTCGGTTTCCACATATACCAAGAAATAAGTATTTTAACCTAATGCTAATCTAAAGAGAAAAAACACAATTCACTTAAATATGTATTTTAGATCCCTCTAAAGAGTACTGGAACAAGATTCATTTTTTCATTAGTATTTAGTATATATGGTATGGTATTGCAATATCCATAAAATAGAGCAAAAATATGTGTAATTAAAGGGTTAAGTAGCAAAACTGAGCTGGAACAAATCTGCAAAAACAGGCAAATATTATATCTGAGGGCCTCATCTGGGCAATTTTACTGCTGTTAGGCTATATGTATTATCTACTACGATCATCCCTTATCACTACTAATTCACTACTCTTTACTACCCTTTCCCTATAAGGTAGTGTTGACCTGTGTGAACGCTGAGTCATGCTGAAGCACACCCTTTAAAAAATAGATGCTGTAATTGACTGTATATATAAAAAAGAAAAAAGTAATTAAATCCAAACAGCATTTAATCCACTTTCCACCCAAAATCAATTATATTATTTAATCATATAAGCGGTCTGGTAAAAGCCAGGATTTCACACCCTGCCAGCTGATGCTGAGAGTGTAACCCATTAACACTGTGCTGGAGGCCTCGAGTATCACCTTTGCTACAGAAAGCCACATGTCTTTGTGTGCAGAGAAGCCATGCAGCATGAGAATGGAAGGCCGGGTCCCAGGCTTCCCTCTGTAGGAGTAACAGAAGCGATACCCCCCGCAATCGGCATTGCGCACTTGCAGGCCCAGGGTTCGTCTCCAGTACCTGAGGGGTGAGGAGACACAGGGGCATTAAAACATTCACAGCCTTGCCCATTTTCATTTGCAGCCTTGTATATGGATTTGATACAACACAAGCATAAGACGGAGCAGACCCTAACACAGACGTTTTGGGGAACAAACAGATAATTCCACTGTTTGGGAGTGCACAAGTAAATATTGAGGGGCTTTATAATGATTATTCACCCTATTCAAACCAAGCAGGAGAGTCTTCTTAATAATACATCTCCTTCATAGAACAGTAATGCAAAATACATCTCGTGCGTGAGTGAGCATTTTAATCTGACTTGCTTTAAAAAAAAATCTTTGTTTTTTATGTAAGACCATACATATATACATGTAACTGTTCAGATTAAAAAAAGTAGAAGTTAAAAAAAATAAAAGTGAAGTTATGTGCAGGTGGGTCTTTCTGTATTATTTTACAGTGATGTGAAACCTCTTTCTACTTAATGAGGCAATTCATTTTATAATGAACAAATCAGGCAGCTGGAGACAGTAGCCAAGGTCACCCAGACACACTGTTTGCTTCCCTGCTCTTACACGACAGAGTCTGCAGGGCCGGCTGCAGAGTTGCCTTTCCCAGCAGCCTGTGGTGTACAGTAGTGCGTACTCTGCAGCCCAGTCTGCACCCACACCAGCACCAGCACAGCTTCAGGGGTGCCCTCCACCAGAGACGCAGAGCCTGTTTTACTACATTTCAATAAGGAAAGAAGCACAGCACATACACAAAACAGAAGCAATATCACATGTGTGTGCCGTAGTTGGCCACATGAATGACATGGCAAGGGCAATTTAAAATGACACTCCATCCAAAGCAACCTGTTCTGGTGTGTGTGCATTTGTTTTTTTCCATTGGCATTCAGTCTTTTGTGAAGGACCTGTTCTTTGAAAGTGTCTTTCCTGCCTGTGTGAATTCCACATAATGGTTTGACCTTTTACAGCAGTGACACCACCATAACTGGCAGGGAAAATGATCAAAATCCTGCAGATTTTCTGGGGGTAGTAATAATTATTAAAAAAATTAAAATAAATAAACAGATTGGCATAGATAACGGTAGGCTTTAATTAGCAAGCACAATTGACATTACCAGTAATAGACCCTGATGAGTGCCGAGGGCCACAGGAGGAAGGAGGCAACAAAGGCCAGGATGGGGATGGCCAAAGTCCCCCCTGCGATGACAAACATGTTCAGCACATCCATATCCATCTCTCTGACACTGCACGGCACCTAAGAGTATCAGAAAGGGCAGATTAGACCAGTCTCATCAGCCTACCAGAGCGCCACACTTTCTGCCACAATAAAGCCACAACTCTGTCCCTGCGCTGAGTTTAGCCCACTTGGGCCTGAATAAATCCAAAACATGAAATCCATAACTCGCAGCATACAGTGGCTTTCACTCAGTCAAAGAGGTCCTGCTTTTACAAAGGGAGATTGGTGGGTTGGGTCAAACTTTGATTTATTCTTGGCTTTAGCTGTAAATAGCTGCAACTTGATTTATAATCTTTTACCATTTTGAAAAACCATATCACGATTCCTTTTCTCTATTGTTCATAGACTGAAGGGACTGTTGTCCTTGTGTGTCATGCCCTCTGGATCTGGTTGTTCCACCCTTCACATCTCCCAAAGGCATCATTTGCATCTGCCCAGCATAGTATACAGTATTCAAATGATATGCCTTTCCTCAATGATTTCACCAACACCTCCTACAGACAAATATTAATATGCTGCCTCAGGGTCTTTTGGTTTAAATGTATCTGTCAGATGTATTTATTTATAGATTCCTGTCATGAATCACACATATATATATATATATATATATATATATATATATATATATATTATTTTTGTCATTTAGCTGACGCTCTTATCCAGGGCAACTTACATTTGTACCCATTTATACATCTGGGCATTGTACTGGAGCAATCTAAGTGAAGTACCTTGCTCAAGGGTACAACAGCACTGCCCTACCTGGGATTTTATATATATATATAAATAATATTCAAATGTAATTTTACATTTCTGCTGGAATGAGGACAGTTTCAACATACTGTGAGGCCTTAAAACAGTTCACATTACAAACAGGGTCAGTCAGTCAGTCTTTGGGACAACCTAATTTCCAAATGCTGTTCTTTCAGCTATAGTACAATGCTCTCAATCCCAGAGACCGCACTACTGGTTTCTGAGTGAGGCCTGGAGTCACTTCATGGAGTTTATAAACTGAGGTTTGGGAGGAAGACATACGTGTATCGGGGGTTATCTGAACTCCTGAAATCTTAAAAACATCTATGGTTCACATCGTGCCCGCCAAGCTGAAGTTTAAGGAAATGTGAGAAAATGCAATCCTATTGCCTATTACAAAATGACCAGAAGTAATCAGTTGGCAGGGTGAAGAAACAAAACACTTAATTTATATTTTTCATGCAATGTGTGAGGGGATGGAGGATGCAGAAATCAAAAGAAAAAGCTGAACTGGACACATGAAAGGGGAAGCTGTTGGAAATCTATATTTCATTGTAGCCTATTAGACAGATCTCATGTTCATGCAAATGTTATTGAGCTCCTGTGCTGTGGAGAATGGAGGTGAGGTGAGGTTAACTGTCCCCAAATAATGCTTATCCCCCACAAATCAATTGGTTCCAAATGGGTACCAGGTTGTGTAAGGGGAGATCTGGTTTATCTTTTAACTTAATGTAGCCCTAAATAGTATTATCAAAAAGAATAATTAAAAACATGTCATGTGTGCATTGTAGTACAGTTAACTGCTCCAACTCACCAATTAACACTGGCCCTTCAATAGAGAACCCCAAGAAAGCAGAGGCCTGTGAAAAGCACTCTAGCGTGATGCCCTCTGAAGCAAACACTTTCTGACGACGTCCCTTGCAATACCCAAATACCACTGTGATTGGCGTAGTTATAACAGACAACTCAAGTCATGCAAAAAAAAACAATCTAATGCAACACCAAACCACTGTTAAACCAGGTACTGACTGCAGGAGTATAGCTGAGGCACAAGACAGATCTCAGGCACATCCCTAAAGTAAAGTAAAATACGCAGTCAGCAAAAAATCACCCCAGGGAATTCCGCATCGAGTAAAACCACTGTGTAGTAGAAAATGGGACACAATGAACCAAGAACACATTTTGAGCTAAGAAATAAATAAATGCAAACAAACTAGTAGGGAATGCAGTTCAGTACGTAGTGTATTTGTACTGGGGCAGAGGTCAATGCCAGAGTATCCAACCTCAACAGTACAGCTATGCTTTGAGATTATCACCACCAATGTGGCTAAGAATGCAAATAGAAAATTCAGAACAATTTAAAAACAACACAACTGTTCTGTTGTATTCAAAAGCAGACATACAGTCGTCACAGCTTTGGAAAATTCTCACAGGGACATCAATAAATATGGCTTTGTCATTAATAAACAGACATTGCACTGTTCAATTAACTCAGACGGTTAAATACAAGTGTACATTACATGGGGCAATTAATGCTTGCAGTATTCTCTCTTTCCTGGGTCTGCCTTTAAATTAAAGTTAGAGTAGCAACGTTTCTATCCCTCTTATGGATGTGATCCATAGGTTATCATATCCCAAGTGTTCAGGGGATCAAGGGAAAAAGTGGCCAGGATATTTGCTATTGAAAGAAAAATCACAGGATGTAGAGATGTATATTTTTCTGAACCCCAAATCTGGGCTATAAGGAACAGATTTGGAAAAACCTTATACAGCATGATAATAGATTCTGAATAGAATATGACATTAACCAAAAGCACACATTTCATCCAAGTGATGACACCAGGGTGACCCAAAGGACTGCTGCATGGGGTCCCTCCAGAACCACCAGACAGAGCCAGGGGGTAGGGGAAGGAGGTCAAACAAAAATCTCAGTTGTGACATTTGAAACAGTGAGCATTCTCCAGCATACATTCAGACACCTTTTGACCACTTTGCATTGCATTTTCAGAATAAGTCCTGGATTGTATTTTTCTGAAAGCAATGTTGTGAGTATACATTCACACTGTATATATTCTAGTTAGAGATAGTTAGAGAGGCAGAGGTTTATAAATAGATTAAACATTGATTTACAAAAAAAAAAGACCTCATACGCTGCCTTCAGAGCTCTGTGGATACTGTGTTCAGTGCACAGGGGTGTTGTAAAGATAGAAAACAATGCTATAATTTGCTTGTACATTATGAATGAACATCCTATCCTCGTATAACATCTATCCATCAAACATCAAAACACACACAGCAAGGGATATTAATATTTACAATAAAATCCACCATTAAAATGTTTAATGAAAAGACAATGCATTTGGCTCTTTCCATGGCGCTTCAATGGGAGTCTGCACTGACCTAGTTCAGTCAATTGTACCACCGCCTGTCCCAATGAAAATCATATGTTCATCTATCAGGAGCTTTCGAAATGTCCTTCCTGACATCTGAAGAGCTATTAATAACATAATTAATATTTTAAAGATTCAGAGTTAAAAATAAGCAGCCACCTACTACCAAATGTTTGCTTTCAGAATAAACTCTACTTAATGTGACTTAAATAACAGAGCTTTAATGGATCTATACCAAGCACCACAGAAAGGGACATAGTGGGAGGGATAATTGCTAACAAACAAATCATTCAAGTCTTCAAAGTGTACAGAGGAAGTCAGGATTTGTAACCACTTACTTCATGTCACCTCAGAGCAAATGTCACGAATGGCTGTTTGAAGATACAGATTAATTAACAACCTTACATAACATGAAACGTTACACTGGTTATGTGATGAAGGCTGCGCTCACACTCCATTCAGCCAAAGGAAGTGCAGACCTGACTACATGGAAAAGGTTCATTCCAAACAGGTGAACAAATTACAATGCATTCCTGCCCAGAAAGCCAACAGCACTTTAATGTTCCTTCATGCACACAGTTTGAGCTCAGTAAGAGGGGAGGAGATTAAGACACTCTCACAGAAGGAAGCAGAAGTGTGAAAACTGAAATTGAAGAAAAACAAAAACATACTCTGATCATCTCTTTAGATTCAAATAGTGACCATGGCAATGCCAAAATTATTTTGGGGGTAATACATCACCAAAATAGGAATGTGTAGCACTGTGCCCACAGTACATGATTCCAATTTCTTTCTTTATTTTAACTTAATAGATGTGTCAAGATTTAGCACTGCACAACAGCTCTGTGCCTTCAGTATTTTCTTTTCAGGCTGGATTACAAAAAAAAAAGCGGTTAACTGATTCCAACCTGGGTTTCAGTTTATATCAATGGATATATGTGTAATAAATTAACAGGGTCACCCACACCTGAACTTAAGTTTGGAGGACATCTCCAGATTATAGCAGACAATACAGTTATCCCAGTTCTTGAAACATGGTATGAAAATTTGAACCTTGCAGAATTTAGTGTAATTCTTTCAAGATTACGTTTTATGTAATTTTATCTGCAAAGGTTTTACATGCACTCGTGTTTTCAACTATAGACTAACAGAATTCAGTACAACCCAAAGCATTCAAATGCATCATACCAGGTAACAGGACAGCTATCATGTCCTATTGGAAAATACACTGATCTACTTACTGTGTGTCCTTATTGTTTGCAGGGGAGTTCCCAGTGAGAGGACACATTATTTCCATGCCAAGAGCTGTGTTATTATTTATATGGGTGACATCTGTTAAACGGCCAACATACAATACAAGCTAACTGTCGTGAACAAAGCATGTCACGTGACATGGTCATATTGCTTATTTCAGATTTTTTGAAAAATAATAACTTATTTGTATAATTTTCCCTTTATTTCAATACAGATTTATGGTTATTTCCAGCAAAAAAAAAAATAATAACTTGATATTTTCTGTTTTTCAATAAATAAATAACGGCTCCTTATTTCTTATTTAGGTTTCCAGGTTTTCAATAAATAATTATTTGTAGGTTTAGCATTTAACTAGAGCAATTGCTGTTTTTAATGGTTAGATTTCATATTTCTGATTCAGTGTTTTAAAAAAATAAGTACTTATTCATTATGTGTATTTCCTGGGTTTAAAAATATAACAGCAGTAAGAAGTGTGTATGTACTTACACACACACACACACACACACAGTACTGTGCAAAAGATTTAGGCAGGTGTGAAAAAATGCTGTAAAGTAAAAATAGACATGTTAATAGATTATATTTATCAAATTAACAAAATGCAAAGTGAGTGAACAGAAGAAAAATCTACATCCAATCTATATTTGATGTGACCACCCATCCATCCATTTTCAAAGCCGCTTATCCTGGTGAGGGTCGTGGGGAAGCCAGAGTGGTGTGACCACCCTTTGCCTTCAAAACAGCATCAATTCTTCTAGGTACACTTGCACAAGTTTTTGAAGGAACTCGGCTGGTAGGTTGGCCCAAACATCTTGGAGAACTAACCACAGTTCTTCTGTGGATTTAG
Organism: Amia ocellicauda; assembly: GCF_036373705.1. Lineage (NCBI taxonomy): Eukaryota > Metazoa > Chordata > Actinopteri > Amiiformes > Amiidae > Amia > Amia ocellicauda. Next base: position 12,939,161 of record NC_089852.1, read on the forward strand.
GCTACCTCAGTTGCTTCTCTCTCTTCATGTAATCCCAGACAGACTTGATGATGTTGAGATCAGGGCTCTGTGGGGGCCATACCAACATACCATCCTTCAAGTCAAGTCAAAGTCAAAGTCTTTTATTTGTCAAGTGCACCGAATAACATTCATTGTCATTCTGAACAATGAAATTCTTGTGACATGGCACACGACATCTACTTAGTAATTAAAAAATAATAACATAAAATACAAAATATACATAACAATAGTAACTAAAAGCAATTTCAACTAATGTAGAAATAAGAATATGGACGATATAAATACAAATCTTAAATATTTTAGTGTTGTAGTGCCTATAAATGGATACATTAAAATGTGCATGAATGTACATAGAAAATGACCAGAGCACAGAAGTGTTCATGTGATCATTAGATCAGTGTTGCTGATTGAGGAGCCTTATGGTCTGGGGGTAAAAATCGCAAGTCTGGAAGTGCATGTACTCCTTGTTCTTCTTTATCCTGAAGATAGTTCTTAATGAACTTCACTACGTGTGGGGTTATTGTCATGCTGCAGAATAAATTTGGGGCCAATCAGATGCCTCCCTGATGGTATTGCATGATGGATTAGTATCTGCCTGTACCATGTTTCACTGTTGCCTGCAGACACTCATTCGTGTACCGCTCTCCAGCCCTTCAGTGAACTTGTTGCTGTGCTCAGTCTTGCCATGGTGTAGGACTTTTGACAGTAAACTGTCTTCAGCAACCTCACCTTGTTAGCTGAGTTTGGCTGTTCCTCACCCAGTTTTATTCCTCCTACACAGCTGTTTCTGTTTCAGTTAATGATTGTGTTTCAACCTACATATTGAATTGATGATCATTAACACCTGTTTGGTATAATTGTTTAATCAAACACTGACTATATGCCTACAAAATCCCTGACTTTGTGCAAGTGTACCTAGAGGAATTGATGCTGTTTTGAAGGCAAAGGGTGGTCACACCAAATATGGATTTGATGTAGATTTTTCTTCTGTTCACTCATTTTGCATTTAGTTAATTGATAATTATAAACTATTAACATGTCTATTTTTGAAAGCATTCTTACTTTACAGCATTCTTGCACACCTGCCTAAAACTAACACACACACACACATATAGGCTATATATATATATATATATATATATATATATATATATATATATATATATATATATATAATGGAATAAGTAACCATTACTTATTTTATATTTTTTAAATAGTGAATAAGCGATCAGTAGGCTACCATAACTAATTTGGGGGAAATTAAGGAATAAGTATAATCAACTTCACGGAGTATCTCACTGACATGGTATGCTGATTATCTGAAATGCTATATTATTGATTTAATGTGCCTGTATTGTGGCTATGTGACTGAAGTGTATTATTTTATATTTATACGCCGAATTCTGAATCCATGATGACGTCATTCGTTGGAAAGCTCTCCAGTTACTCCCGACGTACTGCGTAATGCCGAGCTCTGGACAATGTCTGTCGAAGTTCAACGATGTCATAAAGCTGAACTGCTCAACAAACTGCGATAAGGATTAAACTAAATTAAAGTACTGCACACAAAGGCTTAACAACTAGCTTTATATAAGTGGTTTCTGGTATAGTCAAAAGTGCGGTACTGATATCTCCTTCGCGGTTATTATTATTATTATTATTATTATTATTATTATTAACATCAATAATGTTGATTTGGTCTTCGCTGCACACTGTAATTACATTTTAGCTTAGCCAAGACTAGGCAACTAAAATGAAAAACCATAAACTATTTTTTAATATGGTATATAAATCAAAGCCTCGTTTTTGTAGCCAGTGCATGACACTTGCTGTACAGGAACTGGAACATACGCGGTTTCGGGATAAAACAGTAATAAAAAACGGTTAGCATATTTAAACATGCGGTACGGTTGTGACTATTTTTTATTTAAACAGGAAGATAACAAAGCCACAAAAAACCGGCAAGCCTCAAATGAGCATAAAACTTAGTTTAATGATCCTGAAAAGCCAAACATAACACGGCCGAGGCTAAAATATTGCTAAACCAGGACAAACAGCGCGACACCACTGTCCCGTTTTACGAGGTTCAATCGAGCAAGAAATAAAGCACAACACTGCCCGTTTGCTTATGAAATGTACAGTATTTACACCTGATTTTACCACAGTCCAGACTGCATTACCTTTTTTTATCGTCTTCCGGTTGGTACAACGACCCCCTTCGCAGTCGAGCCCCTGGCGAAGGTGAAGTGTCTTTAAAACGCAGAGATTATTAACAAACCCATTTTGATTGATCTCTTGTGCTGATTCAAACCCGATTTTGCAGCAGGGTTATCACTTTGTTGCAGCGCCTTTAAAGGGAAGTTAGTACAGTAGCGACAGCGAGTCCCTTTTTTGCCGACATAAATGCCTGACAAATGGGCAGCCCGCAGAAGCAAGACAGATCAGCACAAACCAGAATCAAATACAGTAGCGCTCTTTATGAATCATATAACATGGCAATTTTGCGTTGTAAATGACTATTTTGGATGGTAATTTGATAGTATGAACATGCTGCAGGATGTATAAATGAGCAATTGTATGTAAAAATAATGTGATCAATTGAAAATTGCACTGGATAAGGAAATCGCATAGGGACAGGAAGAAAGCACTCGGGCTAATGAATTTAAGCATGACTTCGGATTGTGCACTATAGTTTGGCTGCTGGTTTGTTTGTGTTTTCTTAAACTGTTTAGAGAGTTTACAAGTTTAGTTAGGCTCAAGAAAGAGCTAGGGTTTAGTTTAGTTTTTCATTGCCTCTTTGTTCATTGGCCACTGTTCACTGTATGTAATAAATCACCTCCTTGCACTGTTCTCCCCTGCATCTGTGTTGCTGTTTGCCCATCACTAGAGCCCCAGGCGCCGTGTACATCCCACACGGTGTCACAATACATACATACATACATACATACATACATACATAAAATTGATGCATTCACTAATACAAGCTTGTTAAAGCCAGTTCTCCTTCTCCTGCATCCCAACATAGGAGATGCTATAGATACTGCATTAACCTAAGCTGGTGCTATATTCTTCTTATTACAATTTGCCTAAGTTTGTACTTGAAGGCTGTCCCAAACAGTAAGTGTGTATATGTAATGGGGGGGGGGGAACATCAACCTTGAAAATATGCTCATTCAGTATACAGTCTTTTGGTGACCATAAGTTATCCAATCTGACAGTCATGGACATTATAGTGAAGGTAAGGAAATGTTTACAGCAAGATGTGACATTACTGTAAAACAATGTACTATATTGTTTTTTTTTTTATAAACAAATACACATTTACATCAGTTATCTGAATTGGCAATGTTATATTGGAGTTTTATAATCCTGTTGTAGTTTGTAATTGTTTTTGTAATAGTCAAAACAGAGCACAATATAAAATTAATCATTCACCCACTTTCAAAATTAGGTTTGGCACTCCTAATTAATTGGAGCCTGGGTCTCTGTAGTCCTTTTACTTGAATAATGAAGTTTGTGATTAAAACACGAGTAAACCTTTTATTGAAGTCAAAGGATTGGTCTTATAATGGATACTGTCACTGCTGTAAAGAAGAAATGTATCTGGAACGTGTTCAGTAATGACAGTACATTTATGTGGTCGGTTTAGCAAAAGTCCACAAGCTGCAGCAGTAAAAGCAAGACCATATTCAAACTCAGAAGATGCTGGGTTTCAATTTGTTCAGATTTTGGGATATTTTTGTATATGGAGGTGGTAGTTTGTGTAAATGCTCCGGTGTGAAGTTTATCCTGGTTTGTTGCTCTCCCTGAGGTTTTACACACCCTTTTGCTTGGTTGCTTTGCTCATATATTGTTCTGAAGAGTCTATATGAGACAGTATGCACATTCAGTAGGTATTAAACGCAAATCTTAAGATGCCCATTTGAAATCAAGTCAAATCACTGTTCAGTCTTGTTCTGCCAGCTCTAAAGTGATATTATCAATGAATATTGTTATTAATACAATTATTATTATTATTATTATTATTATTATTATTTGGAAAGGAGCAGACATTTGTAATGTGCTAGGGAGGAAAATGACAACACATTACAGTTGGTTTTATGGGAGACAAGCAACACCCAAATGTACAGCTTGGATAACTTTCCAGGTGTTGGTTGTTGTGGGAACAAAACAAAAAAAAACTTAATGAACTTCCCTTTAAATCACTTTAACCAGTTAAAGTCAAACACAGTAAAAACGAAGTGAAACAGAATATTCAATTTGGAAATATAATTTTGAAACAACACAAAAACCAAAAGCTTTTTGAGGTTTTGAGAATGTAACAGTTCCTCTATTATTCCAGAGAAAGCAACTCCTTTTCACCTGACTGAAGATTTTGAGTGACATCTTGTGTAGAAAGCATTCGATTTCCACTGACTTGTCACTTCTTTCCTTTGCAGTGCATTAAGCGCTGTGACATAATGCTGGTGATGGAAATCAAAGATGCCAGTGGAAAAGCTTTTCCTAAGCTGATGGACCAATTGAACAGATACAGTTTAAATGTTTTCATCAATGACAAGGTTGTGGAAAAGTACTGAAGGAATCATTTGTCTGTGGGAACTGTATTAGCTGTTGCTTTATCACTTACAGCACTTGCTTGTTTTTTTTACACTTTTGTTCAGTATTATTATTTTTAATGCTCCATGGACAGCTACAAAATTAAAAACCATAGAAATTCAAAGATGAATATCAATATCAATTCCAACCAAGGTCATACATCTCCTTGTAGTTGATACTATACAGAAATAATATATTAATTCCCACCATGGGTCATTCTACAGTGTACAGCAAAACCATGGTTTCTAAAACATTATTTAAAGGTGACTTTTCTTCTACAGCAAGGTTAAAGGGGAGAAAGATGCATTTGACTACATTATCAGTGAGACTGGGAAAAACAAAGCACAAAGAACAATATGCATTTATCTACAGGTACTCCACAACTTTTTTTATTTATGAAGCCAAGCAACATAATCATCTATAAATAAATATTTATTTTGGAATAGCTAGATACTGAATTTGATCATTACATTCATCTATGTATTAAAAATCATTAAAACTACTGGGATGTGACATCTGCTTTGACCTGCTTCATACATGTAACAGTGGCAGAACTCAGAACATTAAATATCATATTTGTCAAACTTTCTAGCACATAAATAACTGTAACTGAAATACTTGCACGTCTAAACAAGAATTGTACAAGTTACAGATTATCTCTCCTCAGAAAAAAACAGTGTTGGTTAAGGTGGATAATATAGATGATTTCTGAGAAGACAATTTATTTTTGTCTTTAAAGTGATCAAGAGTCTGGTTTTACTTGATCCAACATTTTTTTTAAATGACCACAATGTTAATAATATATGTCCAGTTATCTGATAAATGATACCATACCTTATCAAATAAGAAATCAGACTGTTAGCATACCTGAATGTATCTTAAATTCTGTGTTTTTTTTCATCACTGCAGGCATAGTCAAGTGTCGGTGAATAAGGCCTATCAATACCATGACCAGCAACCAGGAAATTAAGATAACTTTGCTCGCCCCCCATATATCGTGTGGTTTTCAGCTTCTAAAACTGGTACTGTACTTATCTTTATCCATGAGTAAACAGTAAGGCAAAATAATCTGAATACCAAATTAAAGGAAATCTTTTAACTTTTTCTAAGATCTGGGCAATACCTTTTTTTAATCTTCTTATAAATATCTTTGTTGACAAGTAATTTCCTGGCTTCCTCATTTATTTATGATGACTATTAATTGTTTTATGTTTGTTATGAAGCCCATAGTATTAATTACAGAGTAATAATTTAAAAAATACCACTGATTTTACTTACCAGAACCTTGTTTTGAAACCTTGAAGCATATTTTGTTGCTCTTAAGGCATATCCAATACTTCCATAAGACATTATTAGAAGTTCAGCCCACTTGCCAACCCCCCTCCCCCAAGTACACAGAAAAAATTAAAATCACAAACCAAGTCTGAAATGATGAGTCTGACACACCTATTTGTATGGCCAGCCTGGGTGTTCTCATACTCCGTTTCCCATCGCAGTCAAGGTCGGGTGGGGAGGGGGGTTGTGAAATGCATAAGTCTTTTATTTCTCCTAAGTCACTGAGTAACACACCTTTAAAGGATTAAGGTTTTATTCCTGCTTACTGTAGAGCCCTCACTCTATGTATTCATTCCCACCCCATTACTGATCATTACAGCTATAAAGGACTTTGTGATCATTCCCATCCACACGGCTCACAAGAATGCAGTGAGGGAGATAGACGCCCTGTATGAGGTGTACATGAATGTGACACAGAAATGGGAGGCAAAGGTGGGACGTGACTTTTTTGGGTGAACTCCCTTTTAGTCTCCTCATTTGATTTACTTCCCATCGTATTTGCTGATTTTGAATGCTCAGCAGGGGCATTTTATTTGCAGTGTCCATCAGTCTGGAGGCTTGAAGTGCCCCAGGAAAAGATGTTAGATGGTCATCACATTTCCAGTAATGCAAACATCCATACAACAGCATATAGTGGGAAAGTATAGTAAAATCTTTGTAAAACAATACATATATTTAGAAAAAGAGGGCTTACAGTGTGCAGTACTGATGTGCTCCTGATACAGGTGTGGTCCAGTTCTAGAATGCTATGGGGTTGCTTAATTATATAAAAACAATGTGATTTAATTATATAAAAAACAAGGTAAACAAAATAAACAGTTTGTTTTAAGGTCAAAAACTGCTTAGGCACATTCAGGAAGATGTCTTCCAAAAGAAAACAACTTTTCTTCTTCTTCTACTTCTCATTATTATTATGCTTCCATGCATGAAGTGCTGGAAGCTTATTGTTTTTGTTTTGTTTTTTTGATTTTTATGAATATATATATTTTTTCCTTCCACCAAAACTTCAAATGCCCCTATAATGCACATACATACATGAAAACTCACAGAACTCGCTCGTGTTGTAGAAACCACATATACCTACAAATGCAATGAAAACTACACTTGCTGGTTACATGGTGCTGCTGCCATATTGCGTTTAGTGGCGAAATTGTGAAATGCTACAAAAATCTTCTTGTCCAAAACCAACTGACACGTGCATATGGCACTTCATACTCATGCATACCTTATGGCCCACTATTACGATCATTCATCAGAAGTTGCTCGGTCGCACACTTTGTTTGGCATGGTGCCTTCTACTTCAGACTACTAATAGCCACTGTGCCACAATTTGGCATGTATGACACTAGAACAGAGTCCTACCAAGGTTGTTAAAGGCGAGTTGCCCCAGTGAAAAACATGGGTGCCGTGGGCCATTGAAAAAAAATGTATGTGCCTTGTCAGACATGTTATACATTTCCTGCACACTGGAATACAGTACGCACATGAAACTCTGCACAAATGTTTATGCCTATGCCATGAGCATAAAACCAGAAAATGTGGAGTACATGGTTAAGCCACAATGTTGGATTTAACCTGTGTCGGAGTGCGAATATGAAAACGACTGCTTTTCTGGACCTCTAAAGCCCAGTGCCCTGAAACTTTGCATATCTTACATAGATGCTGCTATCTATCAAATCTGCAAGAGGCAAGTGACTGTGCACGTATGTGATGAACTGCATTTCTTCCCCTGTGTGTCTGTGTAAACTAGGTCACTGTCTCGTGGCCTTGCTGTGCTATGGTACTGTGCCATAGTGCAACCCTGATACCCAGAGGAACAGAGTCTGATAAGAACCAGTTTTCTCCAGCAATTTGGGCTTGATACATCGTACAAACCCCCTTTATATTAAACATTACATATGCTTTAATTATCACCGGTTTAACCATATATGGATTTTCCTAACGAGTTGTCAGGCAGAAACCAAACTTGCACTCATCACGGGACAGACATATGGGTCCTGTTATCTTTCTCTCCTGTCTGGTCTGCATAAAAGTACCTGTAGTTTGTAACTTCTCTAAGACTGTTCTTGAGATCGCCTCTTGAACCTATTCCTTGCAGCTGCATGTATTAAAAACCTTTGTTTGGAAACATTTATCCCTCTCCAGATTTCTTCGACTCTTCATATGCAAAATACATGTTTTTATAAACACATGAAATTGGACCCCACAAAACTCCCATAAGCCATATTCAAAAACTTACCAAACAGTGACACAGCGCTGTGGCCGCAATGCTTAATGCCATGTCACATCCAGCAGTGAATATCTAAGAACCATCAAAAGGGATTTCAATTTTCAGTGATTAACACTAGTACAAACATCTGTCAAAGTTGATGAAGCTAAGTTGATAGAATACAAAACATGGCTGCTGTACACCAATGAAAATTACAGCATTTCATTTCAGCCACATCATGACATTCCTTATGTAGACCTCTACCTCCATGTGGCCTAACTTGGAAATTGCGTTCTGTATCTTGAATGACACAATAATGAAAACTTCACATATATGCTAGAATTAAGTGAAAAATACAATGGTATTTACATAATTGATGCATGCTATCAAGAAATTCATATTATAGTCTACTGACATTGAAATACTCACTTCAAATGACAAAAGATTGAAAACCTCAAATGTATACTACATTGGATTGAAATTGAAAATTACACATTTAATTTAAACTACAAATGCCCGCTAATATTTGAAACCTACTGATACAGTTTGGAAGCCTTAAAAGTTGCATGCAACTTCTAGTTCTTCTTCTTCTTCTTCTTCTTCTTCTTCTTCTTCTTCTTCTTATTATTATTATTATTATTATTATTGTAAAATTTAACCCTTAATGGTGATTGTTGATGGTAATAATAATCATCTACATTCTAACATCTCACTCTGCAGAATAGTCCTCCACGGAGAAAGCATCATCAAAACTGTCAGTCCTGGATCAGTGGAAATATTTGACTTTCAAGCTGCATACGGATTGAGCAGCAAATTGGTAGGGTCTAATTTTGTTTCACTTTTAGAGACTCTTAACATGTTTGCAATGCACATTTCTGTGTATTCATTTCACATGTGGTTTGGGCTTGATTTGAAAGATCAGTTTCTGCATCATTGTGTTCTTCCCTCCCAAATCAAGAAAAACAAAGCAGCCAAGCAGGAAGCATTTTATATTTCACACTTTAGACACTTCAACAGGTTTATTAAAGAGGGTGACATATATATATTTTTAGCCTTACCCAGGCTGAAGATGTCAGTGATCATTTCCCTGTGGCCTTCTCGTCAAGACCATGCAGCAAGTCATACAAAGGAAATTGGGATAAAGAAAGTGCATTGTAATTTGCAAATTGAAAATATGTTTCAACCAACAGCACAGCTGGCCAGAAGATTCTCCCATATAACAAACCTGCAACTTTTTTCTCTGTACCAGTTTCTACTTCTACTCTGCAAAATACAATAGAGCAATACAAATACTTCCATTCCAATTGTTCGTATTACTAGTACATCTCCTATCTCTACACACCACCTGGAGCATGACCTGGCCTCCAAGCCTAGAATTGCCAGCTCTGTTGTACATGTTGACATGCTGTCTGGTTTCTTCTTCCTGCTCACATCCAGTTCAATATACTGGCTTAGCCCTCTCTACACGGCTCTCCTATCACCTACCTGCAGTCTCTTGTCTCTCTTGTATTCTCTCTCCTCCTCTGCTAGTCATTCCTTCCTCTTGTTCTTTAGTCTGCCCGCTCTTGCTCCAGCCCTGGCCCCCTGTGGTGCGGCCTGTTCCCCGTAAACACCTCCCAGCCCCCCGTCAGACCTCCGCAGTGCAGATCACCTGTAGCTCTTGCAGTCTGCACCTCCCCCCTCCTGCGGTACTGCTCTGCACCGCTGCTGTCCCATTGCACTGCATGCCACACTGTGTACCGTTTCACCCAGCATATTAATAATACTGATAATTATAATAATAATTTGCTACTCACTAAACTTTACCCTGGCTACAGGGCTTCTGCTAAGAAATAATACAATATTTTTGTACTTAATGGTTATTATTCTTATGTTATTTGTTTTCTGTTAGCGTGATCTTGTACATGTACAATGGCTTTGTGAGGAATTAAAAAAGAGAAAAGGCCTGTGTCGCACCACAGATTAAAATTAAAACCCATCATCTGCATAGTAAGTTATGTAATTTCTCATTTTGAAATGAGTGCAATATGAGGGACAGAGACACTAAACGTTTTATTTTCCAAATATGATTCCAAAGATGATCAAGTAGTCCCTAATAATCATATGCAACGCAGCAGTACTTTCTAAAAGGATCAGCAGGAGAGATGAGAATACAATGAAGGGGGGCTATTAGGTGTCCAACCATCGCACCGGCCGTGACAGTTCACTCTGAAGTCAGAAAGGTGCTCCGGTGGCTCAAGGTGTGAATTTCACTGTTGCTAGGAGATGGCTGGCTGGTGCTTTTGTACACAAAGGTTTCCGTCTCCATTCACAGCATGTTGATGACCCCTTCATTTAATAAGTCAAGACCAGGCATTGAGACCTCTTAAAGCAGATCAGGCTTCCTACAGAAATCCAATCAGGGCTGACTGAAACAAAACTCCATCATAAGCCAGCTTTTTCAGCTCTTTCTGTGTAACACATCCCCAATGCTACCATGTGGCATTTCAACATGTTCATTTTGAAATATTATATTGACATTCATTTTCAGCATCTGTGGAGAAAGCCTTTATTGCAGAAAAAACAGTTGTATGAATTGTTTAAACACCACAGCATTACATCACCATTTACTGGTAGCCAGTGCAGAACTGCTACGGGTAGCAGAAACACAGAAACCTCATCCAGACGCATCTAAATAGTTTATGAAGATGGGGGAAAGACTTAAGGGCAAATAAACTATTTGAGAGGATTAAAAATATACACAAACTTTGAAAAATGACTGAAAACTGTACAATGACAGGATTAGAAATAGGCTTTGGTACCCCTTGATTTGTCATTTACATTGATCGTTTACATTTACATTGAGAAATTCCCCCACTACAATAATAATACCAGCAAGATCCTACTGTGCTTTGTTATTCAATAACTTATGTTATGTAATTTTGGATTTTGGCAAACTGTAATATATCCTACAATCAAAATGTTGCAACCTGGGTGAGAACTGCTTCTTGGTGCAGTTTATCCCAAATGATCAGTCGGTGAAGGGAAGTTAAAAACTCCATTTCTGGCGTAGAAAGTGTTCTTTACTATTCCGGACCTTCCATTGATTGGAGATTTGATTTCTTTGTCAAAATCACCTGGAAAACCGGAAAAAACAAAAAAACAATTTACATTAACAATGTTGTTCTTTTCTGCATTTGTGAATACATGGAAAATTGTTGATCAAGTCACTCCATTGGTCACCTGAGAATGACCACTTGGATTACTTGAAAAGCTGCTATGGAATTGGGTTGTGTCTGTGTGAGGAGCAACTGCACTTCATCTCCTCAAGGGAAATGCTCTCACCTAGTCTCCAGCCGTACTCCCAGGATGACAGGAGTGGGTGGCCGAACTTCTGCTCTGGGTTTTTCTGATTCCGGGCCTGAAGATAGAGGCATCTCCCTTTGCCTTCCTTGGAGAAGCCCTGGTACAGAGTTCCTCTGATCTGGGGGGTTACAGGCCTCATCACCAGTGGAGACTCTCCGGTGGGCCGTAATCCCGGACCTGCAGATTTCTCCCTCTCCCCCTCTTCCGGAGCCTTCCGAGCTGGGACTACAGGTGGCAGCACAGTCTTCCTGAGTGGGAGTTTAGGAATTGGGGCTTCTTTCTTCTTCCTAGTGATGAAGTTGATCGGATAGTCTTTCCCGTACTTGATTTTCCATGCCAGCCGGGTGTAGGCTTCCTTCTCTATCAGCTCCCGGTAGCAGTTCTGGTTCTGTGTGGTCAGCAGTTCCCTCATCCCGCAGGCTGGTTCTCTGGCACACAGAGATGTGAAGTGGTGAGCGACAGGACAGCATAGAGCTTCCCCTCATTGAGAAGGCAGGAGCCATAGAGACCGCGCAGCAACAGAAACACAAGAACAGTTCCTGTTTGTGCACTTCTCCATGGTTACCCAATCAAAGGCCTGGGCACATCTCTCTCCAGGAGGCCCCTGAAATGAGGGGGGAAAAGCTGTAAGGAGTAGCTGTAATGCTGAGGAACTACAAAAGACATTAAAATGAACCACAGTGCACTGCCGAGCCGGGTTTGCAATTCACAGCTTCCTATTCCCACAAAGTGTCAGTATTCCTCCTAGGCTTTTTCTACAAGGAAGTCATTTCATTTTTATTTGGCTTTTCTGTAAATTCTGGCAGCAGTCTGATATATTACAGTCTGGCAAAGAATGACGATTGGATTCAGTGTTTTGGAAGACTGTGGTACCAGGGCCAGTGTGAGATACAAAGGTGAACGTTTTTGAAGGACACTTATGAACGGCAGTCTGATTACTTTCTGAAGAATAGGGGACTGTTATCACTAATGGAAATTTATGTTGGGGGCCCCCAAACATCTTCAAACATTATATTGGTCATAAAGATGAAATGGGAAGGACAGCCTCAGAAGTAATTCATTCCCTGCTCCAAGCCCAGACCTCAGTGCCACAGAGCACTTCTGGGTACTGTGCATCTTAGTTGCTATGGAAACTATTGCAGGAGGTAAGGCAAAGAACTACTCCAGCCAAGTATCAAAACAGTAATGACAGCCATGAAGACCATATGTAAAACATTAGCATTTTAATTTTCATATCTTTCTGCTACCTCTGTACTTTTAATAAAATAGTGTAGCTTTCAAAACATGAATACCAACCAAAATGAGAAATACAGTGAAAGTGGTTCAGAATGGATATTTCAAATTTCCGAGTGAAACCTGAGAAACCCACCAGGGACTTGTACAGTACAGCTTATGATACCTATACTATAAAAAAGCAATTTATGCAAAGCTATTGGATAGGAAGTTTGTGTGTTTTGTCGCTTTCTTACGACCATAGCAGAAAAACATCAAATCCAAACAGAACATGGTTTTGAGGTTAGCAGGAAATAAAATAAAATGAAACAAAGTATGTCTAGAGATGGTTCTAAGGTTCTAGGGATGAATGGAGGGAAACAAAATGGTATTCATTCGTGACCCTGTTCCCACTGGGGCAGATCAAAACGATTATGAAGATGAAACACAATCAGAATCAGTTGATACAGTAGTTTTAGTAATCTTAAAGTTGGAGAATGAGTGCAAAAGCCTTTAAGAGCAACAACACAAACACAGAACTATGCTTTTATTGTTGTGTTACTGAAATGTTCAAACGGTCATTTTAATTTTCTGGTTCAATACTGCAGCTGGCCAGAAGATGGCACTCTCTTGCAGTTCATTTTCAGGTGATTTTAAATGTGCTGCTCCATCCTTAGTTCTTTAAAAGAAACAGGATATCAAAAAGAACACAATTATAAAATATAAACATAATATTTTTAATTCTAACAGGGGAAACTTTTTATCCATTTCAATTTCCTTTAAAACTGTTTGTATCACACATTCCCCATAAAAAACATTTGCTTAGTCTTTGGTTAGTCTCTTGCTTTATGTGTATGCAATTAGACTTAATGAACCGCATAATGTTGTTCTGAGGGATGAATTTAGATTTTTTTGCTTTGGCTATAGCTGAATCAAAAGGGGTTAAAATAGTGATCCTGCATTCTTAAATCACGCAGACGGTCAAATCAAGACGGTCGTACCTATCAATCAAAAAGTGCAAATCTCTACCCTGTTGCATGTTCATTTTTGTCAGAATCCATTTTCTACTACTCATAAATCAAAATGTGTCAGGGTATAGGTTGTACAGGTTTGTAATTTGAGATCTTTTGTGAAGGACAAAGTTTTGGTCTAGGCCCCAGTCATTGAAAATAAATCAAGAAAGAGGAGAGTTTATACTGCAAAGGGGACCAATGTACACTGCACAGAGTGGTTGTGAGTGATCATCTGGCAGGATACTGTAGTGCACATACATGCCTGTAGAATAGTACAGTCCAATGTCCCCATGAAAGAAGCATTTAGTACATCTGCAAAACAGTGGGCTGTTGCAACTGAGATCCGGTACTGCTTCTCTAATTCTCCTTGAATGATTACTATGTAAAAAAACATTCCCATTCTATACCTCACCTGTCAAACAACAAAGAAACAAACATATCAAAGCAAAAAGCCTTAAAATATAAATAAAGTACAAACTACATTCAGAGACAGAAACATCAGCCATTTTTAAAATTCCAGTTTATTGTTGACATTTCCCAAATGTACATCAATTGTGAGTATTTTTGTTTTCTTTTCACATTAAGGCACAGGCTAATACAAAAATCAAAAAAGAGAGCTTTGCTTATTTTTATGTTTTTTCCTTTAACATGTATCTTTGACAAAGTCATCACCTCAACAAATCTATCCTCATTCAATATGATAATGTCAGTTGAATCTCTTAACATAGCAGTTTAAGATATACATATATAGTTAAAAAGCTTTTTGCTTAAATTGTTGCTTTTCTTCTTGATTTAGATGAGAAATGTATCCAAATCAGCAAGAACGGCATCTGTAAAGTGTGTGGTATGCTTTGGTAAATGGCAAATGCCACTTGTACCACTAACACCACTAAGTTATCCTGAAGACTAAAGCAACTCGAGCGAAACCTCCGCTTGTCCAGCGAGTAATGAAGTGTCTACCTTTGTCTTTATTTTCCAATGAAGCCTGGGCTTTAAAATAGGACTCCACTGAGACCAAAAACAACCTAAGGGAGACCTTCTCTTCTTATGCATCAAGTAAGGGTTTCACATCAAAAAAGAAGAAATAATTTGAACAGTTGTAACATTGTGCTTTCCCTAAGAGTGTAAAGCAGAGCTCACACACAGAGGGACTCTTCTCAGATGAGCTTTCAGTCTGTGAAGACAGGTCTCCCTGTGTGGGCTGACCGCACAGCCAGTGAGGCGCAGGAGGAAGAGGACCAGCCATTCCGACCAATCGAGTTACTTGGCGCTCGGTTGTAATGAAAACAAGAACCCTGAAGTGGCATATGAGCCAAGATTCGCCGTCTCAATGATTAAGCCCCCTATACATCGAAATGATCAACACGAACATCTTACGCCTAGGTTTATAGCAAGTAACACAGCAGGACTTTTATGAGTGGTGGGAAGGGTGTTCACACATGTAGACCAGCTGTATGTTCTCTGTAGCATGAACTTGCAAGAGTAATCCCCTAACCGTATGTGAACATGTGAAAAACAAGGACACGTCAAAGCAAAGAAAACCTAACAAACAGAAGTAGGCCTGAGTGCACAGTGTGCTGGGCCGACTCCAATGTGTACTCCACAACGGAAGAAGAAAAAGAGACTTGACATGGTGGAAATGGTTTTGTGTTTTCTGAAGTATTGCTGCTCATCTTCATTCATGTCTACCAAAGCCAGCTGTGCAGATGCATCTTTTGTTTCCTGGCCACACTTTCTGCTCATTCTCAATCTAAAACATTTTGGAATGTAAGCTTTGGCAAGCGCAGAATCAATTACCATCTGAACTATAAGCAAGATTCCTCCTTTTTGCTTGCCTTCACTAGGGCATATTTAAATACTTCCTTTTTATCATAATAAAAACATGTAAACATTGCAGTCCAGTTCTAAGCACAGTTAAAACATTAGACGGCAGATTATACTATATGGAATCACCATTGTGCGGTCATACTCATGCAGGGAAAATGATTTGACAACAGGAAAGAAAAAGCGGACATTCATCAGTAGTAATATAATTTAAAAAGGCAAATTTCCAGTTTAACTTAGTAGTGTATATAAGACATCTTTTCTAAAAAGAACAACCCAAAAAGTCAGATCCTTGAGCAGCATTTCTTTAAAGGAGTACGCTGGGATAGACAAAACAGACCAAAAGAAATTAAAACTGGTAAATATTTCAGAGAAAACTAAAAAAGTAACAACAATTATTGCCAAAGTAGGAAGAATCGGGTTTTAAGACTGAATCCATATATAAAATATGGTTGTTTTTTCTCCACTGATTTTCATCAAGTGCAATTTTCTTCTCGTGGTTTGTTTTGGGCCTCAGAGTTTAGAAGGCAACCGCATCCTCTAGCCCCACCCCTTTCCCTCCCCCTCCAGTCACTCTGTGGAACGGGATTGCTGCCTCAGTTACGGGACGGTGATGTGGAAGGGTGACCCGGGGATGTGCTCGTCGCCCCACTTGACAGCCAGGATGTAGTCGCCCCTCTCCTTGACGATGTAGTTGACTGTGTACTGCCTGTTGCCCAGGTGTTTGATGGACACTTCTTCACAGGGTGTAGTGGGGCCGTGCACTCCCACCAACAGCATGTTCTTACCTGGAAGACAAGGCAGCACAGCATCACTCACACTAGGTCTTGTTTTTTTATATGTATTTTACTACATTTTACTTCTAAAACTACACACATACAACTCTTGTGTTCTCTAGTCACAAGATGCTCTCACCAGCTTTACTGCAGTCCACTGAAAAGCTGCTCTTCTGGCCCACGTAAGCCTTGCTCAGGCCTGCTCCTTTGCTGACCACCTTGGTGGCATCGGATGAGAACTTGGGCATGGCGCTGTAGGCGTTGGTGGTGGTGGACTTGGTCACCGACTCCACCATCAAGGTGGATGTCTCGCTGGCATTGCTGACATTGACCAGACGGGGTCCTGAGGCAAGTAAAGACACAAGAAAAGCATGTCAGGGAGCTAAAGTAATCCTCAGCTTAAACAGGGAGGCCTCCCACTAAGCAATGGTCCAGGTAAGAGTAATTGACTGATGCTGACAGATAAAAGCGGTCTCCAGACTTACCAGTTACTTTTGCCTTAAAGGGACTGCCTGCTATATGGTTGGGTCCACCATACTTGATGCCAATCAGGTAGTTGCCTGGGGCCATAGGTGTGTACTGGACCTTGTAGCCTTCAGGACACTCCTGGCACTCCATCTTCACCTTGGAGGGCCCCTCGATGGTGGCGGATAGTGATCCAGGCCCGGCTTTGGTGTTGTTAATAGTGAACTCTGCCTGGGTACCTGCAGTGCCACACATGGTGAAGAAAAAGTATTACAGCAGTACAGCAGAGTGCCCTGGATGGCCTTGTCCCCGCTAGGGTGTATCAGAATTTTTCAAAATTGGGGAAAAATAAAGGGCAACTCTACATTTTACTACTACTTAACAATAATAATAATAATAATAATAATAATAATAATAATAATAATAATAATATCCCTTAATTGCAGAGGAATCATCTTTCTGTAGTACCTTTGATCATGAGTGGAATAAGTCTTGAAACACTTTAAATATTTTGATAAAGTTCCTGTGAGAAAAATAACCATAGGGACATCTCTCTGACACCTGTATAGAGAGAATGATATCTGCCGGTGCTGTGTATGCACTGTGTGTACCCGTGTCCCAATATATGGCTTGTCATCAGTTATTTTGGTTCACAATGAGTGGAAAGTAGGCCTCAGGCTCCATCGCCCAATTTTGTAGACAATGGAGCTCTTTGTGCCTTGTTTTAAAGAGGACCCTGTTTCTGTTGAGCCAGGCATCTGGGTACACTCCCCTGGCTTCCAGTCTGCAGCCCCTGCTATAGCTTGTTCTCATAAGATGAACATCACTAAGCCATCTCCACAAAACAAACAAATGCTCCAGAGTGGAACACATTCTCACTATCTCCTCTGCCAGCTGTGCACGGTCATTGTATTGCAAGTCTGAGTCGGGCCTAATAAATACCCCCCCAGTTTTACGGTTCTATATTTCACAACCGGTGTTTTCACAGTCGTGTTGTTTCGTTTGGAAGGATGTTCGGCTTGTTGTGTTCTTTACTCTGGTGCCCATCAGATTGTATCAACTTTTGAATGATACAGAGCTTTCCTTTTCACTTTGAATAATGTGAAACAACATATATAAAGCACACAATCCCTGCCTGTCTACTTTGACTTGGCTGGTTCTGGCCGTTCCTGTGATTTTTCTATTTGTCCACCAACAGCCATGACTTCAGAACCCTAATATACTGCGATATGATGTCATCTATTATCTTATGATGCATTTTAATTTGTGGGCTTGGGTCAGAGCGAGCTGCCATTGGGAGAGAGAATGGGAGTTTGACTTCTGAGAGAGGCCCAATGCCAATAAAAACACCCTCTGGCCTGTACTAGATATGAAATTCTTAAAACTGCAAAACTATCATTCAAAGTTTGACTTTTGTTGGGCCCTACAGTAAAAAATAAATAAAAAAAAGTTTCAGCTGCAACAGACATGCTTGATTAGAACCTCTTTTGGAAGACAGGTGTGTCTTGTTTGTGCAGGAAAGTTATCTCCACTGCTGGGAATGCCTGTCGTTAGGCCTTTACTGAATGAACAGGTCGCTCTGGCTGCAGCAATCCTTCAGCACTGAGTGTGTGGTGCAGTGTGTGTGCTGTAGGGCTGTGCCGTACCCGTGGTCCCTCTCTCCAGGCCAGCGCCGTACGCTGTGATGAGCCCCGCGTCGCCAGTCTGCCCCGGCTCCCCTACGCGCACCTGGAACGGGCTGCCGGGGATGTGACTCCCGTTGAACTTCACATCGATGGAATGCACACCGTTCTCCCGGGGGATAAAGCGAATGGCGTACTTGTCTGGAGGGAGAGGAAACAGGACAGGCATCAGCACTGGGCACGGTCACGGCAGGGCTCTGGCCTGGCTGCACCAGAGCCAGCTGACTGAAGGCAAGGGTGGAAGCAGTGCTCAGTGTGGGCAAAGTACCCCCACCCCCTCAATTTCTGATTTTCCAATGTTAAGTAATGTTACATTTTGATAAAGTTAAATTAAAAACGGGGTAATCATCTCTAAATATATCTTTATGAGCAGGATGAGTCTTTTGCACATCTCTCCCCACTGTTACAAACGCTGGAGTTGCTGTACAGCTCTTCAGTGCACGGGCTGTAATGAAACAGCAGCAGCAGAGAACAGTACCCCAGTGTTCGATAGCAGCCCCACCTGCTCCCTGGACGAGCACCTGTGACAATCACTTTCTCTGTTCTCTGCCTCTGTGCAAAGAGCAATTATCTTCATGGTGCTGACACTCTGGTATTTTAATGACCACAAAACTTCTAGCCTTGTCAATGTGTTCGATTACATAAAAAAAACAAAAAACAAGGTACCCGTGTACAGGCCGCAGCTGCAGTGCGTGCAGAGAGAAGTGCCGGGCTCAGTGATTAAGGCCCGCGCTGGCGAGACGCAAAGGAGAGGTGACAGCTGCATTCCCCCAGGTGGTGAGGTCTTACCTGGCTCCAGCTCAGACACCACGCACTCCTCCAGAGCTCCAGAGGGGCTGTGGACTTTGGCGTCAATGTTGCCCTGGGCCCCGTTCAGCCTGACCGCAAAGGAGACTGGGTGGTTTACTTTGAGGCCCGACTCCTGAAGACAGTGAACAGGGACAGTTTAGCACATCCTCCCGCACACTTCACTTTCTGAGAGAAAGCACCCGACTATATGGGCCCAGCAGTTTCCCAGGGTTCAGACGCTTACCTTCTGCTTCACATGCACAGGTTATACCCTAAAGTCCTAAAGACCTTATTTGTTTTTGTCTCACGCACTTGCTGCTTCTGGATCTATGCTAGCAGGGCCTGTCACACATAGCCAAAGAAATCCATAAATTAATTCTGAAGCAAATCACTAACATTCAAACCACAGAATTCTTCCATACCACCATGATCTCACCTGTCACCAGCTAAAGCCTAAAGAGGGAGACCCGCCTCGCTTCACAGAGGAACCGTCTACACACAGGAGGGGAAATGACAAGGGCAGGGGGAAAGGGGCTAAAACAGTAATGTCAAACCAGACAAGACATGCTACTTGGCACAGGCAGTGAGGAGGAAACTACAGGGGTTGAGGAATGGGGATGAGACATTGTCTCTCTCTTTCTGCTGTAGCTGGCTGGTTGTTGGGCAGACACAGTTGTTCCTGTTAAAAGCCTTTAAATGAAACACAAGAGAAACATCTGCAGTACCACACGAGCTGATGGATGCACCCCAGCTATTCAAAAGCAAGGTTTGGTTTTATCAGATGACCCCTTGAACCACAGACTGATGCTGCGATACTTTTGTGTACTTGGTTAAGACGAATGTGCTAATAATGCAGCAGAAACACAAGTAAGATTAGTGCCAAACAAGCCAGTCCCTGCACTATCAAACATATTAATATATAAAACTTGCAAGTGTGCTCACAGTCTGTCTGGTTTATACTGATCTTCATTGGATTACTTTGTCATTACTAACTGCCCTAGCAAACTGGTGTATATCTAGACTTTTGGCGATATCTGCAGGAGAGCACTTCTGTGGGTGTAGCCTTTACCTATTTGTGTCTATAACTCCTAATGTGTGACAGTACATTACTGTTTAACTAGCCCATGCCAGCAACAGCAATGGGAGTGGAAACTGCAGAACATGGTGAGGACACAGATCACTGCAGGCCGACCCTGGATGTAAAATTATCTTGACACTTGAGTCATTAACAATGAGGTGGAAAAGAAACATTAAAATGAAAGAGGACCTTCCAAAACCGACCCAAACTGAAACCCGGATAACCTGCAACAGATGCATAAACCAACTACACAGTCAGATTTCTGCATGTTCCCAAGAGCCGAACTATCTTTCCATTTCGTGTTTTTGTTTGCTTTTATTTCATATCATCAAAACACAATTCTCGGGCCTGGTCAGATAGTGAGAGAGAGTGGAGTTGCCCCTGTCAGGAAGCAGCTGTTCCCAGCCAGAAGGCCTTGCATTTTGATAGCTGAGGACCCAGCCTTGTGTGGAGATGTTTCCTTATGCCTCACCTGAAGACTGGCAACAGTGAGCCTGCGGGCATCATCCGATGGCACGGTGACGGGCACCAGGAAGGGGCTGTCAGGAATGTGCTCGTCATTGAATTTCACAGACACCTCATAGTCCCCTAGAGGATATGGGAAAAGGCTTGTCAAAGGGCATCTGGAAAATGGCTGAATTGTAAATGAGGAATGGTACTACATCTGTTCAAATAATTATTTCATATTTCAATTAAATTCAGTATATTTTACTTCATAAAAACAATGCAGGAAACCAAAACAATCAAAGGCTAGAGGTTTACATTTATAGACATTTTAAATGTATAATAAATAGTGTTGAAATATAAAAAAGAAAAGTGGACCTAAATAAAATCCCGACATAAACCTTGATATAATAGGATAACGAGTTCAGCTTAAAACATTTCAAATATACACTTATACAAATATACAAATAAACACAGGACTGGTGCAGTGAAAGGGGTGAGCAGTTTATACCGGGTTCCTGAGCGATGTAGGAGACGCCGCAGGAGCCGTCCTTCCTGTCCTCGAAGGAGATCTCCGCGCGGCTTGGCCCCTCCACGGCGATCGCTAGCCCCCCGGCCCCGGCCTCCCGCGTCCAGATACTGAACTCCGCTACACAAACACAAACAATTCACAAGTCACTCTGAGCTCCACCAGCAAGAGCACTCCATCGCGCTTTCAATTCACAAGTGACTCCTACACCCACAAAAGGGACTGCCATACTAAAAGGAGCATTATAATGTCTATAGTGTGAAACCAATACATCGTGAGAAATCAGTGTGCGAGGGCTCTAGCTGCGATTTCCACGGCGTCAGGGGGGTGAGGTCCACCTCCTTACCTGGAGTGCCAGACTCTGCTTTCACCAGACCTGGGCCACCTGCTCGCACCTTGTGAGCCCCTCCCTCGCCCAGTGGCCCCACGGTGAACTGGAAGGGGCTGCCGGGCACGTGCTGGCCGCGGTACTTCACGCTGACTGTGTGAACACCCATCTCGTGGGGCACGAAGCGCACGCAGTAGGTGTTGTTGCCGGCGGCAACAATCTCGGCCTCTTCCGTCGCCCCTGAAGGGCTGGTGACCTGGGCCGACATGTCATGGATGTCAATTTCTGTAGGAGAGAGGGAAAATAAGTGGGGCATGAATACAATGACAAACCAAAGCGCACCACAACTGTGTAATCGCCAAGCGGTGCAGTTTGTTTCACTGTGATCGGCGTGTGTTGCAGGGAAGGGATTTTGGCGTGGAGAACAGTAAAATGATGTCAGTTTGCATTGGTCTTCCCAAGACCCCGTCCTGTGAAGGCGCAAACCTGATCCGGTTTGAATTCTGTTAACAGACCAGTGGCCTGAAGTCCAACAAATTGTTGCTGCAGCATGTGTATCTCATTGGGTCTGCTATAAATTAAAGAGTTAGCTTGCAATATCTTGCCATGTAGCCATGCAATAAGAGAGCTTAATGCAACTTCCTCTTCTTGCTCCTGTGGGATCCAGGTAAAGAGTTCTCATCAGCTCAAGAAAGCAAAATCAAAGCCATACACCACATTTGCTGATATAAATAGGGCACAGTGACAAACCCTTGCCTTATATTATATAACAGATGGATGGGAAGATGGCACAGAGCATACCTGTAATTATCATAATCCATCACCACAAATTAAAAGTATGTCACTTGACACACATACATATGTGTACAATAGGCGGTTTTCACTTCAATAGGAATTGATAGTAACATTTCAGATTATGACTTGAACCTACAAGACACACGTAATATCTTTCAAGACAACAAAGACATCAAAGGTAACAAAGCCCTAGCACTTTAACTGTATCAACATGAGCAAACGAAGTATCTTGAAAAGGAGGTTGTGAGCTATGACTAATCATTTATGTATGTAAACTTAGGAGTACTAATTTCCTTCAGCTTTATGGAGGGAACAATTGAGCAAAGTTTGGTTTGGTTCAAAGAGGTCACTGACAAATATATATATATTTACTTGAATTACAAATTATCAATCAGACTAGAGATCTAGTCTTTCCTCTGAACCCAGGCTATCACAAATAAATACAGATAAAAGATAGAAATTAAAATTAATTTCAACTCTCACCATGCTAGTAAATGTCTGTGCAAAACAAACAAGTTCCAAGTTAGCCTTGTAAAAGGCATGAAATACACTAGAGAAGTTGCTGCAGATCTCACGCACACACACGCATACACGCACGCAAAGCATGCTGGATTGAAATATGAAAAGGAGCGCATTCTGCCAACCTCATTGTCCACATGCCCAGTGCTTAAAACGCACCCTCCGGCCCCGTGGGCCTTGCCAGGAGGGCAGCGCCAATCCATGTGCCGAACGTTCCACCGACAAACCAGCTGGAGCCCCCCTGGGCGGCCCCCCTGCGCCCACCGCAACACACAGAGCACCTGGACTGATAGAGGCAGCCAGACAGACTCTCCTGAGACAAGGCCAGAAGGAACCAGGTCACTAGAGAGAGAAAGGGAAAGGGACAGGGACAGGGACAGGGACAGGGACAGAGAAGAAAAGCAAGAAAAGAAGGCAGGGACTGGTGTCACAGTGTCTGTCTAACCACAAGGTATAAATATCCCCCTTGCTGAGGTTACTGAAAGACATGTGACTGAAGCACCCAGATATATACTAGAGTGAAAGATTCAATTGCTAGGGTATGACAAACTACATTCGATGGACATCTAAACAAAAAGACGATGGCAAAAGTTACCAGTAGACCCTGTTTCTTTTTTGACAGACTTATACCAGCAGCCCTTTATGAAACAAAGTGGAAGGAGGTACAGGAATGAGACAGTAGTTACTTCAGTACATCTGATCTACTTCTATTCTGCTGGGAGGCTTGGATCATTAGCAACCCGAGGAGCAAGACCTATCTCATAATCTTTAATATGAAGATTTGAGGCACCTGGGATCAATCACTGGTTACTGATCTTAATAACAAGATCTAATAACAAGAGATATTCTAATGATTTAGACATACAGAATACACATTTACGAGGACAGAAAAGTGTGAGTGTGTTGGGGAGGGGGGGCCGGGGGGGAGAAATAGGGGAAAAACTGACAGGCGCCCAGCCATGAAATGAGGAACCTGGTGAGCAGGTTTTAAAATCAAAACCCCTTTGTCACTGCCAAAGTGCCCTTCAGGAAGAGACATCATAGAAACAGGCAGAAAACTCCTGGAGGGGCTGAGATCTCCTCAGGGTGTGTCCAGACTTAATTGCACACAACGCTGACATTGACAAACCACTGACGTGACTGTAGAGAAACAGCTGTGCACCGCTCTAGTAGTCATCTGGGAAATTACAGCGCAGACAAGGTTAAATCTTTCTGCCCCTCAAAAGTTTCTAATGCATTTTGTAGTTTGTATTTGGCTCTCAGTACCATCTGGTTCTACTTATCACTGAGGGAAAAAACACTCTCAAAAGCCATGCCTTGGAAAGCTCCAAGCTTAAAGACTTGAGCAGCGAATGCCATATACTTAGAGGGCTAAATTGTTGACTGCAATTTTGAACATTGTTAGAAGTATTCATTTTAATCATCCAATATACGAGGTTGTAACAGGGCCAGCTTTGTGCCGAAATACGTTTGGGCAAAATAAGTACGGGGATTATGGAATTAAACGGAATCACATGCGATGTCATAAATTATGTTACTGTCAAATTCCATTTATGCAACACCCCAGATATTAAGATAAAGGGGGGGGAAGTATTTGTTTTCTTTTGGCGACCAGAATAAATCATAACAGGATTTATTTTACCGACTTCTTGTTAATGCCTTAAAAAAAAAAAAAAAAAGAGACTGCCAAGACTAAGGGAGAAACACGCAAAGTACTTGGTGGTTACAGAGTTTATATGTAGCAAGGGGTTTTCACCTTCTAGAGTCTGCTTTATAAAACTTGGCCCCCCGCCACTAAGGAAATGAGCTACATATTGTCAGCCCCATCACAGACACCACCTTGAATCAGCTGTCTCATGTGGAGGACAGCCAGTGGGGAACAGCAGGAGAAGAAAGGGTCAGGAAACAAAAGCCAGGTATTGACTGATTTCACCGAGCTTCACGGTAAGGTGGCAGTCCAAGGAAGTCAAGTCAGTTCTGTTTCATACGTAAGTCAGAACTGTCCATCTGGACCTCTGGTCTGCACATGGCGGTCAGGAAGTCTGTCTGGTCAATGGGCAGTGCAGAGACATGGTCGAGTAGATGACAGATTTTGTTGTCAGTACATAAAAAAAAATGTCAAGAACATGCTTATACAGGCTCTTTAATTTTGATGTACATAGATCTAAAGATTTTTGGAAAATGAAGAGGACGTGGATTTAAAACAGGGCCAAGTTTTTTTTTTTTTTGTTCTTTTCCTTGGCTGTTAAAACCATATAGCAGAATTTTAGTACATTACAAAAACAGGCAGCTGTATCAGAGTAGTAAATTCACTAAAGAGATGGGAGTGCTTGTGTTAACAAGTTATAGTAAAATTATTTCCTCACCAGTAAGACAATTTTTTTCATGTCCAAACAATGGAGAATAGGCCCTATGAAAGCAAATAGTCTAGTGTTGTGCCACTGTGACCATCACCATCACTGTGGTCCAGTATTCCTTACCTGGGATCTTAAGGTTGAGGTCACAGACGCTCCCCACAGTGGCGATGGAAGCTGCTCTCTGCTTGCGTGTGATGCTCTCCCGAATGCGACCCTCGCCAGCCACCTTCACCGTGAACGGGCTCCCTGGAAACAGTTTACAGCATCACACAGAGGGACAAGGCCTGCCATCATTTTCTTACATTTTCCTGTATGTTTATAACACATTGGCGTCTGCTGAATAGACTATAATTATAACGGGTTGGCAGTGACGGCCTTGTCCGCAGAAATGTCAGTTGTGTGCAATGAAATGAACTCTAGTAATCTTTCATCTGCAAGAACACTGCATGTAAGTGGCAGCGCAGTCTGCCAACTGACTCTTGGGTGACGTTTCAATGACGGTTTGGCTGTCCTGTGTCATACCTGGAACATGTTCTTCTGCAAACCTAATGGACACAATGTAGATGCCAGGCTCTGTAGGGCTGTAGGAGACCCCACATGTTCCATCCTCCAAGTCTTCTGTCTGAATGTCCACCTTGCTGGGTCCTTCAATGGAGAGCGCAAGCCCACCATAGCCTATGGTGAAATATAAGCACCTATAAGTAAACACAGTCCCAAAGAGCCTTTTTAAAGGTTTTTTCGATGCAGTGTCAAATTTGTTGCCTTTTTAGAGAATCCACAGCAATTGCAACTCAAATCCCCGGACTGTGATCAAAATCGACACAATAGCCAATTTCACTTGTCTTTGCAAGATACATCTCTGAGATTTTACAGTTACTGTGGGACAGCTTTCATGATTACCCCGCATCAACATGCCTGCGTGCATCTGTGTGTGCAGTCGTTGGTAGAATCTCATGCTGTTCAGGACAGTTGACATTGTCAGGTTATTAAAGTTGCAGAAAATCGATGCCACACGAGCACCTGGCCGATAAGACTAGGAGGGTACTTTTCTAGCTGGATGGAGATGTAGTCACTTGAGCCATGTAAAACTTTGTCTGTTCCATAAAGAAATTAATTTAGGGATTGCATTCCTGCAGTACCACAGGCTGGAATTGGACTGGGCTTTTAATAGATGCAGAGATGTTTGTGCTGGTGTGACTAAATGTCCTTGAAACTCCTTTTGTAACACTGATACTGTGATTGCTGTATGTGAGGTGTCTGACCGCTGGAATTATAACATTTGAATTACAGACATAAAAAAGCCAAGCACCGTTCTATAAAGAAGCTTGTTTATGAATTTAGAGAAGCATTTCTATGGTCATGTACGTTAAAACTTAATGGAATGCAATTAATGACATTTTGCTCCCAATTCTAGATGGACGAGTAGCAGTCGTGTTTTGAAAAAAAAAAAGTGACATTATTTTAGTCTACTATAAATATGGTGGTAGACAGCCTAACTATTTTTCACAACTTCATTGGAGCCAGCCCTGAGGACTAATAGTAATATGAAAGGCTAAAAAAACACTATCTCGAATGACCATAAACTGCCAGACACACTGGCAGAAAACATTAATTTAACACCTTAGTAAATGGCTGTATTATAAAGCCCCTGGGACAAATGCGATTAGAGTAAAAAACACGAAACCCATTTTAACAGAATCATTTTCACAAAATTGTAATTCGCAGGGGGTTTTACTGGTGATTTGTTATAATGTAGTTAATTTTAATGTAAATTGTAATATTCCAAATTGTAGGCTTACAGGAAACCACAGATAAATGCGGTGGAAACTCAGTGGTGAATGAATATATACAGTTAGGTCTATAAATATTTGGACAGTGACACAATGCCTTCAGTTTTGCCTTAGAAATCAAAACAAACCAATCAGAGAGAGAGCAAAAACATCAAGAGAAGACTTCACCAGTGTAAATTTTACCACAAAATGTAAACAGGAAACAGGAAGACCAGATTAGAGTTTGCCAAAAAACATCTAAAGAACCCTGTACAGTTCTGGAACAACATCCTATGAACAGATGAGACAAAGATCAACTTGTACCAGAATGATGGGAAGAGAAGAGAAGAACTGGTTCCCTTGTATTTATTGATGATATGACTGCTGACAAAAGCAGCAGGATGAATTCTGAAGTGTTTAGGGCTATATTATCTGCTCAGATTCAGCCAAATGCTCCAAAAAACTCATTGGACGGTGCTTCACAGTGCAGATGGATAATGACCTGAAGCATACTGCGAAAGCAACCCAAGACTTTAAGGTGAAGAAGTGGAATGTTCTGCAATGGCCAAGTCAATTACCTGACCTGAATCCAATTGAGCAGCATTTCACTTACTGAAGGCAAAACACCTCAAGAACAAGCAGGAACTAAAGACAGCTGCAGTGCAGGCCTGGCAGAGCATCACCAGGAAAGAAACCCAGCATCTGGTGATGTCTATGGGTTCCAGACTTCAGGCAGTCATTTACTGCAAAGGATTTGCAACCAAGTATTGAAACTCAATTTAATTAATGATTATGTTAGTTTGTCCAAATACTTTTGAGCCCTTGCAGAGGCCATCACTCTCCTAAGATCTGCTGTGCTGTGAATATTGGCTTATGACCTTAAACATACTTTGCTCTGTAAATCATACTTAAATACCTGTAATAATGATCTCATTCTGTGTTGCCCATTTCTCTGAATGCATCACTCCCAACACCTAGGACCTAAGCCACTATTTTTATAATAAAGAGCTATTCATGATGAGGCTGCATTCTTCAAAATGATTCTGTGATACTGGGCATCACTGCTACACGAGCAGACCATTGAAATTGGTCCATAATTACCTTTACTTAAAATCATAAACCGACACACCGTCCCAGTATTTAATATCCTCTTCTACAGTCACACAGCGGTTAAGCTGACCTGCGTCCCGGGTGTCCACTGTGAAGTCCGACATCTCAAAGGTATGTCCCTCCACCAGTCCCTGGCCGTACGCTTTCACCTTGCTGGCGTCTCCAATCTCGGACTGCACCACCATGATGGTAATGGGGCTGTTGGCCACATGTCGGCCATTCTTCTTGATGCTGACAAGGTGCTCCCCAACTTCTCGAGGGATAAAAGAAATACCTGTGGGCCAAATGAAACTGTTTTAGGCAAAATATCCTTTTTGGGTCCTATTACATCTCGCAAAACAAAAGCTTTATCAAATAAATTAGAAAAAAGACACGTGAGAGAGTATAGTTCCTAGGGCACGAACAAGACTGCTTTTAGAGCTTTTTACTTTGAACTAAAGCACTGCAAATCACCTGGTACCTTGATTAGTTGGATATCACTGTTCAGATATAACATTAAATAGGGACCGTTAAATCAAATAGTCCCTCTAAACTGCAGTCAAATCTCAACACTGCCCGGCCCTCTCTCACCGATGTGGTTGTTGGGCTGTCTCTTCAGCAGGCAGGGCTCATCTCGGCCTGACGGGGACTTGATGCTGGCAGTGAGCAGGCTAAGGTCAGTCTCATTGATGTCCAGAGAGAAATCTGCAGCGGAGCCCAGCTTCACCTGCGACCGTCTCCTGTTGTCCTCTACAAAAACAGCAGAGTATTGTATTAACAAACATGGTATAACCTGTTACTCTTCCAAGACACAGTGAGAGAGTGCAATTGCACCATGCCCCCTTCCAGACATCAGGGTGCTCACCTGTGATTCTGGCAGTGAAGGGGCTCCCGGAGATGTGCTTGTCGTTGTAGCGTACCAGGATGTTGTAGTCCCCTGGTAGGGTGGGCAGGTAGGTGACTGTGCAGGTGCCATCCTTGTTGTCGGTGCAGCTGATCTCTGCTTTGGATGGACCCTCAATGGCCAAGTCCAGACCACCTGTCACAGCAACCACATCACAAATCAACCACTCAACGCGCTGACACTAAGATGCACCATAGATCAAAAGCATACTTATTAGACTCCTAGAGACAAGCTTTTTCTCAAAATTCCTATTGTAATACCTCTGATTTGATTCAACCCTAAGTTCGTAGCCATGTAACTGAACACACTTCCCTGGTCTCTAGAAGGTAATGGAAAATCAAAGCCTCTGGATTCTGTGAATTTCATTCTTTTTTTTTTTGTTTCAGTTGCCAATTGGCCACACAGTTTGAAAATGTGGTGCTTACCTTCGGCAGCATCCTCCGTGTAGATGGTGAAGGTGGCTGTCTTGTTGGCAATGCCATACACCAGGCCTGGGCCATAGGCTGTAACACTCGGGCTGTTAGCATGGTTCACGTAGAACTGAAGTGGGCTCTCTGGAAGCACAAGAGCAATAGACACCGCTTCAGAAACACAGGACTGGTCAACAGAATTAACATCAGTCTCCCACATAGTGAAAGATGCTCAAGAGTCAGAGTTTCCCCAGTGTTACCTAAAAACACAGCACTAACCAATGAGGTAAAATGCATTCACATTTTAATTTACGGTCCAACTATAAAACCTCTCGTGTGGTATGCAATTTTAGTTTTGACCTGTTGAATCCTGATCAACAAGGACTCAAATAAATGCCTTCATAGTGGGTTTTAAACTTTACTAAGAGGTCCTTTTGTTCAACCAATGCCAATGCGTTTGGATTACAGAACTCCTACAGATTTTTCAATTTAGTTTAAACCTGAAACCCTGCAAACAATCATAGCAACTGCACTTTGTATTTAGAATGCCTAGCACAAGAAAAGTAAGTGGCCAAACAACCAACCAGTGAAGATTTTAAACTTATAATAAAGATATAGAATCAGTGTAAAGCATGCACACACACTAAATGTAGGAAACAGAATTTCTATTTATACAATTACTTTTTAATCACAATACTGGCCTTGGGTTTTCGAGATATGATTAAAAGGCATACCACTTTTATAACACATACTGCAGCTGCTATACCAGTCTGAGGCACATATTAAGATCCCCAGCCATCTAATTTTCTTTGATTCCGTCTAACTTTCCTAGCCACATCATAAGAATCCCTATCAGTCAGTGTGGTCTTTCAAATGAAAGGTTTGAGTCACAGCTGTCTGGTCTCCTGACAAAGGCTTCCCATCTAAAAGGAATTTAATATATTACTGCTGCATTTCTGATCTGAGAGGTGAATGAAGAGGAAGCAAAAAAAAAAATTTTTTAAAGGGATCTTGGGTCTGAGTTAAAATGGCCCAGTCATGTCTGTGCTTCGATAACGTGAGAAAAAACCCCAAAGCTGAGCAAGTACTGGCATGAGCATCAACTCCTAAAAACTTTAGTCAAAGGAATTACAGCCTCAAATTCCTATCCTGATGTCATACAGGAATTTTCTTTCATCACCCCACAAACTTTTTTCTCTCTTGTATTTAAACAAAACTCAAAGCCATATCGTCGACGTCTGCTACTATTCCCCACCTACAACCCAGCCTCAGGGAAGCTTCACCATGGAGGTCAGATAACTCTCTGGATCAAAAAGCTTCATCCTTTTTCTCTATGGCTGATCACAGACAGTGTGGTGGAGACAGCACTGAAAACAATCCTCAAAATTATGTTCAGTTCATACTAATTGTCAAGTTTGATAGAAATGAGCCAACACTTTCACCTTTCCATTTTAACTTTGTAACTCAGAGAGATTGGTTCTGTCCTTGTCCTTTGTGCCATAAATGGTGGCACATTTCTTTGTTAATGGTTTGGTCCTGAAATTGTAAGACCACATATCAATTTGAATGGTCCCTACTGGGACTGATTGCATCAGTGGAGAAAGTAAATCAGTCTATGTTTTCCAGTTCCTTAAAGTGGTTCACCAAAACTTTAATTTCGGCCAACAAGACTCCAAGCCAAGGCTAGCTCCTTCATGTACATTGGTAGCACAGGTGGGTTGTTGCAATTCATCACCTATCCCAAAAGACTCAAATCTCAAAGCCAATAAACACAATCCAAAGTTGTTCTTAACGCCCTCCAACACAAAGCCTGATCAGTGAAGGAGCACTGACCTGGGATGTGGATGCCATTGTACTTGATGTGCATCTCATGCTGGCCGGCCTCGGTGGGGGCGAACTTCACAGTGACGGTGCCGTCCTTGTTGTCAAGAATCTCGGGCTGGGTGGTCTTTCCAGACGGCATGTGGACTTCGCCTAAGGAGAGCAACAAGATCCCTATTATTTGTCGTGGTAGGCAAAGCAGAGTTGGTTACTTGGTAAATATTTTATGGATCCTCGATGGCAATAACTCCATTACAATGAGACCAGCTCTGAATAGCAGAAGTGAGAAGCTCTGTGGGGTCTGTGGACTGAGCATCTAAACAGAGTTAAAAACTATTTTCCATGAACATTGCCCTGTATTCAGTTCTGACGATCAAGCAAACAGTGGAAACCCAGAAGTAGACTCAAACCATACCTGTGATTTCACCTTTCCTGAAGGCGAAGGGGATGACCATATCGAAAGGTCGGAATCCCGTCCCATTCATGCTGTTGACTGGGACATACGCTCCGTCTGTCACCTGCCAACCAAGGTGCAACAGAGAGGGGTCACACTAGTGAATTACTGTGGCCCCATGAATACCCTTTCCACAGATCCTGCTCTTTTTCTAACCCGTTTACAAAACAGAAGATGTCTGGGTAATAAAACGAGAGCAGTGCAGGCTGCAACCAAGCTAGACATTGTCTTTGGTACAGATCGATGAATGGGAAAGAGGGATACCAAAGAGGAGAGGGTGAGAGGGGATTGTGCGAGTCAGTCACAGGGGAGACAAGAGGCAGACGAGAAGCAGCTAGAGGACACAAATCAGTGTGTCTCCACCTGGAAAAGCAAGTGTCTCAGCATCCTGGAACGGAAAAACAAAACGCCTGTAACCAAGCAAGTCAGCTGGAAACACAAAGGAATGAGTGATTGGTGCGCTGAGGTCAGGCGGCAGGATCCTCTGAGGCTACCCTTCACTTGCACAGGACAGAATCTCTCACAGGGCCAAGTGCGTTCAAACGTGCATGTCTTTTTCCTGTGCAACCTTAAACATGCGGTGTCCTTCAGCCACTCTGTTAGATCAGCGTGGTGCTTCACAGTTTGGGAACGCTTGTGAATGTTGTAACGCAGGACCGAGGGGTAAATGTGTAATTGAGGGTTGTGGAATTGGAATCTGAATAAATATTTAAATCCCTCCACATTTCTCCCTTCAGTGAAATGCACTTGTAGACATGTGGTGGTACCTTGGTACTCCCTCCAGGGCACAGCTAAGACACAAAAAATGCAACTATATATGCATCTCTCTCATTATATATATATCACACACACACACATATATATATATATATATACACATGCATATATACGCATGCACATGCACGGAATGTGCACAGTGGTCTACTCTCTTACCTCATATCCCTCATATGGCTGCCTTATGGCCTCTCTTTCAATTTTTATTTCTTTAATATAATTTCTGCTTCAAAACAAATCAATTCATTTTGGACAGCAGGTTCCAAAATGAAAAAAGTACTAAGAATGATGGAACATTTAGGAATGAAAAATAACAAATTTGAATGTCATGAGGTGAGGAGGATGATGTTAACAAGAGCAGATCAAATTAGTGCAAAACAAAGATTTTAGATGAGAATCCTTCCAATCCAGGGCTAAATAGTTCAGAGGAAAAAAAAGAAAAGGAAAAGGTAATTTTCTTCAGGTATACGTGTCTATATTTTTGTACAAAATGTACATGTATACATATTAAAACAGGGAAAATCTGCAGAGTTTATTTGATAGGAGAAAATAGATGCAGTAAGGAAATAATCACTTAAAAAAAAAAATGGTATCAGGGACAGAAATCATAGAAAGAATGGATCTGGCCCATGAAGGTTTGAAGAAGTCTTCCAAATTCACAAGCTGTGTGAATATCAAGAGACAGAGAGAAAGAGAGAGAGAGAGAGAGAGATTGGGAGGGAGGAGGGAGTGTGGAAGCTGTCTGTACCCAGGGCTGGAAGCCGGGGGGGCAGGCTCCAGGGTTGGCCTGCTGCTGCTGGACACTCTGCTGCTGCACCAGAGGAACCTCATCTGTTGCCTGGAGAAGGATACCGCAGGTTACTCCAACTGAGGCCCTGTGCTCTGCCACGCATAGCCTGGAGACTGGGTGCCCAGCTCACACATACAGACACCCATACATACATCCACTTATCAGCAGCACGTACTTAACAGAGGTAGAAATTTGACAAACCTAGATCTTTGCTGGACATCTTCAGAAAACAGATGTACCCTGAGGGGTTTGTCCAAAACATAGAGCTTAGTAAAGATACAGCGTCTTGTAAAAGTGTCTTGTATTTTGTTGTTTTCTACCCACATTGAACTGTGTATTTTTGAAATTGGATACTCATAAGATCTCAACTTCTACAGTTCCCATTAATAATTAAACATGCAAATCAAATGTTACTTCCTCTCAAAGGTTTACTGAAAGCTTCTCCATTCTCATTTGAAGAAGTAAAGTATAATATCTCTCACCATCACTTTGAATGGGCTCCTGGGAACATTCTCTCCGCCAAAGCGCACATAAATGCCATACGTCCCTGGCTTGGGGGCAGTGTAGAATATATCAAAGGTCCCGTTTTCATTCTCAATGACGTCCGCTTCCACTTCTGTCCCTTCGGGGGTGACCACCACACAGGACACCTTCCCCTTCCCAGCACCTTTTGTGTTCACCACAAAACCGACTTCCTCTCCAATGCCAATGGTAGGGCCAAGACCAGGACCTGAGGGGCAAATAGAGGGGTTCATAAAGAAAAAACACGCTGGGCTTTTCTGCATGACTTTTTTTTTTTTTTTTTTTTTTTTTAATAAGATATACAACTTATGAGCCTGTTGGCAATATATTCATTTAAAATATGTTCAATATGCACTGAAATGAGAAGGGAGACCAGGTCACTTGCCTGACACTGTGCACTTGCTGGCATCGCCTGTGGTAGCGGCTCGCACTCGGTAGGGTGAAGTGGGGATTTCATCTCCTCCGTATTTGATGATGATGGTGTAGCGGCCAGCCTTGTCAGGGACATAGGAGACCTTATAGGTGCCATCCTTGTTGTCGTGGATGCTGGCTTTCTTTGGCTTGCCTTCTTGGTCCTAAAAGATTAAATAACAGTCACTCTGGGATATTGCCACTTGAATCCAGTGGCAACTGCAGGGACATAAAGAGTAATAGGAATAGGTACATATTCTACTCGGTGAGATTGCCAAAGTAGTTCTGCTTGGAGCTGAGCTTCAGTAGGAAGGAACGGGGAAGCTGCTGATCATGTGTGAATTACAATAGATTTGTAATAGCTTTGTTTTCATCCAATACCCAACTGTGGAATGAAATGAATAAGAAGCACTCATTTTTCACAATGGGGTGACTTCACACAGATGCCAATTTGAGGATTTTGTTTATTGGTCCCCAAGCGAGTGCCAATTCATCACATATCTGGAAGCCCTATTGCAGTTTTATTTATTCCAGACCCATCATCTTGTTGATCAAATGCTTGCAGACTTCTCCTTGGCTGTGGTTTAAGCTTCTAAACAGGCAAATGAGAGAACCTGATTAGGCTGTTGAAAGGAATAAGTATCTTACCACAACTCTGATACAGTTCAAATTCAATACCAAGAGAAGTTTACACTGCTTGCAGCTACGTGTGCTGAGGTTCCCAGTGATAAACTTACTTAATCCCCTTCACCCATTTATCAAGTGTGACAGATGGGAGAGAAAGAAAAAAAAAAAAAAAAAAAAAGGTTAATGGCTGAAATGTCACTGCTGATGTACACTCACCTAAAGGATTATTAGGAACACCATACTAATACTGTGTTTGACCCCCTTTCGCCTTCAGAACTGCCTTAATTCTACATGGCATTGATTCAACAAGGTGCTGAAAGCATTCTTTAGAAATGTTGGCCCATATTGATAGGATAGCATCTTGCAGTTGATGGAGATTTGTGGGATGCACATCCAGGGCACGAAGCTCCCGTTCCACCACATCCCAAAGATACTCTATTGGGTTGAGATCTGGTGACTGTGGGGGCCAGTTTAGTACAGTGAACTCATTGTCATGTTCAAGAAACCAATTTGAAATGATTCGACCTTTGTGACATGGTACATTATCCTGCTGGAAGTAGCCATCAGAGGATGGGTACATGGTGGTCATAAAGGGATGGACATGGTCAGAAACAATGCTCAGGTAGGCCGTGGCATTTAAACGATGCCCAATTGGCACTAAGGGGCCTAAAGTGTGCCAAGAAAACATCCCCCACACCATTACACCACCACCACCAGCCTGCACAGTGGTAACAAGGCATGATGGATCCATGTTCTCATTCTGTTTACACCAAATTCTGACTCTACCATCTGAATGTCTCAACAGAAATCGAGACTCATCAGACCAGCAACATTTTTCCAGTCTTCAACTGTCCAATTTTGGTGAGCTTGTGCAAATTGTAGCCTCTTTTTCCTATTTGTAGTGGAGATGAGTGGTACCCGGTGGAGTCTTCTGCTGTTGTAGCCCATCCGCCTCAAGGTTGTACGTGTTGTGGCTTCACAAATGCTTTGCTGCATACCTCGGTTGTAACGAGTGGTTATTTCAGTCAAAGTTGCTCTTCTATCAGCTTGAATCAGTCGGCCCATTCTCCTCTGACCTCTAGCATCTACAAGGCATTTTCGCCCACAGGACTGCCGCATACTGGATGTTTTTCCCTTTTCACACCATTCTTTGTAAACCCTAGAAATGGTTGTGCGTGAAAATCCCAGTAACTGAGCAGATTGTGAAATACTCAGACCGGCCCGTCTGGCACCAACAACCATGCCACGCTCAAAATTGCTTAAATCACCTTTCTTTCCCATTCAGACATTCAGTTTGGAGTTCAGGAGTTGTCTTGACCAGGACCACACCCCTAAATGCATTGAAGCAACTGCCATGTGATTGGTTGGTTAGATAATTGCATTAATGAGAAATTGAACAGGTGTTCCTAATAATCCTTTAGGTGAGTGTATGTATCCCTGAAATTAAAAAAACACTTAAATGACTACACTCAGAGGCTCTTCCTGCACCCACTCACAGTAATGAGCACTGACAGCTGGCCCTCCCCAGCATCCTTGGCGTCAATGGTGAACTCCACAGGCAGGCTGGCAGGCAGGCCAGTGGTCAGGCCGGGCCCACTTGCCCGCACTTTACTGGCATCATGAGTGGGCAGCACTCTGAATTTAAAGGGACTGCAAAAGAGCAACATATAGATGTGGGTTTAGGTGTCTTTACATGCTTCAATACATGTATTGAATTTCAGCAGCCAAGCAAACAATAACTTCACTGAGGTCACTATTTCCCATCTCTAGTCCTGAGCACCCCATAATGGCCCTGGTCTTCAACTAAAAAAAAACACCTGGTGCTTCTTCAACTGTTTGCTGTTCTACACTGGATTGAAACACTACACAAATCAGTTTGGGACTTGTGTGTATCACTAGCAACTCAGAACAGACATATTAGGCAATGCAAAATCCTTATTAATTGGTTAGACTGCAGATGTTAATTGTGAATTGTGAATTAATTGTAGGTTGGGCAGGTGTACGGAATAAAAAAAAAAAAGGCCAAAGTATGTTGTGAATCCAAGATTATTCAAAATGGAGATCAACCAGTCCTTACTGTATTTGACCTTGCTCTTACCTGCGAGGGATGTCCACGTCGGCATATTTGACGGCCACAGAGTAAGGACCCTCTGTGGAAGGAGTGTAGGCCACAGTGTGGGTCCCGTCACCATTGTCAGTGACTTCCACTGGCTCAGCCACACCTGGACATAAGCACAACACACTGGCCATTAATATGCTCTCTGAATACAAGGGCCGTTGGACAAGGCAGACAGATCTCTCTGGTATGAAGAAGAGTTAAACATTAAATTGTATGTCAGCTGAGGTAAAGACGAATTACTTTAAACAACAGGAATGCCACCAGAGTGAAGCATTGTTTCCTCAGCCCCTTTGAAACGACAATAAAGGCAATAAATAACTTTTTCATGGCACTCTCCCAACTGCTTTCCACCACTTTCATAAGCAACATTAAAATTTGACAATAATAACCCATCTGTACTATTTTCTGTCAAATGTTGAAAACAGAGGGATGAGTATGTAATTGAACATGAAACTCCATCACTGAGGCAATGGAAAGTCATTCTATTCAGAATTTGGTTCTGTTCATGTTATTTGTTTTTACACTAAGCCAAACTGCTTAAGTAATCAGAGGACCCTGCAGCCTTCAAGGACTGGACTCTAATAGTGCATTTTACATGTAATGTTTCAATTTAAAAGCCATACGCAATAATACATTAAGTAAATTAAACTCACCACTGATGATCAAAACAATTTTAATTATAAAAATCAATGTCTGAACACATGCATGCAATAGTACTGAAAATATTGACTGATTGACACCTCTGATTTGATGATGACATTAAAAAACACACAATCAAACCCTCCAACAAAAAGCATATTCTGTGCAAATGCAAATTAGAAGAACAAAAAAAAAAGCTTTGGTTTTCAAA
Source organism: Amia ocellicauda (assembly GCF_036373705.1). Classification (NCBI taxonomy): domain Eukaryota; kingdom Metazoa; phylum Chordata; class Actinopteri; order Amiiformes; family Amiidae; genus Amia; species Amia ocellicauda. Next base: position 12,977,018 of record NC_089852.1, read on the forward strand.
TAACTCAAAGGACTTCTAACACTTAAACCATACAATTGTTAAATAAATTGAGATTTGCAAATTACATTTTTTTATGTCAGGCTTTAAAATAACTCATGACTGCTTATGTTCCTAACCAGATACTGCATAAGACTTAACTGTATTACAACAGGACTTATTATAATCCTTAAGCCCCTTATTAAAAACTCCAGACGTTCTCTCAAGGTATATGTGTGTGAGTGTGGTGGAGATGGAGGTGGGGGGCGGGGAGTAATTGTCTCTGTATTAAAATAATTCAATTACAGAGGCAAGGAATTCATGAGAGGATAATTGAATGATTTGGATAAACGACATTATTATCTACTGTTTTAGTATTGCTCTCTCTAACAACACACACTGCTTTTGTTAACAGGACCTTCCTCCAATTTGTCACAATGTCACTTTCTCAGTTCTGGACCTTTGCCAAGGAGATCAAATCCTACTCTTAACAGACAACACAACTGGGGAAGAGCTTGATTTTCACCGCCTGTGCCCTTCCAACCTCTCTCTCTTCTCCAGGCTTCCTCCTGAGGTATTCATAGGTTCCCCATTGCCTTTCCGCAGTGGGTGCACATTCAGGAGAAGTGGGACTGAAAAATCCCTTTCACTTGGGAGCTGAGATAGATTTGAACTCTGATATGAGAAGCATCCTAAATCTGCTCACCCTCCTCAATGTTAATATTAATATTAGATCCGGCTTTTGATATAACATGAATACAGCTTAGTAAAGACACAGAATATGAATACCACTGAATGTGGATATTAAAGATGGCAACAGTGGTTCTACAGTAAATGTGTCAGTATGCTTCTGGACTAGTATTCCCCAGAACTCAGTCAGTGATATTGGGCTGAGTTATGTCCTACTGTACGATTTACCTTCCTTGAGGTGTGTTTTGGTGTTGAAAAGGTAGCGTGAGGATCCCCTGATTGTTGCCCTCAGTAGTGTGAAGCTGAAAGAGGACTGCAGCGGCAGAAGAGCCGAGCCGAGGAAAGAACCCTAACTCATGCAGGCAGCCTGTGCCAGAAGAAAGTTTGGAAATCATCTGCAGCTGTGTTTGCACCTAGACTAACCAAAGCCATTTTAACCTTATGAAAATACAGTATTAGTGAGCTTGTGCGTGTGCATATGTTTGTGTGTGTGGATTACCCTCTCATGATAGTTTACTGGTCCAAGGTCTTTTGAAGATTTTGAAGATCCTTACCTATGTGTCAGTATTTTGTTTTTGTCATCCAAATTTACCAGAAAATGTCATCGGGTGCAAGTAAAAAAAATAATAATAATAATATACCTAGGTGTCAATCTTTTGAGAAATTGCCCCTTTACTACTGAATTACATCAGTTACAACTAACAATACAGCTTCAACCTGCATTGTCTGTGTGATTGCAAGGGCAGCTCTGTTCCTTTAAAAAAATATATAATTAGGAATGTGACGAAAGATGCTTTCAAAAATTATTATATTTTTCCACCTTGTATGTTTGACACCTTGAAAAAGTCAAGTGTCATCTTGTTAAAGTTTACGTCTACAGACATATTTCAAAAATATATTGAATGAGTTTAAGGGGACTTTCAAGCAAAGTGTAGGCACAAGCATGCAGTATATTTTCATAAGGTAAACTTTGAGCTACTCAAAGCATAGTGTGGACTTTGGAGTTCCCCTCCACCCACTGTGAGTTCTGTGTCCTGTCATTCTGGAAAGCCTTAGAGCTCAGTGCTAGCTGCGAACCTGTACCCGCGTTGTCACCCTTGGGCTCGAGCTTAAAGAGATCCGTAAAGGCTTTCAGGTGACTGCGCCACGGCTGGGAGTCCATCTGGTCCGCTACAACAGAAAACTAACTGTCACAGGAAAGAGGTAAGGACCAGAGTCTATAATTCCCCCATTAACCACACTTCGGTGCCCTGGTTCAGCAGCCTCATCCACCACCTCTTGCAAGCTCTTATCAAAGGCCAGGTTTTAGACTATTTATTTGGACTATTTTCCCACTGACGAAAAATGCTTCAAATGCCGACAGATACTTCACAAGGTCAATTATGCAATTCCTTAAATGTATGTATGGAATTCCATGAATCAACCGACCACTATTGGAGGTTAATGTTAATCAAATGTCAGTTGACCTTTAATGCCACCATTATTGATCCAGACATTTTATTAGCTTTCCTTCAGCAGGGATACATTTCACAACAACTCAGGTAAATGTGAAATCCGTGTGTGCCCTGTGGTACAGACCTTTGGGGGCCAGCACGGCGACTGAGAGGGGGGCCACGCCAGCCTTGCTGCAGTCCACGGTGAATTGTTGAGGGATTTTGGCTCGGACCGCCGTGCCCAGGCCTGGCCCTGTAATCTTCACCTTGCTGGGGTCTACAATATCCTTCACTGGCACCTTGAAGGGGCTTCCTGCAGGGCACACAACAACAGGGTCAGTCAGCTTCAGCCAGCAAAAAACAGATCCTTGGTCCCCCTTCTCAGTGGAAGAACCTAATTTCAACTTTCTAGAATCACAGTGTAAAAGTATGTGCACAGTTTATAAAGCACAATAATATTACAAAATTAAAATTCTCTGCTTTGTGAACAGCAAGACACATCCATGTAACCATTACTGAGCATCACCTTTAGGAATTCTGTGGCCCATGACAGTTGCTTTCTTGGTTGAATTTTAAGTCCTCATGAGTAAGAAAAGTACACAAGACCATAGGAAATGACAACCACAAGCACTCAAATTGCATTCCTTCCCAATCCATCGGCCCAGGAGGGAAACCCCAGATATGGCTGTTCCACTGAGATCACATCTTTCATTAAAAAAAAAAAAAAAAAAAAAAACAGAAGCTGGAATTTGTTAGGGACCTTAGTATGGATCTTTAGTTCAGAAAGAACACAAATTAATCTTCACCATGTGTACTTTCAAAAAGAAAACCTACAATAGATGGATGTCTCACCACTGTATTGGGAGGCTTCAAAGGCCAAATCCATTCTCAGTAACAGCAGTTAGGGCTGCAGACTCAGCAGTTTGTTTTTGTCTTGCTGTTCTGACTCTTCAACCGTGGCCTACCTGGTATGTGTTGTCCTCCATAAGTGATGTTGACGTCATACAGTCCAGGGACATAGGGCGTGTATTCCACATTGCAGCTGCCGTCTTTGTTGTCTTTGCAGGACATCTTGGACTCAGAAGGTCCCTCCACAGTGATGCCCAAGCCTCCTATGCCTGCTCCTCTGTGGACACAAGACCAGTATTTCAATCATGGGAAGAACAATGGCAAAGCTTTGAGAGCTGTTATGGATGTCAGAGTTGCACTGTCTGAGTCTGAAAGACCCCCCTCCCAGCCCAGGGGGTTACTTTAAATTTGCAGATTTGTTTTTAATAGTCTGGTAGGGCACAATGAAATAAGGTCCCAGAACACACAAGTGTAAAAACAAATGATAAGGTACTGCTATGCTAAAATGCCTGGAATGGGTGGGCAACATTATACTGTGTAATATAAAATGTTAATGTTAAAATGTTAATCTGTGTCTGAGAAGCAACTGGTCAATGATCCCTTAGAAAGGGCAGTATAAATCTACAATCCATGGGAGTTGAATGCAGCAGCTGTGGAAGGTGAAGCACAGTGATCGGACAGGCTCACCTGGTGACAATAGAGAACTTGTTGGGCTGCTCTGTCAGGGCCTCCTTGAGCCCAGGGCCCTTGGCCAGCACCCGAGAGGGGTCACAGCCCTCCTTCACATCCACCTGAAAGGGGCTCTTGGGCACAGGGACATCATCGTACAGCACTTCAACACTGTGCAGCCCTGATATAAAACACGGCAAAACTGAGTCACTAGACAGAACAGCAAGACACACAACTCTACACTAACATAGTATCACTGTACCCCAGTGATGAGGCAGGTTAAATGCAATTTGAATGTGATGAAATTCACAGTGGACAGGTGATGTATTCATGGACTTGACTGTACAGCACATGACCCATCACACATAGAACTAGAAAATTGTGATTATAAGCTATTATATCCCTCCTCAGAGCGGGCTGTGAATCTGTCCTCTTTAAAACTACCCAAATCTGCTGCAGCCTGCACGTCCAGAGGCCTGTGTTTGGGTACAGTGTGGGGTTAGGATGAGGGTTACTGAAGGTCGGCATTTTGCATAGAGGTACTCCAGGTGCTAGAGAGTTTTTAAGTGGGTGAATCTTAATACAGGCTCTCATGATTGAACAGCTTTACTGGCCAATACGTTCATTTCACTTTTAAAGATGAGACAATGCAATGGCCCAAACCACCCAGGCGGTGTTGCCCCGTACCATTCTCGAAGGGCGTGTACTCGACAGCGTAGGTTCCATCGGCCTTGTCCTTGATCAGGCAGTCTGTCTTGGCACCTGAGGGGTTTTTGATGTTCGCCTTGATGTGATTCCCACCCACCTTGGTCAGGGCATGAGCGTCCACAGTGAAATCAGTGGTGGCTTCCCGGAATACTCCTGCATCACAGAATATAGTGACAACATTCATACTCCGCTCTCACAAGATATAATGGAACTGCCCTCTAAAGATAAGGTGGCAGCATTACTTAGATCACGTTCATGGAAATTAAATTGGTCTCTCACTCGACCATAATTCTAAAAATAATAAATAAAAAATGAGAAAAACTAATCAATACCATTTCTAAAAAGTTAAATGAGATTTTGATCCCTTAATAAAATGCTCCAAACAATGGTTTAAAGGTTAGCAGTTAAGGACTCCACCTCGAAACAATTACCATTTGCAAATGTCACCGCCAAGGGCAACTTTCTTTCTTCCTGCTTTACTGAGCACAGGATTAGTGTCAACAGCGTATTTCAGAATTGAGGGCAATGTCCAGGGAATTTCTGAAAGATGTTTTATTTGTTTAAAAGGTTTTGTATCCCCACCAGCCACCCCCACCCCCCCAAAACAAACCCACTGAAGAGATCTCACAGAAAGATGTCTGAAGCGCTTACATCAGCCATCGTCATAGAAACAGCAAAAACAAGAAAAGCCGTGATGACAGGCTGAGTGCGCCATGTCTTTAAACATGTAATTAAAATTAGCTTTACAACTACATGTGCGGTTAATCATACTCAATATAAATGTTGTGTATACTTAAGTGGAGACTGATTATAGAAACACTTTCATTTCAGAAAGTATAACAGCAGGATTTTTTGGACCAGATGGACTGACAGGATTTACATATTTCTCGTTATGTAAACTGTTTGCCCTTCCACAATATATGTTCCACAACACCATAATTCACACTAGCAAGCACCATTGTAAGAAAATTCAGTAAAGTAACATAATTCATACCTTCTCCCTCTACTCCAGAGCCATAAACCTTGACCTTGCTTGTATCGACAGCTGGGTCCACTTGCACCTTAGCGGGGAAATTTGGCACAGTTTTGCCACCGTACTTCAGCAGCAGGGTGTACATGCCGGCAGTGAGGGGTACATAGGTGACATCGTGGGTGCCGTCTGCATTGTCCTGGATCTTGGTTTCGGCCTTGGCCCCAGTGTCCGACACGGCCTCCATGGCTAGCTGGCCGGGCCCGGCCTTGGCACAGTCCACGTTAAGGAGGCCTGGCTCTCCTACCTTGCCACGCTGCAGCCCCGGGCCTGCCGCCAGCACTTTGGAAGGGTCAAAGGGCAGCTGGACATCCGCTTTGAAGGGGGAGCCAGGAATGTGAACCTCCTCAAACAGAATATTGACCAGGTACTCCCCAGGCTCCGTTGGCAGGTAGGACACAGAGCAGGTGCCATCCCCGTTGTCTGAGCACTCAATCTTGGCCTCACAGGGCCCTTCCACCGTCAGGCCCAGCCCTCCAGTACCAGCACCCTTGGTGTCAATTGTGAACTCAGCTGGGTTCCCTACCAGACCTCCCTTCAGGCCCGGGCCATAAGCCTTCACCTGCAGGACAACCACGGCAAACCCAGAAGTGTCAATTGTCTGTGCATGTGAATATTCTCTGCTGCACAGTAGTTATTAGATTTATTAGTACTCCTGTAGTACAAATGCATTTAATTTTCACCATGAACGGAACCAAAAGAACACAACGATATGAAATTTAGTACAAGCCATGCTGCATATATACTGCTGAATACATTATTTTATAACCTGGAGTCATGAAGGGTATCTGCCCTTTCAATCTTTTTTTTTTTTTACTGCTGCACTCCGAGCTAATTTGTTCATTACAGTGTTAACATTAAAATAACATTTGCAAATATAATGCATCAGCTGTAATTTACCAAGCACTATAAGGTTTGAACTGCAGCTGCAAAGAGCAGGCAAAGCACGTACCTTGCTGGGGTCGGGGGGGAGAGAGGCCTCCACAGGGAAGGGGCTCCCTGGCACTGGGCTGCCATCATAGCTGATGTCCACTGTGTAGAAGCCCTCCTCCTTTGGCACGTACTTCACCAGGCTGCAGTCCTTCCCGGGAAGGGCCTCAACAGTGCAGGGTACTGCTTTGCTGGCCGGGCTGGTGATCTGGACGTCCAGCTTGCCCTGGCCTCCGGCCCCCTTCGTATTCACAGCAAACTCCTGGTCCTGGCCCACTTCCACCCCTGCAACAAAACCACACCATGAGCCAGGTGGTTTTAGGGTCTTCACTTCTTCCTCCCCTAAAGCCCTTAATTGAGGGCAATATTCGACCACATGGGCTTGCTCTTTCGGACCATTTTGCAACATTCTGACCTGATATCTTATTGTTACTCACCGTAATGTGTGGATTCTAAATTTGATCATCATCATCATAATCATCATCATGATAACAACAGAAAAAAGTTTAATTGCAGACAGGTTTCGGTGTTTTCAATTAAGAGCGCAGTGCAGGGTGCAACTGCAGGCTAGTGAGGTAATTAAATCATAATTGGCTGCCTGCTTTGTTTTCCACTACCCTCAGCAGAGGTCTTATCATGCAGATGGTTGAAGTTCATGGAAAAACACAGATGCAGACAATGCCTCGCAGATTTAATTGTTACAGAACACCCTGATGAAGGCACGCAAGTGCTGAATTAATAATTTGGGATTGTATTTTGAGTGTACGGTCTTCTGTCTTATAGTACATTGTTCCCGCTGACCTGCACCTCATCTACATTACTGGTGTGCATACTTTCTTTTGTATTGAAAACAAAAGCAAAGCAAACCGAAAAGGAACCCAAACAAACAAAAAAACAGGAAAATAAATCTGATTAGAAAGTCTGATTCAGACCACCTCTCCAGGCGGAGAGGCAATTAACCTTCCACTGTACAGATAACACAATTCAGCAATGCAGATATAGCTGGGGCCATTAAAACTTCTTCAATAGCCAAACCAGTAGGGCAGGTGACTAGTTACTGAATCAGCAGCTGAGTAGCTACTTTTATGAAATAGCTTGATCAAGATGTATAGATTGAAAAACAAACACTACTCACTGCTCTCAAGGCCATCGACTTTAATCTTGTCAAGGTCCAGAGGGGCTGCCACCCCTACATTGAAGGGACTTTTTGGGATGGGGTCACCACCATAGGTCACCGCGACCCCCAGATTCCCCTGGAGGGAAATGAAAATTATATGACTTACCAGGAATTATATGCTACATGAACAGTACAAATCTTTGTTCTTAATCTTCTAAAGAAAATATCAAAATATAATGTTCCACAGTTACTCTAAGAAACCAGTCTAGCACCACCCACCAACCAAGAGTCCCGAGTCCCTACCTGCTGGACAGGAGTGTATTTAACCGTGTGGGAGTAGTCATAGTTGTCGATGATGTCAAAGTCACGGACTGGTTCTCCTTTCGCAGCCCCAGTGAACTGCACATCGACGGGGGCCTTGCCCGCCCCCTTGGTGAACACAGTGAAATGGGTGGGCTTTCCACTTTCCACGCCTGGTGGGACACAGGAGAAAAGTGGGTTAATTGAATGACCATATTCAAAGACTGATTTGCCTGGAAATAGAACTATGTGAAAAGAGTGAAAAAAAAAAAAAAAACTAACCGCAGAAAACAAAACAAAAAAACAACCATAAAAAAAAAAAAAAAAGTGTTATTTCCCTGTACAGGCCAAATGAAAGTAACGTTTTGGGGGGTATTCAATGATAAAGAAGAATAACCTAGGTGTGAAAAACAAATATTGTATGCAGAAGAGTTGAAACGAGTCCTGTGGAAATGAATAAGGAGTCACCACAACAGGAGCTCTCACCTGAGCAGCCTAGACCAGGTCCCTCTGCCTTCACCTTGGAGGCGTCATGCGAGGGCTCCACTTTAACCCTGAATGGACTGGCAGGAATTTCCTACAGAAAGAAATTAAATGCAGTACCGAGGCTTATACACTGGACAGAAGACTGTTTGACCGAAGTTGGTAGAGCAACAGTGCTTTTAAGTCACACTGGAAGGCAATAAAAATATACATCATCTTAGCCTTCCTCTTGTTTAATTTAAATTCTGCAATCATAAACTGATACAGCTAAAACAAATATGTATACAAGCAGTGGAAAAAACAATTTGACTGGTCTTATTAAACACTGTTACACGCAACACTGACCTCCCCAGCGAAGAGCACTTTAATGGTGAAGCGGCCAGCCCCAGGAGGGGTGTACTTCACAGTGATGGTGTCATTAGCATTGGGGATGATGTCAAAGTCAATGTCCTCCTCTTTATCACTGATGACGTTGGCATCACACTTGATGCCAACACTGACATCACCTACAGACAAATTGGAGACAATTTGGCCTTATTGTGGACACACTTATAACAAAGTAGCAAGCACACCCCTAATATCTATTACTGACCCACACTCCACCCTCCTTTGTCCCACAAAGCCTGTCATCTGCAGGAAACTAAGACAAAACTAGTAGTAAACAATGGACTTTTGGTATAAAAAGGGTAAAGAAACGTTTCATAGTTCATTGTTACAAAAAATAAAAACACTACTACTAATTAATGAATACTAATATGAAAAGGGGGTTTTACCTTCACCAGCCTCAGTGCAGTCCACAGTGAAGTGCGTCGGTTCATTGGCCTTCAGTCCTGTCCTCTCCACTCCAGGTCCAAACACCTTCACCTTGTGTGGGTGGCTGCCTTTCCCAATATTCACCTGCAACAACACCACCACAATTGGACTGCTGAACCACAGACAACCACAGCAGCCATTCTGTTCCTGCTCCCATCTCCCTGGCCCACAATCTGCCCACCTGTCACCACTGAGCACTGCCACCCCACCCCTTTCGAGAACGCTTTCAAAATATTAAATTTTGAAGTTTTTTAATTCAGACAGCGAAGAGAATTAAGGAGCAACAGGGGATTCTACATGAAAGAAAGGGGCTAAAATGTGATTACCCAGAATTAACAGATTTTCAGTAAAAGCAGGTTAGAATACGGAAGGAATGGAATCAACATGGAGAATTCCTGACTGGTCTCTGCCTCTTCCAGTCACTTATGTTATCTCAGGATATCATAAGTGTTTCACAAAGAGGGCAATAATGTGGGAGATCTATTATTGATTCAATTTATTATAGTCAGAATAATTAGTAGGGGTCAATGTAAGACTCTGAAGCAGTGTTGAGCAACCTGACGTGTGTGGCCATGACAGTAACTTGAGGGGCAAACAGTTAACAAGATCAATTAACTAAAGCTGGATTACACCATCATGGGCAAAACAGATAGGAATCATTTTTGTCTTCAAAGGCCAGGTGAAACTCACAAGCCACAAGTTGCTCAACACTGCTCTGAATTGATTGACTACAACTGATTGCTTCACGTTTCACTATCATACAGGTTAGTTTAGACAACATAACAGCCCAAGATAAGACACAAACAAGTTCTGACAGATGTCTGTTAGTAAGATTTATTTTAAGGCAAAAGGTATTGTTAATCAGTTATAAATTGAAAAAGGACAGAAATCATAAAATCTAAATTCTTGTGCTGTTACGAAGCCATTTAACAAGTTCAATTAACAAGGAATAAACATTCATGAAGTAGAGTCTTTGACTTGTGGGTTGTCTGATGCTGTTGTCCTTTTTCGTCATTGTAAACCTGGTTGCTGTTGTGGTCTTGGGAAACCAAAGTTCAAACATTTTTTTGAATACTTTACAAAAGCAAAAGAGTGGCCTGCTGCATTGGTCTTTGCTTTGCAAAAGAGGGCTGTCATTGGCTGTGGAAGGTGCAAAGAAAACAGTCATTGGGGGTTAATTGAAGGGCCTTGTCCCTCGTTTGGCAGACCATCCGTCCTGCATCCACAGGCTCAGCCATTGGGTTTCCAACATGGTTTGAAAGGCACAGTCTCTTCTTCAGTAATAAAACGCAGTCCACCCGTAAGCAAGCAAGACTTCTCTTCAGGGCAGTGAAGATGAGCTTGATTGAAGATTGTCATTTATACTGAACTGAAATGCACTGCTTTGTGTACTATTTTCAGACCAAGAAAACCAATCCTATCCCAAGGTGTGCAACCTCTCCCAAGATCAACACTGAACAGAAAAACATCTCACCCCCTTTCCCTGAAACCAGCATAATCTCTCTCTCCCTCTCTCCCTCTGGGTTACAATGTTACTTGTTCACGGTTACAAAATGTTTTGTGACACTTCACATAACTTAAACACTCATGATTGATTTAAATTATCCTTGGAATACAATCCATTCACTTATTCTCAAGACCCTCATAGGCAGCATAGCACTTCAAATAAAACACCTTAATGCACAGTTACAGATATAATGCAATTAAATATTTGGCTTGACTCATCCGAATCAGCCTGCTTGTCATTAGCTAAAATACTTGATCACAGGCTCTTCATAGGCACACACACTGATGGTAAATTGATTAGGCCCATTGTATTAATATTAATTAAAATACAACACCCTTATCACAGTACATAATCAATATACCTGCTGTGACAAAAAACAAGTTTGAATTTACAATAATAACACCTTGTGGTTAGTGTTTTACCAGCCTAAGCTGACCAGGTTCGACGCTCCTGCATAAAGGTCTTAACCACAATGAGAGGCGACTTCAGGGGTGTTAGCTGTGGGTCGGGCCTTACCCTGAAGGGGCTGTTGGGCACATTGACCCCTCCCCAGGCCACAGCGACGGTGTGCTTGACTGGCGAGGTGGGGGTGTAGGAGCAGGCATAGGTGCCGTCCCCGTTGTTTTTCACCTTGACGTTGATAGGTTCTCCTTCGACATTCTGGGAGGGAAACAAAAGAGCAGCTTTTTGTTTTAAAAAAAGGGTTGTCCAGGATCAGCAGAATCAGAAATATGCTTTTGCCAGGGCTGTTCCCTTTCTTGGGACGGACACAGGCGTTACCTCAGGGTTCACAAACCTAGCACCGCCGCATTTTGTAAATGCATTAGCCTCCCCATACCTCCTGCTGGCATTCCTATACCTGAAGGAAAGAATTGCCATTGCCTGTTGTGTCTACTTCACAGTTAGGGAACTTCCTATGACGGTAGTGCAGCTACAATCTCATTTGACATCTTTTGCTTAGCATTCAATCCCAGCATGAACACACACAGACAGAAAAAGTCTTGTGTTTGGTCTAATAGATAGGGAGTGTTTCTTACTTGGGCAAAGATCTTAAGAGGAGCGTTCCCAGCATCCATAGCATCCACTGTGAACTCGGCTGGCTTGTTGATGATGCAGCCGGACTTTTCCAGGCCTGGACCATAAGCTTTCACCTGAAATACAGGGCAAGACACTTACTTAGGCAATCATCCAGTGTGTATATATATGATTCATTCAGTGCCACAGTAAGATTCATCTTAGACTGGCAAAAGACAAAAAACATCTGTAAATGAAGGAGTTGTGGATGCTGGGATTAAAGCAAAGGCTATGAAGGCAGGTTGTTATGCACACATAAAGAACAGTAAAGATTACGCCAATGCTCTGTGCTCATGTCTAACGGACTGTGGCATTGAGGGTTGTATATAACAAGGCAGAGCAGTACATGACGGTGTGTGGAATAAAAAGAAAGTCCATAAAGAATTTGTTAGGATTCACTACCACAGGAATGATTTTAAGTGTTGCTGTTCTTTAGGGGTCCCCAGTCGTGGTCCTGGAGAGCCCTAGCCCAGTAGGTTGTCAAGCTCTCTGTAAACCACTGACACTCTCCGAAGTCTGAAAAGTAGTTTAATTTCTTCTATTATGACAATAATTTGACAAATGGGTCAGTTAAGCACTGGGGTTGAAAGAAAAACCTGAAGAAAATGTGACCCTCTAACACTAGCATAGAGAGCCCCCTGCCATGCATTATTAAAAACAGACATTTGACATTGACACATTTGACCATTGTAAGAGACAGGCTGTGGTTGTATTCACAGAGCGCAGTGCAGAATTTGGAGAAGAGGTGTCACACTTGCCTGCTCTGGTCTGGAGGTGCCACTGTCTGGCACAATTTGGGCCATGAAGGGACTGTCCTCGATGTCCTCATCGTCACACATGACATGCACAGCATACTCCCCTGGCTCCGTGGGCCAGTACCGGACATTACACGATCCGTCATTCTGGTCATCGCACTCGATCTTGGCCTGAGAAGGACCCTCGATAGCAAAGCCTGCCAGACATACACCTACAGGTCAGAGCAGCTCTCTCCCTGTTTCACTGTCTCATTCAGACAGTCACAGATCACTCAGTTTTGACAACCTAATGATTAATCCAGTATATATTATTTGATGTTCTATCAATCACAGAGACGTTCAGATCCAATTATGTAAAATTGTTGTGTATTAGTACACTGTAAACAGAGTTTTCCATTTTGACATTCTGAGCTCTCTACGGCTGTGTGTTGCTTCTACCAAAACGTGGATGGTCTTGTTTTGATCAGTAGACTGTCTGGTTCCAGAATGTCATAATTGCCAATATTTTCTGAGACTTTGTATTGCTACTCAGACCAAGAATCCCCCCACCCCCCACTTCAGAATGTGCAGCGTAAATGCAAGGGGGGTATAAAAAACACATTTTTCACATGAGTGAATGCTTCACATCATTAGAAAGGGTACCAGCAAGACCATCATGACTAAAACCCTGTACTTTAAAACATACCAGACTAACAGCCAAATTAACTACAGATCTTAATTCAGAAGCAAGTAGTGCATCACTTTCAACTATATTATAATATTATACGGTCTCATTATCAGAGGAGCTCGGGTTTTTTCAATTTCCAGAAGTAAAAGCCCAAAGTCCAATAACATCCGTTACCAATTTGGAAAACAAATAATACACAAAAGTTGTAGTAAAAAGGCAGTGATTGCTGTCCTGCTGATTTTCTTCAAGCCACATCTCTTCTATGGGCTTCCTGGTGCACAGCTCCCTTTTCTGTCTGGCTTTGGCCTTCTCTTACTTTGCCTTGTCTGTGTTTTCACACACCTTCTCTACATACAAAAAAGTGGTAACAGAAGTACAGGACACTACACACTCACCTAATGTTCCCACCTCAGTCCCCACAGATTCTACCACAAATTCGGCCGACTTGCCCACCACTCCACCTTCCAGGCCGGGACCCCAGGCCCGGATTTTCTGCAGCCCAGATTCAGGGCCTACTTGGACCTCGAAGGGACTGTAGGAGAGAGAACTCCCGGTCAAAGCTCATGCCGAACTGATCCCAAACCCAGCAGGCCCCAACACCCAAGAAGTCCATATTTGGACTTTACAATTCAGGCTATGTAAATATAGTTACACTGCTCATTCTAGAGTGTGGAGATTGTCTTTTTGTTGTTTGTTTGCTTGTACGTTTTCATGGTTCGTCAGCAGGCAGATGAAAAGATACGAAAAAGAGAACCTCAAATTGTTGATAGTGATGGGAAATTTAGTGAACAAAGGAGTTGTAAGTGAGACAGAACCCACAGGCCCCTACACAACAGGAGTAAAGGTGTAGCACAGTGTTTTGGGCGTCTTCAGATACTCAGAGCTCATCCGTGTCTTTGCAGGACTATGAGGGTACAGAACTGTTACTGGAGAGGTGTTCTGCAGTGCAAGGTGAGCTTTGAGGAAAATGGTGCGGTTTTGTTTCTACTGGCTTGAAGGGAACACAATCGATATGGGTGTGCTGCACTGAGAGAGACAAGCAAAGGACCTGAAACAGCTTTACAGCAGAAGGCTGAATGGACTCATACAGGTCCGGCCACATCAACAAAGTTACCAAACTGTACTCCCCTGTTTCAGGTAATACAAGTTCTGAGTATCTTGTGATCAATAAAGTCACTAAGGCAGGTCCACAAATGTTGTAAAATGTCATATTTCAGTATAGGACAGCATTAGGGAAACAGTCTGGAACATTATGAGTGTAAAATGCCTTACTCATATCTGTGTAATGTAACAATAAATCAGTCCTTTTGTCCTTTCTTCTTTATCATTAGTGAGCACAATACAATTGGAATACCTAGATTGTAATCAAGTAACCAAAATTTTAGGATATTTGCCATTGGCTTTACACTTAGTGTATCAGACAAAACTGAGACTTTTTAAAAGTTGTTCAAATGAAAGAAGTTCAGGTGTGTAATTGATATTTTACTTTGTAGAATATTTTCTTTGGTTTTCTGAAAACTCTTTAAACTTGCCAAAATACAAAGCCAATTAACAATAAATCACTTCCAGATTAGGATAACTAATTAAGAAAAAGTTACAATAACGATACCCAACAACTTTTATCTGTAGAGGAATAGCATGAAAAAATACAAAACACAAATCTGAAGCCAAATTAAACAGATACAAGAAATTAAGACGTATAAGGCCCTGTGTCATGAAAGCTCTGTGGAAAGGAGGCAGGCCGAGTGAGATGCAGAGGTTTGTCAATGTGGGTTTTTGGTGTGCCCCAGCGTTACTGCAAATGGCTACCTCAATCACCAACCATGATCTCGCATAATGGCTGTGCTGAATACCATCACCTGGGACTCTAGTAGCAGCCTCCCTGTCTGCATTAAACATCCCAGGTGCTCCTAACCCAGAGTTCACAGCGCCTGACCCAGCCTCCCGCCTGCTTAAGGCTTCTCTAATGAAGACGTGGAAAATTATCGCTTATTGCAGCATTGCGTTATTTTATAAGCTTTCCTGCTCTGTTTTGTTGTAAAATATATATATATATATATATATATATATCCATGCACTGTAAAAATGACTTAATTTCCTTATGATTACCCCCCCCGACCACCTCCAAGAAAAAAGAATGAAAAAGCACCCCATTTCTAACCCATTTGCTCATTAAATTAATCCTACTGAATTTACTACTCCACATTTATCAGCCTTGCCTCGGCAGCTCTGGATAATGTAATGAGCTTCACACAGAGCTCATACATTAATGGCTGTCGGTGGAGGTCCCCTGTGCCCCTGTACTGAGGACCCCAGAGCCGTCACTCCATGAGTTAACCCCTAACCCGGAGAGTTCATGCTGCACAACAACAAGCATCCACACTTCTCTGGATTTAAAGATGATGTAAAGTATTTAGCAAAGCATGCTGTAATAAGAAAAATACACGTTTATAGCAACTTGCATACTAAAACCTGATATACTGAGTGTTCTGGTGGGAAATCTTTGCAAAATGTGAATAGCTGTGATGTAAATTAAGCTGATTCATTTGTATATGTGTGTTGAAATATTTTTTTTTTTTTTTAAACTAGTATTGGAGCAAGCACCCTTAACTGATAGTGAAACTTTCCTCATTTACTGTGTATTGGAGCGTATTTTATGGGAATGGAAAGAATACAGGAATTGATACATTTGTTACTCGTCCAGATCTCATTATTACCACTTCATAGCCTTGTTGTAGAGATAGGGGTTATAATATAAGTTACACATTCTAGTGCAGGATACTTCATATAAAATCGAAAGAAAAAAAAAAGCTTTATCAGAAGTGTTCTCTGACCAATACATCAAATAAATACATACAAATATCAGACTTGTATATACCAGTGCAATGGTCATCTAAAGGAAGCTGTGTAGTCTCTCACCTCTTGGGAATGTGCTGGCCAGCCCAGGTGATGGACACAGAGTGCTTGCCCGGGGAGTGGGGGTAATACTCAAAAGCGTTCACTCCATCCTGAATCTCCTTCTGCTTCACGGGCTCCTCCAGGCCTTCTGCAGGGCACAAAACATTCAACAAGAAAGTCAGGCCTGTCAAAACATCTCCCGCCAGCAGGTCCATTAATCACACAGGCTGACAACTCGCCAGCTCACAGTTCTGCCTGCTCCATCTGGGGCGAGAAACATTCCCCCTGCCTGCCACTCAGACCCCTTGCCCCAAACTGTCCTCACCAATGCCCCCGCCAAGACTGAGAACTACTTAATTTCAATCTTACAGGGACTTGGCAAAGCATAGAAAGCCTTGACGATGATGAAGACAGCTGCTCCGTGGCTGAATATTGTGCAGAGGAAGTAGAGCTGGCATTATTGAGAGAGCAGATTCTGGACACTTGACTTGATCCCCAAGGTAAAAGCAGCAACATGATTAATGTAGTAAGAAAGGAGGTCTTGGATAGTGAAGCTTTGGATGGTGAAATTGGCTTCCACCTTTAGCACAAGATCCTATACAGCGTCTTGTGTTTATCTTAAAGTATTGGAGCTACAGACACACCAAAACCCAGCTCTGTTTATGGTTTATTTAAAGGAGTCTGGGCAGCATCCCAGTGGTGACCAGTGGGCCAGGACATCTAAATGGATTCTCCTTGAAGCACTGTGCTCCACTCCTAGCTCTGTGGCCATACTTTTGTGGTTGATGCACAAATGCTCAATATAACATACCATCAATGTGCACCATTGTCCAGAACATCACAATACAATATTATTGGGTGATTATCAACAGAGGTTGGCATGTCTCATGCCTGGTAATGAAAGTTTGTCTTAGTCTCATCATGTACAACTGACCGTAACTTGTGATATTTAATTGTCATACTTCTGTGAAGCTTCACAGATATGATAAAGACCTGGCTAAGCCTAGAACCATTCCAAGTGACCACATATAACCACCAACAATTTAATTGGCAGCTACAGCTATCCATGAGGAAGTGACAGCTTTTGACATAATTATTTTCTAACAACTTTCAAACTGTGGTTACAAATATCTGTAGAGAACCAAAAATAATCCTGTAAAAAACATGCAATTAAATTCACCCTTTTGTTTATTGTTGTATAACTCTGCCTCTGGGCAATCCTCTCTGTGGGTTGGCACTGCAGCCTTAGACACAACTATGCAAATGTGGTTTATCCAGTCTTCCCACATACCTATCCTTTGTGGCTATCATGGAGGCCTCCGCTATCAGCCACTGATCAACGGTCTCATCTCTGTAACCAACAACGCGAGTGTGAACTTGTACAATAATAGAGAAGGTTTCCGTTTCCCATTTAATCACCGATCCTTAATTTGGTAATATGTAAATATGCATTTAAATTTCTTTAATTACTTGTAACAGTCAAGTGATTAGTGCTGCATCACGCACTTAACCAATTCCACTGAAAATGTATTGATAGACGTAATGGAATTGTGTCTCCCATTGCACAGAATTCTTTGTTTTCCCCAGTCCCCCACTGCCTTACACTGCATTCAGTCATGCTCTGGGATACATTTTGATTGATGAAATGTGTCAATTTGCACCTCCAGTCTACACAGAGGACTATTAAACCCTGATGTGGTGGGAGAACTGTAAAACCAAGTCACAGTATCAACTGTAATGTTGGCGTTGAAGTAATGAACGCTACATTGTCACAGACAACGGCACCCACTTACTTGGTCCCTTGATAGCCACCTTCAGGTCCCCGCTGCCTGCGCTCCGCGTGTCCACTTTGAAATCAGCAACCTGTTTCACCCTGACCCCTCGGGGCTGGAGGCCACGGCCGCTCGCACGACAGGCGTTGGGGTTGGAGGCTGAAAAAACACACAGCTGTATCAGGGGAGACCAGGCCAAGGTCTTTAAGTCACCCCCAACACTGCTCGGTAAACTCTAGAAGTGGTACCCATAGTGTTTTCATTCATGTTGAATAATGAATGGCCTGAATTAATGGCCTGAGTAATGGTAGGCCCTTTCTGCTAGGTTTGAAGTAGGGTGTGGTTTCACCTATAACACTTGCAGGCCTGCATTCCACTGCAACTAGAGCTGAATACTCTTAAGTTAAAGGATTAATCAGAGCATTTATATATAAATATATACATCACCAAATGGTATCTAGCCACAATGTGTTTGAGTAGCTGGTCAAAGCCAGGCCTGGGCCACAGAGGTGCATGCATGAGCAGAGACAAGACACGAAAGTGAGTCAGGACTTTTCTCAGACTCCCTGTCTATGTGCCATGGGTTCGCTCTTCAGTACAGACCCAGACACGGACATTACATCAGAAGTCAATTAACAATTCCGCTTTGTCAGCAGTGACACCCACGCATGTCTTTATTCTGAGGTGAAGACACATTCCACCTCCGCCTGCCAGTTGAGCCGTGACTGACAACCCCCTGAAAGAAATAACACACGCTTTCCTTTTTCTCGAGTCAGGGGCCTTCACTCCACACGGACAAGGAAACAAAACTGTATTTATCCACTGTCAGTCCGTCTTCTGACCTCGGCAAACCCAACGTGTCAGTTTCTAATGAAGTACCACATCCCCTCTTAAATTTTCTCACTGTAATGATCTCAGCAGTGTGTTTTCCTTGGGTTTTAATTCACGTTGTGCTCTTTAGTCTGGCTTGGACAAGGTGGCAATAATTTAAAATCTGTGTGAGATGGTTTATTACATTCAAAGAAAAACATTTTCACCAGAGAAGAAACAAAAAGCCAAATGTCCTCCTCTGTCATGTATGCTAGCCTGCAGATGAGGGATGGTGTTTCCTGCTACTTAAAGTAACACATCTGCAAGGTTACTGAGAACATCCTGAACTCAATGTAGTGATGTTGCTGTGGCAATTTCATAACATTTCTTACAGTTACTGCAGGGAAAATAGCCCGCTCAGAAAGAGCAGAGCAAGTCTTAACCTCATTACTATCTAATTTCTTTCATATCCAGAGAACTCTGATTCTGAGAATTCTGAGAACTCGTCATACGTGAATGCATAAACACATTACATCCTGCCAATAATGCTATATCACCCAATCTGCATTAAAATCAAATAAATAACTTTCCAGCTACACCATAGACCATAGATCTCTTTGGTCCTTCTCCACATTAAAAAGAGCAGTCGATGAAAGAAATGAGCTTTGCGCTCAGTAAAAACAAAATAACCATAAAACACATTTCCATGAAAAGTAAAAGGTATAATATATATATATTTAAATAACTTGGGTTGTGAGCAGCAGGGGCCTTTGCAGAGTGAATTTTCAGACCAATCCTCAGCGCTCGACCTTGAATTCATGATTTAAAGCCTGCTCACTTCCTCAGTGACTCCATGTCTTTACCTCAGACTCTCACTGAGGAGGTGCGAGTCCCGGCCTCAACCTCACCTTTGAAGGATCAAGAAAAGAGGAGGAGGATACTGACCCCTTTCCTGTATACTTTACCCATCACACCCCACATAAGATGGCCATTGTGGTGACAGAGCTACACCCTCAGTGCCTATTCATCTCTTTATTGCTATTCAACTTTAGTACACCTGATGACCCATACAAGGTCAAGAATTAATACTATGTTGCGTTTTGTTATTGATTTTTAAATCCGATGTTCACATTGACACATTGTTCACATTTAATTCAAAATCGTAACCGATTCTACCGCATTTAAAACCAGTTTGAATCCACAGTTGTTCCTAGGTAGGATCTAACAGGCTTTAGAAAGTGGACTATTTCCTGATTCCCTGAGAATAAATGTACAGTCATTTACAACATAAAAACAAGGTGTAAACAGTGTAAGCACTGGAAGATAGATCTTTACATTTCATTAACAGTAAGCAAAAAAAATTGGAATAATGGAAAGGGTGACAGTTTATACCGTAGTAGAGGTTTCATGTGTGCAAAACCTGCTGCTTATAAATACTGTATTGTGACAAAAGCACCGCAGTCTTGTATCAAGCAAAATAAGACTTGGGACTGAACCCCAATACTGTGGTTACATTCAGTTTATCCAATCCTTTAGCTTGTTAAAGAAAAAAGAAATCTGGGCTAAATACTGTGGTCATCACAGCTGAGATATTAAAAGAGAAATTATTTTAATATATTGGATGTTATTTTAAATTAAAAATAAAACTGAATTCAAAGCACCTTCAGTCACGTTTTAGTCCCCAAGATCTGCTTTTCTCATCAGGCAAGGCAACAGAAGACATGTTGAAGAGACTTATGTTACATCTAAATAATAAAATAAAAAATATAGAAGGAACAGAGGATTGCTAGCTTTTCTAGGGAACATTGTTTCAGTTTTTTTCCAATGAAACAATAGATGCCTGTTGGGTTTCGCACGCAGCACAGAGTATTAAAACACTATCACAATAAAACGACTGTGCTTTACACCGTGAAGCTACAAATAATTAAAGGAGAATGGCTCATGTCATAAACACAGCTGGCTGCTGCGGTGCTGGACCAGGAAAAGCCTGCCTCAGAGAGTAGGAATTTGGGATTTTACGAGCCTCCTGTCACCACACCGGCTTTCATGTACACCAGCGATGGAAGCCAGACTGTGCGCGGTGCTGCTTCCGCTTGCAGCACTGACCTGTGTCCACACACACTGCGCTGGGGAGGAGTGGAAACAGGACGGCACACTGCCTGGCTGCCAGTTCAACAGTGCAAGACAGAATCACCAGGGGAAGATTTAAAAATTATTATTATTATTTAGGAGCAAATGAAAGTTGCCTGTAAGTCACCTAATTGTCTCGGGTTTATTTTAGGTGTGTTTCTAAATATGTGTTTTATACAAGTACAGTACAATACTTCCACAACAAGCATTTATGTCTGTATATTACTATTAGTTTTATTACTGATATTGATGTATTTATCTATATTTGTTGACTGAAGGCAAATACATTTGTTTTTTGTTTTTTAATACAAATAAATCCATAGGCAGGCATTAAAAAATATAAAAATGCAAGGTCTATGTGCCTGTGTTTTCCCAGACTGGGGTGCCTTTGGCACCTCACACCTCTATCCCCTATCATGGGCACAAGCTCAATGGCCCGGTCCCACCTGGGCCAAAACCCAGTCTGTGCCAAGCATGTGCAACTGCTGCTTGTCATCTTGAAGCACATGTCAAATGGATGAATTTCAGGTCTGTCCAGGTTTCCAAGAAATCAAAAATCTGTTCACAACTCAGCTCAGAGTCAAACTGGCAGCTCAAAACCAGCCAGCCACACACAACACAGGAGTGTACTGGCTTACAAATAGGTTTATGAAAGCTTTATGGATATTGTAAAGGACTTCCGAGGCGTGGTTTAATTATCAATTTTTCTCACGCAGCTGGGTGCAAAACAGATGGCTGCAGACACTGTGGGGCAATGAAACTGAAAGGGGGGATTTGATAGTTGAGCAGTTTCCTCCTACAGGATGCTCCTATGTTGCTATTTCTTGAGTAGTTCTAACGTTTTATTTTTTATTATTGAGGTTACTGAATTAATATTCAAAAGAACAGACGCACACATGCAGACGCGCACACACACACAGGTCTACGCACACAAGCCCACATGCACACGCACACACACACACACAACGTAGAACAGAGTGCAAGGCTGCAACCTACATTTCGGCTGCACTGCGAAGCATGATGACTGGGCTCTGCTGAACGAACTTTACAGCCTCATTCATAGGCAAGGCATTCAGCTGGGTTTGGGGAGAACAGGGTGGAAAGAAAGGAGCAGGAGCCTGAGGAAGCAGAGAAGATGAGAGGAGGGTAACAGGACAGCACAAAATACTAAGAAAAAGAAAAGGAGACCGCTAGCACTCACACACACAGGAAATTGATTGAAAAAGGAAACAAGACATCACTAGGGGACATTAAGGAAGTTTGGGGGTTCTCCTGCCATATCATTGTTCAGAGAACATAGGCAATGTTCAGGAAAAAGCCATTCAAACTCATAGCCCACAGTGCCATAAGGGGAAAGGCAAGCCAACACCCAGAACAGAAAAGTTTAATTGTGGATGTTTTCAGGGAAGCAAAGCAAGCAGGACAATTAAAGTTATGGTCATACCAGTACACATCTGCAATTTACCTTATTGTATTTACAAATCCTTTCCCCCCTTCTGTGTTTTTAGATTTAAAATTAAAATAAAACTAACAAAAACACAGAACAACTGTGCTCTTAGGGGGCAAACGTAAATCAAATCAAAGTGAGCGTTCCTGCTCAAATACATGCAACACAATGCGACAGATGCTCTGCCCCCTCCTAGACATCTGCATGGAGGAGGAAGATTGCTGGACTTGGGTGTGTACCTTGACCAACATCGACAGTGAAGGGGCTCCTGGGAATGGAGATCCCGGCGAAGCTGATGTCGACAGAATGTGGGCCAGCCTGGACGGGTTTGTAGGTGCAGTGGTACACATTGTCCCCTCTGTCCTCCATCATCACCTCCACAGAGTTCTTGTTGCCTTGGGGGTCCCTGATTGCCACAGTAACATCTCCCAAGCCGGCCCCTGTGTAGCAAACAGAAATAGAGGGATTCTTTCATGAGCCGAGGGCCTTCCTGCTTTAGACTGAGCTTCAGGCCCTTACTGGAGGAAGTCATATTTAAATAGTCAATACTAAATAGAAATGTGCAGTCTAGCTTTGGCACCATACCTTATTTGAAGAGGTATTCAACGGATGTCTCATATAATCTGTTATTTTCCTGCATTTTATTTGTTATGAACTTAGTCCCTGTTGTACACATCTACCTAGCCCTCTGCTGTTATTTACCGTGGCCTGCTATGGATAGGATAAAGTCAAGCAAGCCATGGTACAGCCAAGAGATATAGGTCTGTTGATGATAAATATTGTGCAACAGGAAAGCATCAGTTTAATAGATGGGTGCTTCATCTGAGCTACTCTTGTGATTGTATGTAATATGAAATTACAATCTTCTTATATACTATGTGTGTATGTGTATGGGGGGAAAGGGCTATGTACAAGTGTAAAAATATTGTGCAAATGTACCTACTTTTATAAGGATTGCATTTCCTCTGGTCATTATATGACAGATTTTGGAAAACAACATTTTGTATGGCAGGAAATTAGGTGTGGAACTTAGTTAGTATTTCACAGTGTTAAGAAATATGTTTGAGGGCACTGGGCATGGTTAATTTGTTTAACCAC
This sequence comes from Amia ocellicauda, assembly GCF_036373705.1. Taxonomy (NCBI): domain Eukaryota; kingdom Metazoa; phylum Chordata; class Actinopteri; order Amiiformes; family Amiidae; genus Amia; species Amia ocellicauda. The sequence goes on from NC_089852.1 coordinate 13,000,174, forward strand.
CTCAATTGCTCATGTCCTCATACAATGCCATTTGTTCCTGGATTTGGTACTTTGCATTGTGGGCAGTAGCAACAGTGCAACAAGTGAGAAATTAAAAATAAATTGAAAAAATACTCTTTTAAATGAAAAACAGTCATGGTGTACCTCTCCAAATTTACATGGAAAGTCACACAGGAAACAAGGCTATCTATCAGAGCATACAAACCTGCAGTGTAGATGTCGAAGTAGGTGGGCTTGTTGGCGATGTTTCCCAGGGGCTCAAGACCCGGCCCCTTGGCTGTGACTTTGCTGGGGTCTCCCTGGGCTTTGTCCACATTGACCTCAAAGGGGCTCTTGGAGATGTGTTGCCCTGCAAACAGCACTGTCACCTGGACAAACATGAAACGGTAGGAGTCAACAGAAGGTCAGTGCACTAGACCAAACACACAGTAAAGAACAAGGTGCTACAACACTTTGAATAGGATTTGAATACCAAACTAGAATCTGAAAGCTACAAAAGTATGTTTAAACAACTTTTACACTGTAAAGATTTTCTACTAACCTCATTCACTGACTGATCTGCTTTGGACCTTTCCAAACTGATCTTTTGAATACAGTCATGACATAAAATATTTTACAATATACTCTATTCTCAGTGGTATGAAAAGCAATCTAAGATATCAAAAAGCAGTTTACCCCAGTTACATACATAAGAAAAGGTATTAAAAACAATATGGAGAGACTGGACTACAAGTAGAAGTTGAACAACAAACCATTTACCTTGCTTCTGAGCTGGCCTAATTTTATTTTGAAGGAACACGAAAAGACCATTGCCAAGTTTTCCCATAATTTTACCCAAATAATGTTTCTGAGAATATCATACATGGCAGCAATGAACTGATCACTGCACAGGCCCCAGTGTCTGGGAATGATGTGGAAGCAGACGCATACCTTGTGAGGGCCCACCACCTTGGGGATATAGGTCACAGTGTAGGTTTTGTTCTTGCCTTCATTAAAGACCGGTTTAACCTGTCGAAAAGAGGTACACTGTGGTAAGAAATACTGGATGATCAAACATCTTGCAAAAAGACCAAATACAATAGCCCCGTCATGATTCTTATCACTTATTTGTAGAGTAAACACCATCAAATGAGTTCTGCTCTGCACTCATTTCTACGTTTATATGGTGTCTCTAATGAGCTTGGTTGTTAGTGAATCACAATGTCCTACACAAGGAATGAGAATTCTTAAATAAATAAATAAATAATAATCTCCCTATGAAGGCTTCATAACATGGCCCTGACAATGCCACAGATCAATGCTAAACACCTACTACAAAGCCAATACAGCTAGCGCAGAGTCACTGTCTACTAGCTCAGGTGGGGTGTTCCGCAAAGATAAAGATACTGAACAAATTAGCCTTCATAAGGTCTGGCAATGTCTAAGTTTCCAGGGAATTACCATAGGTCTCAGGATTGCTGGTAAACCGGTCTTTAACAGATCTGATTGAAAGTTTTTCTGTGGCAAAAAACTGGTTGACATATGATTGAAAAGCCCTGCTGTTCTTATTGTTTTTGCATGTTACAGCATGTATGCAGTAGGCCCACGGATCATAAAAATGGGGATTAAGTCATATGCATTTTCCTTGTATTTCATTGCTTAATAGCTACACACCCATCTGCAAATCCTAACATACTGATTCCCCGTCATTGTTTTCAGTTTAAGTTGGGGCTTCATAGTCCAATACGCCTGCATTTAAAGATTTGGAGAAAACTTCTCTCAAGAATGATTGTAAAACATAAGCTGTTTTAGGCCTGGACCAAAATAAATCAAAACATGAAACTGATTTATACTTTATATCTTTATAAAACAGGGAATTGAAGAATGACAGACAGTAATGTGCTAGTGACACTTTAACCTATAATTGAAGAGGACACAAGCCTCAGCTAGCATTCCCAGTCAAGAGGATTGTCCCGAGTTTGTGGCAATGCGTGACAGCCCACCTCCTCTCTGGTTCCAACAGGGTCCTCGATGTACACGGTCACCTGGCCCTGGCCTGCACTGAAGGTATCCACGGTGAAGACAGCTGGCCGCATCACTCTGTTCCCAGTGGGCTCAATTCCTAAACAACACACACACCCAAATACAGACGCTACTCAGTTTCCAAGCTCACAAGACTGTAATATCCATTCTCTTGGATTAATATGGAGGACTTAATTGTGTGTTCAATCAGTCATCATATGCTTAAGAGGCACTCTGTACTTACATGTAGCTCCTTACAGAGAATCTGGTAAAACCTAATGAACAGGCTTGTCAGGCATTTAAAGTTTTAATTCTCTGTTTTTACAAGAAAAAATCTGAAGACATTTGTGAGAGAAAGTAAATCCCAGAGAGTTTGAACCAACCTAAACATATGACGAAAATGAGGGCTAAAAACATATGTAGGCATGCAAGGTTGCTACATGCCAGTCTACTGTTAATATCATCTTCAATAAGGTAATCTATTTTTCGCACAAATCAAGGCATCGGCAGTATTCCAGTCCTGACTCTTGGCTTGGGATAAAAAAAAAAACTTACGCAAAGTTTCCAATGTCCATTCGGAAAAATTCGGTGAAAAATTAACATTCCGCAAGTCCTGCTCAGGCTGCAATTAAATGATACCAATCAGACTTGGAAGCCTGCTATTGTTGAGGCTAGTGAACAGGTTTTTCCTCTCATTGTTTTTGAAGTGTTCCCATGGATTAATTATCCATAATTGTCTTTCCCAAAATGGCTTTTCAATTAAAGATTTGCACAGTAAACAATTACATGCATATTTGTTAATCTATATATGAAACACAACCATCTTTGGCACCAGAAGCCTTCTAATAAAAATAAAATTTAAATATGAAAAAAGCCAGATCTAACCCCAAAAAATTACTACCGCCAAGAGCATTCGGCCGTCAGATTTTTTCGGTACAATTTTTATATATTTTCAATTAGATATGATTCAGTTAAATCTCTTGATTTTCAGTATTTATTTTTGCTATTTTCAAAAGGAAATGGTACGTGAAGCAATACTTGTAGCATAGCTCCTAGATTTACCTTTGTTTTGTGGAAATAAGCACTAATCAAGGAAAATGAGACGCCAATGGGGCAAGATGATTGTCTTGGCAAGGGAGGGCTTTTGGTTTTAACTTTCCTCTACTTTTATATGTCAAACAAGATAGATTTGCTTATCATGCTAATACTTTCTTGCAGTGTGCTGGACTACTGTCAGGACTCTGCGGCGGTCATCTCAACCAGCTCTTTCAATAAAGCATTTTGAACAATAACAAAAAACTTTATGTAGTCAGCAACTGAAAATGAATGAATGTTTTTGCAGTAGCTTTTCCCAGGCCGGCTCCCAGATATGCAGTCAATGAGCAGACGCACAGAGATCCCATTCACTGGCTCTAATTTTGATGTATGCTCGGTCCGGCTAAGAGAAGTGCTAAACACTCCCAAATCAAAACACTTCTTTAACGGGCCACTGAAACACTACACAGTGATTTTATTTATTTATTTTTTATCTTTTTAATAGGCCTTTTACAGTATATTTTACTGAAGAATAAACACTTTAAAACCATCACAGAAAGAAAAATAAATAAATCTAAAATCAGGGCAGCTAAGACATTTTCCGATTGTGTAAGCAAAATTAAACCGATTGGTGATAAAATACAAACTAAGGGTACTGAACACAAACATGAAAATGTGATGTTGCAACACTGAGTAACAGTTGTGTTCTTTCAGGGTGCACTTGTCTGATTAAGCACTATCAATAGTTTTGCTGTTCTTTGTTTTTCCACGGTTTGATTCAAGTATTCACAATACCAGGATAGTGAGTTTACAGCATTACTTTGTTTAATTTTCAGCATTTCACTTTTTCATTAACGTTTGTGTGTTTGATCTTCCTCCACTACTCATCTGTAGCCCAGATCATTGCTCTCGTCACTGATCTGTCAGAAGCAAGTGGCTTTTCTGATAAAGCTGCTCATTTGAAGAAGGCTAAGGCTTTGATTTGAGGACTGTGTGAACTGTAGACTATGGCCACACAAAACTAACAGCACCCCACAGAAATTGACAGATATATAGTTATGTATGTTTTTTGGAAAAAAGTCACAACTTTTATTGTCTTACATTTTTGAGTTTGTACCTACTGACAGTACAATGACATATCATTGGCGATGAATTTAAGAGGACATGTATAGGGATCTACAAGGTGTCTACAGTATACTGTGGACTAAACTTTTGTTTGTTTGTTAGTTTTTTGTTTAATTCACAGAAACCTTTGAATTACCAAGGTAAATAAAGTGCAATTTGTACGAAAAGTTGTTTCTATACAGTTTACAAAGTTTTTTTGTTTTTAATAAACAGTTTTCTGCCTTTCGATCAATATCTTTTTAAATGTTTTATATAAAACAAAGTATTTCAAAAGCTTATAGGAACAGCTAGTGAGAGGCCTCAGTCACAACTTCACTGTGTTAGTGTGTTCTGAAACGCTGACGCCTTTATCATAAACACGGGGATGTCCTGTGGTGAAAAGGTCTCCTTGGAGTAAACCTTTTCTTTGCCCCTTTTTTTTCTCTGAGAAATAAAAACTCAACACCAAAGTGGGCCCCACAGGCTTTTCATGAATCATGAAATTATATCTCTTACACTTTAAAACAAACAGTTACACAAAGCAACAGTCACAGAGATGGAATATATGTACAGTTCTCTTCAACAAATACGAACAATGTGTGTAAAACACACTACCTTGCCCCCATCAGAAGAAGTCAACCTTTTTTTTTTATACCATGCATGGAACCTTTTCCAGCTGGCTGCTCTGTCTGTGTGCTGGGGAGGCCTACCTGGTCCATAGGCCCGTGCTTTCTTAGGGTTGAGTTTGGGTTTTAGGGGAGCCCCCGGCTTCAGCTTGGCCTTGGGGAACTGTGACAGGTAGGTCATCACAGAGTGCTCGTCCACATTAGGGTCAATGATCTCTTCTGGGGTAATGACCTAGAGACACACAGGGAGGGATGTCAGGACACACACATGTACACACTGACCTAGAGGCAGACAGGAAAAGATGTTGGGACACACTATATTTTGCACATACACACGCAGACAGATTATCTTACGGTCCCACATGACACACACATACTCTAGAAGCAGATATCTTTCCACTAACCAGAGCCAGAAAACTCAAACCTCAACTCCCCATGTTCTTTGTACCTCAAAATGTTGTGATGAGACACAGCTCACGGAATCAGAGGTGCATTTATAGGATCAGTTTAATGATATTGCAGCAAGCCACAATAATGACTGCAGCCAAGATTGCTCAGGCAGGCTCGGGCAGGGACTCCTAGGCCATGAGTAGAGGCCTCCTGATAAAGCCCGGGATTGGACAGATAGCTTGGTGTACAAAGGCGTGGCTTGAGAGAGCAGTTTCTGTTCCATCTGCTGTATCAGAATGGCACACACCTATCTGTTTGCTACATATGATTCAAAGGAGTGACCCGTTTGCTTAATGTGATGAATAAATTATTTTTAACAGGTCACCACCTTGTACGCAAATAGAAATTTAGTTGCAAAATTGCATCCCATTGATCAAAAGCTGACTCCCATTTTACTGAAGAACAATAGCGACTGTATAAAATCCTAGGTTGGTGTTTGTTGAAGAAACGCAACCCTATTCGATGGCTACTGCCAGGCAAAACACAGGCCTTTCAGATATGTCTGAATGAGAGGAGATTCATACCAATGTCAGTGTATGCAATGCCGAGAAAACAAATAAAGGGAAACTCAATACTGGTTTATTTTGCTTATTACTAATACATTTACCCATTATCTTGGGAGTCACTGCAGTCACTTTTCCCTTTGCCTGTGATTTGGTTCCATTTAAACTTGCAACTAGCAAGAATAAATACTCTGCCCACATCAAATAGGCTTTTGTAAAATTTGTAAAACAGGGCTGCTACTTGTTAGAAGAAAAGACCAGACCCTACTCTGAGACCAAGTTGTTTCTGATCTCCAGCCATCCTTTGCGTGAGTACCTATTTGGCTGATAAAAGAGTAAAGTAAAACCACTTTGAGACAATGAACCAACCAGGGCTGCACATCATTCTTCCTGTGTCTGAGTGAGTGAGTGAGTGTCATGCTAACATGGGACCACAGCACAGAGATCCTCCCGGTGTCCCTGCTGGTGCTCCAGTGATGGTGGAGGAGAGACCCTCCTTACCTGGGGGATGCCCAGCCAGTCGTCAGCCTGCTGCATAGCCTCCCTGGCATTCTCCACAGGCTTCACGGTGTCCCAGGTCTCCCAGTCTGGACACAGACCTGCAGCACAGTATACACCAGAGTCAGTTCACCGCCCTTCACTACAGCACCCTTCAACTTTCACTCAGACCAGAAGAGAGACTATGACCCTTGAGAGGCTTTCTTTTAGCACATAAACGCCAAAGCAACCAATTATTTTTATTTTGGTGTGTTGGACATTGGAAATTGTACAAAAAGCTGCATTTAATTAGAATTTGAGTCAATTTCCTGCCCAATCTCTCAGTCTCCCTTGAAATGAAAGATCTTAATCTCCAATTCAACGTCTTGCTTGAATAGCAATTAAAACACAACAACTAATGAAATAATGTGGATGAATGTGGCCCCGGCGGACACATGGGGCGGACGCAAGGGACAGGCCTACCTGGGGCACAGCTGTCGACCAGAGCCCCCAGCGCCCGGCCGTCCTGCCAGTTGTTGCTGAAGTTGGTGATGGGAAGATCGGGGACCTTGTTCTGGATCCAGCCCAGCAGCCTCTGCTTGGGGGTCTGCTTCTTGGCATCCTCGTCGCCCTCGTCCTCCCACACGGGCATAGAGATGGAGTAGTGCAGGATGAGGGTCCAAACCATGCCTAAGATGAGCTTCAGGTTCCCATCTACAATGGCTTTGCTGTCTGCGAAAGAGAGCACCAACACACCTCTGTCACAGTCATGCAACACAATGTAATGCATTACGGAGCAGATTACCACTTTTTTTTTTTTAAACAGTCTTTTCTGTGTTTTATGTAAGTATTTTAAAAAATAGGGTTTCAAAAGCTCAGAGCAACAGCAGGAGGGTCACATTGGAGTCACAAAAGGTGGTGTTCGTGTGGTTTTGCAATGGTACTGACCGAACTTTTCCCACGTACTTCCTGAAATCAGCAAACGATAAATCATTAATTCAGCACCATGACAAAAATCTGAATAAAGTATTAATACTACATTTATACTAGTTTAAATAATGTTAGCAAAAGCTGAAAAAAGCTGAAAGCGATGTTTGATTCGGTATAAATTACTACAGTGTAAATTATACACTATAGATTTGCTGTTTGTGGAAAACACTGGAGGCACTTGCACAATTTGAAAGCCGAACTAAAAGATACTACTTTAATAACAGTGGGATGGAGTGCCACAATTTCATCATTCCTCCCTGATAATGGAGAGACCCATGAGTGTTTTGGGGAAGGTTTTGCTGCTGGGACTTGCTTCCTCAATCAAAGTCTACAATCAAACTACATGCGTTAGTAAATACCTACTTTTCATACATGCTTTAAGTAGAATAAATTAAGGTACGTCTCTAATGTTCTGAGTTAGACTGTTCCATGAGTCTTGGAGCTCTGGATGTAAAGACTCCCCGGGTGCAAACAGTGCAGGATTCATGTGTTCCTGTAGATCACAATAGATATATCATGGCCGCAGATGTGTTTGTATATGGCCATTTATGTCAGAATTAACCTGGGCATCTCCATAACACGTGCAATACTGTATGCAAACAAATGATTCCAGACATAAGCCTTGTAATGAAATAACATTTTCAGCCAAGACAACAAACATGAAAACATGACATCACCTCGCTCTCTGTATTAATAATGGTCTGTCTGACAGATTACAAGTGGCTACCTGTTGACTGCAGATGAAAAGGATTCCAGTCTCCTTTGCGAGAGAAGCATTGCCATCATTGCACATAAACTGTATGGTAATTCACATGAATTTCACATTCCATTACACTTATTTATGTTAGGGGCACAAGGAAAGGAATGTGATATTCAGGTCAACAAGGTGATCTGGCAGGTATTGACACTTGCAAGGGGGGGAAATTATTATAATTATTATTAAAAGGGGAGTGGTCATTGATCAATATTCTTGCGAGTCTTCATAAACTTCTATACGAATTTTGCTCAGCATTGGCCCCACCTAGAGCTAGAGACATCTCTCTCTCTCTCTCTCTCTCTCTCTCTCTCTCTGCAGGGAGTGTGGTCTGCCACTCCAGCCCTCCCTCTTTGTGTGGCACTATCAGCTATCTCCTACAAACATCCTGTAACCCGCCGAAAAACAATGAACCGCATAGCTGAACTTTGGCCCACAATGCACGCAGGCAGATACACCCAGAACCATGCGGCCGGGTTATAGCAGCAATCACCCTGCGCAGGGCTGAGAGAAGAGGAAATATGCAGAGGAAAAAATAGGGCCTGATGGCTGACCATGTGTGGCCCCTTAGTGCCTCTTGCCCATCCCACTGCCTGCGAGTTTGAAATAATTCCCAAGGCTGTTTCTGTACTTAATTACATCTGTAATTAATACATTATTACAAAAAAGTGGACTGCGTGGTAAGACACCCGAGATGTTTTATAGGTATTGCACTTCTTTATATAATAGTGTTTGCACATTAATTTGTTTCATGAACCATGGACAACGGAAGACTTCTCAGGTGCTCCTTCCCTGCAGTAGAATGAATCAGGCTGCCAAAGACAGATAAAAGTTAGAAAATCAGATCACAGACTGCAGTACACCACAAAGTAAGACACAAGGCAGTCCTCGGCAGGTTTCAGATCTCGTGCTTTGGCTCTCGGCGATAGTATCCGCAGTCTATTTTCATTACATGCTATGACAATAACAGCAAGGAAATGACAGCAGACGCATTGTGTGCTGCATGTTATGTACAGTGAAAGCATTCCGGAACAGGCCCAAGGCTTTCCACCCCTGGTCAAAGACTTGGCCTGACATTGTGCTGCACTTGCGTTAGTGATTAGTACCCCTTTAGAAAAACCTCTAATAGAGAGATCATAATCAGATTAATGTGCTGGTTAGACGCCACGTTTCGAGGACCATTGTTATTTTAAATGTAACATCTGGATTGAATATGATACCATTAGCATTAATAAAGTGGTGTACATGCAAAGCAACCTGGGTTTTGATTAATCCAGCATTAATGAAAACACTGCTCGTGTCTACATGTAGGAATAATGGAAACAGATATGTTATATGGTGTAGACCTGTACTGACACTCCTAACAGAAACTGGGCTTTTATAAGCCATGACATTCGATGCTACAACCATCCCTGAAATTATATGTATGAAACATTTGGGACAATCAGAAGAGTACTAAAAATTACAGCTCAGCCGCAAATTGCATTCTTGGTAGATCAGGGTTTCACAGCACAGGATTTATCCTCTTGAGTTAATCTCAGCATTCCATTCTGCATACCTTGACTACTACAGGAATCTATCATTTAACTTCATACATACTTCAAATACTGAAAGGGAATTTAATTAAACAACCTATATGGTCTAATGGAGAAGGAATACTGCAAAAGAGTGGAGGGGCAGTTCCTCTGAATAGCCTGAATGCCACAAGTTACACGCTTATCTTAAGCAAGAGTGTGAATTACGAACACCGGCAACTGTCAAAACAAAACCTTGATACTCAGACCTGACCCTCAAGGGGGTGATTTACTAAGCGTTATCCACCCCTGGCACACTGACAGCGAAGAGAAGCAGTTTCACAACTGTCCAGGAACTGGGCAGGACATACTGGGCAGGGCCTTTAGCTTCACTGCTGCAAGCTCCCAACTGCCAGGCAGCAGTTAACCTATCCCTCAGCTCAACATGTCCGCAGGCACTGCAAGGCCTAATTCATTAGTGCTGGGCTTCTTGCAGGGAATCCCCTGAAGGCTACTTAAATTTATCTCAATCAGCACAGCGTATCAGGGGGATACCCCTCCAGTGAGAACACCAGTCCCCCGGATCAACGGCTGCCTGAAGGATAATCCAGCTCTCCTCAAAGCAGATGGCCAATTTTTCTCAGTGGCTCTCAGCTTTCCCAATTTGATTTTGAATTTTTGAACTTACATTTCAATGGGCTAACACAAGAGAAACCACACCCCACCCCCTCCCTCCTGCCTGACCTTGATGCCATGCAAAAAGGGGTTTTATGGGGCACAAAGCTTGCACAGGGGACCTGGGTAAAGCTTCAAACACCTTCAATCTACCCAGCTAAATTTTAGATTTTGTTTCCTCGTGATGGAACACCTTTTGCTAGGAATAAAGGCCACATGCCACAACCATGAAGTCCCACACTCAAGTCAAACTTACACACTTGTTTGGGTAAAACCTGCATTCCTACAGTTACATCTAGACCACCCTTTCTCTCATTGAATGTGTACCATTGATTTTAAATCACAGAATCCTTAAAGCGGTGTTAATGATGCAATATCCCTCAAGTTTTTTTTAAGATGCAGGCTGCCAATTTCACAGATCTTTTGATGTCCCAGCCATGCTGCACAGCTTACTGAAGGTTTGGACTACATTCTCTAAAGTGCATCTGGTATGTAGCCGTTTGGCTGGCAAATTCCTTTAGATATTATATTTATAATCTGTACAGCAATGCTGAACTGAAACATCTGACTTTAAAGTAAACCATGGGAGAGCTGCGGCTTGCTTTTTTGTTATTATTTTTCCCCCAAGCCTGATAAAGAAACAGGAGAGGTTGTTGCTGAACAGGACTTCTGTTGTGTCAAGGAACGAGCTGGAAGGTGTTTCTCGTTCCGTTTCATTGTGTGCAGAGGGAGTGCATTTATGCCCAAAGGCCAGGCCATTACAAGAATCTTTCACGCAGTCTGCAGGCCCACCGCAGAGCCTTCTGCCTAATGAAGTCATCTCCATGGCAGCCTATTGTTCCGTTGTCTAGGTCAGCTAAGCAAAGAGAGAGACCCCAGCTCCCAGAGTGAAGCTAATCTATTATACTGGGCAACCCACTCAGACGGACCAAACAACACTGAAAGCACCCCACTACTTACTTTCATTCATAAGCAGACTCTGGCACCAGAAAGGAGAAATTGTCATATCTCAGGCTCAGATAAATGAAAATGTAATTTCTCTAAAATTCTTAAATTACAGTAACACCCTCACCACCCCCACCTAAGAAAAGTTAATTCAGCAGCTTTCCTGAAACCTCCACTTCTGTCGAAGTCACAGACAAGATAATCTGGACATAAATACACAAAGAGCTTCCAAATCGCAAAGGAGCTGCAGCATTTAAAACACAACTTACTGGTTCAAGCTAAAATCCGTTTGCCTCATGAAAATCACACCAATGGAAACAATACTGGACTGAAATCAAGGCTGAAAGTGAAAAATTCAGACCTAATATCCAAAATGCCCAAACCAATTTTATATTGGTTATAAAGTAAAAAATTGGACCATAAATACTACATTTGAAGGCATGTAGCCATTTCTATATCAAGAACAGTAGCCCACAACCATGATTTAGACAAGGTGACCGAGCGAAGGCCACAAACTGCTAGAAACTTGAATGGAGGAGACGTGAGTGAAAGTGTCGCTTACTTGCTCTCCCACAAACCCCTCTGACAGCTGCCTCTCTTGAGTTGCCAGCACAAGTGCTCCCACCCCCTGTATCACATGGCATTAATATCAAGACATGTGTTGAGGAAGAGCTTAATCCAACCAGGTTAGCTTGTCAAGCAGGGTAATGAACACACGCAACAGCCCCCTGCTTGGCAGGGTTATACTCCCAGCAGCACATGGGGCATTGAGTTACAAACCAGATCGACCAGCCACCACCGTCTCCCCAGCCAAACACATGAAACTGGATTAGAGGCCCAGTCCTTAGAATTAAGAACTGACGACTTTATGACCGTATTGGATGTGATCCATCTGCTGGATTCTTCAATTCACCTTTTCTATTTTAAACCATAAATATAAACACACATACACACACACACACTGTACTGCAAACAGAAGCTGTATTATTTTAATTTCTCATGCGGGTTATAAACCGCTTCAACAAGCTTTAAAGAGTGTCCTAGTCTGTGAATATTTTTTAAGACAAAGTGACTTAAAATAGCGGTTAGGTATTCTGGCAGGTTTTCAACCACCTTTGGCACAGAAAGAGTTTTAACTCTGAAATGAGTTGTGATTTCTCAGTAACTTTAAGGAAAGATAGATTACCATATTCAATTGGATTTCAAACTTTAAAAAGGCAATTGAAAGTTATTAAATGTTTACAAAATCAGCACATCCCTGTGGAGACATATGGCACAGCTTATTCAAAGTAAACTCTACGAATGCTGTGAAAGCTATCAACTTGTTGAAAGAGGCGTCTGATTATCAACTCTTGATGCTGGGGTCTTAAGTTTGTTTTATCTTTATTCATTTCTTACAAGTTGTTCAAGGAACTACATATACACTAACAGTCAAACTTGCAATACAGTATGTGTTGTGTTCATTCAAAACCCATACGAACACATTTTGATTTACATTTACATAGGTAGGGACATAACTGTATTCACTTTTCTTCCCACTTTGTGTGCAACCCAGGCTAATGATCCTTAAGACTAGATAAAGTGTGATAAACCTCCTTCAGATTCTAATGCAAGTAATCTAAAAGCCGATGTGGCTGTGAGGTAGTAGAAACCTAACTTTAAAAGTGAACTATTTCAACCATCAGTACAATTTTGGGCAAGGATAAAACTAGTCAAAAACTGGCAAAAGCATAGTCATTCCTTTTTCAAAATAAAGATTTTTCAACTATTTAGCATTGCTAACTTTTAACAGAAATGTAGGGAACATTTTACACTTAAACCATCAACTACTAACGTTGTTATAGAGTCCATTCTTCTGACTAAATAAATATTTACTCTCTTGCTAAGCTGGTACAGGACCTACAGTCGCAATCAGTGTTGAAAGAACTGCTCATGAACACAAAACTCACATAAGCTTACAGAAACGGCATTGTCGGGGCCCAGCTCACACTAGCATCTAAAGAGATTTGGCTTATTTGAAAAGACAAATTAACAAGGAATTCGGGTCATAATTAGAAGCAGTGTTTCTTTTTTTCCTGCACATAATTATGAATACATTGGAACCATACCAGGCCATATGGGGGGGTGACAAAAAGACAAAAGAAATTCCTTACAAATGTATCCTTGGTTTATTTCTAGCAAACTTTCCCAGTGTGTTTCATATTACATGTTTATATCCCTTCAAGTGCAATTCATGTTTTGCCACCACAGTTTAGTTTTGTTAAAATTTAAAATTCCACCAAATTCAAATCAGGTGCAAATTTGTATTTTCCTTGTTTGTTTCTTTTTTCTTACAGTATTGCAAACATTACAGATTTATGTATTATTTACTTTCTCTCTTCAGTCCTTAGGTTGCATCTATGACTGCATTCATCTCTAAGAGATGTCAATCTTAAATCAGATTTGCTTTTAAACTCCAACTAAATGCAGTGCACTCACGTCCCCCAAGACTACAATCAGCCTTCATAAACAATCAACTTTATAGAGGTGTTTCCAAGTGCCTGAAAGGGATGACAGGTGATTGAAAGGGTTTCAGAAAGCAGTGGTTAGCTGTCAGTTTGAATGACAGTGTTGGAGAAGGTCCACTGAAACTGTGAAGAGAGACTATTGGCCAAATATTTGGAAACTACCAATGATTTGCAGAAATACAAGGTGTGTGTGTTTTCTGGAAAGCACACTTTCCTAGCAGGTGCCCTACCCTGTAGTCACAAAAGGAAAACAATAGCCTACATATCACAGTGAGTGTAATTAAGTACAACATAGCCTACAGCTTTCATCAAATTTAAAGAAAGTGAAAAGCAATACAAAAAGCATAATATGTAGAACATTCAGTGTAAGTACCCAATATCTACCAAAGTAGAAATGCTTTTGAAGAAAAAGCAGAACCTGCAAAACTTATGAACTCACTTCATTATCAGGATCAATTTACAAATTTGTAGAGAAGAGACAGTTAGCTCTTGAGAGAAAAATATCTGGGAAGCCAGAGGCCTGAAAAAGAAAAAGTGGACCAAAAAAAAAAAAAAAAAAAAAACATCCACCCAGTCCTAAGATGCGTCTCATGATTGGTCTGGCTTATTACCCACGTATATATTGAAAATGTATACACAAGTCATCAAATACTGTACATTTCCCACAATCCTGCTCAATATGCATCATTTGATTAAAAATAAGTAGGCCTAATTTTTTTTTATGAAAATCTTGTGCAAGCTAACATCAGGAATACAATGGAAAAGCCAGAATTTCAGCTTATTATGCCTAGTGAGATGGTGAGAAAATGCAGGTTGATGGTTTTACTGTGTGAACAGGGTGCAGGGGTATGCAAATGGGTAAAGGCAAAGAAAAGCCAAGAAATGGGAGAAAACAAAGAAAATGGTTGCAAAGGCTCAGCAGCAAAAGGCAAATTGAATTGGGCGTACTGCTCTCCAGACGCCCACTGATAAACACAGAGACAGATCCAAACTATAATGAGACAGGGACTCAGTCTCGGAAAGCAAAGTGACGAATTAAAGTCCAAGAACTAATTTATGGAGCGTGTAACTGTTTTGATAAATTCCCATTCCATCGCTTTGTGTTTTACTTTTCTTTTCCTTTCCTTTCTCTCCCCACGTGATTAGCTAAACGTCTGAAAGCTTCGCCTGACCCAGAAGTTGGGCTGGCTGAACGAGTTCAAGTTACAAGAACAAAAGTGATTAACGGTCCATTCAGATGCAAAATCCCTAATGTTGCTGAGGAATAACAGGCAGATGATGCCTCAGGAATGTTGCCTAGCAAGGACCCACCAAAGCACTCAAACTTATTCATGAGCAACACGACTTATGTCACAGGCTGTTCTGCAGAACCATTTGGTTTTCAACTGGGTTCTCATTCCCCTGTGATTTTAAAAACGTCTTCATTAAACTAACGGCCTGAAAGGGAGCATTGTTTTAAAGGATTATTCTTGCATTAAATTCATGATGTCATTTATTTATTGCGCTGCTGCTTTGTAGGTGTTCTGTGGGACTATGTTGTTGCTTCTGCTGTGAGACTGTCTGCCAAGTAGGGCTGGGCGATATGACTTAAAAATAATATCTCGATATTTTTAGACGTTTGGGCGATACACAATCTATTTCTTAATATTTCTTCAATCACAAGCCACAAAATAAGACCAAAGACATTCAAACTACAAGTATTTCGTTAATCCTCCAATAAGCAAAACTAACAATTACTACATGCAGGCTGTCATGGTAAATATATGCAGAATGCAACACATTACAGGGGAAGTGTTGTGTGATTACTATTACGTGTGTTATGGGAGATATATATATATATATTATATACACACACATAAGTTTAAAATAGCTGGCGTTACAATAGTTTTAATGCATCTTAAATGCGGGTGCCTTATCCCAGGGAAGGACAGCAGCTCCCGTCTAAAAACAGTCCATATTTAGCGATGTCTCAAACATTATTCATTAGAGAAAAAGTGAACATCATAGTGCTTACGCGTTTCGACTTCTCTTCCTCAGAGCACAAATATACACACACAGCATGATTTACTGTCACACAACAACAGTAACACAAGTGATAGTGATCACGCAGCACATGCGCAGTAAAGGTCCAGATTCAGGCAGATTCACCACAGCCGGGTCTATAGCGGCGCATTAACATCTGCTGGACAGACATTTCTCCTGTGACTGTACAGCACGTTAATACAAAATAGTTATAATAATAGTAATAATAATAATACAACTGTTGAACCATCTTAATTAAAAGAAAATTATACTTTCTGCATGTGTTTGCATTGCTTTCCAATTCATTAAAATGCAAACAAACGTTTATTAATTTTATACAAATGATATCAGTCTAAATTAGAGTGGATGGGGGTGCTTGCAGATCGAGTTTAGCCCGGTGACGAGAGCGGGGCGGACCGTGTGCGCTTGCGCATTAAAGTGTCTGTTGGTTATTGTGTGTCGGGTCTCTCTCATGTCTGTCTGTGTTTCTGATGCTCATTTCTTGCCGCATCCGACACGTGTGGAAGAATCGGGAAGAACGCAAAGCGTCCTAATGACGAAAAATACTGCCGTAAAGATTGCAATTTGCGACACCACGATATAAACGATATAGCATAATATGAAACGACAGACGTTTTTCTATCGTCATACGATATATATCGTCATATCGCACAGCCCTAGGTCTAAGTCACAGTAACAGCAGTCTGGGGATTTCCCAGAAACAGGGAACAAGGGAAATTTTAATTAGTGTCGCTCTAAATCCTCTAATTTTAACTGGGGCGGGTGGGGGTTGTATTGTATTTCATTTTAATTATTTAAATTCAGTAGGTTGTATTTTATTTTAATACAAGTGATCTTATATTATTGTGTAATTGCTTTTGTATGTTATGTGCCAGTTCTTCATTGATTATATTCAATAAGTCATCTTCCAAGTTCCTCATTTATACCTGATAGAGAATGGATCGTTCTGACCTTATGTGTACTGTACATATTTCAGATAGCCCATAAGGCTTTCCAGACAACGCTATGCTCCTTTCCCATTCAATTTGCTCGAAACTGGAAACATGAATTATTGCCTTGTTTCAACCTGTATGCCTATACTAAATTAACATGACAAGAAATGAAGGTAATAACATTGCGTCAAGGTGACAGATGTTGGAAGTGAAAACATGAAGCACAGATTACTAATACATTTCAGCTACTGCAGAGAAAGAGTTGCTTATGGACTAGAACAGGCATCCTATTAGAAGGAGCTCAGTGTTGTGGACTTGTCACCTTCTACAGCCATGTATGCCACTTCATTCTTTTCCAGTTCTCATTTCAGACTTCTTCCACTTCGTATTATACAAGCTCTGTGGGATTCTCTACTGTTGTTTCTGCTCCTGTGGTTCCTTGCTATGCTAAGTACTCCAACAGAAACGGCTGCTGTAATGCATTCTCAGGCTATGGTGACCTCAGGCCAGGTTCACTTTAGCACCCCCAGCCATAGCAGAACTAATCTACCCACAATACTTCAGATCCCACTGTATAAGCATAAGCCTACTGTGTGAGTAGGCCCTGAATAGTGCACGTCCAAGATGCCATGTATGAATGTTATATTATAATTATTAGGGATTTGGAACTGCAAAACATTTTTTTTAACTGGTCCGCTCCAGCCCAAATTAAATAATTAACTGCATAATAATCATAACAACTTGCTTAAATGATCTGCCAATGAAACACATTAAGAGTAGGGGAGGAAGAAACTAATATTCACACAATATAAAAGAACATAAAGTTTACAAACGAGAGGAAGCCATTCAACCCATCGTGCTCATTTAGTATCCATTAATAACTCAGTGATTCAAGGATACTATCCCGTCTATTTTTAAATGTTCCCAAATGTTCAGCTTCAACCACATCGCTAGGGAGTTTGTTCCAGATTGTGACAACTCTCTGTATGAAGAAGTGTCTCCTGTTTTCCATCTTGAATGCCTTGAAGCCCAATTTCCATTTGTGTCCCCGGGTGCGTGTGTCCCTGCTGATCTGGAAAAGCTCCTCTGGTTTGAGGTGGTCGATGCCTTTCATGATTTTGAAGACTTGAATCAAGTCCCCACGTAGATACAATAAGACTGGCAAGTAAAGGAAAGGCAAAAGATGAAAATACCATTGACATGAAGAACTCAGTGAAATCTGAGAAAATGGAGACAGAGGCAAAAAGACAGCTGCCGTTTGGAAGGGAAAGGTATAGACTTGAAACCAGGAGAGGTTTGTGGCAAAGCTTTTGGTTACAACACACCTAGAAAACTGTATCCTTGTTGTTATCCACACAACAAAAAGGGGATTGGAAAGAGTCCAGTGAAAGGCAAACATATTTCTCTCAGGATTGACAGGTATGACCTTAAATGGATACTTCTGGGAAGCTGAACTTCTTTTGCTCACAGAAATGAATGAAAGCTTGGGGTTCATATGTCTGAGGTCTTTCCAATCCTAAATGGGACTGTGTCAAGTGTGCCCCCTTCTGCACTACCACTCTGGCCTGTATTGAAGGCATACTGCTGCACATTCCTATTCCTGATCCCTACTGTCTATCAGCGATAATTACAAAATGGTTTTCAACTGCAATAATGACAACTTTCTGTGAAAAATGAAAACTATCAGACCCAGATGCATCATGCTTGCTGACATAATAAAACCATTATATTCAAACTGTGTCTTTGAAACTAACACAGATTGCAATGCTTTATAGATGACTTTGGGACATCTATATTAACAGCATGTTCTTTGTTTACATAAACCCTAATAATAAATGCTGAGATTAAGCAAGACATTAAGGTCTCCCACCCAAGTGACCATTTTGTATTATATACAGGCTACATAAAAATGATACAGAAACTGTGGATGCATAGGAAGGAGCATAGGAATAACAAGGAGATAATGAATGGCATGGATCTGAGAACAAACCAAACTATATGACATCATTGAAGGAGTGAAAATGGTGATGATATTTTGAATGTCAAATAGCCAAAACACATTTACTCACAAAAGTATTAAAAAAACAGAATCAGTCCTGAACTCCGCAATCTGATCCTTAACCTGACCCCACATCGACATCTCACCTGGCCACTGCTTGAAACAGCTGTCAAAAAGTCCACCCAAGTTCTCAGAAACTAAAGCGAAACTTAACGGGGAAGAATAAACATGCCTGTCATTTACACAACATGCCATCAGCAGGTTTGCTTTGCTTTGCTTCCGTCAAAGTTTTTAAGGATACGAATGGGGCATTTTGTTTGTATTGTGTTTTCTTATTTGTATTTCCATAGCAACTAAATATACCAGATGTCACCAATACTGCATAACTGCTGGTGATATTTACAGGAGGTGTGGCATCCAAGACAATGATTCTCTTATCAGTTAAGAGAGAGTGATGCAATATGATACTATTACAAAGCTAGGAGGGTACTTTGACACTTTGGAATGAGCTCAAATAAGAGGTATCAGTTGCAACAATATTAAAATGAAATTAAAAGTGGAAAAACAATTGACCCTTGGTCATGAAAAGTGGTTGGGTTGGGAAAGGAAAAGAAAAACAGTTTCGACTGAAACTTTGCGTTGGGGGTGGGGAATGATGTCAGCACAATAGAATAATAATAATAATAATAATAATAATAATAATAATAATAATAATAATAATGTAGAACTAAACAGACAGCTGAATCTCATTTAATTTTGTTTTACAAATTCCACCATCTCTCCGTGAGGAATAAAGATCTCTAACCGTTTGTCAGATCCTGAATCTTTCTGGAAGTCATTTGCTGCTGACGAAATTATGAGCAGTCCATAACTCAAAGCCACTTCACAAAGCACGTTCCTGCAGCAGTTTGCTGGAGCTGAGCTGAGCGAGTGGTGACTAAAGCAGCCTTCCACTCTCAGCCAGAGGCATTGTCTGGTTTACTACCTGCCGCTCCAGCTCAACCAGAACTCTGCGGCTCGTCTGGTATTCTCCCCGATTCGCACACGCTACTCCACTGCTGTGCTACCTCCACTGGCTCCCGATACCGGAATGCATTCAATTCAAGACATTGACCCTCACCTACAGCTGTCTCGACCACACTGCACCGAGTTACCTTCAGACCCTCGTGTCTCCATACATCCCCTCCAGACCGCTGAGGTCTTCCGGTACCAAAAGACTAACTCTGCCTTCTCTGCACTCCCCTTCCTCCAGAGCCCGCTCCTTCTCATCCCTGGCCCCTAAGTGGTGGAACGACCTTCCCATTGAAGTCAAAACAGCAGAGTCACATTGTAAAATGTATTATGCCTTGAATTGCACTGTATTATTGCACTTTGAATTGCTCTTTTATTTTGTAAGTCGCACTGAACAAGGGCATCTGGTAATAGATAAATAAATAATAATAACAAATGTCTGTCACAAGCTGGAAGGACGAGGCTGACACAACAAATAAATACCTCTGGGGAGATGACTGCAGAAACACCTGCTCTGGGGCATGAGGCAATAGGATTCCCCTTGGTCTGATTAGCTCTGCACAATTAGTAGTGACATCGCCATACAGTCAACAGGGCTGCTGCAAGTGCCAGAGAGTTAGGCTTCAGGGCTACACAGCTGACAGTGTCTGTGGTTAGCGCCTGGACACCCAAACATGAGACAAAACCTGCTATGAGAAAAGACTAGGCAGCTGGGATAAGTGCTCTCTTGAGAACCAAGGGGGAGTGACATCACAGGAAAAGTTCCCTATACACAAGCAGTATGGTAACCTGGTGAAAGCAGATTAATCAGGCTTATGCAGACACTCACCATATTGATACACTTGAGAGAAAACTGTCTCTTCCTTCAAATGAGTGCATCTATGGTCACTCTCACATATGGCCCCTTTGGCCGGTATAGATAACAGAACCTAAATCAACACATAAAGCCCACATACAGACAGGCCTGCACACACCTACAAGGATTTATTTAACCCTTCATTTAACCCCTGAAACTCCATGCAAGGCCTATATTATTAGCATAATCAAAAACTGGTTGCTTAAAAAAAAACAGTGAAAAATGTGAACTAGCACATTAAAGTTAAAGTAACTAAAGTAAGTTGTGAGTGGATAAAAGAACAAAGCAAAAAGCAGCTTTTTTTCCTATCAGTTCTGGTTTATACAAGATCAGTATTTAAAATATATCCACAAAAATGCCTGCTATCAGTTGGTACACTGGTGAGGCTAACAAACTTGGAAGAATAAGAACAGGTGCCCCTTGGTGAGAGATATCCCAGCATCCCTGGTTCATGCTCTCCCCCACACTGCATACCATACCTGTTGAAAAGAACTAAAGATTTGTCAAGTTGAGCCAAACGAAGTGCCAAGTTCCCATTTACCTATGTATCTGACAATCTGTCTAACCGTACAGGCCCACATTGTCTCTACACCCCCCTGTGTAATGGCAGTTGTGAAATGCAGGAATTGCTTAGATCTCACCGATTTTTATTTGAATAGGCACATGGGCACAATTTTGTTGGGAAGTGAAACGTTCCCCGTTGAAGGTGGCTCCGCTGATTAAAGCTCGTTATACTTGCATCACATGTATTCATACTGGCAATAGTGTCGGTAAGTTGCCCAGAACACTAGGCTTATTATACTTTCTGCTTCAGGCAAATAGACTCTGTCACTTTTTATAGAAGTGAGGGTCTGCAATGCTGACAGAAGCACAGCAGTGAAGGATACCATGTCTGGGTGACAGACAACGGCGAGATTCAGAAGGCGCTGCTCGACTGTCTGCCAAAACTCCGTTTCGCAGTACATAAAATATGGGTGGCAACGATGTCAAAGTTTCCAAAATTATACTATTTAAAAAAAAACCTCTGTACTGTACCCAAATGCCAGCATACCCACATTTACATAAATAAAACCATTTTGTAACATAGCTTTTCTAATGGCGACCAATTTTGCTGCTGTTCTGCCTATATGATTTGTCTTGCATATGCAAAACTAAGTGACACTTCACTGTGCAATGGTGATCATACTCCTGATGATAATTTGCAGAGTAGTTTTGAACACAGGAGACTGGGGGTAGGGGGCATTTGACGGCAGTATTAAAAACCATCAAAAGCATTGAAAATGTTGCTAAAAAGGACAAATCACCAATTAAATGAGAACCAAGTGGAAAGGAATAGTTAATTTTATTCTTTATTGTTAATATATATACTGAACTTTTTCCAGCATACCATGATCAAGCCCACAGGAATAGAGAAACCATCATAGAAATGCTTAGTGTTGGACTGTCAGCACCAGAGAACTGCGTCGCCACTATTTGACTGTTCAAAACATGTGTCATTATTACCAATGGGCAGGCCTCACTGGGGATCTTTATTGTTTGGTCCGGTTAGATTCACAAAGTTTACATCCAGGATTGCATACCAGTAGTCTAGGTTGCCAGAGTTTGCCGACACCAACTTGTGAATGTACTTCTTAGTTTGCTCTCCGAGTCCAAAACGCAACAGGACCCATAAGGCCTAGACTCAGACACTCCCCGGATCAATGAGGCAGTGCTGTTTGGCCTCTATGAATAACTAACACACATGGCAGTGATTTCTGCTAAATAACCCCCTACAGCTGTGATGCAATCCGCATTGAAAACAAGTCACTTCTAATTAACATGTTTTGGGACACTCATTTTCCAAGGGGCTAATGCAATTACAGTAATGTATTGGACAGTAGTAGAGTCTGATCAATCTCAAGAGAATTGGGCATCATAATGCTACTGCTCATTGGGGACAGTCCTCATATGCAGGTTAGACGTAGGACAATTCCCAGGATAGAAGTGCATATTTAATAATACCTAAAATTTTAATGAGTGCACACATTGCAAACAATGGGGATCATAAAACAATTCCCATGTTTCCTATGATGTCATGCACAGATGATCTCTAATTTGAGGAGAGCTTGGAAGTACCTCAGTGCAGAAAGAATGTCACTTAGATCATGGCTTGGGAAAGCCCCCGAGAAAAGTCTTAAGCAAATGCGAAACAATTAAGCAAAACCGGACGTTCGCCTGACAAACGTGGCAAACCAAGGCAACACAGAGCAGCTTTCTAAAACACACCCTGCTGATCAAAATTCACTTCCAAACGAGAATAAATCAACTGTCTGAAAGTGAAGTATTTGCTGGGGGTGGAATTAAAAGTACGAGAAACTTCCAGGTGCCTTCAGTCACAGGTAGAGTGCTGTGGGCGTTCACTGAGCGTCTCAAACTCAAAAAACTGCACATACCACGAGAGGAGCCAGCTAAAATATCTGTGCACACTAATTACTGTTGTCGTGTCAGAGTAAACAAGCCCATAAACAAAAAGTGGCTCCACTTAAAAGCAGAGATCTGATATGTCAATTATAATCAAACAACAGACAAAACAACTCTGCCTTCACTTTATTTTTTACTTTTTTTTTTAGTTTGTTTGTTTCTAGGAAATGACTGAGAACCAGGCTCATCGGCATGAGATGATGTGTTTGTGGAAACAGGCTCTCTGTCTTTAGGAGGCCTTCTCAGCCAATGAATTTACACAGTTTCCATGTGTTTGTGTTTTAAATCCAGAACCAGATTGTTTTCCATTGTTACCCCCAGTGCAGAGTCACCAGTCACCGTTCAGACAGACTGCTCTTCGTTCCTGCCCAGCTCTGAAGTGAGGCAAAGGAACAACGCAGTGCTCTGCAAATTGACATGCACAGGACATGCCAGACACTGGGAGTTTGAGTGTACAAACACTGGAGCTTTACAGTGCAGGAGGGGCACTGCTCAACTCAGGCCTGCACGCAACCCGTCAAAAAGCTTAGAGAGCCTTTTTCATAATGCCGAAGGGATAATGGACTGATCATCACACATTTACATGATATACAGCTCTGGAAAAAAATGGAGACCACTCCAAGTTCAGAAATCAATGTTAAGTGGTCTCCATTATTTCCAGAGCTGTATACACCAACAGTAGATGAGTCAGGAGCCCCAAAATGTATTTATTTTGTGCTGTCAACAATGGTGAAGTGAAGTGTTCCAAAGGAAAGTATTTTAATTGGATAGTCCCTTTCTATTTTCCACATTCTGGACTGTCCTTTAATTTATTTATACAAGAAGACAGGTGAAACAAAATTTTCCTTCTTTAAAAACTTTAAGCTGCTTGTTACTTTTTGATTTCCATTTAAACTGAACTCCTAACCCTGACTTACCTGTTTTGAATGCTCTGGGGCATGTGTGACAGGACTGGGAAATATTTATAATATTGTTCCCCCTCCCCCCTCTGGCCTGAGTTTTGATGAACTAAAACTACACTACACTGGAAACCCCCCTGCTCGGCGCAGTGTATTGTTCTTCCGAACATCGGTGTCGAGATGTGCTTCTAATGGCCCATTTCCCTTGGGGCCGCGGAGACCAACTGCACCGTTTGACCCAGTCTCTAGCTAGTGGTCGGTTAAGGTGGCCCGGGATGCACCTGCAGTGTTCAGAACAGCTTGTAAACAGGATGCTTCACAAAACATCTACGCTTGCCAACAGTAAAATGA
The DNA here is from genome assembly GCF_036373705.1 of Amia ocellicauda. NCBI lineage: Eukaryota > Metazoa > Chordata > Actinopteri > Amiiformes > Amiidae > Amia > Amia ocellicauda. The sequence continues at coordinate 13,024,306 of NC_089852.1, forward strand.
AAACGCTCACAAAACTAGAGCATTATATTCCTAATTTGAATGTTCCTTTCAATTATTTAATCAATCTGTATGAAGTCCTGTCCACTCCCTGTAATGTTGGAGCTGGGTTTAATATTTAGGGGTTTGCAGTGAAACATTCAACCCTGAGGCAGGATTGTGAATAATACGAGGGATGCTTTTTTTTCCCCTGCATCTGCTCCTTTGGTAAATGTATTATCCCTTCACAGATTGAAATTACTTCAAACTATTAAAATTTGCAAACAATATCTCAAGGGAATGTCTGATTGCAGACGTACAGTCAACACTGAGATTTTACCTGTTTTATAACCAAAATGTTTCTGTGTTGTAATCACTAAGCAAAAATAAGAACAGGGCTCAGGTCACTTCAGGGTAAAGACTGGAAAAATTGAAAAGTGTTTACATTATTTTTTATAGTAGAGTTTTTATAATAGAAACTGCGCTTTCACAATGTCTGCTAACAATCTCGTCCACTTTAGCTGGGAAGAGAATGAAAAAGGTAAATATTTATATTATATATATACCTACAACCTTAGGATCCAACTGCATGGTTTGTTGATCATTAAAACATTTAAAAATAAGGCTAAAAAGGCTCTTCTACCAACTAGACACGTAGAAGGAACTGGAAGAAACTGATGTGGATTGGTGGAGTACTCTGTATTCGGTAAGACACAATGAAGGCATCTTTGCAAAACTAAACTAAAATAGGATTGGTGTTGGAAAGTGAACCGGTAATTTAATCAAACTTTACACATTCTCATTGCTGATGAAATTCAGTTATCTGAATGTTGAGAGGGGTTAATTAAGGATCAGGAGACACTTCTTCACACAGAATTGTCACTATCTTGAACAAACTACCCAGCGAAGTGGTTAGGAACATTTAAAAACAGACTGGATAGGATCCTTGGATCACTTAGTTATTAATGGACACCAAACGAGCGCGATGGGAAGAATGGCTTCCTCTCGTTTGTAAACTTTGTTTCTTATGATTCTTGGAATTATGGAATGGGACAGGATTGAATCAGAAGTACAAACGCAATCCTGGGACTTCCTAGAGGCTGTGAATTTGCCAGAGGCTACTGCTTCAAGCCAACTGAAAATCACCAATAACTACCTTGTAATATGTGGTTAGCAGGGCTGTGGTGGGTTAATTAGGCCTCACATGTGTGAGAGAATGTGGTTTATTTTAGCTTTGCTTCTGAAATTAAGTTAAGCTTAATATTTGAGGGAAGGCAAGGTTTTCCAGGGTTCCAGCTCTTCCTCTGCCAACCTGTAAGTCACGTACACACATATTCAAAACAGCAGAGCTGTGATGCAACTTTGATGACAGCAGCATCGCCACGGGGGACATCAGAGAGGAGTCATGTCTTGAATTAACCCGCTGCGAAGATCCTAATATCTCACTAACCACATCCTAATCTGTTTCGAATAGAAAAATAACAAACACCACAAGGCAACTACAGTACTACAAACTCAATGTATACCTCAAGACACAATGACATGTCCAAACTTGTGCTAAAGAACACTCTGCTACTTTACAAAGAAATAAAACCATAAAAGGCATGAAAAAAAAAAAAAGTATAATATATACATATAAATATAAATCAGAAATGGCACAACTACAGATTTTACTGGAAAAGCTGGCGGAACAGTGGCTGGAGCTGTTTTTGGCACTGTAGGAGAAGAGAGGTGACGTGGGCTGTTGTCATTATTGGCACAGAAGGCTGGGCAGAGGAACACTGTCAGTACCAGTCACTGGCACAGCAGTGAGCACAGGTATGACTGACATTTCTCATTAGCTTAACTGCAGTCACTCTGAGCTGGCACATACCCCGGTGACTGGCAGGGCAGTGCACACAGGTACATGAACACTGCTTCCTTAAATTGCCAAACAGTGGGTAAGAGTTGCTCAATAAGGATTGCATGAATAACACCAGTTGCTGATTGAACTTTCACAGTAACTGGTTCTGGCTTTTCCCTATGACCTAAAAGAGGGAAACAGACATAATTAAAGGGAGTACAAAAAGTCCTACTTTTATGTCGATGTATCAAACAAGAGGACACTGGAGTGGCTGACAGTTCAAAATCCACAAGTCCCTGCAAAGAACAGTCTTTCAAGCAAAACAAAGCCCAGGGAAACAAAGACTCCTCTGCAAGTGTCCCAGAGACATTGTAATAGACCTGCCATGCTGCCCTGTTCCCCCCTCTCCATTCTCGCATTCAGATCGGCTCTGCCAGCCCAGGCCCGGACTCTGGAGAGTGTCGGGTCACTTACGGTGGTTTGAAGGGTCAACAGGGGAGAGAGAGTGCCTCTACAGTTGCTGCAGTCGAGCGAGTTACCAGGCCAACTCTGTGTTTGTGCAACCACACCTGCTGCACAGCTGAGGACTTCATCAAAGATTAAATCTGTGCAAGCAGTTTGTAATTGAGGATTTTTTGTTTTGTTTTGTACATTAGCTCAAAATTATTTTAGTTTAACACACAGTAGGCTGAAGACAATTCCAACAGCAATATCCCACATCTTCAGGCTTCTGTACAGAATTAAAAAGACATCACAGCCTGCTCTGGCCCTGGAGGCACAAAGTACACTGTTCCTCATTCCATCAGCACTCTCAACTAAGGTCCTTTGGCTAAATTGCTAAATTCATTAAAAGGTTGTTTTTCAATGTCTTAACATGGTTTGAAGTTATTGGGAGAATATCAAGATTGTAATCTTTCAAAAATAAACCATACATTTTTTATTAATTTTTTAACCTTGCTGTATGGTAATAAACAGATAACAGAAGTGGTTGAGCTGAAAAAGTCTTAATTCCTGGGAAAGTCTGCCCCAACTAAAAAGCACTGTTTTTCATCTTTGTTGCTCTTTACAAATTCAAACCATACAATTTAACTGACTTTCAAAGAAAAGATGACACATTGATCAAATTAAACAAGTTTTTTTCCCCCCTGAAAAAATCTTTGACAGTCTTTTTATCTCTGTGGTTTAAATTTAAGCACGTCACTCTTCCAGCATTTGGTGTCGACATGTGAGGGAAATCTGTCCTGCAAATTGGGGAGCTCTCTAGACTCGCATCTTCTATGAAAAATGTTTTCACACACCTAAACCTGCAGAGACTTCCAATATGGAGATATTTCCATTATGACTATTTAAACAGCAAGCCAAAGTTCAGCAGGGCGACAAAAAGAAAACGTACACAGGGATCATTGTGTGAATGACACGGCTCTACAAAATCAAACAACTTTTAAAAAGAGCAAAGCCCTAGTGCCGCAGTGGGAGAAAGCCCTCTCCCTTCAAGCTTCATTTCTTGAGCAGAAGCCACCAGCAGAGCGAGGAGTGCCTGAGGTTGCCGTAGCTCTTTAACCAGCTCGTTATGCACATGACATCACCACTGGCTGTCTTTGTGTTGGACAAAGGGCCCCCAGGGCTCAACTCTCTCTACCTAGCTGAATGAATTCCTCCTCAATGAGATCAGTCTTTCTCCAGGGAGCCAATGAGAAAGGCGGCTGAACAAGGACTTAGGCCACCACCCCCCAAGCACAAACCCCAAGTGGCCAGACTGGCCAAGCCTGAGACGGGGACAGAAGGCTCTTCCCTGCAGCCCACATTTTAAGAAGATCTTCTAAAAGTTATAGATCAGGCCAGGCCCCCACCCCACCCGAATTCTCAAACGTTTGCTCATACAAGCTTTTGCCCAGTAGAGCGGTAACCAGCACTCTGCAACACGGTTAATGATTTATACATCCTTATAATACACACCGACCACCCACGGCTGATGGTAGAAATAGAGGCTCTAACAGAGGGATGTGAAACATTAATGTATAAATGTGAACGTGAACGAGTTCTGCGGATCTGACAGAAAACATAAAAAAATAAATAATCTGAGAACCTGAGAGCCAGCGAAAGAATTAGCAAATCTGTTCAGAACCGCTTTCAGTGTGTCCCAAACAAGTGCCTGCTTGACCTCTGCATCAGCGATCTGGTCCTAACTAAGGGAGTGCAAAGGTTGAGAATAACACGTTTTGCTGAAGCAATTGTAGAGGCCCGTGTGGAAATTAGTCTTGTAGTGTGAATGTAGATATTTGGCTGTGAGATAGCTGCCCATGGCAATAGAAACCACCGCTACAACATTCTACAACAATCCAACGAGCGAAAGGGTTAAACAGTGATTGACTGCATATGTATCCTATTAAAACACATGTAAAAAGAGTCAATGGCTCTTAGAGGCATCAGGTCTTTTCCGCCCTTTTGTTCACTCAATGATTTATTTATTTGCAACATAGGTAGTTAATACAAGCTGCCCGTTCTGTGCGATGCTAAGTAGGTCTTGGTGGGGGAGCAGCTCCTCCAGATGGAAGGACAGACTCACTCATAGCAGAGCATACTTAGATGGTTTGAAAACATCAGACTTAAAAAATTTAAAAAATAAATAATGATAAAAAAAAAAAAGTTTCCCCGAAGGCTTTTTCCCTGCTCTCCTGCTGGGCTGTAATGGATGCCCCACGTCACTCTGGGATATTATATGTCATTAAAGAGGTCTGTTTTGTGTAGTCTTGAATCCCGGACAGGAGAGGAAACATGTCCATCCTGTACGGGGGCCAGCTTACAATGAAATCTGTGTCAAAGTGGTAATTGCCTTAATTAAAATCAATTATGGTAATGCATTTTCTACACATTACAGCTGGTTTACAGAGTGAAAGGTTTCGAAGATCGAAAAAGGCTGTGCTCAAGACAAAAGCACCGAGTAACGCAGGGAGTTCCCTACAGTGTTGTGTGGTGTGTGTACTTACATGTGCACATCACAGGCAGCGAGAAGAAATTAAATGACAGTAACATTTGTATTGTATTAAAACATGCTATCGATTTATTTCTGTGAGGCAGGCACAGCAAGCTAAATCTTGGCTTGGGGTTTTGAGTCAGGTATTCAAATTCCTGAAAGTCAACCCCAAAAGGATTACTTCAAGATCAACAATGAAACCAGGACCCAGAGAGACAAATGGAAATTGAGACCAGGAGCCTTCAGGACTGGAAACAAGAGGCAAACCGCCCATCCCTTTTGTTGAAAAGGCTCCCTGGGAACCTCTGAGAAATGGCCTGCTGGTATTCTTACATCAGTGAAAGTAGTAACCGAAACAAGCGAACATGCCTTACATCCTTCATTTCAGAAGCAAAGCTTAAATAACTTAAATGCATCCATGAAAAAATAAAAAGGTAGAATCTGATACGACTCCCCCCCCCTTTTTCACCCAACTTGAAACCACCAATTACTAAACATGGCTCACCATTGCAATTACTGTCCCCTTGAGACAAAGCACGACGCAAGTGTCCTAGGATACGCACGTTGTTAAAACCATCCCCTATTGTTTTGCAATGTAAGCCCAAAATTGCCTTTCCGGCCATTTAACATAACATGCAAAGACACTGAACCCCAGAGATCTGAAGATCACTCCAAGATCCATTATCCTGCTGTAAATACAATTTGGCATGTCCATACAGGCCGATCCAACTAATGGGTTGAGTTGATATGGCACAATTAAGGCAGGTAGCCATTCGTACCTCCAAAATAGTTAACTATGCTGTTGGTTTTAAAACAAATATTTGGCTTCTCTTAAATTTACATGTATTTATTCTTACATATCAACCAATATTTCACCCCACCTTTTGGGTTAGGGTAGGTATTGTACTCTTGTGCATCACAAAAGTAGTCTTTTGTTGGCTATATACACACACACATTCAAGCTTGAGGTTGTGAAATCTTCCTATTATCTTGCAAATATCCACTTTGAAAACTATCATGGATGTTGGACCATTCAGATCCTGGCAAAACTGAACACCTCAAGATTAATGATTTCCCCCCGTATTGCTGTATTTCATGCTTCTGCATACTAATTCAAACAAGTACTCCTTCCTTTGGACTTTACTGGAGTGAAACAGCACTTCTCATTACTGGTTTTGATCTTGATTGCTGTTTATAAAGCAACAAGCTATTCCAAGCCGATGACTTCATCCTGGTCTCCAAGCATAAATTCTCCCTTTCTCCTGGTGGGAGGTCACAGATCAGTGTGGTTTATGACATAAAGCTCAATTATACAAAACACTGAAAAAAAATGTATACATTACCAAAATAAAAATAAAAATAAAAATGTGCACTGCATCTTTAAATAAAAAGAAAATGGGGCGGTAGGGCTTTAGGAAGAATTTTCTAGTACTTTGTTGTGGGGACTGCAGAATATTTGGGAAGCCCAGGCCTTGGAATGACAGGGCCCTCAAGGAGGTCTTAAATTAGGCTGTTCCAGTCAAAGCAGGCTGCTGTGCTAGGAGTTTCCAAACTCCAAGCCAGCCTTCCCCAATCACATACGATGGCCTCCGGGGCCATGTCCCCTATGTGACAGAAGCCAAGGATTAGAGACACCAAACAGAGTACTGGTTTTGGCTCCAGTGTCCACGCGCTGGAAGTAATCAGGAGTGATTAGCGTTTGGGGGAAACCCTTGGGTTCAGGACTCCAGTTTTCCATGTGGGGACAAGGGAGGAGAGGGCTGTTGTCCTCACACTTGGCAGGAAAAAGACTATTCAGTCCCAGCACACAAGCAGGGCAGCCTGAGGAAGACGCAACCACTTAGTCACTGTAGGGTGCCTTTCATTACCTGGTTACCTGGTCCCATCATCTGCTGCAACTCCCCAGAGTGTTCTTTAAGCACAGAGAGGAAAGTTAAAGGTTTTCACCACTAAAGGATATGCCTCTCCATTAATGTCTTGGGTAGAAGAAATATGCCTTGTAATGCTGTTAAAGCAGAGACATCCTTAAAAGGCAATGTATATAAAATGAGCATTTAATTTAGCCAAGGTTAAATAGTGCCAACTTTCACAAGCCTTCACACAACCTCTCAACTGTTTTTTTTATTTTTCCCAAATGAGCACCTGGTTTTACTTTACCCCTCCTATGAAGTAATCGCATTGTTTTTCTACGAAATGAAAACATCTAGGAACATCTTCACTGATTTAAAGAAAGGTTTATCAGTAAAAATATATATATATATATATATATATATATATATATATATATATATATATATATATATATATATATTTCCTCACCTTGAAGGCACAGCTTTGTATGATTAAAGTTTTCCTTGCAGTAGATCTGTTTCAACTTTGAGCATTTACGCTGCAAATCTAATCGCTGTTATTTCCACTGATAGCCTACAGATATTTCTGATCTGAGCCCTTGGCTGGTGGAGGACAACCCTCGCTTTCCTTGTGACGCACGCAAGCTCCCTGAGAGGTAGCTGGTGAGGTAGTGTATAATTTGGGGTGAGAGCTATGCATGGGGCCAACGCATAATTAGAGCCACGAGGTGCAGCAGAGTCTTTAATCTTGAATCATCCACACAGAAGAGACCTTCATGCTCCCCTCATTGCGTTATAACCAGCTATTGCCAAAATGTGATAACCACTGCAGCAGAGTTTTGTCGAACTCTGTCAATCGACACAAAATACATCTTACACTTGACAGACACAGCTAGATTAGGTAACATCAAAAGACCTCTCCCGGTGTCATCAGATGCTAAAAACAGCATCTAGTCTTCAAGATGAGCCAAGCCCAGAGCCTGCTGGAGCTTCAACACTACTTCAAAGTAAGAGAAGTTCTAGCAAAGAGAAGCTAAATACCATGGCATTCCTCAGACTCCTTCCTCAGCTTATCACAGAAATATGAACTTTCACATTGTCATATAAACAATAACCCCCAATACATGCATTTGTGCACAACACCTCCATAGATGTATGGCTTCCACATGAGGGCGTACCACCAAGAAAGTAATTATTATTATTTAAGGTTTTTATAAAAAATAATTCTCTGACACACCACAAACCAAATCTGCTGGGGCATTAGGTCCAAGTCAGACTTGAATGCAGTCTGATACCATGTCAAAGATTAAACAATGCTTGGGCTGTGCCAACTGATTCTCTGTGGTAAATTAATCTTACAGTGTTGCTTTGCTGACAATAGCTCCTCGTGAATCCCTCTGCCCTTGAAATGCAATGACTGTGGGTTCTAACTCAGTAGACCAATTAAGGACCTGTGCTCTGTGGGCAGAAGGAATGGGGGGGTGGAGAGGGGTCAAACATCCCTATCTCCATAAACAGAGACAGTCAAACAAACATGACAGACAGCAAACCAATAAAGAGCCACTTTTCAGCTTGGCACACACTATGGCACATCAACAACTTACTGAAAAGATCAGTGTTTAAAAAAACTGCACGGAACAACTAATACAGAATGATGCAGCAGGAATGTCTAATGCTGGAACAAGGTGATATTTTGCTTGAGACAGGGTTTGAGAAGAGCAAGGTCAAGGGAAGGGGCACAAACAACTAATCCTGTCTTCAGCAGTCTTATATATTCAATACCTCCTTATCTCTAACCCATTTTTCACTTCACAGCACATTAGCCCTGGATGGTGAAAGCTTTCAGCAGCGCCACAGTCTACCTGTACTGGCAGCCTCTTGGGTTACGCAGTCAGACAGATCTCTTGTGACAAGGCCCTCCTTCATGAAAATCTCAGGAGACCCTTTTTTGTGTCACCAGGTAGGGAAGACAATAGACAGGGAAACAGTGGGGGGCATTCAACGATCCTAGAAGCAACCATCTCAAACTTACATTCACAAGGTGTTCAACAAAACAGGAATTTCACCAATTTCAGTTTGGTTCCCAGACACAAGTGTACCCCATATGGAAGCAAAGTCATGGGTTGGCGTTACACATCAAAGTTACCCTGTAAACTTTATTTTTTGGAACAAATCACTTTTCTGTGTACTATTGCAATCTGCAAGGCTCCGGGCCAAACCAGCATTTCAAAAAGAATGAAAAAAAGAAAAGAAACAGCCCTTGAGGTTACTGAATTGAAGAGCCTGCCATATAAAATACATAACACAATCATAACAAGTACAACTAAACAAAGCCACTTCACAGACAGAAGCTACATCTCCCCCAAAAAACACAAATTAACTCCAGCAAACCTTAACCTGTGACATCTTAAAAGGCATGAGTGTCCGAGTTGTTAAGCAAGTGCGTTCAGTGCAGTTTGATTGTAGTAACTGCACATTTCAGAACAGCAGAAGCAAAAACATATGGACCTTTTGTCCCAGTTTACCTTCTTATTACAGATGCAAACTAGAATGCGGACTATTATTTAAACTTCTACAGTATTATTAATGGGGGGGCAAAGCAAATGAGGGCATGCAAAAACTCCATCCGCAAGTCAGGAGCCCGCGCTCCACTTGGCTACTCTGTGTTGCTTCCCCATCCACAGCGAGGCGATATGCATTTTATGGAGACCTTTGTCAGTCCTCCCCATGTCACCTCAGCAGAATGCCCTGAGCTCGAAGTAGAAGAATATGCCCTCAAGCAATTTGTTATCTGAAAGTACACACAAGTAAAATTCAGAACAAACACTACCACTTCAACTGCAAAAACCCCAAGCTGACATGACAAATGGCTTGTCAGTGGGGGGAATCAAGCTGAAAGCTTCTGTGGGGAGACGTACCCTGGTATGATCATTATAAGGCACAGGGAGAGGCAGAGACGCCAACTGTTGGGAAGCTTCCTGGAAGGATGCCTCCGAGTTTGGCCACTGGCACCAGGCCAGTCTCTTTAAGGGCTTTGCACAATTCAAACCAGGGGAAACTTTATTTACTCCCAGTTGCCTTGACAACAGGGAGACCATTTCCTGCACTGACCCTGGAACACATTCAATTTTTTTTTTAGTATAGAGCTCGTACACTGTCCTTTCAAACGAGGCACAGAATATTGAATGCTTTACTATCTGATGTGCCAGAAAAAACAAACTGATAAAAGCACAGATGCTACAGCAAATCACACTGCTGTACAGTGAGTATGCATTACATTTATATACAGTGAGGGAAAAAAGTATTTGGTCCCCTGTTGATTTTGTACGTTTGCCCACTAACAAAGAAATGATCAGTGTATAATTTTAATGGTAGGTGTATTTTAACAGTGAGAGACAGAATAACAACAAAAAAATCCAGAAAAACGCATTTCAAAAAAGTTATAAATTGATTTGCATGTTAATGAGGGAAATAAGTATTTGACCCCTTCGACTTAGTACTTGGTGGCAAAACCCTTGTTGGCAATCACAGAGGTCAGACGTTTCTTGTAGTTGGCCACCAGGTTTGCACACATCTCAGGAGGGATTTTGTACCGCTCCTCTTTGCAGATCCTCTCCAAGTCATTAAGGTTTCGAGGCTGACGTTTGGCAACTCGAACCTTCAGGTCCCTCCACAGATTTTCTATGGGATTAAGGTCTGGAGACTGGCTAGGCCACTCCAGGACCTTAATGTGCTTCTTCTTGAGCCACTCCTTTGTTGCCTTGGCTGTGTGTTTAGGGTCATTGTCATGCTGGAATACCCATCCACGACCCATTTTCAATGCCCTGGCTGAGGGAAGGAGGTTCTCACCCAAGATTTGACGGTACATGGCCCCGTCCATCATCCCTTTGATGCGGTGCAGTTGTCCTGTCCCCTTAGCAGAAAAACACCCCCAAAGCATAATGTTTCCACCTCCATGTTTGACGGTGGGGATGGTGTTCTTGGGGTCATTCCTCCTCCTCCAAACACGGCGAGATGAGTTGATGCCAAAGAGCTCGATTTTGGTCTCATCTGACCACAACACTTTCACCCAGTTCTCCTCTGAATCATTCAGATGTTCATTGGCAATCTTCAGACGGGCCTGTACATGTGCTTTCTTGAGCAGGGGGACCTTGCGGGCGCTGCAGGATTTCAGTCCTTCACGGTGTAGTGTGTTACCAATTGTTTTCTTGGTGACTATGGTCCCAGCTGCCTTGAGATCATTAACAAGATCCTCCCGTGTAGTTCTGGGCTGATTCCTCACCGTTCTCATGATCATTGAAACTCCACGAGGTGAGATCTTGCATGGAGCCCCAGACCGAGGGAGACTGACAGTTATTTTGTGTTTCTTCCATTTGTGAATAATCGCACCAACTGTTGTCACCTTCTCACCAAGCTGCTTGGCGATGGTCTTGTAGCCCATTCCAGCCTTGTGTAGGTCTACAATCTTGTCCCTGACATCCTTGGACAGCTCTTTGGTCTTGGCCATGGTGGAGAGTTTGGAATCTGATTGATTGATTGCTTCTGTGGACAGGTGTCTTTCATACAGGTAACGAGCTGAGATTAGGAGCACTCCCTTTAAGAGAGTGCTCCTAATCTCAGCTCGTTACCTGTATAAAAGACACCTGGGAGCCAGAAATCTTGCTGATTGATAGGGGATCAAATACTTATTTCCCTCATTAACATGCAAATCAATTTATAACTTTTTTGAAATGCGTTTTTCTGGATTTTTTTGTTGTTATTCTGTCTCTCACAGTTAAAATACACCTACCATTAAAATTATAGACTGATCATTTCTTTGTCAGTGGGCAAACGTACAAAATCAGCAGGGGATCAAATATTTTTTTCCCTCACTGTATAAGCTATACCCGCCAAAGTTGATTAAGTTGTATAAGTACAGCCATCAACTGAAATTATATATATTATAATCAAATCCAAGAAAATTAGGTTTCTATTGCTCTGTGTATGTCAAATTGTAGTGTACAATAATAATAATAATAAAAACTATAGTATCAAAATGAAGTGATTTGAACAAACTGGTTGTCAATGAGAAGAAATAGGGAGTTTTGTTTGTGTATTGTTTTAAGGGGAGGCATTCCAACTTTGGGGTATCAACAGCAGGTTCTAGAACCAAAAAGAAATGGACTTTAGGAGCTTCTGACAAAGACCAGCACTGTTGGAGCTCAGGGGGGGGGGACCCTGTGGAACACATGGGACAAGAAGGTCATCCACATGCAGGCAAGAACAAATCCATGGTAGTTCTCCATAAATAATCAGACGGTAACATGATGTTGATGGCACAGTGGTGTATAGTAGGCCTAAATCTCTGGGCCTTGCTGAATAGAGTTTGATTGTCTTTACTCACTGGGGTGAATCACCTTGGGGTTACCCTACTTTGGTGAATCTCAGCAATGCCTTCGTTCTGTATGGGCAACAGTTATCTTGCTCGACCAGTCATTCCTGGCAATTTGATAGTTTTAAGTTTTTTAGTTTTAAGTTTTCCAGTTCAAAACTACTTCTTCAGCTAAGTGTGGTGTGACCATGGGCCCATCAAGGATGACCCCAGAGGACAGGGAGGGGAAAAGGCGACCTGTGAAGAAGGCCTTCAAGCAGTTACATGCAGCGTGAAACCCACTGGGGATTAGACAGCGTGGAAAGTGAGAAGGGCAGAGAGTCAGTTTGTTTACTTAGGCCCAATTCTCCCACTTGCTGGCAATAAACACTTAAAAATCCAGTGTGTCAGTGAATATTATTATTGAAGGTGCAGTGCTATAGCAACCAGTAATGTTTGTGGGACTGAAGGGCTACTCTGTGCATAAAGCCTCACTGTTTCTCACAGGGAAGTACATCTTTCTTTCCTAGCAACACCCAGGTGGACACAGAGAGGCAGAATCTTGACAACGAAACAGGAAGCAGAGGGCCAGTGTGTAGGAGGGACCAAAAACACTTCAGTAAGCCAATCAAGACCACTGTCTACCCTATTTGACAAAAGATATCGGGAGTGCCTCAAGAGTATGTGTACCTCTCCCTTAAGCGGCTTTTGAGAAAACACTTGGTGTTTAGCTTGGGCAATTAATTCAGAAAGGATTCTCTTGACAGACTGGCCAACAGAAAATGTAAGTAAGGGAGATGTCAACAGGTGAGGCGTTGGGCAGAATGACATCATGGACACCACATCAGCAGTAAAAGCAGGTGCAGTTGGGTGATTAACACAGTGCACCTCGACTCACAAACCTGCCCAAGGCCTACAGCAGCCACTGGTTAATGGATAACCAGAATGGCTAGAAATAGCTGACTACCCCTCATTCTCCAGAGATGCATAAGGCGATACAGGCTGCAAGCAACTGTATTCTTCTTTAGCAGGGTGAAGTACAGAGATAGTATCTGGAAAGATGTTAAGAACAATGGAATCTGGTAATCTGTACAGAACTGTGTGTGGATTTGTGGATTTACTGGTTTGCAAAGGTAATGGAAGCTCAGTTGCTACAAAATCCACAATGGGAAATAAAACTTGTGTAACAGAGAGCTGACCACACTTTCTAATAAACGCATCATATAACTCAGTATGTGTTCAGTGACTCTGCTCTATTTTCCGTCTTGTTGATTATTATCATACACCGATCAGCCATAACATTATGACCACTGACAGGTGAAGTGAATAACACTGATAATCTCGTTATCATGGCACCTGTCAGTGGGTGGGATATATTAGGCAGCAAGTGAACATTTTGTCCTCAAAGTTGATGTGTTAGAAGAAGGAAAAATGGGCAAGCGTAAGGATCTGAGCGACTTTGAGAAGGGCAAAATTGTGATGGCTAGACCACTGGGTCAGAGCATCTCCAAAACTGCAGCTCTTATGGGGTGTTCCCGGTCTGCAGTGGTCAGTACCTATCAAAAGTGGTCCAAGGAAGGATAAGCACTGAACCAGCGACAGGGTCATGGGCGGCCAAGGCTCATTGATGCACGTGGGGAGCGAAGGCTGGCCCGTGTGGTCCGATCCAACAGACGAGCTACTGTAGCTCAAATTGCTGAAAAAGTTAATGCTGGTTCTGACAGAAAGGTGTCAGAACACACAGTGCATCGCAGTTTGTTGCGTATGGGGCTGTGTAGCCGCAGACCAGTCAGGGTGCCCATGCTGACCTGTCCACTGCCGAAAGCACCTACAATGGGCACGTGAGCATCAGAACTGGACCACGGAGCAATGGAAGAAGGTGGCCTGGTCTGATGAATCACGAGTTCAAGGTGTTGACTTGGCCTCCAAATTCCCCAGATCTCAATCCAATCGAGCATCTATGGGATGTGCTGGACAAACAAGTCCAATCCATAGAGGCCCCACCTCGCAACTTACAGGACTTAAAGGATCTGCTGCTAACGTCTTGGTGCCAGATACCACAGCACACCTTCAGAGGTCTAGTGGAGTCCATGCCTCGACGGGTCAGGGCTGTTTTGGCGGCAAAAGGGGGACCTACACAATATTAGGCAGGTGGTCATAATGTTATGGCTGATCAGTGTATAATTACTGGATATTACCATGTGGATACAAGGTTATAAATTAGTGTAATCTGCAAAATGTACTTCAAACTAGAAAGTATTCACCTGGAATTATATATTTATGTATAAATGTTGAAAGATGGGGGGAAAAATATATATATATATATATATATATATATATATATATATATATATATATATATATATTAATAGTAACTGTACTATGAACGATTCCCAGAGAAGTTGGGAGCTATGACAATGATAACAAAAGTGTTAGACCTGTCAGTAAAATAGTGTTGTTGTTTTTTTTAAACAATACGGCGAAGAATCCTAAGCCATTGACATGGCAAGGTAGCACAGCTCTGCGTCTCTGCGAGATGGTGCTTCCTTCCTCTCACCTCCCCTCCTTTCCCCTGGGCTTCTCTGCTAACTGCACTCGGCCCTCGCTCAGAGTCCACAGCCCGACACAGCCCGGGGCAGGCACAGCTCTATGGCTGCAATCTCAGTTCTCGCTTAATTCCAGGACAATTTGTTTAGGAAAAGATCCGACCGAGCGAGAAAGAGCAGCCGGGATTGTGAGTGAGTAAGGGTGTCTGGCCGGAGTTGAAGTCTGCCTGACTGCTAGCTAGTGGAATGGGTCAGCAACAATACCAGCTGCATCCTCCTAGACCACTGAAGACACATGCTCTGCTGTTTCATACTGACAGTACATGCAACCTAAAAATGCTTGACTGGGCCTCTGGTTATGCTCGATCAGTGTGGGAGTGCAGCGGTAAACTGGGTGGCACAGCAGTTTGAAATTCTGTAACAAAAAAGTGCTTGATTTTTATTATGCAGAAGTAGGCTTTAAACATAAAAGCCTCATCAATCTTCACCTACACGTTCCCTGACAAGATTACTCGTACCAGGTGGCACAGAAACAACAAATCTTGTAAATTCTTAGCTGTGCCTCGAGCCAAGGGTGTGATAAGGTAAAATGCTAGTTTTTTTTATAATCTTTGCCCTCTGATATGAATTCACACTACACTATGAGCCAGGCAGTTTTTATAGTAGCAAAATGGTGTTCTCATGATGACGGCCTGCCTGCATTATTTGAAAAGCAAATGCTCCATGACTTATGTCAGCAAGAGGAAACTGAGCGCAGGGGTGATTGTGTGAGCCACGGTCCAGGGGAGATAAGGGAGTTAAATTTTTGCAGGCAGATGAATTCAGGCTACCGTACTTGAGGGGGGGGGTAGGGGTGATGCACCGCATTTGGAAACTGCTGTCAAGTTCTTTGTAGGCCGTTTAAATGAGAATGCCAGAGATTTTGATTCCCTGTGATTGATGTGCCTTTTCCCTTTCAGAGTGAAGGTCCCGAGAGACGGATCAGCTTCCGATGGCTAGAGATAGTACGGGCAGAGAGACAGCCTTCCTGAAAGAGAAGTTTTTTTAGCTGAGCAAAGAGGCGGGGGGGAAAATGTTTGGCCCAGGTTTCTAGTCCCCAAAATAGAAGCGGTCTGAGCTGCCGCAGTGGCGACTGAGTAAAAACAACGTTTCTCCTCCAGGCAGACTGCCTTCAGGTAACTGTGACACCCTGCCAAGCAGCTTTCATGCTCGCGGTAGAAGCCTTGTCCTTTATCCCCTGGCTAAGGACGCCCGTCTCTCCGAGGCAGAACAGGACACCAATGTGTTGCTAAGACTGCGTGAGAGAAAGACGGGAGGAGGGTGAGGGTGGAGTGGGGGTGTGGGGGGTGGGGCTGACTGCATGTGGAGGTCAGAAGTTATTAATCTGAGGTTTCAGTCATTTCAGATGATTGTAGCAGGACCTTGCACAGAATGTGAAGGAGTTGCACATGAAGTGCTCTAACAGGTTCGCCCATTGAAAAAATTATTTTCTGGAATACAGAAGACAATTTCTAGAACGTACGACAGTTTCTAGTTACGTGCTGTAACATTGGTCTTTGATTTGTTTACACAACCACTACAGGTCCTAACAGGAAAGGAGCCTCTCTCAGCAAGTTTTACTTTTGCCAAATATCATAATAGACAATCACCAATATTGGTCTTTATACTCCTGTGTTTTATACCTAGTAATGGTAGGACTAAATTATTGTTCTTTGGGAGGAGACTTTCATATAAACAATTTATAGTCCATAGGAATTCTCACTTTTGTCAGATTGAAGACTTCACGGTCCTGAAGTGCTTCACAGTCATTTGCAAACCCTCAATCACTTTCACGTAATCTCAGTATACTTTCAATCTTTTACTTAGCATGTAGGTCCACACCCCCTCTCGTTTCAACAGAGAGCCGATAACACTTGTTGACTGGGCTGGAACTTTATTCTCTCTAAAAAAAAAAAAAGAAAAGAAACAAAAAAGAAACCTCTCCAATTACAATTTGTGCCAGACCTTGGAAGTAAATATGACCCTTTTCCACTCTTAAACACCTCTTTTCAGATCCTGCTGCTCTAACAATCCTGGGCTTTGTTGGGTCTGTCATTTTTCAGCCTTCAGTAGTATGCCTATCCTGCTTTCCACCCTGTTCTCAAACTCCACGAGAGTGACAGTCAAGGTCACAAGTGGACACTCCCTGATAAGCGCCCACTAAATATTCCAGAAAAACAATCCAATTCAGTAGCTGTTTCCACCGTTTCCACAGTGGCTTCTACCTAATAGCACAATATTAGATCTTGTAACCCCACCCCCTTCCCACCCAAAAGCAAATTCTTATAATCCCGTTTCCTCACCCGGCTAGCTCCATTTCTAATGCTCACATTTGTAACGACAGATTTTTGACATGATACAAGGAGAGCTGCAAAATCTTCAAACATTGGGTAGCGGTATGGTATGACTAAATGCGTCTTGGGTACAACCTCACAGAACAAGGAAGCACAAGAGTAACATACAAGACTGGAGGGAAGTGACAAAACCCACCCAGTTCTTCAATGGCAATGAACTGCTCTCATCTAATTTCAAATTTCAACATTCATGGCTACCCCCTTCAAACCTGACCGGAGAGCCCTTTCTCTTCAGATCTTGCATAAAGAAAAGAACATGGCCGCTCTGGTGTTGTTTAAATGAAGCCTCATTGGTTTCATGACTGTTTAATCGAGCTGCGAAGTATCTGTTAATAGTTCATGAAAGTGACGCGAATGCTGACTGTCACAAAGATGTTGATTTTGCCCTTCGGTTCGTTCATATCCCTTGGCTGCAGATATATTCTGTGTCCATCAGCAGCTTTATTCAGTATTTTGTGTCTCAGATTGGAGTTACAGAGAGAACGTTGAACACACAGTCCTACAGTAAATGGCAGCAGCTGTAGGCGACACTTGAAACCACCTTGGGACATGGGACTTCCAAGCTGGGTGTTCGCATTAAACATATGAGAAAAGGAGGTGGAATGAGAGAGGGTGTGAAATTCACATCACAGCAGTATTGCTTATCAATACCATAACATAACACTGAATCCAGAGTTCTTGCACCCCTATGGGTTCTGCCCCCAACTCCAGCATATAACATGGTTCTGAAAATCAGCGTAGGGTTACTTATTTATTGCCAAAAGCAGGAGCAGAGAGCAAGAATGGTGACCGGTGAGGCCGGAGAACAGAGAGTTAAAAAAAGCCGCTACAGAGACTCAGGCAGAACGTGCATTAAGGTGCGGAAAGTCTCTCACACTGCCAGAGGAGACTTAAACATGTGGTGATTTATAAGGGGTGCAGCCGAGAAATGACCCCTGTACTGGCACCCATCCAGAAAACAACTGGAAAGGAGGCAGGGGGATGATGTCAAGGCACCTGAAATGCCCTGTGTTTTGTGGGAAATCCATACGCATGAGATCATTGCAAGACCAGCCACTCAGCACAGCAACCCCTGCCCTTCTCCCCATTGCTGTTGACTTTGCACTGAGGTATAACATCTCACAGCCCAGCGTCGGCACATAAAGGCCACAGTCTGGCACTGTGAGGATCAGCGGGTGTTGAGCAGTTCTTAGGCTACAGAGACGAGCACTGTTGGCCCTGACGGTTGGTGAGGAATCCCAAACACCAGCCTCGAAGGAGATTTAGTTGACCCTTGTGGAATGCACATGACAAATGTGGAAATGTCTGTTGCCAAATTTATGGCGGCAGGGTGTGACAGAATGGGCTTTGTTTGCACCAACCTGGCAAAAACATGGACTGGAGCTTGTTGATAATAACGGACAATGTCAATATTGTGAAAGGATTGCACTTCCTGGTGGGATTATTCTTCAGTCATAGGGTGTATCAATTCCCCGCAGTACAGTGACTTTAAAATTAAGCACTGAAAATCTGAACAAGCTTGTGATTTTGGCACAAACCCACAAACACACAGTTCGGAAACAAAGCCAAGAGGGTCGTTTAGCATCACTCATCGGAAGCTGGAGGTTTATGAGGTGGTTATTCTTTTGTCATCAAGTGTCAGTCTGGTGTTGGCGAAAAGGAGAGTGCTACAATAACCTGCTCCTTCAACCTGTGAGGGAGTTCACAGTAACACAGTCACATCCGCTTAATATGATAGTGGCCCACTTTCTAAACACAGGCTCTATTCCAGACATCAGGAAGCATTGCCATGAGCTACAATGTAAGGAGTAAGGTTTCACAGCCTCTGCCAAATATCTGGAACCCAAGTGAAGGTTAATATTAGTCTGTTATGACAACACGTTAACAATGGGAATGGTGTGTCATTTTTCTTAAGGTACATCACACTGGGAATAGCAGTGTGTGGGAAATGTCTGGAGTAAGGCCAGGTTTCTTAGAGTTACCTTTTGTACGCCGGTAAAGCATTCTCTTAATGCTACAATTACCACTGCAGCCAGATATGATCTAGTTCACTTCTACTCAGAATGCCAAAAGGTTGGGAAAAGGCTACAGAGAGAAATAGAGGGTTACATTTGAGAAAGTTTGCCTTGATCCAAGCCAGAGACCATGGAGCTGACTGGAAGTGACCCAGCTCCTAGACGCCTTTGTTGCATTTGATGACCAGGCCAATATTGTGAACCGCACTGTGATCGTAACATAAGATATTTAGCTCAGAATTAATTAAAGACTGCTTCACTTAACTCCAGCACATGAGAGAGGAGGAGAAGTCATGAACTGGGGGAGGCCACCTGATCCCGTGAGGCCCAGCCATAAAGTTTCTTAGTCATACTTCAATTTGTAACTCAATGCACCTTTTTTCTTTCTTAAAGGAAATCAATGTAGCCTAATTTCATAGCCTTCTCCTCTCATTGCCAGCAAGTGATGTGAAGTGTTTAAGCATGAGGGACTCTATACTGAACCCGTTGTCTGAGCCCCTGGATTACCTCATCTTTAAATAGCTTAACTTATTCCATTATTGGTTTTACAAACAAGCAATCATAAACACATTAAACCTGATATTACTGAGAGCAGTTCATGGCATGCCAGAAGCTTTTTGGACTAACACCCAAGAAAGAAAGAGTCCGAAATATGGATGACAACGATCTGATGTGCTGAAGTCCGCGTAACACTGAAATACTTCCCCCTCTCATGACCAAAAATGGCATTACCTGAATTCACTGTGTGCATGTTTCTTAATATAGTGAATTAAATCAAACTATAGGATAACAGAGGACAATCTCTCCCTTTAAGCACACAGTGGTGTACCACCTTTGGAGTAAGCAGGGTCAGGGAGGAGACTGACAGCCAGGCCCAGGATAGCCCACAGCAGTGCTGCCACCTCAGGGAAGAAACACAGCATGCGCTCAGCTCCCAGACTACACACAGTGCAGCAGACATGTCTCTCTAATCGACACCACAAACACCCATACAGGCCGGCATTCTGGACAACAAACCAGGGTGAGATTTAAAGCTTTTCTACACAGGAAATATCAACAAACAAGGCTTGGTTGCCTAAGTGCAGAAGATCACAGCAGACACTGGTGGATTTTGCCCAGAGCATCATAGGAAAGCTGATGTTACAGAATGCCCTGTTCTGCTCAAATGTGCATGGATAGAACAGGAACTGTGAGAGCTATTAATACAGCACTTGTCACAGGAACTTTTTTTGGTTTTGTTTGGGAATTAATTCCAACAAAGGGGGCAGAAGGACTCAGTTTACCCCAGTGCAACTCATGTGAGAGTCCTTCACACGTCACAAAAACACAGAGCCACTCACACCACCATATGTGTATATACACTACAGTCAGTGTCCGTCTTACATAGAAGCGGGGGGGTGGTAGGACAAACCAAGCAAAGACTCCAGTGAATGTATTGTTTTCTAAACTTTCTTTGACAGTTTCTAAAGGCATCAGAAGTTCACATTGTTTTTGTTTCTCCCCCCCTTTTCTTTACCCTGGACAAAATCTCAGCTGCTGTAAGGAGAGGTCCTCTTAATCCGCAGGCTCCGACAGAAACCATATGGATTCCACTCGACCCTCTTAGTTTTCAGGATCAACAGTAAATCTGTGCCTGGGATTAGGCTGTAAAGGGTGAATGGGGGGGGTCTTTTGAGCTCAGAAGGAAAGTCTGCGAGTGGTTGACGGTTAAATTGATGGTTAAGGTGCGTTTTTGCTTTTGAGGTTTAAAATGCCTCACAATGTTTCATAATCACTGAACGGTGCATCACAAAGTACTGTGTTGCCTTACATTTAATACAGAAGCATATATATTTTGAATAACTTTTTTTTAACAACATGAGACTGGGTGTTTGGCAGTGGAAGCTGGAGATAAGGTAGGAGGCAGGGTTGTGGTTATAGTGGAATTACCCGCAGTGCAATGTAATGAGATTCCATTACCATTACCAGGTTTCTGGAAGAGTGTTTTTCTATTTGCAAGAGACTTTAACAAACCCCTTTTTTTAAAAAAAAAACAAGCCGTTACAAACACGTTTCCAGACAAGCCTAAGCATTTCTCCGGGGTGTTATTCCCACGGTCCCAGCCGCCAGTGAGCGCAGACGTGGTTGCTTCAACGTGCACGTTAGCAGCCCTGACAAGCTCAGGGGACGGGACGATTTATGGAGTGCTAGCTACCGTTAACACTGGAAGATTTCAGCAGTTGCCGTCTGACATGGCCCTGTGAGCGCCTGTTGAACTGAATGGAACAAAAGCTTAGCTTCTTTTATTGGATGGCCACAAACAATAACATGAGCAGTCAACAGTTTTCACTGAAACTTTAACAGCACAATTTGGATGGCAGCCCATTAAAACAGGAAGCCCACATGACAACAGACAGGGTGACTACAGAAATTACACTGATGCTGCTACACAACGTCAGGCACAAAATGGAGGGGGCACAAACACAGCAGCATCTGTCAGAAAGTGGATATTTTCACTGTGCTCATTTTAGCATTAGTAGTAGTTTGAGAAATTCGGGGTCTCACTGCAAGAGAAGTCTGTGTTGTACAAACCCCTAAAATGCATACGCTTTCATGTTAATTCTATTATCAGTCTGCCAGGCGCTATGACACAGGAAGTGGTAATCTGAGCTTCCCTTTTGCTGGCCCTCAGTAAGAGTAACTCAAACCTGAGCTGCAGGTGTTTCTAAGTACCACACAGTTAGCTCAACATTAAATTCAATTCAACTGGACCAGAAATCAATTGCTGGAGAACTGAGCGCTGGGTAGGAAAACAATCCAAAGTCCTTTTAAAGCCATTTTGTTGTGACAGGCAGTTAGGTACCTCATTCATGAAAGATTTTAGGTTGATAATGGGGACAAAATAATTCAGTGACAACCCTTTGAGCACAAACACATGTCCCTTTTCAAAACAAAGCACTTCTCTCACAGTTTGTGCAAGACCAGGAATTATGCAAGAGTGACAATATGCTGCACACCCTAACGCTAACAGCCACACAGTGTTGCAAACACTTATCTGAGAAGGCGATGCCCTGCTCCCATGGGCGGCAGGACTGCCTAAAGGAGAGCACTATGGGTGATGTCAAGAGGCAGGGAAAGAGACTGATCAACCACAGAGACCATTCAACATTCATCTGGGGCTGAGTGCATTTAGTCTTTGTCTTAAAATAATAAGTCATACTAACAATAGACGCTTAGATTGGCCAAACTGGGCATAATACAAATTAAAGTTTTGAAATTACAGAAGTGCATAGGTTAAAAAAAAAAAAACATTTTAAAATTGGTTATTGAAATGTTTGCAGAGATGTCTCGATGTTTTACTGGATAGCGGGGTGTGTGAGCCAGTGGAAGGCTCCGCCTGTCAGCATTAGTGACAAATGTCACCATAGCCTCAGGCCATCCGTCTGAATGGAAAGATACTTAAATTGTAAGTTAGCCTGACGGTGAGGAGGCAAAAGTCATATATGTCAGTCTTAATTTGTATGCAACTGACTAACTTGCATTAGACTAGTCTAAGTGTCAAATTAAGACCAGTCTGATGGTTTAGACTAGTCTAATATAGTTTTATGCAACTGGCCCCTGGAGACCCTGCAATAGTTATCACCATTGCTTTTTTTCCCATAATGGTCATGTCTTAAGGATGTATCCCACTGTATTCTTTAATCTTTTTTGTACATGAATGAATGCAGCTATGTGTTTGAATGGCATATACAGTGAGGGAAAAAAGTATTTGATCCCTTGCTGATTTTGTACATTTGCCCACTGACGAAGAAATAATCAGTCTATAATTTTAATGGTAGGTGTATTTTAACAGTAAGAGACAGAATAACAGCAAAAAAATACAGACAAACGCATTTCAAAAAAGTTATACATTGATTTGCATGTTAATGAGGGAAATAAGTATTTGATCCCCTATCAATCAGCAAGATTTCTGGCTCCCAGGTGTCTTTTATACAGGTAACGAGCTGAGATTAGGAGCACTCTCTTAAAGGGAGTGCTCCTAATCTCAGCTCGTTACCTGTATAAAAGACACCTGTCCACAGAAGCAATCAATCAATCAGATTCCAAACTCTCCACCATGGCCAAGACCAAAGACCTGTCCAAGGATGTCAGGGACAAGATTGTAGACCTACACAAGGCTGGAATGGGCTACAAGACCATCGCCAAGCAGCTTGGTGAGAAGGTGACAACAGTTGGTGCGATTATTCGCAAATGGAAGAAACACAAAATAACTGTCAGTCTCCCTCGGTCTGGGGCTCCATGCAAGATCTCACCTCGTTGAGTTTCAATGATCATGAGAACGGTGAGGAATCAGCCCAGAACTACACGGGAGGATCTTGTTAATGATCTCAAGGCAGCTGGGACCATAGTCACCAAGAAAACAATTGGTAACACACTACACCGTGAAGGACTGAAATCCTGCAGCGCCCGCAAGGTCCCCCTGCTCAAGAAAGCACATGTACAGGCCCGTCTGAAGTTTGCCAATGAACATCTGAATGATTCAGAGGAGAACTGGGTGAAAGTGTTGTGGTCAGATGAGACCAAAATCGAGCTCTTTGGCATCAACTCATCTCGCCGTGTTTGGAGGAGGAGGAATGACCCCAAGAACACCATCCCCACCGTCAAACATGGAGGTGGAAACATTATGCTTTGGGGGTGTTTTTCTGCTAAGGGGACAGGACAACTGCACCGCATCAAAGGGACGATGGACGGGGCCATGTACCGTCAAATCTTGGGTGAGAACCTCCTTCCCTCAGCAAGGGCATTGAAAATGGGTCGTGGATGGGTATTCCAGCATGACAATGACCCAAAACACACAGCCAAGGCAACAAAGGAGTGGCTCAAGAAGAAGCACATTAAGGTCCTGGAGAGGCCTAGCCAGTCTCCAGACCTTAATCCCATAGAAAATCTGTGGAGGGAGCTGAAGGTTCGAGTTGCCAAACGTCAGCCTCGAAACCTTAATGACTTGGAGAGGATCTGCAAAGAGGAGTGGGACAAAATCCCTCCTGAGATGTGTGCAAACCTGGTGGCCAACTACAAGAAACGTCTGACCTCTGTGATTGCCAACAAGGGTTTTGCCACCAAGTACTAAGTCGAAGGGGTCAAATACTTATTTCCCTCATTAACATGCAAATCAGTGTATAACTTTTTTGAAATGCGTTTTTCTGGATTTTTTTGTTGTTATTCTGTCTCTCACTGTTAAAATACACCTACCATTAAAATTATAGACTGATCATTTCTTTGTCAGTGGGCAAATGTACAAAATCAGCAGGGGATCAAATACTTTTTTCCCTCACTGTAGCTCATTATATATATTCACTCAGGCTTCTTAATAATCGAGGTGTCAGTGCGAAGAATTGCATTCCCAGAATGACAGCAGTAAACACACATATCATCCATCACTAGACTAGTTAGACAAGACATTTGCACTAGCAGTTTTAGTTAACTATTCAAATCTACACAAATCCAGCAGTGGTTTTGTTTCCGGTTTTTGTTTCAGCTAGTAAAAGTCTGGAAGTTACAACAGCAAAGGGCATCAAAGGTTGTCAGATGGGAGCATCAGGAGTTTGCAGTATAAGGCAGGATTCTGGGCGATTTTGCTGTGTGGTGCATTCAGTTTGTGCTGAAGACTCAAATCTGCTTGCTTCCTGCTCACTCACCTGCAGGACCACAATATTCCAGCACACACAAGAAAGCAAAGCACATTCAGCATTTGCCTGTATGATGGGCATCAAAATTAAGAGTGACCGTTATACTTTTGACAAGCGTGACATTTTGGAAGGCTGCGTTTCCTAATCAAGAAAAAAAAAAAAAAAAAAACGCACGCAGATAAAACTGGATACAAATATCACCCTGGAATGAAATCTAATAGCATCAGTCTGCCAGGAATATTTGAAAGCACAGGGCACTACACGGGAAAACTGCCCCAAAATTAATATTTCATTTGCTGGGTGGAGTTAAATATGATTGATTGGGGGTTAGATAACCTATTCACTTAAAGGTGATCTAATTCATACTGCCTCCCCTGTATATGAGCAGTCAGGTTAGCCCAGAACAGTGATAAAGTTTATATTTAAAAAAATATATAAAACAAACAAAAAAAAAAAAAGCTTATTTCAATTACTAATAAGAACCAAAGCCAGCATAAACATGCTGAGGATTTTTGTGAGTTAAATTGGTTTCCTTCAGTTGCTTTCCATAAGATACTACAGAATTGTTCCACATAGTCACCTCACCTCTTACCATAGTCTGCCCTCTCTGCGGCTTCATTACAACACCCCCAGAACAACACAAACAGATCAGACAGGATATTAACTTTGTTTGACTGCTTGTTTGGAGATTAAGCACAAGTTTAAAAATCTCCTTAGGTTAAGATCAAGAACATCTTCACCCTATCAAGACTTGCGCTCTTATCCCCCGCCTGAACAACACACTTAACGTTCGTGACAAAGTGACCCATCAGCCGAGCAACAGCAGCCAAGTCAGGAACACCAACAAAACCACTGCAACTATTTTAAGAAATCCCACGCCCTCCCTCACCATACCCCTGGATTTGGAAGTGTGTGTAATACGTACAACCCTGTTTGGAATAAGTCCTGGCACTTCAGATCGCCAACTACTCAGCCAAGTGATAATTGCATGGAGAATAGTGTATTCTCACATTAATAGAGAGAACCTGCTTTCATTTGGAAAGTGCGGTCCCTCCGAGCTAGGAATCCAAAAGGACTTCAAGATAATTACACAAAATAAATGCATAAGGAATTCATGACGGCAATTTCAGATCTTAGCAAGAAAACGGAAAGTGAGCTATGTTTTGGCGTGAATCACTCTTGACACCCACTGATGGTTTGTGGTATTCTTACGTCCTGTGAACTCAATGCTGTCTTTGCTTTCTTTCGTTCTCTTTCTTTTAATAAGCTGCAGCAATTGATTTACATGTATTTTTTACTTTGAAAAGAAATGTTCAGGTTCTTCCTAAACAGCTGTGCTACAGACAGCCTTGAGAGCATCTGGTCTATGTATTATAGCTCTATTACCTGGTTTGAATGGGTGATAGCCTAGAAGGGTGGAGCCTATCTGGTTGTGATACAGGGTAGAGGAACACCATAAGGCCACTTGAAACGTGTATGGGAAGGAAACAAAAAAAATGCATTGGATTTACTTTATGCAAACTGGACAGGGCTTCTTTTGCAATTTAAAATCTCTCTTGGCTTAACCTTTGCATCACAAAAAAGGCTTTCAATGATTAGCCCGAGGATGCATAAATCTACTGCATATTGATTAGCCATGCTAGAATGTAGTCTAAAAAGACCCATTAAACATACTACTAGCATTAAAATCTAGGGGGCTTTAAAAAGACACGGTTTTGGTTTGGGCTGGGGCAACACAATACAGGCACCCGGGAACCTAATTAACCTTTACAGCTTGTCTGGCAGAGCTGTGTGGAGATTGTGCCTGTGAGTTTATAGCCTAACTCATGAATGTCTAGTCCCACTCTTCCTGAGCCAAAAAAACATCCAGGAGGGCCAACTTAACTACGGAATACTCAGTGGACAATTCAACAGTGACAACAGTGGACATGCTTCTTTAGGTGTGATTTTGTTTTTATTCTTCTTATGTTTATGAAAAGAGACATCTTTAAATTGGAGTATCAGACGACACTAGCGTTAAACGATCTGCGGGGTAACTAATAACAAACAAATAAAGACTGTATTGTACGTTATTTTAAAACAATAAATATATAAATAGTACGTTGTTTGCTTTAGGCCAAACCAAAACCGCAGGCACACACAGACCTTGACTCATCTCTAACAAAGCTGTCTGAAGGCTGCAGGCCTTACCTATTTACCCCTATGTAGTCTATTAACTCCTGCTGGTCCTGCCCCTGCTCTTAAGGCTTAATGTTTAACCTAACACTGAGGTGACATAACCAGGTTGTTTCCACCAGCATAAGTCAGGAAGACTCTTTCTGTTTGCCAAGGAAAAGACCAGCTGCTCTACAGTGACGTATCTTGTTCAAAGCTAAACGAAAGAAAAGACGATATTACAGAAATATCTTGATTCAGCTATTATATGGTTTGATCAAGGAAAAAAATATAAAAATATAATAAATAGACAGACAGATACACATACACTAATTCAAGGAATGGTGTACATACCTAAACTACTTCTGTAACGAATAAAAAACATATCAGGCTAACATTGCAATATTATAAAATGGTCACAACATTTCTCCAGGAGTCAAGATGACTCAATATGCAGTATCTCCTTATTTGCATGTATTCTCCCTAATTTGTACTGGTCTTACAATAATAGTCCAGGAAACTATAGAAACTATCCTGACTTTTCTCCTTATTCCGGTAAGCATATCAATTTATTTAACCGAACAAAAATCTGACTATCTATGCAAATAAATATGCAAGAACATGAGAAGTGCACAGCAGAAACTAATGACTGACAGCAAGAGCTAACAAAGTGCTGTCTGGTTCTGTAACACAGAGTCTTTTTAGATTAACTGTGAATGATAATTTGTATAACACAGTTCTGCTCAAAGACAAGCAGTACTGACATGTTTTATTAGCTAGGAGTTCTGTTATCAGCAACATCACTTTCCTAAGAGGGCCATCAGTCCCATCGATCAGGCATGTACAGGTTGCTGAAGTGCTGTATTTGATTTACACTTTACTTTAGAAAGCAGCGTGGACAGTAACTACAGATAACTGTGGAACTCTGGGGTGAAGTGATTCAAAGCTCAAAGAACCACCATCCAGTGAGACTTATTCATTCCAGTGACAGCCACTGGATTGTACGCTAATCATGGTCTATGCCCTCCTTAACTAAACTGCTCACCACCCAAGATATCTCACACTGGGTTGGTGCGATTCCCACTCCCCTTAACCTCATGTCTGTCTGAGCTAGTCCTTGCAAACATCTGTCATTCTGAAACACAACCTGACTCCCACATGCATCGAGCTGCATTACTATGCCAATGCTTTCCTGTGTTTTAGTGTCCCTGGTAAACTGTTCACAATGAGGATGACTAAGTGTAACCCACACAGCGCCCCTAACTTGATAAGCACCTGGATTGATTAAGCAGCCCAAACATTTCTCGAAAGGCGCACAAATATGGCTGTGGCACAAATGTCTACAGTAGTTTATGTTCAGTTCAGTGTATTACAATATCCCCAGCTCGCTTTATGTCAAATATTGAGGAATTACTTTGAATGGGAGAACAAAGGATGCTTCCTCCCATAAATCCAGAGAAATGACTCAATTGCTCTAATTGGACATTTCGTGTCACAACCGTGTGCAACACTGTGACTGCACTGCAATTTTACCATTTCACATGTACCCAACAAGAAATGACACTGTTGTGTAGAAATGACCACATGAAGGACATTAAGTGATGATTTTAACAACTTTCATTTTTCAGCCGCCTTGCAATGGTTTGTCGGGAGCAAACTGTGCGTTAGTTTTAACCTCTCGGGCAGTGCGAGACAGTGAAATCCTCCATAGGTGTTTTTTAAAGTCATAACCTTAACCAAAACACAGGGTGGTCTTCTCAACGCGAAACACTACCTCGTGTTCACCTGCAGCGCGTTGGAGGTCACAATCGCACAGCGTACAGTCCCGCAGATCTGCGTGGATCTGCGCGGATCCACCAATGGCATCGGTGGAATTCTGCAGATCTGCGCAGAACTGCGGAAACCTGCGCTAGACGAACGTGACGATGCCGTCAAAGTTGCAACACAAATCGCAGACATGTAGCAACCTACTGCACCGTGACCCGGGAGGTCTCCAGTTTGTTGCGAGGCCACTGATGACAACTAAATAATTCGGCAGGAGCGTCACTGCACGGTACAGAAAGCTACCTGCAACGCCGGTATTGAAACGGAACCGCATATGCAGTTTTTTGTATAGTAGTGTCTAGCGCTAAAATATGAAAAAGCACAGCATGAACTGCCCCCCTCAAACTTCAATAAACAACTTTCACAACGAAGGCAACACGCACAAGAATGCAGTGGAACCGGCCTGGGGATCCTCAGCTCAACTCAAACTGCCGCCCTGATCACAGGGGATAAACAGTGTAGTGTCATCGCTGAGGTGCACTGCACTACAAAGTGACACGCTTTCTGCCCCCTATTAAACCCCAAGTGCACAATTCGAGTCTCGCCGCTGTTGGCTGCTTTAGTCATGCCCGGGCACTGGCACTGGCACTGTATGGCCACACTAACCGCACAGGTGTGCGTCTCACTTCAGGCAATTCCGTGCGTCTTGCGCGGCGAGATAAACGGATCCGTGACTTAAACATGCGCCGCGGAGGAATCTGTGCGAACCGCCCGCACCCCGGCATCTGCGCGGTCAGGTGAAAGCGATCAGACTTTTCCCCCTTCACACGCCCGGGACGCAGGACTCACCTATCGACACCAGGCGTATGTTTTCTCGGTCCAGAAACTCGAGCGCCACCGACACGTTCTCCAGCTTCATCTGCCTGAAGGTGGGTCTCTGGTGGTACTTTCTGTACATCTTCTTCTGGCTCAGGACCTCCAGCAGCGCGATGAGCCGCAAGCCGTCGCTCAGGTCCAGCTGCAGGTTGGCGATGCGCTTGTTCACGCACTTCAGGTGCTCGTTGCACCAGCGGGTGAAGGTGTTCTGCTGGATCTTCTTCCATGGCGCATCCTCGGCCAGGTCTTTCTCTGTCGCCGGCATCTCGTATTCCCCTGCTTGCCGTCTAGGACTGTGTCTCTGCTGCCGTCGCTGTGGCGTTTGAACCGCTGTGCCGAGCGCCGAGCAGAGTCTTTGCCTTGCGGTGCGGCTGCGCCTGCGCGTCCCAGGCGCGGAGCTGGGCATGACGCCACACCTCCCTCTTTTGCAATGTAACTCGGGTGGCGTTCTTGTTGCGCAGATTTCCGCAGTTGTGCGCAGATCCTCAGAATTCCGACGATCTTATTGGTGGAGCCGCGCAGATCTGCACATAACGTCGAAATGTTTCAACAGTTAAGTCTGTGAAAACCCAAATAACACTTCACAAATGATATCACCATAACTCAATTAAATTGACAAGAGCTCGTTTATTTCCCACGATTGAAAAATACAACACAATGGAGGATTTCAAACAGGTAAAAGACTGGCCATGTTGTGTTAACAGAAGCACATCGTGATTTTAGTTGTTTTTAACACAACAGAGTGTTGTTTCCAATACAATACTATTGATTTACGTAGTCGGTCAGTACATACACAGTATTCGAATATTTTCGTACTGCAAAGACCCCATTTCTATAACGCACATTTCAGCACATAAATACTCCTTCGAGGCTACATTAACAGCTCAGGTGTCACTGTGTCAGTGTCTGGAACTGGGAGAATAACTGCAGACATGAGCACTACTGGACTCAATTCAATCTACAACAACAATAAGAACAGATAAAATGATTAATCTCTCTGTGAAGTAATTAATAATACTATAATTGAGGCGTCAAGGCTGTAGGTGGACATGCCACGCCTTGCCCACAATGACAAACATCCTGCCTGCCCCTGCCCACTGTGTCCCTGCCTTTGTTGACATTAATCCTTATCTTCATTTCAGAAAACCAACAACCATTTTTTTTTATTCTTGATGCAAGGAGGTCTGCATGTTTCATCAAGTGTGGGAGAGGGGGGCTGTAACACTTCCATCATTCACTGTGCTTGGAAAGGCCTCAGTCTGAACCAGGGCCGGACTCAAGCGCTTTGTGCTTCTCTGTAGACACTGGCCCATGATAATCCCTTACAAGAGGGAGCACGGGCCAGAGAAGCACAGGGAGGGAGCACTGCGGATTTTCCTCAAGCTTGGGTTGTACAGACACAGTGCCACACTGTGCATTTATCACGATTATACATTATTTTAAATTTGGCTGCCCAGGATGAACTCGATAAACCTTATTTGCATGATAGTCACCACTGGTTGTAGTGGTTTTAACATGGGAATCGGCATTCAGAATTCATTAATTTATTTATTTACAATCCAAATCCAGACCGATGTAATTTAAGCTCTGCAGTTAAAATAGTTCTAGTAATTTGGACAAAAGTGTACAAAACTATGTCTTAAAAGAAATGGAGCCAGGAGAATGTCAGGTGGTTTCTTATAAAAGGGCAGGCATGCCACAAAAAATGAAAGTCAGAAAATATGGAACAACACGTATCTAGTAAGGAGGAAACAAAACTTAAGATAACATGCAGGATCCTGCCTAGAAAGCCACCATATAGTGCTTCTTTAATCATATCAACACCAAGTTAGTTATACAAGATATCTATTTATTTATTTTTGCTTAATTTTATGTGGCATTTTAAATAACAAAACAAACCAGTTTTTTAAATGGCATATTAAAATTGATGTTTTCCAAAAACACAAAATCACTGTGTTTACAGTAATGAGAAAAGTGTGTTTATGTAAGTGTGTGATCAAATGGCAACGTATGGTCAATGACAAATTAATCGAGTTCCCTTCATTTTCTGAAACACAATAGTGAATGAAGAGGCTAAACAATACTTGCGGGAACAATTAATAATTCATCGGGTTATATTTTCCAGCCAAATCCACGTGTCGGTTCAGAGCACTGCCTTGTTTATGAGATGTCAGACAAAGAGACCGTGCTCCTTTTTTGTGGAAAAGGAGTTGCATTGTGATCGGTTTCTGCACATTCCCAGGCCAGGCACAGCTACTGCACTCACACTCAGATGTAGGTTTTATATGGCCATTCTTTCAGGGAGGTTTAACAAAAGGCAATTAGCAACAGTTAAACAAAGCACCCACTGTTCCATGGACCCTGTACTCCACCAACACAGTGTTCATCTTCATAGCCACTCCTCAGACGATAGTGTGTTTTAATGACCTGTAGTTTCTATTATGCAATTTATAATCTCTCCATCTCTGTTGTTTTCGCTTTTGCCTTGCAGATTTTCTTCTGCTGTGTGGATTCCCCCAGCGGTTGTTTTTGCCTTAACCAAGCTGCCGCACTGAGCAACCAACATAATAACGCCAGGCTCCGTCCGAGCTGTGAGGTATACCTTTGTTTTCCTTGAACTCTCTCTTCTCTCCTGACAGTGGTCTCTACATCACACATGATTGTGCATCTTGAAGGACACTGATGGGTTAAACTAAGTCTCCAATAAGGCAAAGTGATTAATTGGACTGGAGAATGGAAGAATCCCCCCAATGCCCATTGTATCCCATTTATAAAGCTGGTTTGACTGGAACCATCAGGCTGAAGTGCCTTGGCATGTGTTGCATTTTCTGCACTGAGGACTAGATCCCATAACCCTCTGATGGGGATTTCAGAGCCCTGACCATTACTGCACACTGCCCCTTCATGAAACCAATAGAGCAGGCAAGTCTTTTTCCAAGCATGTGTTTGGAGATTCGGAGGAGGATGTCCGAGTCTGTCGCTAATGGGGAACTTCCTCTGCAGCAGAAACGTAGGCCTGTTGGAAGCACAAGCAGGAGGGACTGGGATTGTATCCCCAGCCCGGGAATATCTAGGAGTTATTTATCACACTCCAAGCTTGACTCAAGAAGAACAATTGCTTGGAATCGTACACCTCTCGGTTCAGCTTCAGACAGGAAGGGCAGCGTCAAGGCATTGTGACTCTGCGTAGGTTAAATTTCTCCACTGATATGCAGTAGCTGACGTATGCTTTCTCAGGCTGCTGGAATGGTTAGTTGCAGCTCCACAGTTCACACACACTAACACTATGCCAAAAGCGGTTGTTGGGCTGTAGTTACATGGGTTAGCTCATTACACTGTGCTAATCAGAAGGAAATGTCATCATTACAGTCAGTACTACTCAGGCTCCTACACAGGCCAAGACTCAACAGAATTAATGAAGAAGTTACATTACAAACAAGCCTACCCCCACTATGCAATCAGGGTGTTTTCGTGAAGTGCCAAGCCCCACACTAAGCTTTCTATTGTTCACATGAGTCACTCCCGGCCCAAACCCCTCCCGCCACACGCAATTCATCAAAGCACCTTATCTCATCTCCAAATACTACAACCAGTGCAACGTGTTCCACTAAGGTCTGTGACAAGCTGTAGGCTCACACTTCCTTCTGCCACCTGGGATTAGGAGCTCTTCCTATTAGCACTTGCCTGAAAAAGAATAAAAAGAGAAGTAGGAATGAAAGATGTATTTAAAGGAAGAGGAAGACCAAGACAGAGAAAAGGAAGAAGAGGGAGAGGCATCTAACAGCTGCCGACATGCACAGTGCTTTGCACGATGGCCTTCTTTGTCATTTAATCTGATAATCGTAACACCATTGCTTCAGTTTCCTATACAGTATAAACAGGTTTCGTTGCAGTGGAATTGTTACCTGACAGCAACTGAGTGTGACCATGATCCTGATTAACTCCACCACCCCATATAACCCCAAAGGGAGTTCAGCAATCATGCATGACTGCACATCTCCAAGTCTGCCCAAAACCAACTGAATATGCAAATGTGTAACTGTACAGTCCAAATGAACTCTCAAAGACTCTAAGCAGAAGAACCAAAAATGCAAGGCTCTGGAACTCCAGTCCTGCTGTGGATGTCTCCAATGACATGTTTCAGGCAGGTGCTTGACGGTTGGTCTTATAAGGCAAATTACAGGACAATCAGATTATTGATTCTCTTGTTATTGATTCTCTAAGCAGGACTGTCATTTTGTGCATAAACTATTAAGGAGGAAATCCAACATATTACCCTGTCTGTAACTATGATAGAAGCCACAGGGGCTGCTTCGGGCCACATCCGGGCTGCACTCCCTATATAGTGTGAACATATAACAAATTGTTCCTACTGGGCTCCCAGAAGTCAGTTATCCGATTCAATATAGTTTGTCCAATTAAAAATGAAATGCAATCTATTGTCAAAGCATTCTCCCTGCATGCTTTCACCCCTTGTTCTTTTCTCTGTGCTCTCTGTAGACAAGCGACTTATCGCTAGCCAATGCCGCTTCCTTAAGGATGATTGTACTAGAAGCTCTTTCCTCGACTATCTGTAGGGGAAATGACATTCAATTTTGTATTGAATACCCATGTTAGTGGGAAATAAGTGGAAGGTTATTTGAGGATGTATCAATCAAGAATGCTTTGAATTTGAGGATAAATTAGTTCCAAAGTATTGCCAAAGAATGTGCTGGTGCGAAAATACTTTCTTGGAAAAAAATAAAAATGAAATGGTCTTCAAAATGAATTAATCATCATAATTGTATTCCTTTAACAAAATGTGAAAATAACTTACTTTCTGCACAAAACCTAGCAAACCTATCTTTGATTGTCCTTGGAATAGTCTACTGCTAATTCTCCCTTGTGTTCGGGATCTCAAACCTGAAAGACTGTTCGTCGAGCCCCTTCCCTTCCCAAGTGCTGCCGCCTTGCGTTCATTTGTGGAATGTGCAATTCAGTTTCAAAGTGGCTGACAGGTCCAATTAACGTTGATGTTGCTGCCAGAATAAATGCCTTGGTTTTGACATAAGCAACAATTCTGTCCAAGATCTTTCTCTAGTAAATTGAAGTCAGTTTCAGGTATTTAATGCACAACATTGCAAAGAGGCAATAGAAAACAATGGCCTGAATTGACATAAAACCAACAAACTTACACTGTTCAGCAATAGGGTTTTTTACATTTTCAGACAATGTAAAAGCTATAAGAAAGCGATCTTGCAGTCATGTTGTAGATTGATGTATTACTTGTACAAGGGGATGGAAATAAACTAAATTAAGTGATATTAAAGTAAGTTTACCGAAATTAAACCTGACATTAATCAAATGGACCAAACACTATTGCATTATAAATAAACATTTAAAACGAAATGTCGCAGATGTAATTTTTGCAATTAAAAGAGAATTGAAGAGGGGAGTATGGCACTCAGTCGATTACAGAGCAGCCGGTGTGGAGCAGCAGCCCGATCCTCAGCATCCGGAGGGCTCTCGCATGGCTGCACGGCCCTTTCGTTTCAATTCCTAAGCCTCTTGTATGTGTTGTTTGTTCTTTCGGGCTCTTTTTATAGCCCCTCTCATTCTGCAAAGCACGTCATGTTCCTGGTGCTTTTGATAATTCAGTTAAGAATTCAATCAATTAGAGGCGAAACATTGATTACACACTTCACGAAGCACAATGACATGCGATTTACAAAGCAAAACAGTAGGCAGTCAAAAAGTCAGACACATCGATTAACCCAGCAGCAGAACAACAATGCTTATCCATCACCATAGAGACCTCGTGTGTCACTTGTAGCAATAGGCCTGTGGCACAGTGGCAATTTAATACTATTAATAAATGTTTTGTACAACCTGATCAAAATAGGTTTTATACTGTATTGACATCCTTGACAACGATTTCCCCGGCTGCGCAGGATGTCTCTGGTAAGTGGTCTCATAGGCCGTGTACTACAGCATGTGACTTGGGTACCATCTTAACTCAGGTCTGGAGTATAGATAATCAGTAAGTAATCAATGGATGGATAAATACATATGTATATTGTAGCCACCGTCAGTGTTTAAGCCCAATTATGTCAGAACAGACCCAAAACAATGTACTCAAAGTATTGTGAAGTGAAGTGACGAATACAAACGCAAAAGGTATCTCCACTAACTGTTGATCTAGGCGTATTCAATGTGAAACTGCTTACCCCTCAATTTATTTGGGAATCATACATTGCCCAGCTCTGTGTTTGAGATGCAGCGACCCACCAATATTTACCGTGCAACAAGGTGCAGTGATGAAAGCATGAGTTATAAAGGCCAGTCCAAAGATGTCTGCTCGATTCTCTCACCAGCTGCAGCATTCTGTGCACCCAGTCCTTTGGAGGAACGATCAACCCTGTGTTCAACAGCAGCCACAGAACCTTGTGTCTGGTTTCGGTTTCACTTCACTTCCATGATCTGATGCAGGATTCCTCTGATATGCTCATTTTAAAACCACCACAAGAACTTTCTATGCAGCTAAATAACTAAACAAAACATGTTGGTTTCCACTTATAATTTAAATACAGTGGGTGCAAAGAAACTATAAAATCACTCAATTTAATAAGAGCACAGGATTTAGAAGTAAAAAAAAAAAAAATCAGGAAGGGCAGCTGGAGTTCAGGTTCACCTGGTTAGAGTACAGATCATTAATGTGGTTTTGACAACTGACAGCAGCTCCTATTGGAAATTGAGTTTTCCATTAGAAGAGAGAACGTCTCCCATCTTGAGCCAACGTTTTTATGATTTAGTATAAATAAATATACATTAATAAACACATACACATATGGCACCATCATCTGCAATTATACAGTAGACACTAAACCATTGCATATACGCACACAGGCCCTGAAAGAAAAATGTCTGGACATAATTTTAAAACCAGTCACATGGTGGACGTATTTCAATCTAACATAACTTGAGCTTAGTGTACTCCTTTCTTAAACCTTCCCAGACTTTTTGAACCCCCTGCTCTGTGTAATCTCTGCTCTTCTCAGCAGTATGTAGAATGAGTCAAACGCATGGAGGGAGAGTAAAGCAGTTTTATTAAAATCATGCACATCACAAGTGTCAGTGCAAATAGTTTAATCTGTACTCCAGAAACTCTATTGTACTTTCCATATCTTTACAAAATAGATTTTAAACAATTATTTACTTAAAAAAACAAAATGTAATTTTAGCATCTCCGAACAATATTTGCAAACAGACTATGTACAGACGGTACTCTGTGTACCACTGGCATGAGTATAATGAGTCTGGGTGGCTTTTTTTGTACTCTTTTGTATTTTTTTCAAAGCAAACCAATTCCCAAATCTGTTTGTTTGTTTATTTTTCATTACAGCTTGTCTAGACATTCTTCCACAAATGAATGACTTGTCATCAATAAACACCTGACAATGCTTAAAGAAACACTAGTAGATATAATGACCCTCCAAAAAAAAAGGTAATTGAAACTAGTTCTATTTGCTCAAACTTTGTAAAATTTCTAAACCTATCCCTTCAAAAGGATAATTACCATATTACACTTGTAAGGTTAAGAAGTTACTTATTTAATTGGTGATCATTTACATTTCTGTATTAAAATGTAACAAATCTTTATTTTGCAAATTAAGAAAAAAAAAAAAAGTTTATAAATTTCGCATCAACTTCACCATGAATATATCGTACATGCAATCTCATTGAGAAGGTCTGCAGATGAAAGACTGATGTAGTGGAGATCGTTTCAAAATAGCTCTGTTCCTCCAAAGTGCTTTGTCACAACTACTACATATCCTATGATTACTGGAAAAGATGAGATTTATCTGTAGTTAGATTGACAACAGTGACAGACTGACACCAAAAAAAAAAGTGATACATTCCATAAAATCTTTAAAGATATAGGTAGTTACAAAGTGCATGCACCAGTGTTACCCTCATTATCCCCAAATTAAAGACCTGTAAAACATTTAGATACATTTGTAATGGTAAAAGCCATAGTTTAGTAACCGATCAGACCGAAAACTCATGTAAGTTTGTGCCCAGAATGACTGGGGCGGGGGGGAGGGGGGTTGTTGTGTTGAGTACATCCAGACTGTTCCATATCATTGATCAGCCACCTTTAATCAATATATATCATGTGTATATTTACACACACACACACACACACACACATATGTACACACACACACACACACACACACACACACACTAAGGTGAACTAAAAATCACTTTAGCTTGGTGATGAGCTAGTGGGCAGACTAAAGGGGTGCACGTTGGACTCGAAATGTCGTCATAATTACATCCTAAAGGTGGGCATGCCCTTTGGTGGAAAAACAGCTCCTACATGAAAATGAATACATTGCACAAGTCTTGCATAAAATGGCCTGTGATTCTGGAGCTTGATCTCACTTGCAAGTTGGAAACATTTTGGTTTGCACGTTCTACTGCTTTCTCTGCACAACATATCCCAGAGAAGCATTCCAAAGGTAGCGTTCCTGTTCACGCCATCGATTATTGATCCTCCTACCTGCCACCATCACTTTTGAGCTGGGGCCGAGACATTAAAGTAATAAGAATGGTATTCAATGTGGAATGGGTTTAAATTTCTCTGTGCTTACACTAGCCTACAGTCTTTTTGCACAGAAGTTAAATCAAACGCCACACACTGGAGTTAATTCCTCATCCCCCATCTGCTTTACCCCCTGCTTTTCAATTCAGCAGCTTCTGAGCAACCCTCCCACTCCCAAATCTAGTAATTTAATTCAACACAGGGTCCTCCAGAATAGTCCTGCGCTTGGCTGAGGGGACCCCATTGCATATAAAAGACAAAATGATAAAGCCAGTCTCAAAACAAGGAGGTTACCGTCCAAAAACTTTAATTCACTTCACGTTAAAAACAGACTGTTTAGTGATTTCAGATTACAGCTTTCGAGTAAGGTGGACTGCTCTATCACAAACAGAAACACAGAGCCCTATTCATGAGGTTCTCGATGAGAATGGGTCTACAGGACATTGAAGCCGTGAATGGCTGTGTGAGTGATATGTGGTTAAGATTGCACTTCCTTAAAACTACATCGTTTTGGTGCCCAGAGGTTTTGTCTGAGCTTCGGCCAATGCCAAAGACATCCTTGAAAATAAAAAATATACTGCAACCCACATTTTATACCTCTATATACGAGTCCCCAAATACTACTACATATTAAATGTAAAAAAGTTTGTTTTATGTCCTAACAAAATGACTATGTAGTGTTCTTAAAATGTATGTTAGTATTGAAGGAAACAATACAAAAATGTAGATTCTTTGCTCCAAACAAGCTGGTTAAAGCATACATTTTAATTAAGGGGGGAGGCTTCGTACTTCCTCAGAAGGATCACTGAGTTCAGTCAGTCTTCCCTTTGGCTACCTCAGCAAGCTGTTCCTTTTCCATCACTATGGTAGGGATATGAATGGCACATCTATGAAGGATGGATTGCTCAACACTGTCCTAGTAGCTAAGATAGGCACTTAACCCTTTGTGCCCTGTTTAGAATTAGACATTTAGCTTTGAAACCAATATCTGGAATACCACATTTTCTCACCTACATGTGGCAGACCACATCCAAAAAAAAAAAAAAAAAAAAAAGGTAAAAACCCACCTAAAACTCACAAAAATAGTTTGGTACCAAAAACAAAAAAGCCTACTTTAGGCCACCATAATATTAAGATAAGATTCCCAACAAACTGATTAAAAAATAAAAATTAACAAGGAAAAACTGCAGATAAAGTATTATCTAGAGTAGAAGTCACAATTTTTATTCCCTCTATATATATAGTTACATTTTATACAGTTAAAGCAGAGACCCTACTGTTAAACTCTCAAACAGCTGTATTTTCATTCAGAGGTAAGGAGGTGGAGCATGGGCTCAGGAGTCCTGGTGTTGAAGCGGTGGTCTATGGGGAGGGTGGTGTACGGTGGGTGTGTTTCGCTCAGGAGGAAGCCTTGGACAGCCCTGGGTAGAGCACTACCACAGTCACGGCCACCAGCACAGCCACTACAGGCATCCAGGGCAGCCAGCGATTCTGCAACACAAGAGCACAAGCAGGCACGTCAGTCCCCTCTCGCACGGGCCGACTGCCGCCAGCGCGACGCACATGAGCTGGCTCCCGAGGGCCACAGGGGCCAGGCCAC
Source organism: Amia ocellicauda (assembly GCF_036373705.1). NCBI lineage: Eukaryota > Metazoa > Chordata > Actinopteri > Amiiformes > Amiidae > Amia > Amia ocellicauda. The sequence continues at coordinate 13,063,903 of NC_089852.1, forward strand.
CTCACAGTGGGAGAGTACCTCACCAAAATGAGAAGAGAAATCAAACAAATAAATGGATAAATAAATGTGGCTCATTTAAAGGAGTTTTAGTTTTCTTCCTTGAGTAACAGTGACGTCTAGAAATTACTTGCACACCAAAACGGTGGCGGAAGGGTCATTAAAAGAAAATAACTAGATCAGAATTGAAAACAAATAAAAATTAAGAAACCCAAAGCAAGGATTAAATTTCATATTAGTGATCTCAAGCAAGACAGACGAATGTTAGATGATTAATAGAAGATTTGAAGTGTTTTTTTTGCCCACCCCGCCACTATTGCTAAATCTCCAAAAAGGATGTGGTCCAACCAGATGCGAAAAAACACTTTTGCCATGCACTGTACTTTAACAAGAGGATGATACATAGAGGTGACAGACGCACAGACATTGACTCAACGGGAGCTCCGTGTACCTTTCTACCACAATGGGCCGAAGCACCAATACAGGAAAGCCAGGATAAGGCCGATGAAAATGGCTTGGACAGGTTGCAATATGGATGGCTAAAGGAGGGAAGGGATATTAAAAAATCAATTTGAGCTAGTGCACAAGAGACGGGATCTGAAGGGTGGCAGCTTACTGGCAACAGAGGGTCGGGGAGCTGGCAACAAAAGATACGACACAGATTCCCAATTTGATACAGGCAACAACAAACACGTTACACTTAGAAGCTGTGGATAAGGAACATCAGAAGGTCATTTATAGAGAATAATTGGAAGATATTATGTTGAAGTCTAACTCCATGGTGCAGCAATATGGCAAATTTGAAGCAGGCTTCCAGGATAGTGTATTCTCATGCAGGTGTTTAAGGCCTAGATCCAGACAGGGACAATGCCAAGGGGTTCACACTTGATCACATTGTGTGCGGTGGAGCTACAAAGCAGTGCAAACTGGCAAAGCAGAGCTATAAAATATGTAGGATTTCTTAAGGAAACAGATTTTTTTCCCCCCAGGTATCAAGAAGGCTGAACATGGACGGATACGAATATTGCTGGTAGCACAAGTAGAAACTCCTTTCCAAACCGCACAGAAAATGTACAAATTCAAAGTATACAAATCTGTAACCGCACAATCGAAATGACCTAAAAATGTTGAGCCCAATCCTGGAAAGGATTCTGTGTAAAAGCGTGGTACAGGTCTTAAGTGAGTAGGGAATTCTATCAAAATCACCAGGGTGTCCTATTGCTCTTCATTTCCATCACCTTGTGTTGAAAAAGACAAGAAAACAAAAGGAGCAAGGGGAAATGACATTCCAAAAGGAAGGAGAACCAGCTCCCACAGATTTAGCACTGAAATGCCAGGGCCATCAACAAATTGATGGATCAGTTGACAACTATTAGCGCGCACATACATCTAACCAGCCACTACACAGACAGTGCCTACACACTTGTCCTGTGCCGCCTTGTATAAAACAGCACTTTAGACAAGTCGATTGAAACCAAGTGGCATTTTGTCACATTTAAAATAAGTGTTGGATAATTTCCAGATACACAAATATGTAAACAGGTTACAACAAACAGAATAATGAGTTGGTACTGTAATTGCAGCCTAGATCCTGAAAGATCTCACTTTACCACACACACTTGGAGATGCTGACACTGTTCATGCCGGGCACCTTACAAAGCAGAACATCAGTGATCACCTTTAAGCCGATCTTTCCAGTGCCAGTAAAACTGAAGACAGGTGGGCTGAGCTGGCACTGTCTTGCAGGCGTGTTTGGGGTTATTCTAGTGCTTGAGATGAAAATCTGAGCAGCTCTGGCATATTTTGTTCAGTTAAACAAAGGAGTTCCCTCCTTGGTCTGCAGCTTGTTTTCCTCGAAACAAAGGGACTGATCTCAGACTGCTCTTCCCCATTGCGTTCCAAGTTTCTTTACTTCCTGACAAATTAATGAGGGAACACAGTTGTCTCCATTGATTCTTTTGAAAACTACTGGCATTCCCAGCACAGGGACAGACTGTGACCAACCACCTGTTCGGAGCTTCACCATTAAACTAGAAGCACAGGACACACATCGGCTGGTCTGGCTGGTTTTCAAATTTCTGCACAATTGGGTTAAAGAAGTCATGAATCATTTGCATTGGATTACAAGGATTTCCGACCGTCTACAGATAAGTAGAATGGGCTGGTGGTATTGGGTTTTCTTACGATGTCTGCTCACATGAGTACTGCTGAAGAGGCAGAGAGCGCAATGCAGTTTCGATCTGACCTGCAGAGACAAAAGGTCAAAGGGAGTCTGTACGTACCAAGCTGGAGGGTGGGGACACTTACATTGTTTTCCTTCTCCTGGAGGAGCTTCAGATTGACCTTGCACTGCTGAAGTTCATCAGTGATTGACTGTTTCTCCTGCTCTGTCCGCTCGAATCTCTCTTTCAGGTCAGAAAGCAAAGTCTGAGTATCCTCATACTGTGGAAGGGTGAGGGAAAAACAAAACAAGCTTGAAATGTACATACTGCATCAGTCTTTCCCAGTGAATCAACAGTAATTAAAAATAAATAAATAAATAAATGATTACCAGAAACGCTCTCATTTTATACAAGAAACAAAAAGCACATTTAAAACTCGCTACCCATACTTGGCCACATCTGGACCCTACCAATCCTCAAAAACATTTTACAATCCTTGCAAAATGTTTCAGCTAGAGGTCGTGGCCCTCAGCACGTGCAGGGACAGCACAGAGTCAGGCATGTGGTTACCTCTCGCTGCAGGCTCATGGTTCGACTGTCGGCTTCCGCCAGCTGCGTCTTCAGGGTGCCAGCGTCCTGCTGGTGCTGCACCGTCATGGCCCCTATCTTGCTCTGCAGGTCCTCCTGAGTCTTCTCCAGGGCACTCAGGTTATTACTCAGCATCGCGCTGTGCTCCCGGGAACTGGGGGGGGGGGGGCCCAAAGGGGACATACATGAACATGGGGAAACAGCAAAGCCTACACAAATTTCCAGCTCTGCCGAAATGGCAAAGAAAACCGAAGCCTGAGCTAACGGCTCACATACTGAGGATAAACAGGAAGCCACTGGCTCTAGCTCAGACTTCTGTCAGTCTGTGCCCCACATGCCCACCAGGATGTGTTTGGGAATATGGCATCAGCTATTTCAGCTAATTTTACTTGGAGAAGATGGATGACAAGTCTACAATAGTAAACATTTTCTTATTTACAAGTAGCGGGGAGTATTTAAGCCATGACTGTACAATTAAGCCGATTGCCAGCATTGCACTGTTAGCAGGGAAATAGGGAAAGCAGTTAGCAGTTAATAGGGAAAACTGAAATCATGCACTCAAAAGTTGTCTGAACTATTTCACGAATTAAAATAAATTATACATTTTACAGTAACTGGGAAGGAAGGGTGGAGGGGATTGTCAAATGCCTTCAATGATATTCAGCACATAAAGAACAGGCTTATTAACACAGTGATCCATTGAAGAGATTGCTGTAGGCTACAACAGTAGCATATTATCAATTGTTAATGATGCGGCCAGGTTGAAACTGTTCCGTGCTACAGAGTTTATTCTTTCAATGTAATGCAGTTGGCTGTTAGTTTCCAAGAGCTTTTAAAGGATACAGCAGGCAAATAAATACCTTTCAAACAGACCTGAACCTGTGTTTAAATAAAATGGGCCAAACAAAAGGCAACTCATTCCTTAAAGTATCAAAGACAAAACCTAGAAGCTTGAGGTCAGTAATAAAATCCAGCTGAAAGCAACCTGTCAAAATCCTTTCCCAGCTACACACAGACATAAAGCAGGGCACTGGGATACTGCCTTGTAAAATGTAACAGAGTAAATCAAAAATCAATCCAAACTACCCCTTATGAGACACCACATGTGAATTTTCTCTTGTAAAAAACCAAGAAAAAAAAAAAAAGTATGTTGTGTGCATTGTTTTACCTCACCTGAGGAGATTGCAAATTATCTATTAAGTTTTGAGAAGAAACAGATGAGACTCCCACAGGCTAGGCAGGGAAAAATGTGTGGGCTTCTTAACTAAAAAGTCCCTGTAAATGTGAGCCTGGGGACTTGCCTGTCGAGCTCCTTCTCCAGTTGTTGCAGCTTGTCGATGAGAGTGGCCTTCTCGGTGCGCAGCGAGACGCACTCGTGCTGCAGGCTCTCGCACTCCCGCTGCAGCTTCTCCAGCTCGCCTGCAGAACACCAGAAAAACGACATCAGACAGAGCTCACACGTGATAGCAATTCATCTGTCTGACTTAGAGCACCATGCAGAGACTATATAAATTGCAGGGCCTAGGCTGAGGAAAATACCTTAACAATGAGACAAGCTTGGCCCCAAAATAAATACAATAAAAATTAAAGACTGTTTGATGAAACTTTGAGTCTCCATTTTTTTTTTTTATTCTAAACTGGAATCAAAATGAGAAATCAATAACAGCTGTCACCGCATATCTTCCATTTTGTGTAACATGGAACAAACAAAAAAAGGTATCCCAGACCTTTTAAATGGACAAATCTGCAGCCTACTCAACATGAAGGCCATAGTAGTAAAACATTCCCAATGCTTCCCACTAGCCTAGAATTATATGGCATTGTCACCCTAGGGACTCTAGTGGAAAACGGCTGATCTGCAGTTGAGATCAGCCCCAGTGGCGGAGTGATCTCCAAGGTTTACCTTGCAGCTCAGCCACCTTCTCTCTCTGCTGGCTCTGCTGCTGGAAGTTGGCTTGCAGGGTGCTAATCTCGGCCTCATACTGGGAGGCAGTCTTGCGCCATTTCTCCAGGTCGCCCTTGACTGCGCTTAGGTCCACCTGCAGGGCGGCAATCTCCCTCTCCCGCTCAGAGGTAGCCACCTCCATGGCGCGGTGCAGCACCAGGATCTCCTCCTGGGCACTGGTGAGCTCGTCACGGGTGCTTGAGATGTCCTGCTCCTTCTGCTCCTTCAGCAGCTCAATGTCTCCCTGCAGCTTGTGCAGCTGAGCTACAGGGGAGAGGACACAATCAACTGCTGTGCCAGGGACAACAGCGAATAAGCAGGAAAGGCAGGAGACATTTGGGTGTGCCATGACATTTGGTCAGATGCAGCGACTTATGTTTTTCTTTGTAATATTGTTTTTTCTTTTTTTGGTAGGTGTGGGGGAGGTGAGGGGGGTGGGCATTCTTCAGTCCAAAAGCTTTTAATTTCAGATTGGTATAGTTGTTTCACAATTGTAAGTGTGCAGGAAGTCAATTTCCTTTCCTTTGAGAAAAAGTACTTCATAAACAAGAACCACACCTTGCAGAAACTGGATCTGCTTTGAGGAGTCTTCAGTCTGCTGCTTGTTGGCTTTCCTCTCATCCTCCAGCAGAGCTGCATTAAAAGCACATCAAATGACTTTCTCCATGGAATAACACATTTGCTCACCACTGCATATAACGCGAGATTCTCCATTTGACTAAATCAGTATTTTAATTTTACACTGAGGAGAAAAAAAATATTTATACAAATAGGAAAGCAAACTAAGACTGTGTACACTTCACAAAAGTGTGTTATGGGTCAGGCTCCCAAAGGGTTTCTCCTCTGAAGGACGACCATGCTGGAGCCTGTGGAGTAGATGCTCTTACCTTGCAGCTCCACACATTTCTGCTTGCCAGTCTTGGCCAGCTCCTGAGCTTCCACAAGCTCCTTGTGCAAGTGCTGGATCACCTGCTCTGTGTCCCCGGGCTCCAGGTTCACCTGTCGCAGCTCATCTGATGGAACAAAATGGGACACGAGCTCAATTCAGTTGCACTGAGAGGAACCCTATGTATTTTTGTTGCATTTTCAGATTTTACAAGCTGCAGGACCACATTTCAGGCTCACTCATCGTTTTTGTGAGAATGCACTCAAAGTAAACCAACAATGTTGAAATATTAGGCACCTGAAATTATCTTGTAATGTGCGAGAAGCTTCTGCTCTCAGAAAGCAATATGTCTCTCAAACTGTACTGAAAAGGGGGAGTCTGGCTTATTTCCTCTGAAGAAAAATCTTCTCCAATTGATTTTTATATTTTTTAGCGGACACCCTGATGCAGGGCAACTTACAAATTACCACATTTTTAACCTACAATTACCCATTTATATTGAATTTGAATTAGAGTACTGAATTTGATTCTGTAACGTAACTGACCATGTAAATAAAGTCTTTCATTAATTATATATTCACACTGGGTGTGAAGTCTTAAGACAGTTTATTTCCATACAGCAATAGCTAATTAAAAAAACAATACAGAAAAAAAACTCAAAGTGAAGACATCATAACCCTGCCAGACAATCATGCTATGCCCTCAAAGCAATTTGAACACTGTGTTTTTCAAAGTGCTGAAAGCGGTCAACTGTTTCCAAGGTAAACAAGTGTATGAGTGTTGTCCTGTTTCTGGGAAGGAGGCCCATGGGAAAAATCATGGACACTGGAAGTCTTCCAAGACCCTGCAAGTGTGAGGTCCTTCACTCAGAGTATTATTAGTGTGAATATGACTGTTTAACCGAGAGACAGGGGAGTTTAATTTCTGATGCTTTATCCCCTACTTGCTAAATACAAGTAAAAAACAAAAATAAGGGACTTGCATTTCCATGGGGTACACTGTTGGAACAGAAATATACATCTGTTTTCATAGTAGTGTGATTAATTGCAGATTGTGAGCAGCGGGACTACATGACCCAGAAATATCAAAACCTATAAAACCTTAAAAATCGACATGAGCCCGTATCTTATAAAACTTGAAATGGATCAGACTGCTGCTAAAATGGGGTTTTGTTTCCCATTCCTGGTGTAGCACTAAAAGTTAGGCTGAGGTTGTGTGTAAACAGGACAAACCATAGAGCTACTACAGAAACACTTTTGCATTTTGGTGTATGCATGTCACCTTGTTCTTTTCTTAAGCTGCCCCACAGCCCCCACTATCATCATCATCACACTGACTTCCTGATGTACTGCTGAAGATATGAGCTACACAATAGATCGACACTTTGTTCAAACACTCCGGCCACTTGACCACTTCCTGAGGCTCCGCCTACAAAAGGTGATCACTCTGCCCAATCTAGACAGAGCAGCTACAGCACAAGCTCATAGCGCGATGACACGTGGTGTAAGCAGAGAAACGGAGCATGCTGAAAGGTTTTCACGCCACTTTGTGGATGGTTGCACAGTTCTACTGGCATGTAGCTTTATCAGCTATCCATTCCTATGTCTAAGAGACTGTGAAGGGGTCTTTAGGAAGTGTACATCACTATAGACGACATTTATAGGTATATGCACAGACTATAGTTCCAGAAAACAGGCAACCTCACCTTTTTTTTTTTTTTTTTGTGATAGAATGTGCAGCTTTTATTTAAACTAGTACAATGTGGTAATTATCTGTAGGGGGGGGAATCATAACTTAGAATCAACAGCAGAATGGAAGCCAAAAACCAACCATCAATAACACTGACAGCTTGATCACAAACAGCAAAGGTTAGGCCTTTTCATTTTAATGCTCAATAATCATTTATGCACTTGAACTGGCCCTTAAAAATAGCTTCCATCACCAGCACAAGGAACATCTCATTCTCCCCAAGAATAAGGGTATCGGCATGCTTTGTGATGTGGTTTGGACAATGTAGGCACTCTTTAAGGGAAATCCCTCTTACTAGAAACCTAAAAAAATTTCCCACAGTGTTTACCCAACAGATGGTAGTGCTTATGACACTAACCGACAGAGTTCCACAGAGCTTAAAATTGGGATCTAAATATGTAGGCTAATGTGTGTGAGCCATCAGTGAGACAACATACTGCAAGTCTCCTGGTATCAGTTACCTTCTTTGAATAAAAATAATAAATAAGTTAGGATGTTTTAGGGTCCTTCTTTAAAATAGACATGAATGATATCTTCATTTAAAAGTAGACAGTGGTTTTACATGGAGCTGAGATCCCATTTATCAGTTTTTTTTTTTTTTTTTTTTTTTTTTTTGTTTATTTCAGTTTAGGTTGTGATTTGGTATGCTGGCTGACATTTTTAGAAATAACTGGTTGCTGAATTGGAGGTATTCCCGCCCACCCTCATTTATATAAATATATTTAACCACATACAGAAGGTTTAAATAATTGTTAATACATGTTTTTCTTGAAACTTTGACTAATTAAAAAGGCCACAGCTACTCCTGTGCAGAGATTGTTCTGCTTTCTTTATGTCCTACATACCTTTTTCTAACAGATTAATTTGGGATTTAAACTCAATTCCCCTTCCACCGATGAACAGCCTTCATGAAAGACCTAAAAAGCAATAGTATGAAAATAGACAGGGATCCTATGAATAACATTAACAAAATCCTCAGGGGTTGTGTGTGTGTGTGTGTGTGGGGGGGGGGGGTTAGGGAGGTAGTTTTAAAGGGTAATAAAGTTCCACAGAATAAGAAAGTTTGCAATCGAGAGGAGGCCATTTGACCCATTGCGCTCGTTTGGTGTCCATTAATAACTGAGTGATCCGAGGATCCTATCCAGTCTATTTGTAAATGTTCCCAAATGTTCAGCTTCAACCATATAGCTGGGGAGTTTGTTCCAGATTGGGACAACTGTGTGAAGAAGCGTCTCCCGTTTCCGTCTTGAATGCCTTGAAGCCCAATTTCCACTTGTGTCCCTGCTGATCTGGAAAAGCTGCTCTGGTTTGATGTGGTCGTTGCCTTTCATGATTTTGAAGACTTGAATCAAGTCCCCACGTAGTCTCCTCTGTTCCAGGGTAAAAAGGTTCAGTTCCTCAGTCTCTCAGTAGGACATTCCCTTCAGACCTGGAATAAGTCTGGTTGCTCTCCTCTGAACTGCCTCTAGAGCAGCGATATCTTTCTTGAAGTGTGGAGCCCAGAACTGCACACAGTATCCAGATGAGGTCTAACTAGCCCCTTGTACAGTCTGAACATTACTGCCCTTGTTCGCAATTCTACACTTTTGACAATATACCCTAACATTCAGTTTGCCTTTTTTATTGCTTCCCCACATTGTTTGGATGGAGAAAGTGAGGAGTCCACATAGACTCCTAGGTCTCTCATGCGTTACTTCATCTAGATCTGTACCTCCCATAGTGTAATTATAGTGGACATTTTTATTACCTGCATGTAATACCTTGCACTTGTCCACATTGAATTTCATCTGCCAGGTGTTGGCCCACAACTGAATATTATCTAAGTCCCTTTGAATAACCTGTGCTGCCAAGATGGCATCTGCTAACTATCCCAGAGTCCAGATCATTAATATAGATTAGAAAAAGTAAAGGCCCTAATACTGATCCCTGTGGAACTCCACTAACAACCTCACTCCAGTTAGAAGCAACTCCTCTAATCGACACCCTCTGTTTCCTAGACATCAACCAGTTCATAATCCATCTACTTACATTACCCTGAATGCCTACAGCTTCCAAATTTGAGGATCAACCTTTGGTGTGGAACTTTATCAAAAGCTTTCTGAAAATCTTAGTATATCACATCATTTGCTTTCACATGATCTATGGCTGCAGTTGCATGTTCAAAAAATTCTAAAATTAGTAAGACATGATCTGCCTTGTCTAAATCCATGTTGACTATCTGCAAGAATATGGTTTTCATTAAGATGCTCCTCTATTTTGTGTCTAATCATTTTTCCAACATTTTAAAAGTAATGCAGGTGAGAATGACTGGTCTGTAATTTCCTGGCTCAGTTTTGTCCTCTTTCTTGTGGATTGGTATGACATTTGCTGTCTTGCAGTCAGTTGACACATCCCCTGTTGTAAGTGTCATTTGGAATATTTGAGTTAGCGGCCTATAAATAATTTCACTAATTTCTTTAAGTACCGTTGGAAATATCCCATCTGGCCCAGGTGATTGGTTTGTTTTTAATTCTGCTAGTCCCTTTAGTACCTCCTCATTTACCCTGATCTCTCTTAAGGTTTGACTGGACTGGATGTTAACCTGTGGCATGTTATCGGTTTCTTCGTGAAATACTCATTTACAACATTTGACACATCTTGTTCATTTTCCAAGATACTTCCATTTCTGCCCTTTAGCGGTTTCACTTCCTCCTTTATTGACCTCTTGCTGTTTTAGTATTGAAAAAAGCTCTTGGCATTTGTGTTTTAGCTCCCAGAGCCGTTTCTATTTCCGTCTTTGCTTTCCTGATCCCTTTCTTAATATCTTTTTGCAGTTCAACATATTCTTTCTATTTTGTTTCGTCTCTATCCCTTTTGTATGCACTATACAACATTTTCTCTCTTGATATTTTTTTGCATACTTCTATTAAATCATTTTGGCCAGTGCTTTTTGGTCCTCAAATTGCCAAGTTTGGGAACAAATTTCTCCTGAGCCTCAAGTAGAATATTCTTAAAATACAACCATCCATTTTCAACTGAATCTGTATCCAGTGTGCTCCAGTCTTACTCTTCTATGTGCCGCCTCATACCTTCAAGGTTTGCTTTTCTAAAATTGTAGACCATTGTTTTAGACTTGTTCCTTGATTTTTGAAAGTATGCCTGAAAGCTAACCATATTGCGTTTGCCATTGGTTTTCTAACTAGTGTCCCTGACTCTGTCTTGGTCATTTGAAAAGATCAAATCAATGCATGCGCTCTCTCTGGTTGGTTCCCTGACAAATTGAGTTAGAAAGCAGTCATTTACCATCTCAACCATTTCTATTTCTGCTTCTGTAGTCCCAACTGGGCTTTCCCAGTCTATATTTGGGAAATTGAAATGTCCCATTATAACAGCCACATCCTTGCTACATGCAGTTCTGATTACATTGTATAATGCAACATCTTTCTGAATATCTGAGTTGGGTGGTCTGTAACACACTCCTACCACTAATCCTCCAGATCTTTTGTTCAAAAGTTTAACTCACAGGATTGTTTCGTTACTAGGATCTAATTTGAGTTCTTCTGCCTCAGTGTCGTTTTTCACATATAATGCTACCCCACCACCTCTTCAATTTTGCCTGTCCCTCCTAAACTGTGTGTATCCTTTCAACTTGTATTCATCCCCATCATTTTCTATAAGCACTGTGGCTTCTATGTCTAACATCTTGTTCCTTATACTCCTGGCATTGAGGTACAAACATTTCAGGACTTTCCTACTAGCAGTTTCCCTTTGTTTTCTTTCCTTAGTGGAACATCTCCCATTGTCAGAGCTCCCTGCCCCTCTGGTCCCTAGTTTAAAAGATTCTCAATTACTCTGAACATACGCTCTCCCAATGCATTAGCCCCCCTTCTGTTTAGATGGGACCTGTACAAACCGGACGGTCTACATCTATCCCAGAAGAAAGACCAATGCTCCATACATCTAAAACCCTCTTCCCTACACCAAGATTTCAACCATGTGTTAAACTTTCAAATCTCAACCTGGCCATTAATGTGGTACCGGAAGTATTTCGGAGAAAACTACCATGTAGGTTCTGTTCTTTATTTTCTTTCCCAACTCTTTAAATTGGTCTTGCAGAACCTCTACACTGCCTTGTCCTATGTAATTGGTTCCAATGTGGACCATGACCAGTGGATTCCCCCCGGCTTTGGACAGTAGCCCGTCCACTAATTTAGGGAGATCTGCAACCTGAGCACCAGGCAGGCAAGATACCATGCGGGTCTCCTTATCACTAGAACACACTGTGTGATCTACACCTCTAAGAATTGAGTCTCCTACTATAACTACCTCCCTCTTCTGGTGGGGAGTGGGCACCATGGTGCTCTGGTGCTCAACTGCCCTCCCATCACCCTCTGAGATGTCACGGTTTAATTCAGTGTCCAGCAGTTGGAACCGGGTGGGCATTTCAAGCTCTTGGGGTGTCTCCAAAGGTTTTGCGCACCCTCTTCTGCGGTTACGACCTACTGTAACCCAGCAGTTCTCTACGCTGTCCTGCTCTAGGGTCTCAACTGTCCTAGGTTCTGGCATGCACACCATCTCTCTTATGGGCTGATTGACCAATTCTTCTATATCACTAATACAGCGCAGATCAACAAGCTGAGCCTCAAGATCACTGACCTTGATCTCTAGGACTTCAACATGCCGACAACGTTCACAAATGAAATCTTCTTGGATGAGTTCATCCAGGAAGGCAATCATTCTGCAAACCTGACACTGTAGTGGCCACATGCTTCTAAATGTTACAGTTTTTTCAGTCTCTTGGTTACTGTTCTCTAGTCAACTGCTTAACTTTTTGTCACCAAGAAAGCTTCTTTAAGTAGCTTTTGTCTACCTGCCTCCAATTCACCCCTAACTGGCTCCACCTGGCCCCTCCTGGAACAGAATTCCTGCTAGTCCTTGACTAAGTCACCTTTCTACAACCTATTTACTTTCACCAACTCAGCAGCTGAACTGAATTGACTTCAATTAAGGCAAACTAGAGACAAGATTTACTTCAATTAAGGCAAAGTTAAAACAAAATGAGGAATGCTAAGGCTGGTCTGAAACTATGAAAACAACTAGATGGCTGCCGCTCACCTGTACTCTCCTGTGTCTGTTTGTGGCAACTTGTAAATGAGCTCAGACCCTCCCCATTAAACCATTTTACATTATTGACATAATAAACTGGGGTCACTAGCTAATCATAACTCTTGGAAGAGAATATCCTGAATGCAGAAGATATAGGATATCAATAAATCACAATGACATGAACAAGTAGTAAAAATCATTTGATAATTTAAGTAACTGGCAAGACAGAACCAATAATACATCACAATAATACATCAAATGAAAAGGCACGGAACCAGTAGATACTCAGCGCCCTCTTGTGACACAGCATGGTATTTCAGACTGTGCGCACAGTCCTTCAGTACCAACTCTCAAACTGCTGGAAATCATTCAAATTTTAAAATGGAACCGACAAATCAGAGGAGATGGACATGAAGTGAAAATGCAGACGCCCAGATAGGAGCATTTTAAAATCTCTCCAGGAGTTTAATGAAGTTTTAGGTTAATTTTCCCTTGCCAATGGGAAAGTTTTCGGCCCAGAGTTGGTCTCATTACCAAGCTCAGAAACAGTATCAGTTTGGTATCCGTATCTAAGAGACAGCAGCTCACCATGGCGATGAATGTGGGCCAGCATTACTTCAATCAACTTGTGGAGCTTCCTCAGTTTACTTGAGAAAACTTAAATATTTTGCGATTAAAAACAAGTGAGGTAGTCAACTAGGAATTCATTTGTTTTCTATTTTAAATGATACAACAACCTCCCTTTTAATATAAACCCTAAGTTAGCCCTCTTGTTTAGTACAGAGCTATTCTCATATTGTGTGGCTCAACTGACAGAAAGGCAGATTACTGAATCACAGAACAACTTAGGTAGAATTCCTCCTTTTGGTTGTGCCCTGCACAGTGACATTGCCAAACATAGGCCCTAAAACCAGAGACAACAGCCACCATTTTAGTTTTAATGGAAGGAAAAGGCAGTCTTTCTAAATGCAAGAAGTTTTAAACAAAGACCTGCTTCTAGAAATACTGGTTATTTATTCATCCCTAAATAATCTGATATCTTGGATGGATCCCATTGCCCTTCATGAGAAACCCCATAACAGAAAAGCCTTAAGCTGTACACAAATGTCAGCATCATCATACACAAATCATGCCGCAGATTCCTTAACGAGTTCAGAAACATCTGAAATATCCCAACTGCTTTCACTTTAAACATCTGTTTTTGTGTTTTGTTTTTTTCCCCCCTCTTTTTTTTTTTAACAAAGCTGCTGGGATTGACAAACGTCACCATAGATTTTATTCTGAACTAAGAGATGGTTTTGTTTAACCAGACTGATAGAGTTTACATTAGAAAGTTTAAAGAGAATAAAATGTACAAAAAAGAAAAGGCACTGATGCCAACAATAAGAGAAGAATTCAAACATCACTTCACAAGAAGCAACTTGAAAATGTGCATGTTAAACTCTTTGCCAACAGTCCTCATTTCCCAACAATGACTTCGCTAAATACAATGAGGTTGGGTAATTAATATCCTTCAAAGCTCCCAGTCTCTGCTTAACAAGACCCAGTTGTCCTTATCAGCTGTTCGGAAAAATCATGACGTCAACAGAAGACCCAGGACTCTGGCAGCAGGAAGCTGTCTGGAATGTCTGCCATGCAGCAGCAGATAAGAAATGACCTCATTGCAAAGTACACAATACTCAAAAACAGTCAGGAAGCGATGATTCATGGTTAAATTAAAATTAAACTAATTAACTAATGCACTGCCGAGCTGCTTATATTTGAATCAGTAAACAGAATAAAATAAACAGTAGATAAACACTTCTCCATAAGACATACGCTAGTACTCCCTGCCAAAGACTGAAGTATGAAAACTGAAAGCCCACCATTTTGTGTCCATTACAGATGGTAGAAATTAATATTAAACTTGTGGCTAAGGCCTCTGTTTGGCTTTGATCTCAGTTTAAAAATTCAACTAATGGCCTGCTTGTAAGAAGCCCTTCACCCTTTCTAAATCAAACCTAATAGTTTCATCAAACATTTTAACATGGCTGTTTGGAAGGTCAAGTGCACTCTTGCCATGAATGACGGCAACATGCCTCTGTTCTACCAGTGAGGTGTTGCCAAAGCATTTCCTAATGAGATAAGGGCCTTCCTTAGCTTTTATAGGCTGTAACAAAATCTGGACCATGCCCCCAGACAGGTGTGTGCCATTATGAAACGTGCCTCCAGTAACACAAACCATGGTGGTGTCTGGCCGGTAAATAATCTAATAAGCACAGCCCCTCCTAGCGACAGGGTGACAGCAAGACCAGCAGCTGTCCACCACTTCAAGAGGGAGAGGGAGAAGACTTATCTGTACGATTAGCTTTAAAATGCTTAGCTCAACAAATAGAAATGCACAGAAGTCGGCAACGCATATCAGAAGATGATACACAAGCTTTTTATTAATAGGGAAATCACAGAGGCTCCAATGACTTCCAGTATCATGCCCAATATAGAGGAGCAGATCACAAGTGCTTTCAGTTCACCCTGCATGCTTCCTTATCAAGTGTATGGTACTATAAAACCTCATCTCAAAACACTATACTTCACATCTGTATATAATTTATCATGATGTGCTGTCCTGCATTTTTTGGAGAAATCACTTAACTTGTTAATCCAGGTCTTTATGAAATACAAATTGCTTTGGATAAAGGCTGGTTGTGCGTTACCTAGACTCAGACGTCGGATGTTAAAGATCTACAGCTGTTACACTGCGTTGATTACATACTAGTGCTGCACTACAGAACAGCGACTGTGGCTTAGACATTATTAAGGTGGGGTGGGGGGTTATTCTACTTCATTAATGTACAAAACAGACATCCATCGGTAAATAAATTGATGCATTTGTATTTGGAAAATAAGCAGCTGTACTGAGAGAATAGTACGTCAGGTGCTTTAACCACACCACAGTCTAGTTCTTCTAATTCTTCCTGAAGAGTGATCATGCATAACCTCTGCTGTGTGTGTGTCAATGCCAGTACAGCTACAGGCTTTATCTAAAAGCCAGCTGTTTCCTTGGCTCCACTGATGCAACAAAAACCACAGAGAATCTGAGATTGCACTCTTAAAACTGCTCTGCTTTCTGTGAGAGGAGCCATGAATCGGATCTCTTCTTTAGGATGTCTGTACACTGCATCTCAGCCGAGTATAAAGCAGATCTCTAAATGTTAAATGAGGATTATGAATGTTTCCTGAAGTCTTGAAATAAATGGCAAAAGGTGAGCCTCACTCACTGGAGCATACTACATATTAATTTATATTTATCCATGTGTGAGGGAGACATTACACAATGCACAAGGCAAAAATAAATGATAATTCAGAACATTTATATGTGATCACAATTTAAGGATCTTGGAGATATAGATGCTCATTTGTACACTTGCTCTCTGTGCTTATGCTGAGAAGAAAATTCAAATACAAGTAAATGTGTGTGAGAATTATCTTTTTCAGAAAGATGCATTTTTGTCATCACACACATCCTTGTTAGGACCTCTCAATCTTAGGCGATGGGTAAGCTGACATTGAGATAAAAAGGTGATTTAACTAAAGAAAAAGGAATTAAAATATTCGATCCTGTAAATTTACACCACATTTTCTATAACCAAAACAAACTTAGATTTATGCTAAAGGCAAAAAAAAAAAAAAAGCATTGCCATGATTCCCTGCGGAAGTTAAGGTATAGGGTATGTGGCTTTCATGGATGGTGTGTTCTGATTTCCCCCCCTAATTGCTCCTTAATTGCTTCAAATTCCCAGAACATGCTCATTGAACCTGAAATAACACAGATCTGAACATCAGCTGTGACCCATTTTTGACATGACTAATATTTGAGACAAACATCTTGAATCTCTTCTTTATATTAAATAAAATGGTTCACTTTTCATCAAAACAATCAATCTGCAACTGAAAAAATACGAGCAGTGCAATGCCTCCAAATTCCTGCAGATTCCAGTTTCATTTAAGTTTATCCCAGAGACATTTCCCAGCATGATACCATATATAGTCATGACAGAAGACTCGACTCGTGTCCAACACCCCACCTTCTCAAAACACTTTCACTTTTCACTCCACAACAACAAAAAATCCACAAAATGACAGGGAATAAAGTCTGAACACAATATGAGAGCACAATTATTAATAAACTAGTTAGGAAATAAAAACTACTTCATAGAAAAACAAAAACTTTATAGTTAATAAAATGTTAAAATCAGAGTTATTTTTTTGACAACACATCCGGCAATGAAAGTTACCAGAAAAACCCCATCATTACCTTTTAACAAAGCCACCTTGTTCAAGGGCTCGTTGAGATCTTGCTCATCCATTTGCCCGTCTGTAAAAGGAGGGAAAAAAAATTTAATAAATGGGGATTCAGGGGAGATCAAACTAGTATGAAAATAAGGAGGGAATAAAAAAAAAAAATCTATATAGTTGTCATTGTACACACCATCCGTTTCTGCCCTTAGAACATAAAACACTTTAAAATAAATACAAATAAATCGACAGCAGAAAAGCACAAATCTGTCAGATCTGTTTCATAAACATGCACTTAAGTTCCTCACACAAAGACCGTTAAATAAATAGACATTCCAAGCAGCACTGAATAATAAGCTTTTGTAAGAATGCATCCTCAAGTTCACAGTCCTCGTGTCGCATAGGCTTTTACTGCAACAGTGCACTTACACATACTGGCAGGAATAATTAATTAAAATGAGATCATGCACTGCATATCTATTTGTACAACAAGAGCGGGGAAAAGGTAAGATTAAAGGCTTTACCTGTAGTGTCGTCACTGCTTTTATCCTTGCTGGGACTGAGTGTGTCTGACATGTCCGATTCTTTTGCATCTATTTGATTTTCTGAAGGGGGAGATAGAAGAGACCACTTTGAAGGGGTAGCTGGAAGTGTAACCTGATCAAGCTGTCAAGCTATCGGGTTCACAGTAACACCACTGGTTCAGGAAAAAAAAAAAAAAAAAGCTTTGGAAAGTAAAAGGAAGCTTGACAAGTGCCTATTTTTAAATTCTTACTCAGCCAAGTCAGACTCACAGAGTGTTCAGTATTATTGTGGCAAATGGTTTCTCCCTACTTTTGGGCTGCTATTCACCACAAATGGTCACATATCCAATCTGAACTTCCAAAGGGGAATACAGCTGCATGCTAAAATAGTCAAGGCTTTTGTTCAGAGAGCTCAGCTGTCTTCCTGCCAGTTGGACCGTAATATTAAAAAAAAAAAAAGTTGTTCATAAAACTTAACAATAGCGCTACAATAGCTCAGCTTCGAGAAAAAGTACAGGCTCTGTTAAACGCTACACAAGGCTGTGCTGTAGACTTCACTGAATTGTACAAATCACTCAGCATGGCCTGAAAGTATTGAACAACCAATTAATACATTTCTGCTCATTTTCTTAAGCACCTGCTGTTCTATCAGTCACAGCTACAGAGTGTGTGTGTGTGTGTTCAACATCTGCACTTTTCACTTTCAATAGTGCCTTTTTTAAACACTGCAGTATAGCTGGTTCATGGTAACATTTACAATCCTGGAACGGATATAAAAAAAAAAAACAAAAAACATTGAGGATAATGGAAAAAATTATAATGCAGGGATTTGAGATTAAAACGTTTGTGGAGATTTATATTAAATAGGATATATTCCCCTCCCCTCCCCCACTCCAAAACAGAAACCAATGACCCGTTTGTTGCAGGGAATAGACATGGGATGCACTGGAAATCAACCTGATCAATAAACTTTTCCGACAACTATATTCCGTGTTTCAGATTGTGTGCTGCACAGACTCAGTTTGCGTTAAATCAATGCCGGGCAAGCCAAACCAATTTCGTCAGAGGGAGACTGTGTTGTGTTCTGTTGTGGAAAAAGCGGCTGCATCCACCTTGGGATTTCACAGCAACTGGTCGATCACGTCACTGGCCACTGTCGACTGAGAAATTGCAGGACAGTTCCACTAATCTGGGCTCCTATAATCTGCTTTTTTAATCCCCACTGGATAACCACAGCAGGAGCAGATGCCACCGCAACAGCGAAACAACTGGGTACAGGAGACCAAATTTGAAAAGCTGTGGGCCAGACTACGTGTTAGAAGCTGACCTCTAGACGATGTGCTCCAATGGACGCCTGAGGATATCAGATTCATTACCGACCCAGCACTAGGTTTTATTATTACAAAAATATATAGAGTAGTATTGCATAACTATTATTTTGTTCTTCTTCCTTAAAGTATAAAATTTACAGCTTCTTAATACCTTTCTAAAACTCTTCTCTAATCCCATGCTTCAAATATCACGATTCTGAGGACACAGCTGAACGCTTTTGGGTTACTAGACAGATATAGTCACAAAGGGTTTGTCCTGAAGGATCTTCAGAGTAATTTTCTCTACAAAGTTAGAGACAGCAGGACCCCAGGATGTGTCTGAAAATGTAGTTCAGAGATTCAGGGCACTAGAAGATGGAGTTTTATTCGGTCACCATTACATCAAGTCCAGATGGGCTGCGTTATGAAACAGGCAAGAAATCCACATGATAGATACGGTCTCAGTCCAAACTGTTTTCGGCCTCCTCTAAGCAGTTATTCCGTGTTACACCTCACATAACCATTATGACCCCATAGAAGAAGTGTTCTATAAGAATCCACAGCAGCGTGCTTTCCTAGAAATTAATGCATATGCCAAAAAAAAAAAAAATCAGTTCAGTTCCCATGGCCATTTGGTCATTCTGGTCCCTATCTTCACAAAGCATGAGGTATTCTTCACTTTTGTAGATGCTCAGACTTCCTTTGATTTTCTTGCGTGTTGCTCAGAACCTTTCTGTGATGAGCCACAGGAAGTCCATGCTGGAGTAAGCCAGTCAGTAGCTGGCCACCACTTTTATCTAGGTTTAAAGCTGAACCGCAGAGATTCAGTTTCTATCGCAACTGCATTAACTCCCTCACAATTCATCAGCATGGCAAATCAAGTGGTGCACACTGATCAAACAGGTGACAAACTGCTGTGGATTAGAAAAATTGTAGCCGTGTGAAAAGGCAAGGACTTGGTCATGACTAATGGTTCCATACATCAGAAAAAGTACTTCACTCCATAAAAAATGACCGATTCAAATGCATGCAACTCACTCACATTATGCTGTGCATGGACAGAGATTGTGACTCCAAAGCACATACAAGAAATGAAATAAAAGCCTTTTTTCCTTTAATTGCTCAGGGCTTTGGATTTGCACTAATGTACTTGTTTCATCCTAATGTATAAAGAATGTATTTTTGCCTGTTGACCCGACTTCAGCTTTGAAGGTTTACTGTTGAGTAACTGACCACATGAAGGTCTTGAGAACGTGACATACTTTAGTTGAATATAAATTTTTGGATTCCTGACTACTGCTTATCAGTAATATGACAGCCCTACAAGTTACTTCTCAGCAGCCATCTATTTCTATCAGCCATCTATCAGGTTTCCTTGGCATAACCAATTACCATTCCTTGGTCAACGGCAATCTTCAGGACACCGGGGCAATGCCAAACCAACCTGACTAATGGGAATTCAACCCGGCATCTGCAGCTTCACAGAACAATCACCTTATACAGCCATGCCACTTTAATTAGGGGTCCTCTATGTCTGCTCAAGACTTTGTATTTAAAGAAAACTATGAATTGTAAAATTTACAACAGTTAATTAACACAATTGAAAATGGCAACTTAATCCAGTAATAACAGCAAAGCTATACCAAGGGACACTGCCCAGTGTTGGCTTTGAGTAACCAATGTTGTAATCTAACGCCATTCGTGATCACACCCCTTATTAATGCCACACTGGAAAACCCACCTTTTATAAATTAAATATACAGTGAAACTGAAACTGCAGAGGATATTGTTGAATAGGACATGAAAACAAACCTTTTAAAAGCTTATTTTCTTCCATAACTTTCAGTAGATGCCCATCATCTATAAGTTTGGCTGTTGGAAAGAAACTCAAATTAATGACACTGGTACCAAACAAGCACTCCTTGCTCAAGCCAGTCAAGCCTGCAGATAAATATAGACAGGAGGTGAATCAGCATTCAGGATTGTTTTTGGGACATGCAGATTAAACTTCAAAGTGTGTGTAATGCTGAAATGGAAAAGCTATTTAAACACATGAATACATATTTTCTGGAGGCTGATGGGCTGAATGGAGAAAGCTGTGGATGGAACAATTTCAGACAGAAAGGCAGGAAGAGAGTGGTTTAGAAATAGTTTGGCCCTTGAAGGCATTAACAAGGTCAACGTAATTAACTCATTTCCTGTCAAACCAATAGGGAGATTTTTTTTATTATAACTTTGGGTAGAACATTTATAATAAGACTGCACCGTAAGAGAATTATTATTGCTAAATATAAAATTGGACTTAAAATGCTTATTAAGTCATCTAAAAAAAAACGATTACAAAAGTTTCCTCTTGCAGAGAGTCCATTGTCCGTACCATTAATTTTAAGTTTTGACACCACCCCTTTCTGTCAGAAACATTACCTTTGAATCTTTCTGGGCTGCTTAAATTATTTTCTTCTGCAGTCTGGTTATTTTGTAGGTGAGCATCAATAACCTCTACATGTAAATAAAAACAAAGTTTGATTAAAATTAATGCCCATGGCAGAGAATTTAAAAAATATGCTGACGAGTAATATCAAAGCAACATGCACGAAAGGGATATTACGATATTAACAACTCACAGTGATAATGTCTTCAGGATGTAATCAGTGTTAAAATGTAGACTTAACAAGTATATTAAACAATACATTTATGCTTCATGTTAGTTTTGTTTTACATGCTTCTACTACTAACCCATGTAAGGTCATATTTCAGGATAATTAACCTTCAATAAATTAAAAACGAAAGAAAAAATTACCCTAAAAAGGTAACTTCAAGGCACTAGGTTGTTCTTTAAAATGAGAACTGCAACAGGTCAGCTCAAATCTTCAGAAATTATTCAAAGTAGGACCAATGCGACACTTCATGCAAAGCACATTAGGTCGTTGGGAGAAGAAAATAACTATTTGAAGTTAAGACTTTCTGAAGACATCTGTATAACGTGGGAATCAAACATTAGTCCCGATCCATTAGCTTCGATTTCTGGCTTCTCGAGCACCGAGTAGCATTTTCACCCGTGTCCCCCCACAGTAAAGACTGATGACTATATGCCGGCTTTGTTGGTATAATATGCCCTCAGAGTAACTACAGTGAGGGAAATGGACTGGATTATTATAGAGACTCCTCAACCCAACCCCAAGGGCCTGTAAATAGCAATGGTTGAAGAAGGCTGAATTTACAGTCCAAATTTAGAGAGATCGCCCTCCCCCTCATTTTCTTTAACTGTCAAGGATATCCAGATATCCTGCTGTCTGAGCAGGAGTGATCTAAGAGGGGCTTCCAGTGCAGATCAACTTACCTTCAAAGTTTGAAATCTTATGTGAAGAATCAACAGGGGCCTTCAACTGCTTTACAGCTGTTGGATGGGGAAAAATAAAAATCAATTAATACAATTTAAAAAGGCTTCACATTTTGTCATTGATCTACAAGCAATATTTACTACAAATTTCCACATGTATGATTAGTGTCACATCCCACCTGTTAAACAAGCTTAGAAAAAAGCATGCAAACAAAATCAAAAGCAATAGAAAGTTAATTGTTATTGTGAGAACCCCTAAAATGCATACACATTTCCTTGTTATCATTTTAATCAGAGAAATGTATTAGTAGAAATGCATAATGGAATAAGGCAGAGGTTTATGTACCTTGGGGCACCTTTCAGTTAAAACTACCAAAATGCATATAAAATGAAAATGATGGGGGGACAGTTTTAGTCAAATGACAAATCCCTGATAAGTTTACCACTGTTCCTTAATTTTTCCTGTGTCAACAGTAACAGACTGTGGAACCTTAATACTTTCAATCAATGGGAAATGCAAGACTGCTTGCTTGTCCCATTCACTCCTAAAACACATGCATGCAATACAAAAAGTTAATTAGCAAAAAAATAAATTAGTGGAGTACAAGATATACCAAGAACAGAAAATTCTGACCAAAATCCAAGGACACATACGATTCAGATTTTGTGTAAAACTGTACACCCTGACAAACTGTGAACTTCGGTGGCAAGGATGTGATGATCAGAGTGTCTTGTGTGGGGCTGGAGCACTGTTCTCACAAAGACATTTCTCTTCTTTGGACCAATGTGTACTGTGCACTTTTGTGGAGTAACTTGGACTGATCCCTATGAAAACATCCCAATAAACGCAATTCCCGGGACTCTTTAATAAAGCCTGCACCTGGAACTGCTAACATGCCTGATGCAGAGGGCAGGACCTCACAGTAACCATCCCCATTAACATTACATCAGTTCTAGGTATGGTTCATAGCAGTGTAACATTTTCAGATTCCCTAAAACTAAGCAAAATGAAGCCTGGTTAGTGCTTGACAGGCAGATTTAAGCATAAAGGTGGGAAATACAGTGGTAGAAGTGGCATTCTTCTCTCTGTACCAAACTGAATTATGTTTCAGAACACCGATAAGTCACTGTGTGCAGTTAAAGGCATGCTGTCTTTTGGGTTTTCTTTCCTCTCCCAGGTACAACCTGACATTTTTTTTTTTTTTTTAGCCCTGTATCATAAATTCTAAATCAAGAGAAAATGCCAATCTAATTTCCAAGACTCCAAGCAGCATGAAAGGGGATATTTCCGACAGTTTGTTCTCCAGCTAATTGGTGACTGTGCACTTATTTGATCAGAATGAATACCTATGCGTTTGTTCTCCTATGCTTGTCTACTGAAGACAAGAGAAAGTGGTGCTGAGCAGGTATGCTGTTCTAGGGATCAGACCTCACTCGTGTAACGTGTTCTGGTGTACTGACAGAACCAGAAGAGTTTCCGGTCTTTTCAAATCCTTGTTTTCCTAATACTATGTATCTGGCCTTCAATCCTATTGGTGCCCCTCCAAGCTTCTGCTCCTACTGTTGACCGTTAGGGGTTGAGCCATCAGGCACTCTCTCTTATGGAAAATAATCAACTATTGAAACTACACAGCAGAAGTTCAAGTGCTGGTTTGTGTTAGGAATACTCCTGGCTTTGGTTTAAAATACTGCAGGCTTTTACCCCTGAAATCCCACGATCACTATTTTTGAATTACATTTTGTATATAAATATACATTACACATGCATAGCAGATAAACTGCAAAAGATCAACTGTCCCTGAACACTATTTTAAACCCAGATGTCCCAGTATTATTCAAATAAAATTATGTTTTTTATTGCCATACTAGCCTCTCTGAATGCAAATATTATAGCCCTGGTTACTGACTGCTAATGAACCGGTCTGGTGTTCTCAGTAATGAGTCCTGGCTGGCTTCCCACCTACTGCAGGGAGAGCCCTGCACTCTCCAGCAGCAGGCTTGATCAGATTAGGCAAACCAACAGCTGAGCCTCATATAGCGACACTTTGAGGAGACAACAGCGTTGAGCAGACCAGTATGGGTTTTATGCACAAAACAATATTTAGAAGAACTATATATGCCTCATGAACATTCTCACCCCCGAACACCTTTTTAGGAGTCTGCTGCGTGTCTGGTAGAAGTGTCTACTGTTGCATTCCCCCCACATCTCAATAGTGACTGCAATGTTTTTCTGTCAAGACCAGATTATAAATTAAACAAGTCAATCTAGTAATTTAGAAATAATATAAATTAGAGGTATAAACTACTCTTATAAGACTTAAGTAATATTGTAGATGTTTATTCCACCACATTTAACTCCCTTTCAAGTTGTAAAATACCTTCCTTTCATATAAAATATGTAACTGAATGACAGTTGTTTTCCTGCAACATTCCTTTAAAATAAAAAAAATAAGTTTTTAAAGTTCTGAAAAACAAATTACCACCATCAAGTTTAATTATGAATGTGTGTTTCTAGATCCCATACTGTTTTTTGAAAAACATGTTCAAGGTCAGTTTGTAAAGGATTAATAAAAATGCAAATGTGCCAGCTGACCTCTCTCAGGAGACGCATTCTAGGCTCAGGGAAATGAGAGCGCTGGAGAGACTAATTTACATATTAACACCAATCTCCTTTCAGTGTTGCATTCTGGGACACAATGTGAAAGCAAAAGCAGAAACTGACTAAGGCCTAGACCAAATCAAAACTCTGGGACTAGACAAAGGGAAAGTATATCATACTGAGCACTTTTCAAACATCTCTTAAAGATCACCCCTTTCGACTGTTAACCCATTAAAGTAACGCACAAGATAGCCAGCTGAGAGCACAGCTTTATTAACAGGAATACAGAAGGTTGTGCTAAAGGAGCTATTCAATTCAACTGAATTCAGGGTCCTCCTGCAAAGATACTGGATGCCTAATGTTTGTAATTTTTAAAACTGACATTAAAATCCTGGGCAATCCAAGCAGGCAAATACATAAATCCTTCCTTACACAGAGCAAAGGCAAGCAAAAATGAGCCTTTATTTGGAGTCCCAGCTGCAAAAAGTCTTAAAGATGCAAGGCTTTTGTACTTGGGGAGGAAATGTATAAACAATCAGCCTTTTTACAGTGCTCTCCCCCCCCTTAATTACAGCGACTAGAAAAGGCAGTGTAAAGAATACTGTGTACTCACGCTGGCACTCAACGAACTGTTGGATAAAAGTGCAGTCCCCTCCACTCATTATAAGAAAGTGGTCTAATAAAGAAAGAAAAACCTTACATTAAATATTAACATTAACATAATATATATAGAAATGCTTTAAGGGGGGGGGGGGGAATGAATAAGCCAAATCTACAGAATACAACATTAAATGTAACCAGACAAAGATGTAAAGGCCAGACTAGGACACAGACAGATGGAAATTGGCTGCTTGGTATTTCTTTAAAAACATACAGCTTGAAAGACTACTGTAGGAAGCTCCTGTGCTGCTTTTTAGTATATATACTGCATATAGAATGCAACTAGAATTTGCGGCCCGTATTTCACCCTAACACCTTGTGTAACACTCAGTACAGTAACTGAGAATTTCAGTCAATTCAACTGCACTCCCACAGGACACAGCCTGCAATCAGACTATATAGAAATTGACACTTATTGAGCTGGCACTTACCTAGACAAAGGCCTGGTTTTCTACTACTCTAAACTAGCTCTCCTTTGTTGCAACATGTTTTAGCTTCAGCCGGCCAAACCTCAAAAAGTTTATACAATTTTTATTTATTTTTTTAAATACAATAAAAATACAAATCTAATAAAAAGTGTCCTTCTTCAACCAAAGGAGGGCTCTCTTCTACTTTGATGGCCTTGTCACCACAGGACTGCATATGCTATTGCCTGCTGTAAAACAGACCGATCTAGATGCAAAGTGTCATTGGCCTCTGCTACGGACCAGTTCATGGAGACTGCTGTATTAAGGCATGTTTTGATCTCACGTGTCAAACAAGCAATGGCAAAGAGGCACCGCGTGAGCAATGCGAATGCATCTTCTATAAGTCACCTCACTGAAAGCACGTCTTTTACCAGGGAAACTTTTTTTTATTTTAAAATCACCCACCCCACACCCCACTGCATTATTCACATGAATAACTATTTGTCATTTCACAAGGTTGGGAGCATGAATTAAGAGTAGATGCAGTCCAGTTGTGTCTGGAAGGCTTGTAATATTGCCTTGTAAGATTTTAAGATTATTGGGCAGATGCACAGTGCTTCAAGTTGGGAAACAGCTATGCCTTGTGTGAGCTGACAAAGGAAGGTTGGGGATTGTACAGATTTAGAGGTGCAAAGCAACATTACAGAAACGTGTGTATACATTTAAATACAAAGACAACTGTCTCATAGTTAGATCCTGCTTGATTGTTTGGAAGAATATACAATCTTCAGAATTCATAATTATAAAAAAAAAAATGCATTCAATTCACAAGCGGTCACTGCGTCCTTTACTGCAATTGTCTACCGCATTAATAATGCATAAAAACACCATGTTAGAACAGGGCGAAGAAATCAGAAACCGTATAAAATGCTTTTACAAACAGTCTGAAATGCTCGGACATCCTTACATACAGGGCCTTTACCCTGCCAGTTAAACAGGGCAAAGCATTAATGACCGTCAAAGAGCCCTTACAGTTTTTAACAAACGCAGTCTTTCAAATAAAGCAGTGGCCTGAATATTGAGGAGGCTCACACTAAAAAAAGACCCGGCTGACTGATTACGTTATAATTTAGTGTAAGCCTGCACACAAAGCTCTGAATGATTTCAAGTGATCTTACAGTGGTGCATGTCCTGCCACACAACGTGCAGCCAGCAGTACAGAGATTCACAATCCTCACACAGTCTACTGTTAGGGTACGAACGGCTCTGTCAGCACTGCCGGAAGAGGAAGGAAGGTGATGCTATCTTGATACAGGACTGCTTAGGCCTCCGACTACAAATGTAACCTTTAGTCCAACAAGTAACTTAATGGAAGAAAATGGGTGTATTTGTTATGCCTTTGCAAAGAAAGAAAATGTAAACAAAGATTTATAAACTACAAGTCTTAAAATTAGGTGCATCCCCTTCTTACAGGCACTCAAATATAAAAGTTACTGAAATTCATCAGAGTAATTACTCTTTCAGTTGAATCTTTAATCCCCTTTACAATACTACAGACAAGATCACAATAACCACACCAACAACCATAAACTAATTAATGTTTGTTGGGTTTCTTCTGACACAACCAGACATATTAAACTAGTTAGACTGGGTGCGTGCTGACTTTGTATAGGCTCCAAGGTTATCTGATGCAGCCTTGTTTAGTTTCTATCTACCTCTCCCCCACCACACAAACACAGTTAAATAACTTATTAAAGGTTTGGCCTGTATGGGAGGAAGATTTACTAGCTTATAAATTTAATCTACCCTGTTGTGGATTTTTGTTGTCGTTCAACTTCCCTTGCGCTCACGTAGGTAATGTAGTCGTATTCATTATACATTGGGATAAAGTTTTTAATTAAAATACATACATCTGTAACTACTGAAATCCAGTGAATGATGCACGGAATACTATCAGTCAGTCAAGTTGCTCTTTCATGGATAAAAATGTTAAATATTAAAAATTTAATTGAGTTTCTTTAAGAGGAAAATCACTCCCCAATTTCATACATGGGGGGTGGTGGGGTGGGTTTCAAAGGCTGACAATAGTGAGCAAACAAATGTTGACTGCAAAGGAGAAAGCAGCATGTTTTTAGGGAAGAAAGTTCCTTGTATAAGAAATTAATCACCACAATCTCAGAGCACAGAAACTAAAACTAAAATCTGCAGAATACAGTTGAATTTCAAGTCCAGTGTACTCATGAGTTAAGGAGCCTACTATGGGCATAATATTTGATATTTTCTTTTTTTTTTTAGGGCACTTCAGATGCAGAACAGCATGCTGTAATTCTACAGGAAGAGTAAACCGGTCATTCCCATTTCAATTAAATGTTTATTTGTGGTATACATTCCTGCGGTACTGTCTTTGTGAATATAGCCTCAGGAGTTACGTAAGAATTAACATTTATCCATTTCCCCTCTTCCCCGTTTTCGGTGGTGAACAAATGTGAAACAGGTCTCCGATTGATTCTGGAGGCAGACCTCTAAGAAATGCTTTGCATAATCTTTAAAAGTACATGGTTTATCTGTTTTGCCAACCTCTGCTGTACTTTGCACAGAAAAGAACCCAGAATTATGTACACTTGAACTTAAGTAGCCTATGCAGTACCCAGAGTTATGAAGAGCTGTTACAGGCAGAGCATTCAATAAAACACCCAACCAGATTCCCTTCAAGTATAGAATTAGAATAAGAACAGAGAAGAGTGAAGACTGAATGACAGTGAAGTTACAAAAATACACTACCTTCTTCTGTGTGGTTATCAATTTTAGGAAGGCAGTCATCAGCTTGACTTCCTATTATTGTTGAAAGAGATTTCTTTTAGGTGTAACTAGAGATCTGAAAACTAATTGCAATGGTGTACAATTCAAGGTGGATACAAATATTTTAAAATCGTAGAAAATGCACCACTTTCAGCCTGTGACATTCATGTAACTGCATTTTCCCAGTTCTAAAACTATCATAGTATGTAACTCGCCTGTCCCAACCCTAGAACACATCTAGCAAACCATGAGAAACCTACAATATAACGAGCATTTTAACATTACCCTCAAGATTATTTTATTATTATTTTTTCCCCCTAAACTTTTTCCTTTTATCCTTTTCTCTCTCATTATTTCTTTCAGAGAATAAGCCAAATGAAGCAGGATAGAACTCAGTACAGAAGCAAGACTGTGGATCAGACAAACAGAATGCAGGGAAGAACATGTAACAAAATAAGCTCATGCCAAATTAGTACTGGAAGTATACTGCGGTGCATTAGCGTTAAGACAGAGATTTTCATGGTCCCGGACTCACCTAAACTGTTGTTTTCCTTTATGCTTTTTTCTTGAAGTTGCTCTAACCGTACTGTAAACAACAACAAAGACATTTGAGTGACTAAAAGTGACCAGAAATTTTGAGAACTATACACAATTGTATGGAATTGTATGGAAAGCTCAATAACCAGAACAAATGGTTATTGCTTACGGCCATCAAATCGGCCTCACGTTACCCTTCTCTATTGGCTGTCCCCAGCAGTTTGACATTTGGGAATGTAGTCAGGGTTGAGGTAACTCTTCGAGGCTTATTGTCCCAGTTTAGAGAGCCGTCACAGTGAAGACACCATTAGCTGCCATTTTCATATGGTGCTTAAGGCTTTTCAGATGTTAAAACTGGCCTGTGATGCATCTGTTGCTCTTTAACAATTTTCAAAAGCAGCCTGCAGGGTAATTCGGCCTTTGTGCGCAAATTGAGAATGTGCTTTACCTTACTCCTGTTCTTTTCTTTTTTTCTTTTTGGGGGGGGGGGGGGGGTGGGGAGTGCTAAACTGTCAAGGAGGCTGAAGACACCACAGGGCTGGCAAGATATGCATTAACCATGACTGCCCCTCATCTAGTGACTGAGGTCTTTCCACTTTGCGTTATGTGCACTGACACCTGCTAGATTGTAAAGGGTGTTTAAACTGTAGAGAAGGACTAATCTAGCACTCGTCAGCCGTGTGCAGGTCCACCCTGCCTGAGCGGCATTGGTGGCAATACCTTGCAGAGCGGTGAGCCGCTCATTGGTGAAGTCGTTGTCCGCCTGCAGGGCTTCTATACGGGCCTGCAACGCCTGCTCCTTCTCCTCCATCTCATCGATGCGGTGCTGCAGCTCCTTCTTCTCACTCAGCCCCTTCTGCTGGATCTCTTCCTGCCGCCCTTCTGCCAGCTGCTCAGACAGACAGCCAGTGTCAGAAAACAAGAAAACATACCATTCAGGTGTCCCACAGATCCCTCTAAGATTAGAACCCTAATGTTACCAAATCTGACTTGTTTCAAAAGTCACATGGCAGTTTCTGAAGGACTTTAAGTGCTCATCTAGATTTTTTTTTCAGCAGCTGGCTTTAGAGGTTGGCTACCACCAAGATGTAACAAGGAAGTAAAAATTAAACAAAAAGGGGTCTGCACCCCACTGTCCTTCAGCGCAAATCCCATCAACGCCTTAAGCAATTGCAGTTCCCCAATCAGAAGGCCGCAAGATCACGTACCTTTAACTTGTCAGTAAGGTCTTTGATTTCGTTCACAGCTCCGTTGTACTTATTCGCCAGCTCCCTCAGCTCTTCCTGCGTGCGCTCATTCATCTCCTTCAGGTGGGTACATTCATCTTCAGTGTTACTAAGACTCCGCTGCAATATACAAAAGGGTGGATCAGCACAATGGCAAAGAGCCTAAAACTGACCTATTCCACAGCATGGCATTATGTGCCACCGATTCTGCAACAAGTTATTCTGCACTAGAGTCGCAGCAGCTCAACATCACATTATTATTGTGGTGATCCCAAAACTTGTCATTAAATTATAATTAACCATTTTTCTTTTCATTATATATATACACACACACACACACACACACATCAGCCATAACATTATGACCGCTGACAGGTGAAGTGAGTAACACTGATAATCTTGTTATCATGGCACCTGTCAGTGAGTGGGATATATTAGGCAGCAAGTGAACATTTTGTCCTCAAAGTTGATGCGTTAGAAGCAGGAAAAATGGGCAAGCGTAAGGATCTGAGCGACTTTGACAAGGGCCACATTGTGATGGCTAGACCACTGGGTCAGAGCATCTCCAAAACTGCAGCTCTTATGGGGTGTCTATCAAAAGTGGTCCAAGGAAGGAAAAGCGGTGAACCGGCGACAGGGTCGTGGGCGGCCAAGGCTCACTGATGCACGTGGGGAGCTACTGTAGCTCAAATTGCTGAAAAAGTTAATGCTGGTTCTGATAGAAAGGTGTCAGAACACAAAGCGCATCGCAGTTTGTTGCGTATGGGGCTGCGTAGCCGCAGACCAGTCAGGGTGCCCATGCTGACCTGTCCACTGCCGAAAGCGCCTACAATGGGCACGTGAGCATCAGAACAGGACCATGGAGCAATGGAAGAAGGTGGCCTGGTCTGATGAATCACGAGTTCAAGGGGTTGTCTTGGACTCCAAATTCCCCAGATCTCAATCCAATCGATCATCTGTGGGATGTGCTGGACAAACAAGTCCGATCCATGGAGGCCCCACCTCGCAACTTACAGGACTTAAAGGATCTGCTGCTAACGTCTTGGTGCCAGATACCACAGCACACCTTCAGAGGTCTAGTGGAGTCCAAGCCTCAACGGGTCAGGGCTGTTTTAGCAGCAAAAGGGGATCTACACAATATTAGGCAGGTGGTCATAATCTTATGGCTGACACACACACACACACACACATATATATATATATATATACACACGTATATATGGCAGCCATTCCATTCCATTCATATTTTAATTTGGGAGAAATGTTGTCAGTAGTTTATAGAATAAAACAAATGTTAATTTTCCCAAACAATAAATAAATAGTAAAACCAGAGAAACTGATAATTGTGCAGTGGTCTCTATTTATTTATTTATTTCCCCCCCCCCAGAGCTGTATGTGTGTGTGTAAGAAAAATGCTTAAAATTATAATCACTGACACGCTGTTTGGGCTCTGACACGCTGTCTTTGGTTTGAGATTTCCAGAAGCTCTGCGTTAATTACTACACTAGGAAAGCAGCCCTGAAAGTACTGGGCAGAACAGGGATAGCTGGGGTGCTGATCATTCATACCTCCACTTCAGACAGCTTCCTGACCACCTCGATTTTCTCCTGAAGAACCCGCCTCAGGGACTCTTTGGCTGTTGTCTCGTAGTTGTGTTTGTCTTCCTGTAAGGCGATCAGCTCTTTCCGTATCCCGTCTTCCGTTTGGTTCTGGAAAAAGACAGTGACTGCTTTCTAGGGTGCAGTTTTGGTGCAAAACTGTTTTGGGGCTTGTTTAAATGGCATTGCTGTTTTCCCACATTTAGCCTATCATTTTGGATAAGACAGAAGTCAGGTCATATGAAAGTTAGAGCTACGTTTGTTTTGGCAAAAAAAACACTTTCGATCGGGTGACTAAACAAATGCAAAACATGCCTGTTTTCTCCTTACTACACAATCTACCAGACTTTGCTGGGGATCTTTCATTCAAAAGCAGAGTATGATTTTTTCAGTATTGCTCAAAGTAATGACAGCTCTTGGGTTCCAGCCACCTATGTTTTTTTTTTTTTGAATATATATTTGACAGCACTGAACACATTTCACAAAGTATGAAGTCTGTGAACAGATTCAAGGACAGAGTAGTGTTGTCAGGAGACGTCCTTAAGACTAGAAGCGCCGAGACGGTCAATTTGAGCGATTTGGTTATTAAAATTTGAATTACTTTGTGTTCCTAAATACACTGCGCATACCCGTTCGTGACTTTTCCTAACTATATGTATTAAACATGCCTACTGCATTTTAGCTGCATAAACGCAAAAAATAAAATAAGTTAAACACATTTACCTAGAATAGCCAAAATCTGGTTATTGTGACCGGTCATTTAAATACATAACTCAAATATAACGCATAATCCTGCCTTCCCTTTACAATACAATTCTACCTGTCTACAGTCTTTCATGTGCTTGAGAAACACATGCATTGTACAGCATTACAGGCATTTTCTTACAGCTGTAGTGAGATTGAGCTGATACAGTGATTACCCGCAAATAAACATGGATTCGAAACGGAGATTGAAGAGAGCGCGGTTTGAAAATGCATGTACTGTGTGGACTGTACGAGCTGTCAGGTATGCAGGCTATATATAGTAAATTGCTTCTTGAAATACAAAGCTAGTGAATAAAAGCTGTATATGTTGAAATCAAAGTTTACTTTGGTGTACAATTATGTTTTCATAAATGCAATAGTTATTTTTGAACTATAAAATATTGCTTTTGAGCATTATTCCAATACTTACATTTACACTATTTTCATTCCCTTATTGTATGCCATTTTTGAGCTTTTTGCAGGCTATATAGTTATTCATGTTTTGACTGCAGTGTGTACCTTCAGAAAAAAAGGGTTATTTATAGCAATAATATTAATGTTTTATGATCATTTCAATTTAAATACTACATTCGTGCTATGTAAATGTTGGATTTGAAGTTCATGAATAAAACTTGAGTTTTATACGATGGTTTGCCTTTGATTTTATCATATTGCTACTGTTAAACAGCTATCGGTTACAATGACCAGCTATGGCGCTTGAAATGTCGGCGCTTCAAATGTTAAAGCTATAGATAAAAGCCCTAAACCAGTGAGTTACCAAACATGACAGCACACTGCCAACTGGGGGAGTATAAGCGGAGTCTCTGATTCTTTCCTTATATCTGATATGTTAGGTAAGTCACCCAGCCACCATTAGGTGATAACTATAAAAAACCCTTCTGATGAGGTGCCAAAGTACGCTCTGATCAATAGATCATTGTATATTAGACAAGCTGTGCTTGTATAAACAAATTTATAAACAAAAGTGAAACTTACTTTTGAATATGCTTGCAACTGGTTACCCATGACCTCTAGCCTTGAGAGGAGTCTGTCTTCATCTATTAAAGCCTGCAAGACACAGAAGTTACCCAATAAGTATCCACTATGGAGATCTTTGTTTTTGAGACAGAATATCTTTAGGTACATGGAAATAGTATTCCAACCTAACAAAACATACACGGCAATGCATATATATTGTCTAGGGAGGCAGGCATGTAGAGTGAGTTTTCTGTGAAGAGAAAAATATATAAAAATCAAAGTAACAATCTAATCACTGTGTGTATTTTCATTATAAATTACCTCTGAGTAACGATACAAAAGTCAAAGCCATGAGGGCGACAAAAAGAGCATTCATAGAATGTAAACACTGTAAAATGTGTCGCAATTGCAAGTCTCATTTCCAGGTTGCCGCATCAGCTCTTAATTAACTGTGGCTCCCAGACACAGGCTTAAAGGCTAACAGATCTTACAGCATTTCTATAAATGCAATAAACTTCAAGCAACAGTGAGAAGCATCTCCACAGCGAAGTGTGAGTAAAGCAACGTCGCCACTCGGTGCGGTACCTGCCAGCTACTCTCGGAGGCCTCCTGTGTGCTTGCCAGCAATCGCTGCAGGGTTGCCAGCTTCTGCTCCAGCATCTGTTCCCGGTGTAAGGCCTCCTAGCACAAATCAAGCGCTCATTTAATCTTCATATAAATTAATCACTGCGAATCAAGAAACACTTTCACGATGACAAGGCCTGCGCAAATATAAACCTGATGCTTACTATTTAGGGATCCATTCAGATTCGTGTACGACTCGATTGATTTTTGGTGTGGTGAAGAGGTATTCAAATAAACCCCTACACAGGCTAACAAATCTCTGCTCACTGCGTGTAATGTACCTAGCAATGCTGAGGTGTCTGGGGTTATCAAAAGGTACATATTGGTCCATAAGGCTCGTGTGAAAGATCAAGCCAAGATCATTTTCATATCCAACTATTTTAATGTCATAATCAATGTAGTACTCAGTATCTTGGTCTATAAGCACATTTGGTTATAAAACATCAATGATATCAAGAAACTACATAGACACATTACAATACAAGAAAAAATTTAGAAACTTACTAACAAATTTACGGTTAACGACAAAGGAAATATCAATGAAAACCAGGTTAAAATTGAAACAAAACATGTACAGAAAAAACAAAACAAATAAACCCATAAATGGCTGGTCTTTCTGCAGCTAAACAGTAGAGGTCAATATTGCGCCATACCTGCAGATACTGAGACAGCTGAAACAGTTCCTGAGAATACATACTGGGAGTATTAGCAGCAACCTGCAGAGCCAAAGGAAATAGCTGTCAAACATGGTTACTTCAGCACAGATTCCACCCACCGCCACACCAGACTCAGAATCTCTCTCCCTTCAAGCGAATACCCTGCACCTAACCGTAGACAGAAAGGCTTGGCAGTGTGACGAGACAAAGCGAGCTTTCCCCAATCCATTTCAATGACACTAAATTTCCTGGTTAGTCGCTGGTCACTGGAGAGCTAACACTCACTCGCTGGCAGTCTTGCTCACTCTTCCAGAACATTTGCTTTGATAGCTGAAGAAAAATTAAGTATACAGTGAAATTAAAAATGTAATCAAGTTTACATAAGATTAGTAAATTTGTATTGACAGGTAAGAAAATATGGAAATAGTGGTCTCGCTAGACTATGTAAATTGCAATCGTGCTTTGTGCTGCACACTTGGTGCAATCTTAATTATGCAAATTATGAAAAGTCCATATCTCTTAGTCATTTAAGGACAGATTTGTTTTTTCGTGCAATTGAACTATCTAAGAGAAACCGTGACGCTACAGAATTAAAAGTTAAAGATTGAGGGGAATAGAGAACAACCACCTTCACACCTCACTGCTATTAAAGGAGTTGGATACTTACTTGAGCCACTGTACTTTGTACTCATTATTTTGTTTTAAACACATTTTTGGTTTGACATTTTTTGCAGCTTGTTCTTTCAGCACTCCTTACAGTGCCTCCAGTAATTATTTTTACACCTGGTGCTCAAATATGTACGGCAGCCAGCCCATATGACAATCCTACCACAGACAGTAGGATGCCATTCACATTCAGACTGCTCTGAGTACCATAGCTCACATAAAGCAATACAACAGGCTATTTATTTTGATTGCCTGTTGAAAATGCAGACCTGCAGATACATTGATACTGCTGAAGACCGTTCAAAACTATACTGGAGGACTCTGAAATTTACCAAGATCATCTCCCTTCAGTTCTATTTTCAAAAGTCTGGTCTACTTCAAAACAACGATTGGATATGGTGACAGGACCAGGGGGCTGCAGGTGTTTTGTTGCAGTGCATCTCTGATGTGATTAACTGTTCTGCTAAGAGTTCCTCCAATTCTGCATCTGCAACAAGTCATTTGCATTACATGATTTATAAAAAATAAAAAAAAGTCTAATTCTCTCTTTTGCTGGATGATGAGATCAAACAGAAGTTGGAAAAGCTGGCAGACTCTTTCTGCAATGCTGCTGGAAACCACTATGAATTTGCCGGGCTTGCTCAAGTTCATATCAAAGCAGAAACATAAATTGTTCATGTTAGTCAGTTTCAGCCCTTTGAGAAGTTGTCATCAGGTGGCATAGTAGAGCCAGTGCTGAGAATATAATGAGCGAAACCAGGCAATACTGAACAGCACACTAATCGCTCCTCAGCAGGGAGCACAGCACAGTACCCGGTTCAGTTATCTGCCCTAGCTTTCCGTCTCGTGCAGTTTTAACCTCGGTCATGTTTTATTTACAATGTGGGGCTTATGTAAATCTGTGTGACACTATAGCATTCTGCTGTAAACCCTTGTAGGAGTAACACTAGCTAGCACACACGTATCCGGTTACACAAGGAAGTAGAAAGACAGCAGGCCAGTGCCAAAAGACAGCTGTTCACAATGTATTGAACAGGGTGTAGGCATGACCTTGATCTTAAGGAATGCTACATTCCTTTCCATAGATGACCACACCACTATTACATAATTCCCCCTCAGTTTGTACAGCGAAGTCAAACATTAGTCCCTTTTCCCAATTCTGCCCATTCACCTCATGGGATGCACGTCAGGACTCAGAAATGCTTTCAGTCACACTGCGTGAACCACAGGGCTCTGCTCTCAGGTTGAAAGGGCATTTTAGTAGAGGTCAAACAATCACATTAGCATACAACAAAAATATCACCGTAAGCATTGATGGTCATGATCCAGGAAAATCTCTGCATACTATGCAAGTGGTGGCACAGTCCATTCTGGGTTTTTGGTTTAACGGTATCATTAGATTTACTTTTTTAATAGTGAACAAGCCCCATTTCAGAAAAAAAAAAAAAAAAAAAAAAGCTTCAAAGGTCGTGATAGGAACAGCATGTGAGCGCGTGTTCAAGTCAAAAGTTCACAAAAGCTTTCTAAACAAAGGTCAGGAGGATATCAAATTTTTCTGCCGTAATGAGAAAAATCCAGCAAGCATGTGTAAGTGAGGCATTCGTCTCTAGTCTTCCGAGCTTGTCTATCCTCAGTTTGCCCATTTGACAGCTCCAAGCACCGCACACGCTCAGAATCCTGAAACAAACAAATGCCCAGCCATTCACTTACCTTATCTACAGGAAGCGGTAACGGCGCTTGAATGACACTGGAAAACATGGAAAAGAAAAGGATTCAGTCAGATTTATTATTTAAGATTCACAAGTGAAAGGAAAAAGTAGCCGTTCTGCTTACATTGTTTTGGAAGGACAGCGTATTAAGAGAAGGAAAAAAAAAAAAAAAAAAAAAAAAAAAACACGGTAGTTTCATATTCACCTCTGTAAATATTTAACTAAGATAGACGCACAGTACAGAGTTTGCCTTTTAAAGGGTTTGTTTTGAATAGGTGTGGTCGCAGCAAGGGCCAGAGCTCCTGCACACTGAAGTAGCCAGTCTTCAAAAACAGAAAAGTGAAAAGTGAATGTAGCTCTGTTCATTTACCCATTTGTTTTCATAACAATTAACTTTGACTATATACACTCACCTAAAGGATTATTAGGAACACCATACTAATACTGTGTTTGACCCCCTTTCGCCTTCAGAACTGCCTTAATTCTACGTGGCATTGATTCAACAAGGTGCTGAAAGCATTCTTTAGAAATGTTGGCCCATATTGATAGGATAGCATCTTGCAGTTGATGGAGATTTGTGGGATGCACATCCAGGGCACGAAGCTCCCGTTCCACCACATCCCAAAGATGCTCTATTGGGTTGAGATCTGGTGACTGTGGGGGCCAGTTTAGTACAGTGAACTCATTGTCATGTTCAAGAAACCAATTTGAAATGATTCGACCTTTGTGACATGGTGCATTATCCTGCTGGAAGTAGCCATCAGAGGATGGGTACATGGTGGTCATAAAGGGATGGACATGGTCAGAAACAATGCTCAGGTAGGCCGTGGCATTTAAACGATGCCCAATTGGCACTAAGGGGCCTAAAGTGTGCCAAGAAAACATCCCCCACACCATTACACCACCACCACCAGCCTGCACAGTGGTAACAAGGCATGATGGATCCATGTTCTCATTCTGTTTACGCCAAATTCTGACTCTACCATCTGAATGTCTCCACAGAAATCGAGACTCATCAGACCAGGCAACATTTTTCCAGACTTCAACTGTCCAATTTTGGTGAGCTTGTGCAAATTGTAGCCTCTTTTTCCTATTTGTAGTGGAGATGAGTGGTACCCGGTGGGGTCTTCTGCTGTTGTAGCCCATCCGCCTCAAGGTTGTACGTGTTGTGGCTTCACAGATGCTTTGCTGCATACCTCGGTTGTAACGAGTGGTTATTTCAGTCAAAGTTGCTCTTCTATCAGCTTGAATCAGTCGGCCCATTCTCCTCTGACTTCTAGCATCAACAAGGCATTTTCGCCCACAGGACTGCCGCATACTGGATGTTTTTCCCTTTTCACACCATTCTTTGGAAACCCTAGAAATGGTTGTGCGTGAAAATCCCAGTAACTGAGCAGATTGTGAAATACTCAGACCGGCCCGTCTGGCACCAACAACCATGCCACGCTCAAAATTGCTTAAATCACCTTTCTTTCCCATTCAGACATTCAGTTTGGAGTTCAGGAGATTGTCTTGACCAGGACCACACCCCTAAATGCATTGAAGCAACTGCCATGTGATTGGTTGGTTAGATAATTGCATTAATGAGAAATTGAACAGGTGTTCCTAATAATCCTTTAGATGAGTGTATATTGACTGCTCGTCATCAGGAATCGGTCAACAGCATTAAACTCAGCCTACATATAATATGATCATATTCTCAGGAATGCACACGTTAGCATTGCACAGACTGGACTGCTGTAATGACAAATTGATTCTAGTGTTTTAGACACACTGATGTACACTTCTCCACTCCACAGTCGACTCCTGAATACTTTGCTCAGTGCACATAATTCATAAAATGACTTTCATCCCATTTGCTCATATATATTATATATATATACACTCACCTAAAGGATTATTAGGAACACCTGTTCAATTTCTCATTAATGCAATTATCTAACCAACCAATCACATGGCAGTTGCTTCAATGCATTTAGGGGTGTGGTCCTGGTCAAGACAATCTCCTGAACTCCAAACTGAATGTCTGAATGGGAAAGAAAGGTGATTTAAGCAATTTTGAGCGTGGCATGGTTGTTGGTGCCAGACGGGCCGGTCTGAGTATTTCACAATCTACTCAGTTACTGGGATTTTCACGCACAACCATTTCTAGGGTTTACAAAGAATGGTGTGAAAAGGGAAAAACATCCAGTATGCGGCAGTCCTGTGGGCGAAAATGCCTTGTTGATGCTAGAGGTCAGAGGAGAATGGGCCGACTGATTCAAGCTGATAGAAGAGCAACTTTGACTGAAATAACCACTCGTTACAACCGAGGTATGCAGCAAAGCATTTGTGAAGCCACAACACGTACAACCTTGAGGCGGATGGGCTACAACAGCAGAAGACCCCACCGGGTACCACTCATCTCCACTACAAATAGGAAAAAGAGGCTACAATTTGCACAAGCTCGCCAAAATTGGACAGTTGAAGACTGGAAAAATGTTGCCTGGTCTGATGAGTCTCGATTTTCTGTTGAGACATTCAGATGGTAGAGTCAGAATTTGGCGTAAACAGAATGAGAACATGGATCCATCATGCCTTGTTACCACTGTGCAGGCTGGTGGTGGTGGTGTAGTGGTGTGGGGGATGTTTTCTTGGCACACTTTAGGCCCCTTAGTGCCAATTGGGCATCATTTAAATGCCACGGCCTACCTGAGCATTGTTTCTGACCATGTCCATCCCTTTATGACCACCATGTACCCATCCTCTGATGGCTACTTCCAGCAGGATAATGCACCATGTCACAAAGGTGGAATCATTTCAAATTGGTTTCTTGAACATGACAATGAGTTCACTGTACTAAACTGGCCCCCACAGTCACCAGATCTCAACCCAATAGAGCATCTTTGGGATGTGGTGGAACGGGAGCTTCGTGCCCTGGATGTGCATCCCACAAATCTCCATCAACTGCAAGATGCTATCCTATCAATATGGGCCAACATTTCTAAAGAATGCTTTCAGCACCTTGTTGAATCAATGCCACGTAGAATTAAGGCAGTTCTGAAGGCAAAAGGGGGTCAAACACAGTATTAGTATGGTGTTCCTAATAATCCTTTAGGTGAGTGTGTGTATATATATATATATTAAATAAAAAAAAAAAAAAAAAGATGACATGAGAAACCTCCCCAGGGAAACCTGCCTTAAGCTTTGTGCTGTGATTATCTCAGTGGCTCAACAAAAGAAGCACAAGTCAGCAGAGAAAAAAATAAAATGGCACTTGCCCCAGACTCTGGTCAAAGGAATTTTCATTCAAAAGCTATTTTTCATTCTCTTTTACAGCACGGCTAAGGCTCAATCTTAAAAGTCATGTGTTATGCAAGATGCTTTGTCATACAAGCAAAACCCTTCACCGAGCACGCCTGGAGTCACTGATGCTCTAGTTGGCAAATCTACACCTCACTTAAAGCCATCAATTCCTTTTTTCTTAGCCACCACACTATATGGTAACAATGAAGAGGAACTAATATTGTACCTTTGCATTCAATACTTTTAAACAAGGAGCCATGCATGTATTTAGCATTCAGTCTGTGACAATTGCTACACCTAACAAACCATATGATAAATGATAGGTGACATTAAAAAGTAAACTTAAAAGTACACCATCACAGATCCATCCCCCCTCCCCAAACCCACACCAACACTTTTAAAGTCCAGATTTTGATTCTATGTTCTTCGAGCTTCCTCCCAGTTAGGAAATGTTTAAAGGACATTTCCCTGCGTACTTCATCAGGGCAAAAAATGCATTTAAAGAGGAATACTACATTAAATAAAAACTTATGCTAAATCGGCATATTTCCAGCTGGCACCGTGTGATGGATTAAAATGATTTTCTAGCAGACGGCACACTAGTTGGGATGTTTTGAAGATTCCTGTCTGTTCTGATAAGATAGTCCAGAGGTGGAAATGCAGCCCTGTGCTTCTGTAGCATCTCCACTAAACTAGTGTTGGCTGCGAACACTGATCCTCTGCCATCTCACCCCATCCCATCTCCCCGATTCTTCAGTTGTTTTCATAATTCACTCTGGTGACCTCTTCTCCTCTCTCTCTGCATGTTCTGCTGCATATTTGAGTCTTTTCACAGAGCAGTAAAATGCCTGATGAGGTTTCTCTTACCTTCCCCTGCAGTGAGAAGACGAAACTGTCTATAATTAACTTCTCCAGCACATTTCTTAGCAGACATGCTAAGGCTGGCTCGAGAACAGTTTTCCAGGTTTCATGCATGGCCTTGACCTCGAGGGTGTGGCCTCACTCCGAGGACTTGGTGTTTAAAATTGCTCACATGTAAATCATTTAAATATCTGATATTTCTGAAAATAAATTGGAAAAGTCTTTCAGAATTTTTTTTTTTTTTTTTTTTAAACACTAGAACTGCCATAGACACTTTTTGTGCAACTCTTTGTATATAAGGCGTTTAAGTTGTAAACCCCTAAAATTAAGTTATACATTCTTCAACTGTCAGACTTCCAGTTTATGTGGTCTATACTGAATATAATACAGCCAACAATCAGGGCTATGTAATAAAATTAGTTATTTTGAAAGTTAATCTTGTTGATTGCTGAAACATGCGTTTTTCTGATATAGGTCTCGTCTGGCTGTCCTGACTAGCTCAGCAAGTTTCTGACTTTCCTGTGGAATTCAATGTTGATCACGTTGCAAACCCAGATCTCTGGATCAATGTCATGGTCAGTCAGCTGTTTGATCATGAATGCTAAATTATTTTTGAATTAGTGTAGGGCACTGTAGTGTGGAAAAGCTAGTTTTCTGCATTGATACGCAACTATAACAGATGGAGCCATTTCAAAGCGCCTTCACGTACATAGTCATACACGTCTAAGATATGTGCATAACGATATATACACCAGTTGACACAGTTTGTGTGAAGTTTATTTAATTGTTTGTTTTTTTCATGTTTATGTAGCCTATGTGCTCATAAAAAAAGCAATGTAAATGCATTGTTTCTGCTGTGAAAATGTGTAATGTTCATATGTAAAACTATTACATGTTGTTATTCAACTTTTTCATTTACATCACAGCTGTTTTATAAAGGAGCCGCACATGCGGGTGCGGTGGTTGTATGTAGCACGAAATGTTGGCGGTTCTAGTGTTAATTCAACATAATGTATAGCCTACTAAAATGTTTATAGATACATATAGTTGAAACAAAACAAGACATCTATTGTGCATTTGGTATTCTGTTCATAATTATGCAAGTCTAATAATTTTGTATTCCGAATTATAATGTATATATCTAATCCGATAGTCGCAACAGAGCTGTTTCCTTTATAAAAGTATCGTTAACGTAATAATGAATATTTCTAAACAGATTGTAAGTCACCCTGGACAAGGTAATTAAATACAAAATATACATAAAGAATAAAATAATTGCAAGGTATGAAATACATTACAATAAACAATAACTTTAGTGCTAGTAAGAGCAAGTGTCAGAATTACAACTACAGTACTACTAATAATAGGTAACAATACGATTCAATTTCCTGATAATAAATGTTATATTGCAATGCAAGTATCGTTAATCTAATACAAAGCCAATGTAATTTATTTAAATTGGTGTGCAAAATATTAGAATATTGGATAAATAATTGATAATTCAATATTGTTGAATTTGGATAGTCCAATTAAATGCAATTATTATTAATAATTAATTATTATTAATTATTATTTATTTATAAGAGAAATGGGAATAAAAATGTCAAATACTAATTATATTACTCTTATTAGATTATTATTTTATATATATATATTTTT
Organism: Amia ocellicauda; assembly: GCF_036373705.1. Lineage (NCBI taxonomy): Eukaryota > Metazoa > Chordata > Actinopteri > Amiiformes > Amiidae > Amia > Amia ocellicauda. Next base: position 13,106,772 of record NC_089852.1, read on the forward strand.
TTTTTTTAAGTAATCTAAAGTATTGTTAGGAATTTACCCAATATTTTGCATTGATTAGCTATTTTCATTTTTTATAGTGCTACAACAAATGCTAGCATTCTAACTATAGCTTAAATGAGAGCATCCAGAGCAAGAATGGGAGACGAGCTTTTCTCAGAGTGCAACTATGTAAAGTGCAATTTATCTTGTGAGCAGTGTGGTTCTGATCAAATGTCTATATCAGGGGTGCCCAACACGTTGATCGCGGATTGCTTGCCAGTCGATCACGAGAAGATTTTTAGAAATAGAATAGAATGCTATCCAAACCCCTCTTGGACAAATGTTAAACAAACATCAGTAGCATAATTGATCAATTCTGTCTACATCTAACCCAATTGATAAACCGCATGACTGTGGCCTTTACCTTTAAAATGTTTTATCGTTGACCTTGACCAGCTTGCCCTAAAAGGCTCCCGGCCTTGGCCTCAACCTTGGCCTTTTGGGTCCCGGCCGTGACCTTGAATCCAAGACTGACTTTTACTGGAGCAAAATAGGAAAACTACCTTGCTCAAGGGCAGTGTCCCCCATCTGGGATTGAACCCACTGAGCCCTAAACACTACAGTGAGCTCTACCACCTTTTCTGAAAAACACATCTACAGGCATTAAGAGAAGCTTTGGTACTCCGGAATTTGCTTTGATGTACATCACTGGGGGACTAGGCTGTTCTAAAGCTAAAACAGACATGTCTTGGATAGCCCCTCCCTGTTTCCATCCACACTGAAGCCTAGCCTGTGCCCTCTGGTCACAGCAGCTCTGCCATTGATATGCCTTTGCTATACATAGGAACCACAATACAAAGAGCACAAGATTTTTTTCCATGGGAGGAACACTACTATGGAGTGAAACAATGAATAGGCACAAGCTCAATATATTGAGCTGAGCTGTGTAAATTGAAAGTTGTAAAATGCATTATACTTTGAATTGCTTTGTATAATGTAAATTTGATTTGTAATGTTTGATGCCTTATACTTAACTGTATTCTTGCACATTGTATTGCGCTTATGTTGTAAGTCACCCGTGATAATAATATCCCTGTCAAACACATTACTAAACACTTCATACCTAAAAGAGAAACCAGGAGAGAAAAAAAAAAAAAAAAAAAAAAAAACCTGGTCAAACAACAACGTTAGGTTACCCGATTTCACGCTTACCCAGTCAGGCCCCTTGAGAAGATGGGTGCTTCTTTAGTAAACCTGATTCAAGGACCAAACTTCAGACCAAAACCAATTCTAGTTTGAACACAAGCTAAAACGAGAATAGAAAAGAGGCTTGAGACACGATGTTGCCGGTGAACTTCATTACAGGGCCGTCTCCACTGTACAGAGGTACGACTGGTTGGTGGACATTCCAACGCCAAAAGATCAAAAACAAACAGAAAACAATTACGTCAAAGCCAAGCAGGAGGATTCCCAACAGAGCACTGGAGCTGTGGCCTGTCAGACAGCGATCGGGTCTATGAAGCTGAGTGGACAGAGGCAGTGACAAAAGAACCAAAAGGCACCTCGTTTGAATAAAGGACAGAGGGAAAAAAAATAAAAAAATAAAACAGGTTCATCTGCTTGGTGTTGCAAACCGCTGTTAGCTTTACACTTCCTCCCATTGTAAAAAAATCTAAAACATGGCCGTTTTCATGACTGCTGGCACTGCACTTCTGCAAGGGGTTTTACAGTACCAGGCTGGGAGCAGCGGTCAGTCCTTGTCCTGAAGTAATGCGCGTGATATTCTTGGGAAGTAAGTATAGATTTCTCCGTCTAACAGCTTAGGAGAAACCTTAGCAAAGACATCAAGTTGGCATGTTACCCTGTGCTTAAACTGTCCCCGAGAGACTATGCAAGCCGACACATCCTGACCTTCAATTTAAGAAATCTGGGGGAAATATTCCTAATGCATCGACAACAGGACAGTGACGGTAAGAGGGCTACAGATAAAACACAAGGGGTGTTGAGACGAAAAACTCAAAATATGAATGTAAAGTCAGTGTTCTAAAACACTGTGGAATTTGAGATTAAACTGATTGATGTTAAAATTAAATAAAATAGCCTAGATAGGCAAGTTCAATTTTTAAATACAAATTTTATAGAAAAATAGTGGTTTCTCTTAAAATGTTAAGTCTTTTGTACTTTGGATCAGTGCAAGTCTTTGCCGAAGATGGGAGATTCGTTTTTAAAAATATTGATTTTATTTCCCTAAGGCCTTGTTGTGAATCAGATTCAAAAGCTACCTCTCTAAATTCTGATCAGAGATTATTCAAATCTTGCAATTGACTTCTGTCCTTGAAATCCTTAAACACTGCGTTCAATAACATGACATCAGATGTTAAAATCTGCCTGCACCACAAATTGAGGTATCAGCCTTGTATGGTCTTAAACCTGCAAACAAGACTCTCAAAGCTGCCATCACAAAGCTTCTTGTTTATAGAAGCTGCAAATGACTCATTTAACTGGTTTTGAACAAAGAAAGCCATGGAAGAGATGGAGGTTTGAATCTTCTGGATCTGGAATGGAGAGGACCCCAGAGACCCCTGATGAAGCAGAAAGAGAAGGAGAGGGGAAAAAATAAATAAAAGAGGGGGTGGGTTTGTAGGGGGGGAGAAAAAAAAAAAGTATTCTATCTATATACACACACATACACTATATCCCAATTTTTTTGGCAGAGCATCATCAGGGAAGAAACCCAGCATCTGGTGATGTCTGGTTTCCAGACTTCAGGCAGTCATTGACTGCAAATGATTTGTGAGTTTCGATACTTGGTTGCAATTTAATTCATGATTATGCGTTTGTCCAAATACTTTTGAGCCCGTAATATTGGGGTGACCACATATAAAAATGGGTGAAATTCCTACACCGTTCACCCAATTTGGATGCAACTACCCTCAAATTAAAGATGAAAGTCTACTCTTAAAGCATTTATCTTTATTGTTTCCTTAGTTTCTGTACAGAGCCAAAATGAGGACAATTGTGTCAGTGTCCAAACATTTATGGACCTAACTGTACATACATATACACAGATGGGTGACAAATTAAATGAAAAAGTCTCAGTAAGGTGCTGGGCCACCACAAGCCGCCAGCTTCAATGCACCTTGGCCTAGATTCTATGAGTCTCTGGACTCTACTGGAGGGATGTAACACCATTCTTCCAAAAGATATTCCCTCGTTTGATGTTTTGATGGTCGAGAGCGCTGTCTAACACATTGGTCCAAAATCTCCCATAGGTGTTTAATTGGGTTGAAATATGGTGACTGTGAAGGCAATAGCATATGATTCACATCTATTTCATACTCAAACCACTGAGTGAGCTCTTGTGCCCTGTGGATGGGGCACTGTCATCCTGGAAGAGACCACTCCCATCAGGACAGAAATGTGTCACCATAGTTTAAAGGTGATCACTCAATAACTTTGTAATAATTAGCAGTGACCCTTCCCTCTAAGGAGACCCAAACCATGCCAGGAAAATGCCCCCCACAGCATAACAGAGCCTCCAGACCCCCTCACTGTAGGGGTCAAGCAGTCAGGCCTGTACCGTTCTCTTGGTGTCGCCATAGATGCAATCACCCACTTACGAGCCAGTTGAGTGTCTCTGTGACTGAAGCTCCTGCCATTCGTGCCCCCTCATGACCCGTCTTTTAAAGTCACTTAGATCCTTTCCTCTTGCCATATTGATCCAAAATCGAGGTCAACTGGGCCTGCTCAGCATTTGTATACATGCCACAGAGCACACTAGGATATTAATTGCTTAATCGTATCATGCAGTACACCTCTTTGGAGGCATTTTGCATTCGTTATGTTCCTGCACTCATTTATTCAGTTTTGTTTTTATATAAAATTGCAAACAATACATAAATAATAATTTTGATGGTTAAGATTTGATGCTCTAGCCCCCCACTTAATCCAAGATGCAGGTCTTTGCCTACAGAGGTTTCTGATGTAGCATGAAAATCATATTAAAATAAAATATTTATTGTACATGGGGGGGCATATTAGTCAGGAATAACATGTCAGTTTAAAATAAAAACTGTGTAGTAAGTGGTTTGAAAGCAAGATCTGCATTTTAAATTAAGTTCTTAAAAATAATTACAATGATTTTGGATATGTCCTGCCTTCAACAGCTAGACAAAATCTGCATCCAATTACTGAAGAAAGCTATATCTGCTGGCCAAAGATGAGGTAGGAGAGTCTACTAGGCTCAGAGGAAATGGCATATTGTCTTGGCATATTTACAGAATTTACGGTGGAAAATGAACAGACATTTACTTCTAAACATCTTTAAAATAGATATTTCCTCCCTACTCTCAGAAACAAGCAATTAATTCAGAATATTGGGTAATCAGTGAAGCGTTTGTAAGATTAAAAACAAATATAACCTACTGTACCGATGTTTAAAATTTCTTCTGCAGATAGTGATACATTTTATTTTTTTTCCGTAATTTCTGGAATTAATTTAATAATTCACAGTCACTGTCTGAAGATGCAACAGTCTTGATATATAGGGCTTTTCCCTGGGAAGCAAAATTGACAGCAGCACAACTTCAGGAGCACAATGCACACACCCCGACGCCCCCCCCCCCCCCAAGGTAAACACCATGACTGAGAACATGAAGCGGCCACTGAGTTGCATCAGTTGTAGTTGCAGCCCGAAGCCCTGGCGTGATGCCAAAGAGTAATGCTGTTTAACAACAAGAGGCCTGCTGCTAAAAATACCTCTGCGTGGTCTCCCCTTAATTATACCGAAGACACTGCACTTGGAGTTGCTATAGTGCGGTAGGCTCCTTAGAGGTTGCTCAGGACAAAATCACAGGTTTTCCTGATAAAAAGAGCCTGCGCATATGGCTCAGGCTGAGAATTGAGGAAGGTTAATTTGCATGTTGTAAAAATGCAACACTTCTCGTTTTCACAGACTCACTCTCACTAGAAAGCTCTGCATTATGGGAACAGGTGAGCATCACTTTATTACTTTCTCTGATGGAACAAATTTTCCGACATGTCCGCGATATGGATTACTTCCAAGGTCACAAATAAACACCTGCAACCCACACTCTCAAGAGTAATTTAGGCCCATCTGAGTCTTTTAATCTGTTCTCATATAAAACAAATGTGAATCTTTTAATGCAGTACCACATAGGACATACAAGGAGATCACATATCCACAAGGTGGAGTAGGAAGTAATTACATTAACAAGCAGTTTAATAAAATCTGGACTAATTTATTCACCCACTGAAGCATTTGATACAGTTGAATATTCACAAACTATGCAGCTGATACAGTAAAAGGATTACCATGTTAACTAACATTCAATCTGATTTGCAAGCAATTTCCTAATGTACATGAATAGCCTTGAATGGATTCCATTATTGAAAAGCATTTAAATTTCCTTCACCTTTAAGCATTTCACTTCAAGATAGCTGCACTGTTGGCATCATCAAAGAAAGAGAACAAACCCTCACTTTTCAATTGGGGACATTCATCTCAGATCAAAACCAAAGGAGCTGAAACCTAGTTAAGATGATATCCTAAAATGCAGCCCCTGTTTCTGAAGAAGCCCTTGAGGTTGGATCACTTGGAAAACTAGATACTCACACACCTTGTGTCTGCATATTTGGCAGCCCTTGTAGGTCTGCAGCCAAAAGCAGCATCTTGTGGAAAATCCATCTGTCTATGGAAGCTGACCCCTAACCACTGCCTCTCTCAAATCTACACACTGTAATACAGCACAGATATACCACAGCACACTCAGTCTTTTGGACTGTATTGGTAAGAGTTAATCAGTCTTCGGGTGTCATCATATGAGAGAGAGACTGCATTCCTGAAACATCACATGAAGCCTAATTGACTGAACCCTACTTAGTTTGCTGGTGCACAGAGGTCTCTGCAGTCTGGATCACATTGCTGAATTTGAAACTCAGTTAGAAATTCATCAAAAAGGAACATGCAAACCCAAAGCTGGAAGGCTTTTAGAAAATTGTACAAGGCTAGACAGGTGAGAGGGAGCTGCAAACAGAGTGGTCCTTTTGCATTACCTTTTCCTCTAACTTCACCATTTAACACTTTCAATTCTAGACATTATAAACAATTTTTACATTGTTTTTCTCAAATCCGAGAACTATCATACACTGTTAGCGAAAACATTTATGAATTTAAGAACCCAAAAAAAATGAAATCTGTTCTGTTCTGTGTAGTCATTCAAATACACACGATTGGTAACTGACTGAAGCCAAAACTTATTAAAAATGTATTGTGCCATACATTTGCAAATGCAGTTCACAAAGGGAAAAAGCTAGACCACTTTAAATATAAATACCAAAATCCTAGAGTTGGCCCACAGTCTTTAAACTAAGACACTAAGGCTTTTTACTGGCTGATATGGCTAACTTATAGTCAACACTTCACTGTTGTGCATAATGTTCACATTTTGCATGAATCAAGCAGAAACTAAGCCAATTCTGGATTGGACTTCCATGCAGAATCGGTGAGCATTTGGTGTACACTGAGAACATCTGATTTTATTATAATCTTTAAATGTTTTAAGAGATCGGTACCCAAGACATGTCTAACAGCATTTAAATGTTTAAGTCCTTAAATGATTAAATACTTCAGTACTTCACTAGGCTTCTCTGCACAGTACTCCATTTTCACTGCACATACTCGTTTTATGCAATTTTATGTCCCAATCTAGGTGTCCTCTGTTTTACTTAAGTTAGCAAAGTCCATGTGTGCATTAATGCCAGTGTTAACAATTAAAAAAACAGCATTATGCTCAAATATAGGTAGGCCCCATCTCTAAATTGCAATACAACTACTGAACTGAATAATACTGGTATCATAAATATACTCACTCTGATCTTCTCCGAGCTTCCATGCCATCTGGTAAAAAGAGTTTGATTGTAGATACTATGCATCCATGGGTAACTGGAAAAAAGAGCACATGTAATATTAAACCAATAAAGTTTCAAATATGTACAACTTCAACATTAGAAATCCCCAGAGAAACAAAAGTCAGGTGACCTTCTGGAGCCATTTTATAACATTAAAATTTGTATTTAAATGGATGCATTCTATGTAACACACAGATGCATTATTTACCAGTCCCATGCACACAACACCATATCATCTTGCCTCCACATGTGTTACACACAGCAGTATTTCTGCATTTATACTGGCTAACGTGCTTCTCTTCTCCTCCATGTGATCTACATGGGAGGACAACTTCCTTTCCAACTACTTCAACATATTGAGCAAATGGTATTTTGCACTACACACTGAAAGCACACGTGTAACAATGACTGTGCAAAAGTGAGCTGAGCACATTTAAACGATCTTCAAGAGAAGTGTTACAGCCACAAACACAATCTGAATACAGGCGATACAGTTTGAGGAAGTACTGATTGAGACATCCCAGCTTCGATACAGCAATGTCTTTCGTTTTTGTAGAAAGCTGTAAATGCATCACTGGAACTTTGACATCCTGGGAGAGTTTAAGTCTCGCCTGTTCAAATACTGTAGAAAATACAGGAAGGTGGTTGTGGATTGACATTTCTTCACAAGGTGTAAAGGTAAACATGAAGGATCTTTAACAGTAGAAGCACAAGAGCTAAAAGATCCAAGTTCAAAGTGGTTCAACTGATTGGATCCCAGACCCAGTAAGTAGTCCCACGACTCTGCTGGAGATCCCAAAATGGTCCATTAGCCGGCCTGTGAATATGATTCACAGCAAAAGTGAAAAATTGAATGGATAACAAAGCTACCATACAATTAGGCCACTCTCCCAGTTCTCTTAATTTGATCAAGTGAGTAAGAAATAATCTAAGATCAGAAAGTTCTGTGAAGAAGCAGCTCCAGTTGCATTCTTGCATTCTCCTGTCCTGTACTGCTGCAATACAGCACTGTCCGTAATTAGCTGATGAAGCGACACTGCATTTGCCTGACCCTACTCCACGATTGTGAAAACAGCCATTTCATCTCCACACATTACAACATTAGTAGCCCAGCAAGTAGCTCTCTGCCGGGTTACAAAACCATTCTGCACCTCTGTGCCAATGAACAAAACCCACAAGAGGGTCAGAGCACCATTTTAATAAGTTAATGCAGCACATGGGTTTCAGCTCCACCTGCTTTTCTAAACCTACATCATCTCAAATACATCTATATAAAAACAAAACAAACTAACAAAAAATAACAATGAGGTTTTATCCTCTCAGATGTAGGGAAAAGTTACAGTTGTGCTTTTGTCACAATTTTAAAATGATCATGCAGTTTAAGCAACACATCGTTAAGCCCCAATCTGAAGCTCAGACAGTTCGTTTTTACACAATTATTGCTCACAAACATCAGCCATTCTTGGTCAATGCTCATGTACAAACTGAAGGGTGCTGCCAGAATGCACCATTAGGGGGAGCTGTAACCTTCACATGGTTTTGGCATCATGGAGAATTAGATTAAGGTAATCTTGAGAAAATGCCCCAAAAAACAGAAGCATTAGATTTGTATGCCTTTGGAAGGAGAAAGGGGAAAAAAAACAACTCCAAAATAGTTAAGGGTATGTATTGGGGGGGGTGATGGGCTCTCACCTTTGCGAGTGTTCTCCGTCACGTCCACGCCAAACTGGATGATGTCACCGGACAGGACCTCACATGGCGGGCTTTCCTCGGAGCCCCTGCTTAAGCGCTGGCTATTGATGAAGGTGCCATTGCTGCTCTTGGTGTCCTGGAGATAGAACTGGAAGGACAGGAAACAGGGGAGTCAGAAACTGAATAGGATTACAACAGGAGCTCCTGCCTGCCTCGTGTACAGTCAGCTCCTCATGTAGTCAAGCCCGAGTGAACTCTGACAGTGTCTCCTGGAATAGAGTTGTTTTAATTTGTTTTTATATTTCTCCAAATTTACAACTTTTTACAACAAAATCTAAGGGATTAACCCAGATGTCCTTTTTTCTATGCTTCCCCCTGAGCTTCAATAACACTATTGAAATGCTATTAAATTGACAAATTGTGAAGAACCTGTATTTTGTTCTTCTCTGGGATGTGATCAGTTTAGTCAAGTGACAGGTTAAGGCCACATTTTGGGTTAATGTGCTTATATAATTTTTTCTTCATTCTTCCCCATACACAAGTAAACTTCAATCAGGTTATGCATCTTTGAATATGAAGAAACAGGAAAAGTGCCTTGAATTAATTATGAAACGCAAGACATTACCATTAACAAAAATTGGTAACATCACTTTACATGAACAGAGCATGTATAAGATTTTACTGGACAATAAAAGATAGGCTAAATGCCACAGAAGAACCATGGAAAAGATAAGACCTTCCAAATATTTGCACACCTCTGCACTTAGACTTCGTAGCTTTCAAAGCCTCAAAATGAGATAACGTTCTGGTAAACTATCTTTTTCAAAGCTGCTTCCTTTCAAGATTACCTCAAGACAAGATGAAGCTTCAAAACTGTAAATAGTCCTGAAAATAAACCATGCTCAGTTTGGCTGTATTGCGGGAGAGGAACCTACTACTGCACCATCCAGATCACCAAAAACTTTAGTTTTCCTCTAAAGCCAATGTAATATTTCCCTTGATACAGAAAGGAAACAACCCAGTATTCCTGGTATCACTTACGAGCAACACTAGTTACACACTTCTACCCAGTAACTCACCATGCAAGAAATCTTATCTTATAAACTGCTATGAGTATTGCACAATGAGGAGTACAAAGACCTTGAAATGTAAACTACAGTGTTTCCCCTACCTTTATACTGAGGGGAGGGGGGGGGGCGCACCCCAAAGCTCACCAGCCACCCCCCAATGAACAACACGAAACAAACCAAAGCCCAGCACACATTGCGGACAACTGAAGATCGAGCAGAATGGTTTCCAAAGAGCAGGGAAGTTATCTGCTGTCAATGTCACATCCAGATAATAAAATGTAGTTTAATTACAGCCAAAGCCTGTTTCTTGCCCCACTCCACAGCCCTCCACCCCTCCACTTTAAGAGTGAGGTGGGGGGAGGGCTTAATTTTAGGGGTTTACAGTTTACATATAAAACACAGTTTAGAGCAGAGCTGCGGAGTGTCATCACATATCCTTCCATTGTTCGGCTGTCTGTACTCCTGAAGATGCTGCACAAACAGGAACGATTCCACTGCACTTCGGGAAGCAATACATTTGGCACGGCAACAAAATACTCTTTCAATCCAGGGAAGGGAAGGCTCAGTGTCAGGGGTTCTACCTGTCCTACCATACTTGAAACCACACTATCAGACACGTCCCAGACTAGCTACAATGCAGGAATGCTAACCTCCCCCAGTTGTGTAGAGCAGTGGTTCACAACCCTGGTCCTGGAAGACCCACTACCCTGCTTGTTTTTGTTCCAACCGAGCTCTCAATTACTAAATTGAACCCTTAAAAAGTAATAATTTTCTTACATTTGACATTGTAAACTAACTGATAAAAAGTTGGCTCCTTAATACATTAAGCTCCTTATCCAAATTGAAACTTAACTTAAAACCCCTACTGTTTAAAATAATTAAAAGGCTCTGAAGTATGAAATTATTACTTCAATTAATTGAAAGCACGGTTGGAACAAATACCAACAGGGTAGGGGATCCTACAGGCCAAGGGTTAAGAAACAATGATGTAGAGTCTACAGTTCTACATCCGAATCAACTGTACAAAATACTGAAACAAAAGATAAAAAAATCATACTGGAAAATACAGCTGGAGATAGGGCTGGGCGATTAATCTAATTAATTCAATTAATTTGAATTTGTTTTTGCACGATGAAGTTTTAAATCAGTATAAAATGCCTGAATCACAAAATCAACATTTTGTTATGTGCACAAGAATCTTAGTTTTGCCATGTTTGCAAAGGGCACATCGGCAATCTCCACTGTCATTCTCTAGGGGTATGCAGAGAACAAAAAAACAAAAAGCATGTGTGCAGTTTAAAAATGCTTTTTCCCCACCCCGATCGCTTAAAATATAAATTGATACAAAATGCATTAAGAGCCAAACAATCCTATAAATGCACATTGAAGCAATGTCGAGCAAACCACTGTGCTGTGTAAAGTCTGTATAAAGTCTATGGCACATAAAAAGTGGCAGCACAACAAACCCAGGTGCTGGACCTGCGACAGAAACACACAGAGGAATGGGAGCAATGTGTGGCAATGCGAGAGACAGATGCCAGCTCCTGTCCCACTCCCAAAACGCTGCTAAAATGCAGCTAACATTAGCTGCTTCATTTTCCAGTGTCATACCATATAACAAGGTGCCGCGGTGTCAGGAAATTACAGACAAGATGACATTTCATATCACAAAATATTTTTTAGGGATAGCATTCTAGAGACATTTTTTCAATTTTACTTAAAAAAAAAAAAAAAAAGTATGTGCAAAAAAAAAAAAAGTGACAGCTGTGGAAGTGCTGCTGTTTTGTTGTTCTTGCAAGAATGTTATTGCAGATGTAGGCCAAGTTGATATAGAATTTTCTTTTTTTTTTTTCATCTAAACAAATATTTAAATCGTCAATAAATCTGAAGAAAAAATAAATAAATAAACAAAACCACAGCACAATTCCTAGGTGAATAATGTGGTTTCCATAGTTAATCAGCAAACTACCATGACATTCATTACCAACAAACATTCAACACCGAAAGCACTCCATCTCACCATCAATCCATCCCACCCACAAACACACTGCACACACAGCTCAGCTGTAGCACGGTCTTCACTTAGGCAGTCTCATTCAGAGGCAGTTTTTGGACCCTTGTGAATATAAGAGGAACAAGAGCCTGAACAAACAAATTACTGAATCTTTTTAACTTACATTTTTTAAATTTTTTAGAAAGAATCCTTAAATACAGAGTTCTAAAATACTTTTTCCAGACATTGTTCAGTTAAGAACAATATCGGATATTTCGTTTCTGATTCAAACTTAAAGCAATGCTAATGTGATGGTGTACACTGTGTGTGATGTGGTCCAAATTCAGCGAGTTACATAGATAAAACTTACATAATGAGAAAGTTATATTGAAGAGTTGCATAACAAAAACTGTACAGTGCAGCAAACTACAGTACAAGATATAACCAATAGGGTGCATGAATATAGTACCCTTGAATAAGAACACTAAGAAATAAAAATAAAACTAAAGGTGCTTACATAATTCATTGGCACCTTCACGCCAAACAGAACAATCTAAATACAGCAACAGGATAAAGTATTCATACAGACTGTCCACATCGTATGCACAAATATTGCACTATTACATACATTTCAAAAAAGTAGTTTTCTAAAATCCTACATTGCTGTAGACATTTCACAGCTGCTTCAGTAAAATGTAAAACTTTGAGACAGCTATTAATAGATTTGAAAATTCTATCAATATATATATATATATTTTTAACGATTATACAAATAATGAAGATTCGGCATTAATGAAGCTTTTATAATTTTACACTCAGCGTAGCCCCACCTTAGAAATGACAATTAAAACCTTTACATGACATTGTGATTTAAAAGAAAATCAAGCAAATACTCAACTAATATTTTTTACACTCTACTAATTGCATAAAAAATTGCTGAATTCCCCCAAACTATCAGCAACCAACACCTTGCATGTTAATACTTGGGCATTATCAAAACTGCACCACCTGCAACTCTGCCAACAGTGTACCATATCCAACAAGACATGTGGCCCTAACAGTGTGGCTACGACTAACTTACATGTTCTGCCCTCAGACAGAAAATTGACATTGCAAAGAGCATCACTAATTTCACCTTCCATCCCGCCAGTGCCTGCCCTAAAGTAACCTGCATTTTAGGCCCGGATTTGTACAGTAAGGGAAGCAGATTGGAATCACTCGAATTAAAACAAATGCCAAAAGTTGACATTTACAGTGAGGGAAAAAAGTATTTGATCCCCTGCTGATTTTGTATGTTTGCCCACTGACAAAGAAATGATCAGTCTATAATTTTAATGGTAGGTGTATTTTAACAGTGAGAGACAGAATAACAACAAAAAAATCCAGAAAAACCCATTTCAAAAAAGTTATACATTGATTTGCATGTTAATGAGGGAAATAAGTATTTGATCCCCTATCAATCAGCAAGATTTCTGGCTCCCAGGTGTCTTTTATACAGGTAACGAGCTGAGATTAGGAGCACTCTCGTAAAGGGAGTGCTCCTAATCTCAGCTCATTACCTGTATAAAAGACACCTGTCCAGAGAAGCATTCAATCAATCAGATTCCAAACTCTCCACCATGGCCAAGACCAAAGAGCTGTCCAAGGATGTCACGGACAAGATTGTAGACCTACACAAGGCTGGAATGGGCTACAAGACCATCGCCAAGCAGCTTGGTGAGAAGGTGACAACAGTTGGTGCGATTATTCACAAATGGAAGAAACACAAAATAACTGTCAGTCTCCCTCAGTCTGGGGCTCCATGCAAGATCTCACCTCGTGGAGTTTCAATGATCATGAGAACGGTGAGGAATCAGCCCAGAACTACACGGGAGGATCTTGTTAATGATCTCAAGGCAGCTGGGACCATAGTCACTAAGAAAACAATTGGTAACACACTACGCTGTGAAGGACTGAAATCCTGCAGCGCCCGCAAGGTCCCCCTGCTCAAGAAAGCACATGTACAGGCCCGTCTGAAGTTTGCCAACATCTGAATGATTCAGAGGAGAACTGGGTGAAAGTGTTGTGGTCAGATGAGACCAAAATCGAGCTCTTTGGCATCAACTCAACTCACCGTGTTTGGAGGAGGAGGAATGACCCCAAGAACACCATCCCCACCGTCAATCATGGAGGTGGAAACATTATGCTTTGGGGGTGTTTTTCTGCTAAGGGGACAGGACAACTGCACCGCATCAAAGGGACGATTGGACGGGGCCATGTACCATCAAATCTTGGGTGAGAACCTCCTTCCCTCAGCCAGGGCATTGAAAATGGGTCGTGGATGGGTATTCCAGCATGACAATGACCCAAAACACACAGCCAAGGCAACAAAGGAGTGGCTCAAGAAGAAGCACATTAAGGTCCTGGAGTGGCCTAGCCAGTCTCCAGACCTTAATCCCATAGAAAATCTGTGGAGGGAGCTAAAGGTTCGAGTTGCCAATCGTCAGCCTCGAAACCTTAATGACATGGAGAGGATCTGCAAAGAGGAGTGGGACAAAATCCCTCCTGAGATGTGTGCAAACCTGGTGGCCAACTACAAGAAACGTCTGACCTCTGTGATTGCCAACAAGGGTTTTGCCACCAAGTACTAAGTCGAAGGGGTCAAATACTTATTTCCCTCATTAACATGCAAATCAATTTATAGCTTTTTTGAAATGCGTTTTTCTGGATTTTTTTGTTGTTATTCTGTTTCTCACTGTTAAAATACACCTACCATTAAAATTATAGACTGATCATTTCTTTGTCAGTGGGCAAACGTACAAAATCAGCAGGGGATCAAATACTTTTTTCCCCTCACTGTAAATTTTCATTGAGACCATTTCATACTTCCCTGTTGCTTCTATTTCCCCAAATACTTCTATTTGCATTTTACAGTATTCAGTCCTCGCAATACAGCTTTCCACATTCCCTCCCTCTCTCAAATACGAGCAAGCTGTGCTTAAGACATAAATGAACTGTGATGTAATACATCCAGGCGCCCCCACTGTACCTTTCAGAGGAGAACTATTTTTACTGAGCTTTTACATAAGACGGTGGTGGGTGTTCCTTCTTGTTTAGCAAGCTCAGGTATTACAATGAGGCAAAAGGTGGGGGCATTGGAGAGGTTAACACATTAGATGGGGAGGTGGTAACTGGAACCCCTCCCCCCCACGATACAAGAACCAGTTCTGTCATTGCTGGATGTCTGTTAATTGCAGTTTTGATTCAAAGATGTCTTTCCAGTTTAAAATTGTATTTTTACAAATACACCACCCCCTCATTATATCACTGGTGTTTGGGTCCAATAAACAAAATGAGATTTAGATAGTGAGCCTTTTATTTTTACAAATACTGTTCAAATCAAAAGACAGCCATTACCTAATGGGACCTGCCAATCATTGAAAGTATGTACCAAAACTGCCCAATAGGGGCCATGCTGGCAGGAGGAAGACACGCCCCCCCAGCTTCTGTGAAAAGTCTCCTACTGACTGCAGCTCCCTACCATTTCTTCTTTCACCTTGCCAGTGATTGTGCTTTATTGCGTTTTCAATTGCGATCGCCTTCAAGTTTTAAGAAGCGTGCTCACCTGCTCTTCAGAGTTCGGTTTAATTTTTGGTAATCCTCTACGGAGTGTTATTTTTATTTTTTTTCCAATCCAGTCTTTATAATTACTATTGTTTCTCTGCGGAGGCAAGTGTGCAGTGGGAGTCTCGCTCAGAGCCTGCCTCGGTCCCTATACTGAGATCTGTTGCACGATTTTACCTCCTGTACCATCCATTCTTCATTTACAGATTCGAGTGGCGATAGGAGAGGGAAGAGGAAGGAGACTACTCTGCTGGAGCAGCCTCCCCGTGGTTGGTCAGCTGACCGTTCCGCTGTATCTTCTCTGGATTGTCTTGATCTCTGTCGGCAGACTTAATACTGCTCGACACATCGAGAACATCTCTCGACAAACCGCTGTTTACCTCGACCAACATTGTCAACCACATCCGTCAACCTTCATGCCACTCCATCGACCTCTCAACCTGGACGTCATCGCATCGACCCTCTATCAACCTCTGGACACCCGTGTCGACCTCACATTATCAGCGCTGAGGAGTTTGGCGAAGTCCATCTGCCACAAGAGATGTCAATCTACTTAAAGGGTCTGGATGAAGGGGACAGAGATGGATCTTCTAATCGGGATGAAGCCGAAGGGTGCTTTCCACCGCTGTTCCAGGTGCCAGGGCAAGCTGCCCTCGGACGATGGACATGACCAGTACGTGCACTGGGTGAGGGGCATCCCCAGAATGCACTGATAAGAGAAGGGGGCTGTGTACACCACGCAGTTTCCCCATGTGGCGTTGCGCTCAGATATCTCAGATCCTCCATCTTTCACAGAGGCAGCGAGTTCAGTGTCTGAGCACTTTCAAGGGCCGAGCATAGAGTTCAAGGCCTTGATGAGACGTGTGGCTATGGCAGTGGATGTCCCGTGGTGCCCACAGGAAGAGGTTCCAAAAAAAAAAAATCTGTTAGTGAGGGAGAAAACCGCTAAACCTGCGGAGACGCTTTCCCTCCTTGATGATTACGTGGACATTGTGAAATCCACGTGGAGCCAGCCAGCATCTGCTCCTGCGATGGCAGGTGGATTCCATGTACGGAACAGCGGGGGCAGAACAGAAGAGACTGGGATCTTTCCCACCGATAGGGGACTCGTGTCCAGGCTGGTGCAGGCGAATGTGCCATTAGGCAAAGACCCACTTTGCCCTAAAAAGCAATGCAGGACCAAGGACGCCATGCTGAAGAAGGCTTATTCTGTGGAGACTTCAGCTAATTGTAGCTAATAACGCACAGGCCATAGTGATCCTGTACATGGGTCACCTGACGGGACGCCTGAGGGAGCGCTAGTGTATGGCAGTTGTGGAGGAGATGGAGCTGGTGAATGCCTACATGACTGACTTGCTACGAAAAGGGGCGAAGGCAATGGGGAGGTCCCTTGCAGCCATGGTAGCAGTCAGACGCCATCTATGGTTGACAAAGGCTAAACTCCAGGACAAAAAGTCTGTCCTCCTTGACGCTCTCATCACCCCGTGTCAGATGTTCAGTGAGACGGTGGACCTCTCCATCGAACAGTTGGCGAAGGCGACAGCATCCAAATACGCAGATCTCCAACAGGCTAGACGACAGCCACAGCAACGCCTGTGGGGCTCCCAACAACCCAACAGGCCGTGGCCAAGGAAGGGAAAGCCTCAACCTAGGCCACAACAGACCAGTGGCCCGTAGCTTGATCAGTGCTGCAGAAGCCAGCCGCAGTAGAGAGGGAAGAACAGGCTCTCCGTCTGGAAGCCTAAGCGCAAGGGAGACGCCCCACAGCCCCCTGCAAAGCCGCAGGACATGGCCGCCATCACAAACCACCCACTGACCAGACTGACCTGGACAACTGGCTGGTGTGCACAGACTCCAGGCTTCAGGTGGAGGAACATACAGTAGAGGTCATACATCACATGACTGCACTGGGTCTCACAGTTCACAGAGAAAAGCTCCCTCAAACCGGCACAGAATGTTGGCTTCATGGGAATGAAGCTGGACTCTCAGAAAATGCTTGCCTACCTGTGCAGAGACAGAATCAAGTCGTTGGAGAAATGCCTGGCATCATTCAGAAGGGCATCAACTCTCCAGCTGGTCAACTTAAAAAAACTGTTGGGGCTGAAGGCTTCGCTACACAGGCAATGACACTTCCACTAACACTGGAGAAGATTCACCAGGAAGGAGCTCCAGTTCTGCCAAGACAATTGTGGTCTGCGACGCTGGCACAGATGATCAGCGTGGATCCATGGCAGCTTCCGCTTTGACAGGACTTGCTGAGCCAAGCAGAGGGACTGTTGCACAGCACAGCACAGCTGCAGTTATGGGTTTGGCCCATGAAAGGCACCGTCTAATGTCTCTGGTCATACTTACAAGTGGTCAGCTTTCCAGAACTGGTGTCTACAGAGACGTGTGGATCCGGTGTTGTGCCCTATATCAACAATCCTGTGCTTCCTGCAACAGCTGCTTTAAGATGGGAAATCTGCATCCACACTGAAAGTTAATCTGGCTGCCATCTCAGCATGCCATGATAAGACTGACAATGTCTCACCAGGAGCACATTTCCTGGCGATACAGTTTTTGAAAGGTGTGAGATGCTTGAGACCACCAATAAAGGACAATTCCAGCCTGGGACTTGGAATTAGTGCAGAAAGCACTGAGCGGTGCTCCCTTTGAGCCCATTTCCACAATGGAGCTCTGCTTCCTCTCACTCAAGGTAGCCAAGGTGAAATTCATGCCTTGTCTGTGGATAAGGCCTGTCTAATCTTCTCGGGAAGCAACGACAGTCACTCTCATGACGAACTCAGCCTTCCTGCACAAGGTCGTGTCGAAGTTCCATATAAACCAACCTATTGTCCTGGAGTCTTTCCATCCCCCTCCACATACATCGGATGAGGACCGCAGACTACACACACTTTGCCCTGTCCGGGCCTTGAGGTGCTATATGCGGACCAGCTGTTTGTCTACTACAATTCCACCAGCAGAGGGAGGGCGGTTTCAAAACAGCAACTGGCGCACTGGGTGGCGGACGCGATCCGGCTCACCTAAGAGACTGCTAATATTTCCAAGCCTGAACACATCACAGCGCACTCGACAAGGGGACAAGGCACATTGTGGGCTCTTTTTCATGGTCCCACATTTGAAGATCTGTGCAATGCTGCGACCTGGTCCAGTCAACAGACCTTCACAAGGTTCTACTGCCTCAATGTAGCGGACCGGCTGAGCCCAAGCTTGGGCTCCCAGGTACTGCAGACTGCTAGCCCTCAGTCACCGTGAGGCTCTGCTATCCTTGTCATTGTGGGTTTAGGCTTAGTCGAGTGTCAGGACTCGCAACAGCTCTGGTATAGTCTTCCCATTCAGTAATGACTGGCTTTCAATTTGAAAGGGAACAATAACCTATCATAACCCCGGTTCCCTGAAAAAGAAAGACCGCCATTACTCTTCAGGGTAGATACAACCAGACGACCTTCCTGATGAAGAAATGGCAGGGAGCTGCAGTCAGGAGGATACTTTTCACAGACGCCGGGGGAGGGTCTTCCTCCTGCCAGCAGGGCCCCTATTGGGCAGCTTTGGTACATACTTTCAATGACTGGCAGGTCAGAAGGCTCTTCCAATTAGGTAATGGCTGGCTGTCTTTTTCAGGGAAGCGGGGTTATGATAATAACCTATCGTTTTCTTGCAGGCATCAGAAATCATAAACAAGGCAGCAACACATATAGAAAGAAAGGAGTAAGGGACTAACTGTGCATAGCATAACTAATACTGCACTGTGCATTTTAAAATTAGGTTCTATTGCTTTGCAGGCAAAAAGGTGTAATCACTATATATGGAAGAGTACGGCAAACAAATGGCCTTCTACACAAGTGACAGTAACCTATGTACATCACAAATGAGGCATTTCTACTATAAAAAGAGTCATTCACGCAGCCACGATATATTCAGAGGGGCGATAGAATGAGGGGGTGGTGTTGTGTGTTGTGTTTACCAGTACACATTACAGTTAAATGTCATCAGTTAAATGGCCCACATGTTCAGTCACAGCTATGTTGCACCAGAACACCATCTCCCTCATACAAGAGAGATACCCTACAGTGGTAAAAGCATCATGCAAATTGTTCACGAGGACATAAACAGTCAACTGAAACTGAGTGGTTGGAAGCCATATGAAAATGAGCAGGGGGATGCTCAATGGGAGTGGGGGGCAGAGCATGAGCAAATGCACTTTTTAAAAAGTTATTACTTTTTCGCTGTTCACGAATCACGATTGAATATAGCTGTGGGAAACCCTGGTTGATATTCAAAACTGAATTTTAGAGTATTGCAATACATGTGAAATAATGACTTGTCTTGATGAGCAAGTTTAAATCTTAAAATTAAACCGCTGCTAAATAAATTTCAGGCAAAAAATAGCTAAAATTTCCACAATCCACATGTCAGTCATTAATGTCAAATCACAGGCTAAGCAAGACTTTTGTTGGTGGTCATGGAATCACACAGCTTGTTATTTGCTTGTTATTTAGCAGGTGTCGTGCTATCATTTAGCATGCAAATATTTACATATCTAACAACTTTAAGAATAAAATCAAGTACTTTCAGAGAAAATTTGAGTAGCAGTCATTAAACTGAAGCTAAACCCAAGAAACGAGAGCACATTTCTCCGAGAGGAGCAGAGTGATTATTTGAAGCCGCTCCTGAAAGAACACAGGCGCTGAGCAAAGCAGAGGGTAGCAGCAGGCCCAGCAGCCATCACTGGGCACTAACTGCAACAATAAATCTGGCATTGTTCCAATTCCAGATTCCATATGTAGCAAGTTTGTGAGCTGTAATTCTTAACAAGCGTGTGCCTGTTAAACACAGGGTACACAACTCAGACGGGGGTCATTAAGCTCTTGACTGGACTTGCCAACAATCAAGTTTCAGATTTACGGCACAAATTGTATTAGTTTGTGGAATATAGTCTAATTATACATGTCACAGTGATGGTTTTAGAACATTGATTTTCAGAAATCCCTCAGTTCAAAATGGCACACAATGCAATCACAGGAAGTCATCACCACCACCACGACTTATGTCATTATCTGCCATCAGTTTTTTTTTTTTTTTTACAATGCTCTCCTTTAACAATTGACCTCATTCATGCCTCCCAGCACAACATGAAAATTACAGGTTATGTCCCAAATCCATCCAGTGGGGGATGACATGAGGTCTGAGCATCAGCATCAGGTTTTGCAATATGGTAAAGCCTTAGTGCCTAACAGGAAGTTCTAGTCCAGGTAGAATATTCCACAAGATAAGAACAATCCATGTATGAAGAGATCCACCCAGCTGTTCTCCCCCAAATTCCTGACACTTCGGATCACTGTGAACAAAGTGTACAAACACAGTGGCGGCTAACTCCAGGGCTATCAAAACCACTGTGCCGTATCACATTGACGGTGCCTGTTCAAATCTAAATCAGTCCCATTATTAGTCTACTTTCCGCTCCATTTAATTTGGTCTCTTTTTGAAGGCAGGACTAGGAAATAAATATATCATTGCAGCAGAAAGAGCAGTAGAAATGAAATGTCCCCTACACTGTACATAACACAGCTAGACCAAAAACCCCAACTGAATATCTGCTTTATTCTCCATAACCAAGTTCAAAAAGGTGTAGTTTTGTGCCAAGTCTGGTATGGGCTTTTAACATATACAGCCGTATCCTGGTGGAAAAGACTTGTACTAATTTATACTTGGGGGCAGGAGAAGGGGACGCATTGCATTACCTTGTAAAACAAGCCCTGGAAGGAAATCCACTCAGTTTTAATTCTTCAGTGAACCTGCAGCCTTCTACCAGAGGAAGAGCGATGTATTACTTATCCCAGATAAGCTAGCTCAGACATGCAAATTCAATTATCCGGCAGCAGTCAGATTCTCCAGCATTACTACAAACGCTCTGAAATACACAAAGCTTACAAGTTTCTTCAGTAGCCCTAACATCCCCCCTTGGTTGTCCATTCCAAGTCTAGTTCTGTGCAGGTAATCTCTGGTTTCACACTATGCTTTGAAATTCATGTCGAACATGCAATGCTCAGGTGATAGTTGTAAGACAGGGTTAGCACACTTAAAATCACTTAAGTGGGGAACAAAAGAACATCCTGCAATTATTTTAATTTTAATAACCATTAATATGTTAGCAGTGCTGTTAAATCAATTTTCTACCTCCTGCCCACATAACTCTTGCATGCAGCAGTTTAAAGCACTGCGCATTCACTGTAATCATACCTAAATGGACAATTTAAGGCTGTAGGTGGCAACTGCATGCCTGCTGACAGCCAGGAGTTGTAAATAAAACCACATGGTGAAACGCCAATTAATCATGAGCCCGGAGGACAACTACACAAAGCTACATCTCCTGCAGGACTAAAGACCAGACACCAGGGTGTATTAGTTGCAAAGCATTAACAGACTTATGTTTGCAGGGGGCATTGAAAACAGAAGATAGAATGATCACTTGCTTTACAATGAAACAAGCAAAACATTCATAAAATCACATATGGTTAACCAGTAACATTAATATGCAAATGTTAGACATGAACAAATCATGGGATCATCAACCTATGCATGGGAAATTACCACCATCTCAAATGGATCGATCAGAGCTGGTTAAAGTAATTGCCCATCCTTTAAAGAACCCCCGACATATCCCCAAAATTGAAACATTTAATTCCACACGTAGGTGATGTACGCTGTGTTTGTTAACATGTGCCTGATTAAATTCCTAACCCTTGTGACTTTTAATTAACATGCATTATCTGAACAAGAGCAGATGTTAATAGGTTGTCAGTCTGGGCCTCTTATTTCTCACCCACATTCCCAAAGAAGGAGACTACTTCAGCAGTGTGGTAATCGTGAAAGACCAAGCCCTGGCTTGGATCAAATATAGTTTTCATTATTCAAATATTCAAATTTTAAAATAAAATGTAATGCATGTAATTAGCCTGATGTGACCGAAAGCATTCAGTATACATGAAAAATTAATACATACCACAACTGCTTCAAGTCTATTAGTTGATCAAATAAAGAAAACAAATGCAATTTGAGACAAATTATTATTTTATTAAACCTGAGGAAACTATGAGCTTGACAACTGTATTGAAATACATGCACAACAATGCCAATTATTATGCAAAATAAGGATAAAGATAAACATTAAATGACCTTAATGAAAACAAAGTCACACCTGGAAAAATATATTAACTTGAAAATGACTGCATTTTCACTTCTGGGCTCCTATTACATGTGCAACGACAGATACTTGTGCCAAAATCAATAGCCTAAGCTACGATGGAAAGAAAGAATCAGTAAAAATGCTTAATTTTCATATTCTTATTCAAGCTAATATCCACAAGCTCAGGGGAGAGGTAATTGCAGAGTGTTTGTGATGTATTATTTAATTAAAATATCACAAGCCTTAGGATAATTACACATGGATAGCTTATTTTTACATTTTTTTTTTTTTTTTTTTTTTTTAATACATTTGTATGAGATCTGAAGTCCAAATCCAGCACTCAGTGGCCAAAACTACCAAATAAGAACGATTGAAATAATAGCACCATGCATGCATGATGAGACTAATGTCAAACTTCCAGTTGGCTTACAGCACATGCTGATCTAGCTCCATGGGTCCCAGTCGCTTTACCATATGCACCGGTTTTATGAAATCTGCACATTTTATTAAAGCACAATACAATATTCTCAGGACCCTAGTGCTCACTAACATATTCAAGCCAAGCATACAAGCTTAGATCTACTTGTTTTTAAAAAGATACAGGCTTGCATTTTGTAGTGCATTGGAAGAACAAGTTCAAGGATGGTTTAAAATCAGATTACATCCATGTGCAGCACACTGTTCTTCTGTGCAGTCAGCTATATTAATTGTCTTCACATTCTTTGTTATACCTCACTCACAGACAAGTTTCAGCACACTATTTCCAGTTAGGAGTGTTTGTGATTTATTATTTAATTAAAAACTTAAAATATCACAACCCTTAGGATAATGACACATGGATGTAATTTTTATATTTAAATTTAGACAACTGTTTTTTGTTTTTTGTGTTGTATTTTTTTTTAGCTCAATTTCTCACAAATACCAATGTACCTTCAATTATTCAAATACTTGCGCCCTTGACTACAATTCTAAATTAATTCCATGAAAGTATAAAGGATTGTCCCCAAGCTATAGTCTAAATAATACTCCTTTTCTGTATGCCCATAGCTTGTATACAGGAACAAACCATTTTCAACAATGTGTGCAATGAAATCAATTATATTTTGGGGTTGTTTTTCTTGGAGACGGGTCAGTCCGTTTATACTTCCGCTATGTTCACAATCATTTTTAACAAACATCAAGACTCCATAAATTGCTAAATATTGCTAGAGTTTATAACACTTCCAGGTGTTTGATCCCTTAGTGTGCTTCAGCTTTGCAAGTTGCAACTAAACCAGGTACACTGTTCAAAAATAGACCAACCAAACCAAGTAGGCTACACCAGCAACTGTACCAAAAAGGCTTGCCTCAGGTACTCTCAGTTCAGTTCTCTATTCATACACAGGAAGGGCTTGGAGGTTTCACATAAAGCACCATACACTCGCAAATTAAACACACCAGTGTCAATGAACCCTGAAAATTTTTCAGAAAGAAAGCAGAACTTTTCAGGATCAATTTACACATTGGAAAGTCCTGTTGAAAGTAAACAGATCTATATGTACTGAAAAAGATTAATACAATTACCCAACTGTATTGTCTATGGATTTCCACAAACTAGATTTACAGCCGTGGAAGAAACTAGATGAATCATGCAGCAGGCAGCAATCCCTAAGGATGAGGAAACTAACTTGAACACAGGCAGAAACCTACATCGACGACAAAACACCATCTAACTTACAATCCTGTGCTCCTGCTCAGGTTTTGCTGCCGAATGGAGCACATATACAGAATTTTGTTTTAAGTTTCAGTGCAAGACAGCAGGAAAGCAGGTGACTTTCAACATACTCAGCAGCAGTGACTAAGACTCTGGCTTGTGTCCAACATTTGGGGAGGCGTAAAGGTTTTACCTCTGAAACGCCTTGAAAATGGATTTCACATCCTGAAGCCAGAGCGTTCTCTTCTCATGCATTGTCTAATTCTCTTTTAGGTCCATGCGAGTACTATTCAAGCTTTCATGTCATAATATGTTACATTGTTTTAATACACCTCTCTGGGTTCCTATGTTAATAGTGCATGGTATGCAAATGTATACTTTAAGAAGGAATGTAGAATACAGGGTTACTGCTTCACAGTCCCAGTTATTTTAATCCCTGCAAAGCATTTCCAAAATGTCCTTGTTCAGTAAAGATTGTAATATACATATTTAAAATATATAAGCCACTTTTCTTTTATGGCCTCAAATGCCAGTTACCATAGTGTTTTTCTGTAAACACAAGAAATTGCACTTCAGAAGCCCTCATATCAAGACAACATACAGAAGAAAAAAATATCTATGAAAATTCAACATGAATACAGCACAAATCGGAAATAGGACCTTATACAATAAAATACCATTTGCATTGTAATACATTAAGATTTATATATTTTTTCATAAAAAATGCCAAAATATCAATTTAGGATGCTGTATAAGGAAATGTGTATTACACATCTGAAATGCAGGGAAGCGGTCAGTTGAGAGAGGAAAGAAAAATGAGAAATTTAAAACATAAGATGTTGACTATAGTATGATGCATCCCATGTGTGCAAGATATATGTACCACCAGTGATGAAGTCACCAGTCAGCTGTCTCTCAACTCTCCACATGAAGCAGCACTGTCCCAGGCCTCAAACCCGCCTTGAAGCACCAAATCTGTTTCCCATTTCAGATGTCAGACGGCTGCTTGAGCTATAATTGATACTTTAAAAGCAAAAGAACAGGCTTGCCCCACACTGGGGTTAAAAGTACACTTTTTGAAAAGTTTTTGCAACCAAACAGCTGCTTGCAATCCCTATGCTCTTGGTATAGATATGGATAGGATGGGAACAGATAGAAACTGTTTAGGACAGTGGTGGGCAACCTGCAGCCCACAACCACCCCCCAACAAATTATACAAAATAACAATAAAGTAGTACATTTATGACAACTGCTTATTTGTATCAATGTATTACTTTATTAATACCCTGTTGATCTATATTTTAATTATACTGCTATTTTTAAAATTAAAATTTAGTATTTGTGGCTTGTAATTGTGGTAACAGGGGTCTTGCGGCACAGTCAGTTAATTGACACTTGCAGACCACTAATTTAGGTGGTTCACCACTGGTTTAGGAGCTTTGGCAGACCTACCTGCAAGAAATCGGAATCTTTACAGGTAAAAATTGCTGGTAGCCTGGCACTCTTACTATGGCATCTGCCTGCAGGAAGAGGCCATGCTAATGCCAATGCTGCGAAGTAAGATGACTGCAAAGTGCATTTAAAAGCACTATCCCTCAGTGTGTGGTTTTACTACTTCCAAAGCTGGCCTTGAGCTACAGCTTCAAACTATGCATCAACATCTAGAACAGTTTTCAATTAAACCAATGTTTTTCATTCCATTAAACTCCATGTTAGTTGCTTGGCAGTTTTCCATAGTATGTTTTAATTACATAATTGTATTATATATTTTATTCTGAATTCAGACTGGGAACTGCTTCTCAATTAGGGGAGAGGCTGAGTCAACCTTCATTTACCAACCATCTGAATAAGCTAATTCGGGTTAACTGTACCAATATGAAGTAATGCTTCTTCACTGCTTTTCTGTAGTATTGCCAGACTACAAAATGCATGGTTGAAGTGAATACAAACTCCTAGTCTTATTCAACTTCTCTTCATGTCACACTGCAGAGGAATGAGTAATTTCAGATTTTACAAGCAGCAAGTTCTTACTTGCAAAAACAAATGTTTTTGGTTGTCTTATTTTACACACATCTGCATAGATATGTGAAGTTATATAAATTTGATGTGCTAGCTTCAGTATAAGAGCCTTTAACATGCCAAACAAATGCATGAGACCACTATGCATGAGATCTGAAGTCCAATTCCACCTTCAAAACCACCAAATAAGAACGATTGAAATAATAGCACCATGCATGCATGATGAGACTAATGTCAAACTTCCAGTTGGCTTACAGCACATGCTGATCTAGCTCCATGGGTCCCAGTCGCTTTACCATATGCACCGGTTTTATGAAATCTGCACATTTTATTAAAGCACAATACAATATTCTCAGGACCCTAGTTGGTCACTAACATATTCAAGCCAAGCATACAAGCTTAGATCAACTGGTTTTAAAAAGATACAGGCTTTGACTTTTTTTGTGCATTGGAAGAACAAGTTCAAGGATGGTTTAAATCAGATTACATACATGTGCAGCACACTGTTCTTCTGTGCAGTCAGCTATTTTAAGTGTCTTCACATTCTTTGTTATACCTCACTCACAGACAAGTTTCAGCACACTATTTCCAGTTAGGAGTTTAAGCTCAATGGGTCTTTTTTGTAGTGGACTGAAATTCACTCACGTTTCTAAAGCTTTATTTTTTCTAGGTTCTGTCCATTTACAGAACACATCCTTTTCAAGTGTAAGGTGCAATAATTCAAAGCCATCCCTAGGTTTTAAAGACCACTCTTTCAAGGTCTTGTCATTAGTGTTCAGCTGTTTAAAGATACACGATTAGAAATCCCTTAGTCATGCACAAATCCTGAAACTAGCTCAAATGAAAGCTTAGTTATTAGTTTGTTATTATTATTATTATTGAGAACATGTATGGGACAGTGGCAGGGGTAAAGATGTTCATCTAAGAGCTTTACCCTGGTAGTTAATGGTTCCTTTCCAAATGTCTTATAGTTCTATCCCTTTTATCATCTTATAGGCCACTGCCAAATTACCTGCTTATAGAGCTAGACATTACTAAATATACTATTCTATTAGGTTCTTGTTTCTTTATTTTGATACACGTTGCTTCCAATTACTTTCCGTACACCAGGTAGTAAATACTGTAAAGAGGGGAAAGGATATGCAAACTACATAGGTCTAAATAAGGCTTATGGGAATTGGAATAAAGATTGAACACCTAAAATACAGAGTTACAAAGTTAGAATGGTGTAATTCTGACTGACAATCATGCAGGAGTTCCACATGCCAAATTTCTATTACAATACTGTACTTTTATTTGAATCTTGACTGCCAACTCCAAAATCATTCATACCTGAAACACTATATAGTTTAACTTCATATTTCACCTTTATTACATCGATGAAAGTCAATTTTATGAATGTAGAGATTTACTGTGCACTGTGATAAATTAGATCTCCAGAAAATCACAACACCATCTCAAGCTTCATAAAAGGAGCTTAAATCTAAACAGAGTACATTTTGGAAAGAAAAAAAAAATCCCTTGAGTTCAAAACAAGTTTGAATGTGTAATTATGAGCTCTCTATAATGACACACCTAAGAAAATGTCACCTTTCACAGTTCCATGCCATTATACATTGAGCAAACATTCCAGTGCATCTCACTTCTACAGCCAGTGTCTTATGTCAAGACCTGCCTCCTTTCTTGCAAAGCCACAAAGTGACCAAATAACTAGAAACCCAAGCGAGAGGTTTTTTCCACCAATGGGAAGGTCTTCAGGCCTCAGGGATGTTCTCTTCAAAAGCTGATTAAAAGAGTTCACGGCTCCGTTTGAACACTGAAAATGATGAACGTGTATAATTTGGAATTTATTTTTCTCCCAGTTCTAATCTTGTTTATAGATATGCGGTTCCAACATCCATTATTAATTCCATATACTTCACAAACCTCTAACCAACCACAGCACACTTCCAGCAGGGGAAGTAACTAACCTAACTAATTAAGTCTACCCCTCCTCTCTTCCTCAGAGCACTCTTAATTTAATTCTGTATTTGCTTAACTGCTCATGTCTTCACTGTGTTGTCCTTTCTGGCTTGTACTGTGGCATCCATGACATGGCTTTAGAAGTGCACAATGTTCACTCTGAATTCAACCAATGAGCAATAAATATCTGCAATGAATTCTCCCTCTCCAAGTACGGGATCGACTTAGTCCAAGTCAAAAAATGAACTGTGCCCCAGTGGCCATTGCACACTGCTGTCAGAAAACTGATTTATAATAAATTGGGAGGTAAGAAAGCAGGTTTAAGGAAAAAAAAAAAAAAAAAAGGGGAAGATCCAAGTCAACTACACTTTTTTTTCCTCCTTCTCTCTTCCCTCCCTACACAACACCCT
The DNA here is from genome assembly GCF_036373705.1 of Amia ocellicauda. NCBI lineage: Eukaryota > Metazoa > Chordata > Actinopteri > Amiiformes > Amiidae > Amia > Amia ocellicauda. The sequence goes on from NC_089852.1 coordinate 13,135,309, forward strand.
GGCAGGCCGCCCAAAGGCTCGAACACAGACCGGTAACTATGGGGATTTCAAAATTAGGCATGATGAGATGGTTGCCAAACCCAGATTCTTGTCCTGCCATGCCCCTCGCTGGGATTACTCACCACCTCGCTAACCATGTAATAAGACGGGACTGGTACGAGGGAACACTAGACCAGGAGATCCAAGAAAATAAATATCTACACAGCAGAAGGTAACCCCAACCAGACAAAAGCAACTACAACAGTACAGCATGCTTTCATAGACCCCGGCAGCAGTCTGTGTACATCAAAACACCAAGTTTACACAAAGTAAGTGAAAAACAAGGGGAAATGCATGGGCTATAATTGCAAGGGACAGTCTGATAACTGGGTTTGTACAGAGAATTCTTTATGCTCTCCAGCGTTTCCTGAAAGGTTCTGGAGAAAAGATCTTAGTTGTGGAAAAAACATGGCTGCTCTCTTTGGGGAATCATGCATACATATTAGTCTAACAACATTGACAATCTAATCCAGAGATTACATTTATTAGACAATACAAGATGTGGTTCCCGCAACTTCACTTCCACTGCAGAAAGCACGGAGCCGGGCCTGCTACTAATCCAATGTCACACCAGAGTATCCCTAGGGCTTGTCTACTCTACTGTACCATCCAGCCAAGTGAAACTCCACAGGGACTAATGTTACTGGAGGGATGAGGCTCCCTATACAGTCAAGAAAATAAGTTTAATCACAGGCTTAAGGTGCTAAATAGGCCTAGAACAAAGTAATTAACATGAAAGTTGACACTTCAGTTGCAGTATTCCATATAGAACTCAGCTGTGTGCAATAAGGATCCCTTCCCAAGTGCAAGCTGAAGTAAAACGTGAAACAAGCAAGTGGATTCTAAGTTGCACTTCATACTGCGTAAAAGATCACGTGAAGTGAACGTGCTTCTCTCTTCAGGCTCAGTTGGGCTGAGGGATGGCCACTCAGCTCCCTCACCCTCAGCAGGGATATGTATGCGGGGACAGGAGGCAGAGCAGGCGTCAGTCAGCGCTGCCAGAGTCAGCTGCAGGCCAGTTGTCTCCCAGTAAGTGCTGCTATTACTCGGTGTGGGTGGTGCATTCCAAAATCGACATACCGCCTATTTTCAGCCTTGACGTCAGAAATCTCAGTGCTCTCCGAAATTTACAGCAGCAGGCGGCCGTCTGGAACCAGTTTTAGGTTGGGCACCCCTTGGAGAGGGGCTGCACCGAGGAAGGGAGAGTGAGCTTCGGTCCAAGGATGCTCCCCTTGTACCAGGCGGGTCTGCAGGCACATTTGGGCTCTGCAGAGGACATTGATTTGTTGATGAAAATCAATTCCCTGCACTGGCGCACACACAAACACACACAGCATCTTACTTGGTGGGCCCCTGTCCCTCTTTATAGGGAGAGAAAAGTAAATAAACAGTGAAAACATTGTGTCAGCCCATGTTCATGTTTTCAGTGTAACATCAGCATCGTGAACCCAGCTCATAGATTTCATCTTACCATACTCCTGAAAGTACTCTCCACAGATTGCTTACTAAAGTTTACAGTTAAACTTTCACTTACTCCAGACATGAAAACGGATGCCAAACTGATCTGAACAAGGAAGTACAAAACGAGGGGTTTGAACAGGTTCAGGTATATTTAAAAAAAAAAAAAAAGTTGAACAAACTATTCCATCAGGAGTGGATTTTCCATTCCCCGCCACCCCCCCAGAGAACAGCCCTGTTGTGAAGCATCAATGCGTGTAAATTGATTAACCTAGGGGGATAAAGATACTCTCTGCATTGCAGTAAAACCATTGCAGGCTTCATTAGGACTTTAATTTCCACCATATCAAATCAGACCTGTATGGAGAATGTATTCAAACAAGGACTCTCCAGTTCACTTACATTTAGTTAAGACTGATAAATTGCCACTGTAATTCCAGCTGCAATGTACATTAACAGGTTCCAAGCTGGGGAAATCAGGCTGCATAATGTAGTGGCAATGGCCAGCAGTAATTAATGATTCATTCCTATTCTTTACATAAGGCTGCAGACCATCTGAGACAAAGGATTACCAGTCCATACATCGGAGGACTGGTGGGTGTGCAAGTGCCTTCGTTTACTAATCTGCTGTCACTGACTTGACAGGCTTATTCTGCAGATTTAATAGCTCTGATCTCCACAGTAGGAGTTGACATTTATCAAATAGTAGGGGAGGGTCCCCATTTCAATTTTGTTTAGCCCAGAAGCCACCAACAGCCTGTTTATTGCCCTGTCACTCTACACACTTGTTTTGCAAGTTCTGCCTTCATCTCTCATCTTAATCCTTTTCATTTTAAATTCTAGGTCAATGTACCCTTATGTACACTCTGTTTGGACTGCACATTCTGCCTATGTAACAACCAAAGTACACAATAAATTATAAATACACAAGCAATGAAGCAGCTGCCTTGACACAACAAAGCTGCATGCTAGTGGAGGAAAAAAAAATGCTTTAAGACGTGTTTTAGCAACATTTTAAACCGTGGTTGAGGCCTATGAGTTAGGCAAGAATAGTGAGGATGTTGTGATGAAAAGACTAGGCTCTGCTTCCAAGGAGACGGTCTTCAGAAGTACTGAACAGGCACCTAAGAGCAGTAATGGCTGGAGTATACACGGATTCAGTTTGGCATTTCAAGTTCTTGGAAATCTAATGCAGAGAGAGAGAATCATGTTGAAACTTGCTAGGGCATCATGCGTAAGAGAGCCACCAACCAACTGGTTCTTACAGTTCTGACATGTTGTCTCACTGAACAAACTGGCGTGTCAGGGAACTTGGCACATATGTACTATTATGCTTGTACTGCTCCCCCCAAAACACAAAGTGACCTTGAGCTTCTCAGAAGGGGAAGACTTTTAAGCACAACTTTGACCAACATATCTCTGCATCTAAAAACATATACCTTCAAAACAGCTGGAAATACTGTTAAAATATGCTGGAGGTGGCAAACAGGTTATGGAGCAACTGAATAACAAGTGCATTCCGCTGTGATTTGGTTACCACCAAGACCATCATGTCAATTTTCTCCCCTTCATAGTGTATCCTTTTAAGATGTCTAATGTCCTTAATTGTTTGATAGAGAAATGTACTTATTGTAAGAGAGGAGGCTGCCAATAACAAAAACAAGCAAACCAAAAATCAATCTATACAGAAGAAAAATTATTAGTGCAGGTCAAACACCTGTTCTGTATGATTTAATGTGCATTAATTGATAAGGTCGTAGCCATTTAGAATGGCTGACTGAGTCTAAAACAATTCCTTTGAATTATGCATTGTGGGCATAGAAACATCACGGTTAAATGCCAACCAAATGGATCAGGAACAATACAGCTCCATAATGATCAATAGAAGGAAGCATTGTCATTTATATATAAAATTAATTTATCACAGCACTTCAAAAAGAAATTCACGAGAAAAAAAAAAAAAAAAAGCTTAATCTACTCAGAAAACTGTCGTGTACATCCAGCTCACCGACCTACCATGTGTGAAACATACCAAAGACAAAGGAATCAGTTTAGAAATAAACCAATCAGCCATAACATTATGACCACCTGCCTAATATTGTGTAAGTCCCCCTTTTGCCGCCAAAACAGCCCTGACCCGTCGAGGTATGGACTCCACTAGACCTCTGAAGGTGTGCTGTGGTATCTGGCACCAAGACGTTAGCAGCAGATCCTATAAGTCCTGTAAGTTGCGAGGTGGGGCCTCCATGGATGGGACTTGTTTGTCCAGCACATCCCACAGATGCTCGATTGGATTGAGATCTGGGGAATTTGGAGGCCAAGTCAACACCTTGAACTCGTGATTCATTAGACCAGGCCACCTTCTTCCATTGCTCCGTGGTCCAGTTCTGATGCTCACGTGCCCATTGTAGGCGCTTTCGGCAGTGGACAGGTCAGCATGGGCACCCTGACTGGTCTGCGGCTACGCAACCCCATACGCAAAAAAATGCAATGCACTGTGTGTTCTGACACCTTTCTGTCAGAACCAGCATTAACTTTTTCAGTAATTTGAGCTACAGTAGCTCATCTGTTGGATCGGACCACACGGGCCAGCCTTCGCTCCCCACGTGCATCAGTGAGCCTTGGCTGCCCACGACCCCACGTCACCGGTTCACCACTTTTCCTTCCTTGGACCACTTTTGATAGGTAATGACCACTGCAGACCGGGAACACCCCACAAGAGCTGCAGTTTTGGAGATGCTCTGACCCAGTCGTCTAGCCATCACAATTTGGCCCTTGTCAAAGTCGCTCAGATCCTTACGCTTGCCCATTTTTCCTGCTTCTAACACATCAACTTGGAGGACAAAATGTTCACTTGCTGCCTAATATATCCCACCCACTGACAGGTGCCATGATAACGAGATTATCAGTGTTACTCACTTCACTGGTCAGTGGTCATAATGTTATGGCTGACCGGTGTATGTAGGGATGGAGTGGAGCAGTGAAACTCAATATTTTAACTCAGCTGAGTATTTGTGTGCTATTCTAGTCTAAGCCTTCAATCAAGAGCTCTTTATCATCTTAGCTGCAACGTTTGCTTTCAATGAAACAGCTGTAGAGAACCCGGAAAAGAGATTGACTGATCAGTGCAGTTTAACAGGAACTATTAACATAGCTATCAGATTATAAAATGAAAGAGGAGAATCGACACGTAAACATTAAACATATACACACACGTTGAAACAAGACTGAATCTGTGAAATGATTATACAAGGATGCAACAAAACGAGGGAGTCAATGATGAGTAGACATAAGGGAGAAACTGCTGACAAACACGGGTTTCCAGAAAAATCTAAAAATGCTTCCAAAACCAAATATAAAACTGATATATGGAATACATTATCAAATGCAGTGGGAAAAGCTTCCATCTGTAGGTGTTGGATTGGACCAGAAGAGTGTATAGTTTGTTTCTTTTAGTATCCACAGACAGTGGAGCATTTGGTAATACAGTGTACTAACCGCATTGAAGGAATTTTAAGGTGTGGGACCAAATATCTACAAAACACTATCACAATGCTAGGAGTGTACCTTGGTGTTTCTAGGAAAAAGCATAAAAATAACACCATGGCCTATTCAGATAGTGCCAACAACAGAAGCAACTTTCAACTAGGCAGCATCTATTTAGATTTGCTCAAACTAAGGAATGTGGGTTATATGAAATACCTGTGGAGTAGCAGTATTATTATTTTTTAAAATATATAATACAGCATGAAGCTGTCGAGACACTACTTTCTAAATTCCTTTCCCAGCTCTATAGAATTTGTTTAAAGAATTATGTATTTTAATATTCTCCCTTTCACCAAAATCCTTACATAGGCTGCATACTTTCAATGTTAATGTCCTATCCATTACACATTTCACAGAAGACTGAAATCACATTGTCCAGTCAACTGCTGTGACAATGTTCTTTAAAAAATAAAATAAAGATACATAGCTAAATTATCATCTTGGATCCTCACATAGGTTTTACATATCTTTGACAGACAGATTTAACAATAACCCCTATAACTGAAGTGACATACTGACAGCCTGACAATGAGCTACTTAAAAAGACTGCACTGCCTTGACCTGGTCAATCAAGACACCCTGGATAAAGGGGTCTGCTAAGAAAACAATTTCGGCACCATAGAGGAGCCGCTACTTACATTTGTACTAATTGGCCTGTGCTGCAGCTCCCAGTGGGGCACCTCATCTCAAATCCAACATACAGCAAGCAACTTTAATTTAATAGAAGCTAAACTTCTTCCTCCTCACAATTATCTGACAGACTACAAATTGACAGCAGTTTCTTCAATGCACTGCCCAACGTAGTTCAGATGGCCCCCCAAACCCCACCCCAACCAGCTAACTCAAAGTAGACAAGGCTGCCAGAAACATGAGCATGTGCAGGGAAGGAGAAAGAGGAGCAGAGGACAATGTCACTTGTGCTGAAATGGTAATTCCATGGTGACAGGCCAATGGTACATTATTAGCTAATCAAGGTGATAAAAATATGAAGTATTGAGATACATTCACCTCACAGGCCTCTTGAGTCTTCCTCAACATCAGCTACAGTCAATGTATCAGTCACTATTAAACAACTTAGATTACAATTTCAGGGCCCAGGTGAAAGGAGCTGGGATTGGTTGAGCTGCTGCTGAGCAGATTGGAGTTCTAGGATGGGTTGAAGTATCTACCGCTGTTTATTTATTTTTTAAATATAAAAGATCAAGCAGGACTGATGATTTGACGTTCAACTCCATCTAGCCCCTATCCTCAGCCTCCACTGAACCAGAACTCGGTATAACTTAAATGAGGAAGAGACCATGCATTTCTGAAAACGTTCAAATGTCATGGGGAGGAAAAAAAAAAAAAAAAAAGTCTTAAAATCTGTTCTTGAGAAGTGCTATTTGACATTTAAAGATGCAAATTCAAATCAACAAATTCCAGCAGCTGCTTTTCCTATGACAAAGAATTATACAAATTTCTAATTTACTGCAAATGTTCCTTCTAATGAGCTCAAGCACTTAAACAATGCTTGTACAGAAGCAGAGTGGAATATGATACATTGCCACAGGAAGATTTAATCAGTAGTGATATCCCCATCCCAACAGAACACTATAAGAAGTGCAATGTAAATGTTTAATGTACTGTAGAGAGAGGGGCCACTAGTACTGGGAACTTAAGCAAGTTAACCCACCCACCCACCCACCCACACAGACACAAACATGTTAATTTACTTTGCACAATCATGCAGCCCAGGGAAGATTTTAAAGCACTCAAGTTCCCTCAATACTTAGTGTTATGACAAGCTGGGAACAGCCTGGGACTGCACTGGATTTTCCCCAAGCGCCTGGAATTATATAGACCTACCTATTTCTGGAGAAAACCATGTATTATTCAATTGTAGCAACAGTAAGCAAACCACACAAAAAAGCCTCAACAAAAACAAAAAAACACTGATCCCAAGTGCTGCATCCACAGTTCTGACAAATTGATAGATTGCTTGTTGATTGCTCCACACTATTTATACCACAGCAACAGACATCTGTCTAAAGGGTGTGGGGGAGGTTAAACAGCAGAAATAAGTCTAGATTATGGCTGAGTGTCTCATGTACTTGATAGAAATTACTTGAAATCTGGAGGATCAAAGGAGACCTGCTCAGAACATGTACTCTCCCTCTCTCTCTTCCCCCTCAACGAGACGGGAACACCCATGACTTGCGAAACGGCACACCTACACTTTTGTTGGTTGTGAAGGAAACCAAACTGCATTAAGTTTGCATTAATCTAAAACAAAACAAATTACTTTCTCAGCTTGTCAGTATGGTTTAGCTTTCAAATCTGTATCTCTCATTTTAGATCACATTGATTGCAGCTATCCCAATTTTTATTAAGCTATGTTCTCTCAAAAAGTTTGAGAAGGATAAATGCAAATAAAGAGGTGAAGCATTAAGTAGGTGTTGAGCACAATGCTCTGAAATGTGCTTCAGAAGCCTGGCATAGACGCTGCACAGCAACATTCACACGTTTTTTAGATGTTTTACTAGAAAACCTTTAGTGGAGCAGACCTCCGTAAAACAATCAGGACTTGCAAAGACCACCCAGAACAGGAGGGGGTTTTATTGATGTTAAATAACCTATTTATCTGGCAAAAGCTTGTTTAGTAGAGGGCCTTTTCCACACTTCTAGGACACTTACTAAACACTGATATTTTGACAACAAATGATTTGAAACATGTTAACAGAGTACATATTGCTGAACTGCCAATACCGTCTTGTCATGATCACATCGGTTTGAAAATTCATCAGAAACCTGACAGACTTATTGATTTTGGTTTTCCCCTTAAACGTTTGCAAGCTGCAACGGTTTAAATTTAACCATTTCATACAAGGAAATTTGCCACTTAAAAATAACTAAAAGACAGCATAATTTTGGGCTTACATTATGTGCTTGTCTTCCATTTACACTGACAGCCCTTACAAAAGCCCGTTCAACCTCATTCTCCCACGTGTTGAGCCGAGAGGGTGCAGCCAGTCAAGTCATAACATCCAGTTAACTACTGACAGCTCTAATGTAAATCACTTAAGAAGCAACACACTGAAAGACTCGAGCTGGCCTCACACAACGAGAGAGATGGCATTTCTTTTTTTATAGATGTAGTGCGTACTGGCGGAAGCCTTCAGAAGGAGGAAATACTGCCACAGTGAAGTCCATTCACAGCTCTCTACACAACTCTGTTGACCAAGGGTCGGAGCTTTAAAAGTTCAAGGTCATCTTTATAAGTTAGCCTACTCAATTTCTATATGCAGAAATATTTTAACAAGCTGAACCACACAAGGATAAATTCCTGGGTCTAGAATAAATTAAGAACGTGAAAAAAGTACACAATAACACAGCTTATCAGTACTGATCGATCTACTTATACATGACATGTCCCTGCCCAGAATTGTGATCATTGTAACTTATAATTACTGCCAGAGAGAACAATGAAGTGCATTAAAACATTTAAAAAGTATCATGCAAATATCATGTACGTTTTATATCACTAAGCTGAAGTAATTTTGCCATGTCATATTTTAATTGGAATGAGACTTAATGAAGCACTTTCACATGGTGCTTACCATGATAAGGAGCTGTAGGGAAAAAAACAACTGGCCATCACAGGGAAGTGAAGGTCTCGGTAACTTAAGCTATGACCAGATAAGGGTGCAATGAGGGGTGTGCTCCTGTTGATTGTTAAGTGAAACGAGTTGTGTAAAAAAGACAGTTACTGAAATGCCATGCATGTGTAACAATGAAAGGATAACTACACCTTAAACATGATAGTTTCAATGTGGGGAAAACTATACTTTGAAAAATGTAAAATATATACAAACTGCATTAGAGTTTAAAAAGCAACATGGATATTCACCTAAACAAATACCACTGGAGACACGTGGACATCAGGCGGTTTTGTTTCTACACAAATAGTTGTTAATGTATTCAGCACAGCACTGATTTGATAATACAGAATAAGCAATACTTCTCAAGTAAGAGCTGGAAATGAGATTAGCCAAATCTGTCTATACCTGCGTTTAACAGCACTTATCACACGCAACTGTTTTCAACAGTAACTTGCTTATTTTTAACTGGCAGCACACACTACTGTTCACTGAAACTACCAGCATGCAGCAACAAACCATCTCACTAGGAAGTAACGATCTCCCCTAATTTAAAAAATTAACAACACTCCTAATTACAGCAAATGACCAATTCATGTATCCAGAAATAGTTAGTTAATTTTCTTTTAAAAGGATGATTGCTCATGACTGTGAACTACAGCAGGCAGGCAGGCAGACCGCAAAATTAAGACAAACTGATGCATATGAATACCTATGCAATAGGTAGCAGGAGCGGTTCGATGTTATATTAATTTCCCAAACGATTGTCTTTCCACAGTGTATAGACCATTGGGCTGGAGGGAATAAATCACCAAGAATGCTAAAACAAAAAGAGCAAGCACTGCAATGTATCCACTGCCTCGTCTTTTTAAATTGTACAATCATTGTCACTTGGCATCAACAGTCAAAATGTGTTCAATGAATAGCGAGCGGACTATATGGTATAAATGATTGATAAGAGTATGTTCGGCGGATTAGGTGGGTCTGTGTTATGTGGGTGCGGTAGTCAGCTGCCCTTTGCAGTGAGAGTAGACAACAGCCCGCGTCTGCCCAAGGCTTCTCCAGATGTGCAGCCAGCTGTGCTCACGCCAATTAGGAACCTAGCACGATTATTCCCTGGCCTTCAATGTTGCCCTACAAGTCTCGTCCCATTCTGTCAACAGGAGAGATCCCAAATAGAGGACAAGAGCTATACATGTTTTAGCTTCACGTTAAAAGAAAACACCTCCTCTCTGAGGGCTAACACCACGAAAAGAAACAAGTTCATTCCTCACCTGCTAAGAGAAACGGATCGTTGTGCTCGATTGCTTTCCACCCGACTGGTTTTATTTCTCTATCGATACCAGTCTGTGCTAGCCTTCCCTGGCCCCACCATGCCCAAGAATCGCTTTAAACCAAAGAGACATTCCCCCAAGCACGGTTCACATACTATTCAAACATGTCCACTGGGTACCGACTGCATCGATTATATTCACAAACATGGTGTCCCTGTGAGGAGAGAGGCAGTCTGTGGAGTGAAGATGACGCTCCACATTCCCAGATCAAGAACAGCTTCAGGGAAGAAGAAAAAAAAAAGAGCGAGCAGGAGGGGAAACAAAAATGCAAAGGTGCGTGTCTCTTGTGCAATCTGCACTACAGCTACAGCCAGCTCGACCTGCTCTAAAGAAAACCTGTTCTGTGTACCTATGCAAAGCGACCCTGCGGCGCACAGCGGTACCCACCTTGCCAGTCTGGTGGTCGAACCACACCAGTGCGTGGTTTCTCGACAGCACCTTGCAGTCAAACGTGGCGTTGCTCTGCGCCGGGCGGCAGCGGGCCACGGAGCGCCCGATCTTGACCGGCTCGTCCAGGTAGACATGGCGTTCCTGAAAAGGGTGTGAATTCGGGCGGCAGGTAAAGACGGCCAGCGCTGAAGGCATTGATGATGACTGGGGGGCGTCACTCCAACCAGAGACGAAAGACAGGTTTTCTTGATCCAGACTGGCACACTTTCAATTTTTTGTTTTTTTGGTGGTGGTTGTTGGGTTGTTTTGTTGAAAAATCTATAAAAAAAAAATCCAACTACAAAAAAAAACTAAGAAACAAACAAAACAAACACCCTATACTACATAACGTCCTAGAAACAATTAGTACTCTACGTGCAGGCCATCCTTGCGTCCGTCCAGCAAGAGAGCCATTGCGTCACGCACGGGCAGCGGCGGTCAGGAATACCCTCCGTTCCACACAAGTGTGTCCCCCTGCGGGCCACCAAAGCCTGGCTCATCAGTAACCATTTAGGGACTGCAAATGAGAGAGCAACTCGCACGATCCCAAAATATACCGGGTACAGGAAAGCTGTTGATTTGCGGGATTTTTCTTTTTACACATTTATATACCTATATACATATCAAATGTTTACGATCCAACAATTCGTCTCAACTTTACCTATACGCCCGGTGAATAAGACACTCCATTGAGCTCGACTTCCCTGGGCCCAGCTACCCGCCGAGTATAACCCACCAACCCGTCACCGATTTAGCATTTATTTCCCAATGTATTTAAAATAAAACAACGTTACGTCAAAACCCTCCGATCTCCCTACTCCAAAAAGGTGCCAAAAGGGCAGAGTAGCTTTGAGTTTGAGATGGATTTACCACTCCCCACAGAAGCCGAGTGCGAGTCGGTTTCAGCACATTCGTGTGATGCAGAAAATGCGCATTCTTCCTCCTTTACGGCCACAGACAGTTACAGGAGCGACCGATAATCCGGCTCTTTGACAACTCTGTTACATCTCCGACTTCATAAATCCGCCGAGCAGCCCCGCTGGGCCTATTGATGAATGGAGTTAAATCCTCCTCGATCTAGAAGGCTGTAGATGAGGTTGCAGTCAGACTGCAGCGCCGTGAACTTTCCTGACCTGAAAATCAAAACAAATCCCCTCCTTTTTTATTGGCAGACGCGGAAATTTAACGCAAGCCGCCTCCTGCTGTATCGTCTCTTCCGTGTGATAGGGGACAAATTCTCCGTTATGCCATAAGTTTGCATTTGCGTGGCGAAATCCTGCAGGAGATTGAGCGAGTCTGCCGGCTGCAGGTTACTGCCTAGCACCCCAGTGAAACTGAGGACAATCCCGGACAACTTGTCCTCCTCCGCTAGTCACGGCCGCCATACTGGATATGAAGCGCTCACACCGACCGGGCACGGCGTAAAAGGGGGCGGGGACACAGATGCGATTGACAGGTCTTCCTCAAATCAGCGCTGAGATTTCTGGGGATTTTAGCCAATGAAAATAAAGGAGGAGCTTTGAGATTCCTTTTAAGTGCTGTAACGACGTGGTTAGAATGGAAAGCAGCCAATAAGAATTCCGGATATGGACGCTTGATACGCCCAATAAACGCGAATGGCTGGATGCTTGAGCAAATGACAAAAAAATGTTTCATACTGCTGTAGTTGCTGAGTTGCAACGTCATGCTGTTGAATTTACGTCAGTGCGGAAAAACGTGGTTGTTGCAGACGTTATCGCAAATTAAGTTTTTGCGAACTGTAACGACTGATATTGATGCAGTCACGGGTAGAGTGTGTTAAGGTCAAGACATTTGTGATATTATACAATATAAAAACAGGTCTGACTATATGACTGCAAATAATGAACGACATACTGGAGACAATTATGATAATTGTATAGGCTGTCACTGCAGACTCGGCAACATGCCAATGTCAACATTTATTATTAAAAGGTTCTTAAGTTGTTCTGAAAAAATAATAGTTGTGTTACCTTAAACGTATAATTCTAATTAAGTTGCTTTTCAATATTAAAACACAAACTAATCGGATTTCCAAGTATAATATTTAGGAGATTACCACCCAGCCTACACAAAGTCCACCCCTTTTGAGTGGATTGCATATTAAAGGACTGAATGATTTATAATATATCATATTATACGTGGAAAAACATCAGTATTTTTGCAGCGGACTGTCTACAGTTCGCAGATAGAGCAATTGTATTAATTTTACAAATTGGTATCAGTTAGATATTCTTGAGAATGGTGAACTGTTTTAGGTAGAATTTCTAAAAATTAAATTTGACCTACCATCTGTGGTTAAAGTAAGGTAAATGTTAAATCTAAGTGCTGTTCAGTAACTTCCAAAATTATTGTTCCATAACCAAGCTGTGTAATCAATGGTCAGATGTATATAATCTTGAAAATTACCTGACCCAGAAAAGGAAGAATATTTAAATTTTGCCTCTCCTGAGAATACTGAACTCAGAGGGAAATTATAAAATCAATTCAATTATACAGTTGATATATCAACTACTGTAGGCACTATGAATTAGGTTGGTAATATAATAATGTGACAGAGCCTGATCTCCTTGAAGATATGAAAAGTGGGAAGGGTGAATCATGTGCTGGACTCATGCTGTTTGTTTGTTTGTTTTAGGATCCGTGTTTTCTCTCCTTGTCTGAAACTGCTCTCCAAAAATTCATAAGAAACAAAATAATGATTTCAGCTGTGAATTAAATACAAATGGCACTATATGGACATGTCATGCCCAGTTTGCTTCAGTCTTCCAATGGTGCAGATTTACATAATTGATGCGATCTGCATGAAACCCAGGACTGCTGAGGATCAGAGGGTGTCCTGTCATCCTTTGACCCTGCAAACTTTCCCCTAATGAACCAGAGTTGCAGCTGGTAGGAACATGCTTAAGGGACACATTTCTGCTCTGCATTTCCATATGGTTCACTGTGAATGTGATGGTACACTTATCCAAGCACCTGTAATGTTCCCCTAACTTTAGCAGCTGACTGTGCAGTGTGGACGATCTGGACTGTGTTGTGTCAAGGAGGTTACTCAGATTAAGTCAGGCCGTGATTTCTTTGGAGTGACGTCTGCCCTCCTAGACTCAAGATATGATTTGTCTCTGCAAACATGAAGGAGATCTGTTCAGTTTGAAGGGTGTTACTGCTACTGGGAGTGCAAATAGGGGATAGGAAATCTTGACAGTGAGATGTGCTCTGTAAAATACCTTCAGAATCTGAATCTCTTAAGGATCTGCCCCTCACGCAGCCAAGAGCCAGGGGGTAGAGGGGGTGCCCCGGGAGGAACAGCTGTCATACCAAATGAGGTCGCCTGGTTTAGGTCTAATAACGTCTTGCACAGGCTAATCCTATTGCTTTATGTTGTGGCTCCAAGAGGATTTAGGGGATTTGTTATTTTTCCAAATGTCATTAGTCATAAACATATGAAAATTGACCCTGCCCTGCATGCAATCCCACACAATCTGCCATTTTGCCCATTTTCACCTAATGAGAGGTAAAGGTGGAAACAGTGTCCTCTTGTCAGTTCACAAACAACCACCAGCAATTGCACAGTTAAAAGACAATGGCACCCAGGCACTGTACTCTGGCTCTACAGTATTGGTGATAAAAATAAACCATATTCGTTTGGAGATTAATGCATACTTCACAACATGGCCATGTAAAATAATGTGCTCTTTTAATCAGATTCATCATTCCTGAATCCCAGTGACTGTTGTTCTACCCTTGAGCGAGGTACTTTACTCAGATTGCACCAGTGGGAACCACAACAGTATAAATGGGCACATGTGTAACCTGCTTTGGATAAAAGCAGTCAAGGAAAAAGAAGCAGAAAGTGATAATTATTGAAATCCACATTTATCTTGACATCTATCTGTGAACATCTATCCATCAGTGAGCAACATGCCCAGCTAGTTATCCCAATTAAGAAATCAGTGTGCATAATAGTACTTTGTGATGGTATGTACTACATCAATATACAAAAATGTATTATATAGATTTTTAAGTTAGAATACAATTTATATATAGACATGCTGATGTTGTCCCCTTAATGTATTGCCAGTAAATATAAAATAAAATAAATCCTGCTGCAGAACTAGAAGTATTATTATATAGTTCTCCAAGGTGATGGCAGTTTAATTTATTCAAGCAGACGTCTATTCATTTGACTTGTTTATTATTTCATTCTTTAATCACAGTCACCTTCAGAAACCTATGCTGCCAGAAGTGTCCCAATATTATGCAGCCAGGTTGGCAAGTATGCTCAGGCTAGCATGCCTGACAAATACTTTAAGCACTGTTCCATTTTCAGTCTTTTAGAATAGTAATTTCTAGCATTGTAAATGTAGGCCAAGTATGGCTAACGTATGTGGGAACATGTCCTAAAGTCCAAGACTACGTATCTATGAGCCACATCAGATGGAAGGAAAAACAGATGAAATCTCTAATTCAGCATGCACAACTAACAATTATTAGACATAAGCCTGTACTGATGTCAGTGTGTCTCTACCAAAAGCTAAGAACTCAGTATGAGTGATCTAATATATATATATATATATATATATATATATATAACAACAGGAACAACTGAGATGTTGGATGTATTGTGTTTAAACACAGACTATCTGAGATCATTTAAATGCGGTTCGGTAACCCTGTCATATGTAATAAGGTATGACAGAAGAAATATAGGTTAACTTTATTCATTTTGCTAATGAATACAACTGTTTGTCAGCTGGGAGCTTTAAAAGTGCAGATAGCATTAAGGACATGATAAATTGCTATGTCAGATATATTACGAAGAGCTCTCTCAGATCTCCATTGCTTGAAGCAACAGAGACAGAGAGGGAACGTGGAGCCGGCATAAAATGCAATTTTTCTGCTAATGCTCAAGGCATTTCAGTTGCTTCAAAGTTACTCAAAGGGGGCAGTGAGGTTTATAGTATAGCCTCACAATCCCATACAACTGTGAGCATGAGGAGGATGGTTATATTCTTACTAAACATTCACAGTACATAACTCCTTATTAAAGAAATTACATTTTTATGTAATATATATCATATTTTAACATAATAATCATAAAAATAACACATACAAACAAATAAAAGTGACCTATTTTGTGTTGAAAAACAACCAGTGAAATAAACTGTTCTCTCTGGACAGCTGTGGATAGAGGGATCGGATGAGCAGTAGAGTAAAACCAGTTTGGGCATTGAACAGGTTTTAATGGTGGAAGGGTCTAAGAATAACAAAGTTATCTGGGCCTCGGGGGCAGTTCTTAAAGAATATCTGACTGTGTCATTAGTACATGGGATATGTTTTCAATTTCATAGCTTCCCCTCCTGGATATGAGCTGTGCATTTAAATTTGAACAAAGCTTCCCATCAGTAGCAGTGGAATCTCTAAAGACACAATATGTGGTACAGATTCTATTCTGAGGAGTAATTATGTCTCTTGTTATGTCTGTGTAGCAAGATTCTCTGCTGTCATTATGGTAATCGCAGAAAGCTAGTATTCCCTGTTTAATAAGTATTGCATTGTCTTGTTATCTTCTCCAGTTGGTTCTGCTGACTAGAAGCATGAAGCCTGATCTTGTTGGTATACAGTCAGTTGATAATGCGGTCAGCCTGAATCTAGGGTCTCGCAAAAGAGACAGGATTCTACCAAGGGCAAGTGATTCTTGGTCAGGAGAAGTGGTTATGAAAGAAGGGAGTTCTGGGGTTCAGGTTAAATTGGCCCTGTGCATGAAGGCCAGAATGTATTTTATTGAATACAGGACCATTGGTCTAACTTTACTGATGGGCAAAGAACAAACGTCCCTTTTCAGTGCACAAGATTCCAGAGATGTGTTATAAAAAGGGCTGCAGAAATCACTGACTATTAAATTGTAATAATTATATACAGTATATGTTTTATGTGAATTAACATTGCTTCTAGTGTACAGGGAATACATGGCGATCCTTGAACTGGCAGCATTGATTGCTGTGAAAATATGGTCAGCACACAGTGAATGCCCTCTTCGGATCCAGAACATAACCTGAGTTCTGGTCAGGTCTCCACCCACTTATATTAGAAGTGGATAACTGTAATCCATACTTCCTGTCTGTGTTCTGACGTTCTTTCATATATTATTACTTGATTTCTTAGCAGACACCCTTATCTAGGATGACTTAGAATTGTTACAATATCCATTTATATATTTTTTTACACTTTACCGATTTATACAGCTGGGCATTTACTGGAACAAATCTAGGTAAAGTACCTTGCTCAAAGGTACAACAGCAGAACCCACAATCCTGTGCTCTGTAGTCCAGAGCCCTAACCACTACTCCACAATACTGTCCATTAAAAATTAAAGGAAAAACCTGAATAAATGAGTGGAGGAACATAATGAATGCAGATGCAGGTATACTGCATGATACAATTAAGCAATTAACATCCTATCATGCTCTGTGGCGTGTATAAAAATGCTGAGCAGTTGACCTCGATTTTGGATCACCCCTCATTACAAAGACAAATGCACATTTGAGAGTTCAGTGGTGCAAAAACCATAGGCACTGGTCTACAGAGATGTGGAAAATGAGTCATCCTTCACCATATTCTCGACAAGTTGGCAAGTGCATGCGTGAATGATACTCCCATCAACAGGGCACAAGGGGTCGCTATGGCCTTCACAGTCACCAGATCTCAACCCAATTGAACACCTATGGGAGATTTTGGACAGACGCATAGACAGCGCTCTCCACCACCATCATCAAAACACCTAACGAGGGAAAATCTTTTGAAAGAATGGTGTTCCATCCCTCCAGTAGAGTTCTATGCATCTATGCCAAGGTGCATTGAAGCTGTTCCGAAGACACTTTATGTTGGTTTTTCCTTTAATTTGTCACCCATCTGTATCTGTCTTGTTCCAGTTTCCATGGCCTATTACTGTATTGCTAAGGTGTCAAGAATGTCAAATGCACATCCATGTATTCTCATGAAAAAAGGAAAAAAGGCATTTAAAGTCTCTAAAGCCAATTTAAACACCACCCAAGCAGGTTTTTAGTATGAACGATTCAAAATTGCTTAGTAGCATTAAAAAATACACCTGTCATCTTTGTGACTCTCTGATTCAGTGATAAAATAGTTTACAATGTGTATTGCAGGTTCACTTGTGTTCAAGAAAGCACTTTTAATTTAAAACACAAATTAAATGTATTAATAATAATAAATGCTCTTCTTCTCCTTACTGTTCAATTAAAAATCAATATTAATACACAGAAGGGGATGCTACAGAATTATGAGTAGAATAATTACTGTATAGTGAGTCAAGGCTTTCAGAAGAGCTAGACTGAACTGTAATTAAACAGTAAAGATTGGGGTGACACATTTCCTCAGTCTACAGAAGCATTACAATTAAATTGTCTCTATAAATTGCAGATGCTGTTCCACGGTTTTTCCTGGTCTATTTCAGTGCTAAATTAGTGTTGTTCTTTTGTGTTTGTGATTTATTTATTTATTTATTTATTTTTGTGGTTGTGTTGTGTGGTGATTTGGTTTTGTTGTAATTCCCCACTGTTAAAAATTGGTCAATCTGTGGGATTCCTACACAGTATTTGCCCTAAAGCACACCATGAAGCTCCAAACGCTGAAAGAGAATGTTTCCTTCTAGTCACTTTGCATGACTTGTGACAATATTCAAATGAGGTTGTCTGTGGAGGTGGCTTAAATGTGATGACACTGCACTGGAATTGAACTGAGAAATCTACATCTCACTTGTTATATTTTTTCATTTTCCTGGACAAGGTACATGGTAGCTGGAATTGTTTCAGACTGTTGCATGTTGATTGATGGGAATGTGAATGCAGGTGCAAAGAGGGCCTGTGTGCCTTTTTACAAATGGATTCTTCCTGATACGCAGATACCCAACCCTGCACCAAAAAACATACAGCTGTTTTCTGTTCTCATCTTGCCTATACTTGCGGACAGGTGAAAATGCCGACCTCACTTCTGTTGTTGGCGGCGTTTGGTTTAATTTGGCACTCATCTGTAGGTGGTTCAGCTGACCACAAAGGGTTTATTAGGGGATTCCTAGTTCAATCCCTTCTAAAGCTCTTTCGCAGAATCTGAAGGACAGTTTTTGGCTAAAAAGGTACTAGTCTTGTTTGAAAATGAATAAAATATCTTCGCTTTGTGCTGTAGCATACTATGTAGGCCTACCTTCCATAGCTCAAACAATACATTTGAGCAATTGTATTCATAAAATGTATAAGGTACAATATTATAAATTAGTACACATATTTCTCAACAAACACATACTGCAGGTATAGCAAAGAATGACATTTGAAAACATGATCCTGTCTCTTTAAGTGGAGGGCGTTCCATCTTTGCGTAACACGTTCCGGCTCGTAAGCACTGACGCGGCGCATCTTACGTCGCTTTCCAGAGGTTGCAGCTGTACGTCTTGAATTGTTTGTGTGCTTTACCGGGGAAGTGGAGAGGGAGGCTGGCGAAGAAGAAGGAAAACAAGACAGTATTGCTGAAGTGCTATGGCCTTGCAGGGCCAGGAAGAGATAGGACAGCAGACCGAGGAGCCCGCAGACCGCCAGCAAGAGGGCAGCATCTCCCCGGCGGAGCAGCTGCCAGATGGGCCCGGGGAAGAAGAAGCGGACCCTCTCCTCCTGCCGTGGGACCGATTCTCGGCTTGGCTCCATTGCATCTGCGTGGTGGGCTTCGACTTGGAGCTCGGACAGGCAGTGGAGGTAACACCGATCATCCCTGACCCGTATCTGCTCTTCAGTTTGCTTACTTTTCATGCACATCGCTTGAAACAACAAAGAGAGCCAAGCAGACTGAACTAGGGAAAACTCATCAAAGTTGCACCTACTGTGACATTAACAAGTTATGGAATGTTTCTTTACAGATAAGAGATGGCTCGAAACTTGGATGCATATATCCTGGTAAATTGGCAGGAGCTTGAGGGTTTTTAATCAAATTATTTATGGTTGCAGTTGAGGATCAACAACACAATGCACGCATGCGTTGACTTGGCCAGACTGCACTCAAAATAAAAATACACTGAGCGTTGGGATGAAAATACGGGAGTAGAGGAAACTTCCTGTATTAACCAGGCCAGGGGAGTAACTAATTATACTGCACTGTTTGTACTGGACTGACCGGGCCACAGCCTGTGTGTAACGATTGTGGAAATTTGGAGTAGCTGTTTCTCTAAACGTGAGTTGAACACATTCCACCTGCGATTCAGGTAGATCCAAAGTTACTATGAATTTGTAAACATTGACCCGTGATTTTATTTTGTATTTTTTGTGTTTATTTCGATTGTTTTATTAAACGCCGTGAAAGCTTTATTTCGCTTTTGGAGACACAAAAAGGAAGTTGAACAAGTCCTAAGTCACAAATCACACAATTCGAACCGGAAGTGGTTATAAAGCCTTTGATTTATATGAACGAATAGTCTGTACCCCTATACTTAGCCTAGACTCACCACTTACAAATTGGTAGACTAGTTAACAAAATACATCTTAATTTGACTACATTAATTTTGAATGAATGAATTCGGTTTTCCCCGCGTTAGAGGTTGCTTCGGCTGTTCTTCGCTTTGAAAAGACTGGAATGAGGTGGTTCATGTGACTGTCTAAAAGTCATTTAATAAGTAACATGTCAGTAGGTTTACATTCGACTACTTCTTGGTGATGCAGTGCCGTCTCTTTCATGATAAATAACCCAGTTTTCAGTTTTATCTGAAAGATAGTATATATCAGTTAATACAATCTTAAACAACATAACATAGCACATGCTGATTGTGTCTGGATTCTGTACATAATGCAGTACCAAAGTGCACTCTGACAGGTATGGGTCACTCCTTGTGTTTTAGTTTGAAATCAAGTCTATACACTTTTTGACACTAAGGAAAATGCACTTTGCAATTATGATCCAATTATTTTTGTGTTGTAGTTTTTATTTTCTCTTAAATATAGTTTCAGCTTTTGGTGTTAATCACTTACTATGAATCCTTTTTGAGCGAGGAGCACTTAGTTGTAAATTGTGGCAAATCCCTCTAAGCCAATACCCACAATATTATTGGTATTCAGTGGGCAATCTCAAATTGCATAATTTGTCTGTATGAATCACAGTAAAGGCCACTAATAAATCTGTATTATACTTCATGCACCGCTAATGATCAACTGCAGTATTTTAATAATAATTTGGACATTTGTGAAAAACAAAAAGTTATTTTAGGCATGTGTAGAAATGACCAGGTTTCCGTGGTGGTCTTCAGTTTTACTTGCATAAAAACTAGGAAATAACTGTTTAGTCCTGTTATTATTATGAATTATTTTGAATTGCAATAAAAAACACAATTGCATTACAATTAACTTTAAACCAAGTGTAGTTTGGTGTGGTAAAAGTTGAGAGCATTGCATAATGCACTGAGTGACAGTGAAGCAAAATATAGTTGAGGACACTACAACACGAGGGTCACAGATACTCTTGAACAGTCAGCATATAACAACACTAAAATGGTTTCACAGATGCAGATTAACACTAGTCTTGGACTACCCAGTGTTATTTTACAGAGTAGTCTATGAAACCAGCTCTAAGAATTAATTGAAAAATTATTGTAATCGAAGTGGGCAGTTATGTTTATAGGTTGCAAAGCATGATGGTTGGCTAGATTATAGAGATTACTTGAGCAATTGAGATACTCGGAGAAGTTGAGACAACTTTCTTTAGACCATTAAATAATATTTTAAAAATGTTCCGAAACACCTAAGAACAGTGTGCAGTGTAATCAACTGTGGGAAAGCAATAAAAAAGGCAAACACAATGTTAGGGTATATTGTCAAAAGTGTAGAATTGAGAACAAGGGCAGTGATGTTCAGACTGTACAATGCACTAGTTAGAGCTCATCTGGATACTGTGTGCAGTTCTGGGCTCCACACTTCAAGAAAGATATCGCTGCTCTAGAGGCAGTTCAGAGGAGCGCAACCAGACTTATTCCAGGTCTGAAGGGAATGTCCTACTGAGAGACTGAGGAACTGAACCTTTTCACCCTGGAAGAGAGGAGACTACGTGGGGACTTGATTCAAGTCTTCAAAATTATGAAGGGCATCGACCACATCAAACCATAGGAGCTTTTCCAGATCAGCAGGGACACACACACCCGGGGACACAAATGGAAATTGGGCTTCAAAGCATTCAAGATGGAAAACGGGAGACACTTCTTCACACAGAGAGTTGTCACAATCTGGAACAAACTCCCCAGTGATGTGGTTCATGTCGACAATTTGGGAACATTCAAAAATAGACTGGATTTGATCCTTGGATCACTAAGTTATTAATGGACACCAAACAACCACGATGGGTCGGATGGCCTCCTCTCATTTGTAAACTTTGTTCTCGATGTCAAACTCAATTTCTCTCTTTCTCTCCTGTAGGTCATTTACCCTCACCATTCCAAGCTCACAGACAAAGAGGTCAGTTTCTAAACCATGTCTCTTCAGTTAGACTTTTGTGTGTGGTTCTGTTGTTATGCAGTTAGGTGATTCTGTTCTGTTTTTTCTCTTCACAGAAAACCAGTATTTGTTACCTGTCTTTCCCAGATTCCAACTCAGGTAATCCCTATGTTCCATTACAATCACCTACCTGAATATTCTCAATGGAGCCCTGCTTAGAATGCAGGAAAGGCATTGTTGTTCTGGATAGACCTTATTTTATTCTGGAGGTTTGAGATGCCCTGCCAAACTCTGCCTCTGTCTGGAACCCACTCTAGAGAAAGCTAGGACTGCGAAGGACTGCATCTTCATGCTGTTGCGCTATATCAGAACTTGGTGTTAGCAAGCTGGAGAGCCCAGTGCATGCGGTTCTTGTGAGAGGGGTGCCTATTAGTCCAGTCATTGTTGGGCCAGTGAGTCACTCTCTAGGAACCCATTGGCAAGGACTGGGCAGTCATGGCCATTGCAGGGCAGCTGCCCATCCAGTGTTTTTAGTTGAGTCTTAATTCCATAAGCGAGCCTATTGCTGAAGATGACTGAAATAATTAGGGATATGTTGGAAGTCTTGCAGATGAAGGGGTATTGAAAAGTCAGTGTCTATCCCTGCCCTATTCCACTGTGCTACTACCCAGGTAAGATGAGCATCTTCATAGCCCAGGACCAGAGGGGTCAGCTGTGCTCCCTTGAGGGCTACTGTTGCTGCTGCTGTTTTCAGCTCATTGGTTTGATAGACTTGTATCAGTTAAGAGTTTTAATTTCAGTCAGGGGTGACTACATAATGCAGAGTGATTTAAGAAAATCAAACTGTACAATCCAGTGTAATGCGTTAAGCAACATACAGTTCAGGATATGGCACTTACAACACCTGAGGGGGAAAAAGAAAGCCTAAAGACCTAACTTTGTCTTATTCATATAGAAAGGGTTATTTTAAAAGTATAAAGTTTCAAAGCAAGGCCTCAGTAGAAGTAATACAAGATGCAAGGACATTGTCTGTAAGCCTGCCTGTAACATATGCTGGAATTCCTACAGGGCTACACATTAGAATTATTTTTGATGGTGCTATAGTGCTATTGCGGGATGGAGTGTGCTGTCAGACCCTCCTAAATCAACCCTGCTCTCCTGTCAGCAGCCTGTCTGTGAGCGGGCACCTGCCTCCATTGACGTGAGTGACGACAGGAAACGGTTCCCAGTGTTTTGAGTGACTCCTCTGACAGGGTTATCATCCAGAATGGCGATTAGAGCAGGCAGGTTCAAATACAGCATACAGGATCTCTGATTATTTATTGACGAGGTTCTATACGTTTGGTAGAGTTAGAATTCAGAAAGGGAAAACCTATCATTCCCTCTTAATTGTCCGCCGACATATCCTCTGCAGGGTTTCACTCTCATTCTTGCACTGTGAGAAATGTGTTCATAATTGAGAAGAACACTTTTAAGATGTATCAGTACAGGCATTCACTCTTCAGTGCTGTCCAGAGCAATATAAACCTGGTCCCTGTGTGCCAATCAGACTTTTATCAATATAAGGTAGATTTACAGCCACATGTACCTATTGATTTGTTTATTGCTTAGGAAATTATTTGGTGTTGTGTGTCCCAGACTGTAGTACTGCTATGGGGTCAGCAATGACACAGTATCCAAAGAGGAGGATTCATTCTGTATTACACGCTGTTCTCTGTCGGCCTCGAATAAAGCAACCTGAAGGTTTACGTGTACAAACCATCTCTTTGTGATTTAACAAATGATCACAAATTACGATGTAGTCACTCAGGGTTGTCCCAGAGATGACTGATATAAAAGTGATGGAGTTGAGATATTTTGTAGTGCCAGAATTATTTTATCTCTTGGGAATGTATCCTAGTGTCTGCTAACATATAGTACATATAGGAAGTCTTCACCTTTTCTTGACTTATAGCCTGGAATTAAAAAGCTTTTTTTTTTCTTCTTTAATTATCTACACATCCTACCCCACAACTTTCAAGTGAAATAAAATATTCTAGGAATTTGTAGAAAATTTATTAAAAATAAATAAAAACTGAATTAACTTGGTGGATAAATGTCCAGCCCCTTTTTGATAGCAATTCAAAATTATATCATGTAACCAATCCCCTTCAAAATCGCACACCAAATTAAGTGGCCTTCACCTGTGTTAAATGGTAGTGATTCACATGATTTCAGGATAAATTCAGCAGTTCCTGCAGGTTCTCTCTGCTGGGTCCTGCATTTCAAAGCAAGGACTCAACCATGATCACTAAGGTGCTTTCAAAAGAACTCCAGGACAAAGACCAGAGGATGGGTATAAAAAAATATATATCAAAGACCTTGATTATCTCTTGGAGGATGGTCAAGATGGATATTAAGAAATTAAAGGTGCACCCCCAAGACCCTGCCTAGTTCAGTGTCCCTCCACACTGGATGACCAAGCAAGAAGGAGACTGATCAGAGAAGCTGTCAAGACTGCTCAAATTGTTCTTGTCCCAAGCACTCCACAAATCTGGCCTGTATGGTACTCAAGAAAGCCCACCTTGAATCCCATTTGAAATATGCAAGAAAAACACTCAGGATATTCTATAACCCAGCATGTCACCCAAAGAGCACCATCCCTACTGTGAAGCATGTTGGTGGTGCAGCATCATGTTATGCGGATGTTTCTCATTGGCAGGGACTGGTGCACTTGTTAGGATAGAAGGTAAAATGAGTGGAGCAAAGTACAGAAAAGTCCTATGGGGAAACCTGAAGCCCTCTGGATGAAACATGAAACTGGGACTGAAGTTCACCTTTCAGCATGACAATGAGTTAAAGCACATAGCCAA
Organism: Amia ocellicauda; assembly: GCF_036373705.1. Taxonomy (NCBI): domain Eukaryota; kingdom Metazoa; phylum Chordata; class Actinopteri; order Amiiformes; family Amiidae; genus Amia; species Amia ocellicauda. Next base: position 13,160,097 of record NC_089852.1, read on the forward strand.
AACTACACTGGAGTGGCTTAGGAACAAAAATGTCCAAGAGTTGGTTGATACCTGTTGCAGCTGTAATTGCTGAGGTGCTTCCACCTAGTATTAACTCAGGGGGGGGAGACTAATCAAGTATGATATTTCAGTTTTGTATTATATATATATACACTCACCTAAAGGATTATTAGGAACACCTGTTCAATTTCTCATTAATGCAATTATCTAACCAACCAATCACATGGCAGTTGCTTCAATGCATTTAGGGGTGTGGTCCTGGTCAAGACAACTCCTGAACTCCAAACCGAATGTCTGAATGGGAAAGAAAGGTGATTTAAGCAATTTTGAGCGTGGCATGGTTGTTGGTGCCAGAATCACAATCTGCTCAGTTACTGGGATTTTCACGCACAACCATTTCTAGGGTTTACAAAGAATGGTGTGAAAAGGGAAAAACATCCAGTATGCGGCAGTCCTGTGGGCGAAAATGCCTTGTTGATGCTAGAGGTCAGAGGAGAATGGGCCGACTGATTCAAGCTGATAGAAGAGCAACTTTGACTGAAATAACCACTCGTTACAACCGAGGTATGCAGCAAAGCATTTGTGAAGCCACAACACGTACAACCTTGAGGCGGATGGGCTACAACAGCAGAAGACCCCACCGGGTACCACTCATCTCCACTACAAATAGGAAAAAGAGGCTACAATTTGCACAAGCTCACCAAAATTGGACAGTTGAAGACTGGAAAAATGTTGCCTGGTCTGATGAGTCTCGATTTCTGTGGAGACATTCAGATGGTAGAGTCAGAATTTGGCGTAAACAGAATGAGAACATGGATCCATCATGCCTTGTTACCACTGTGCAGGCTGGTGGTGGTGGTGTAATGGTGTGGGGGATGTTTTCTTGGCACACTTTAGGCCCCTTAGTGCCAATTGGGCATCGTTTAAATGCCACGGCCTACCTGAGCATTGTTTCTGACCATGTCCATCCCTTTATGACCACCATGTACCCATCCTCTGATGGCTACTTCCAGCAGGATAATGCACCATGTCACAAAGATCGAATCATTTCAAATTGGTTTGTTGAACATGACAATGAGTTCACTGTACTAAACTGGCCCCCACAGTCACCAGATCTCAACCCAATAGAGCATCTTTGGGATGTGGTGGAACGGGAGCTTCGTGCCCTGGATGTGCATCCCACAAATCTCCATCAACTGCAAGATGCTATCCTATCAATATGGGCCAACATTTCTAAAGAATGCTTTCAGCACCTTGTTGAATCAATGCCACGTAGAATTAAGGCAGTTCTGAAGGCGAAAGGGGGTCAAACACAGTATTAGTATGGTGTTCCTAATAATCCTTTAGGTGAGTGTGTATATATATATATATATATATATATATATATATGTCTCCTATTGGAGGACTTGATGCATGAGTGACTGGAGGTGTTCTGTCTTCTGTGGCCATAAATTCCAGCCTATTTAACTGGGTGGCTCGTAAATACCTGCACCTTCAAGCAGGGGTATACAAATGGCTACTGCAGCTGCCAAGTTTGCAGTGACGAGTGGCTCAGAGTTTGTGCTCCTACATCTTTTTGCACTTTGCGTACAGTTAAAATGTCTTGTTGGGGGGGTGAAATCCGCAACAAAATCAATTACCAAATGGATAGTATCTTTTGAGGATTTTGCAGCTGTATATACTCCTTCCTAACCAAAGATGTGTACAGTCAGGGCTTAGAAGCATATTTAAAAGTCCTGCTTACTTGATTGGTTAGTGCTTTTGGCATCCTTGTTCAAAAGGTATTAATTTCCTTAAGCACTTTATCGCTTTTTTTAAAGACACTGGTGGAGTTTAATTTCAGAGCTTGGAGCTATGCTTCAAACACTATCCTAGTTGGATCTCGTGGCTGTATTTGTTTGGATGTTGGGGATCTTGTAAGCTTGAGGTTATCAAGGGGTGCCTTTTGAGAGGCTTCATTATTATGGGATGCATGAAAAGATGATGTGGAAGCAAGTGAAGAATGAAAAGCATGGAAGAGGAGGAGAAAGCCTGTTCAGCAAGCAGAGAGAAGGCCTTCCAATCCAAACAGGCCTACAATAACACCAGAATGCAGACTGTCAGCTTGCGGGAGGAGCAGCATTCATTCACCCTGGCCTCCTGCCATTAGAGTGGCTGTGTTGCTTAAAATGACATCGGCTGAACTGAGAACATTGTTTTTTTTGCTTTGTTATTAGTAATTTTTTTTCAATTGAAATCTGTGCTGCCTTTTCCTCTGGGGAGAAAACCAAACTTAAAAAAAAAAAAAAAAACACTTCAATCAGTCTTTTGTTCTCTAGGGACCAATTTTAACAGTTATGAAATCTGACTTTTCCAAATTGATACCCATGTCCCTGGGAGTATTTTTAACAAAAATAATTGCAGAAGCAACTGTTTCCTCCTCTTTGTCACATAATTTCTCCCTTGTTGTATATCCTAAGATACTGTTTGTGTGTTGTTGTTAGAAGCAATGGAAGGAAACACTTGATGAAACCCCTTTAGTGTCATGTCTCATTTAATATCTCCTTAATGTAACACAGTGAGAGCCCAGCTCTGCACACATTTATATATACATAATATATTTAGCATCATACACCACCATTGGTTGATTAATCTGTTTATTAAACCGATTTTGGCATTTTTCACATCGTGGGGTTTGAAACCTACATATGCACCACTGCTGTATTTGACATCACTTGCAGCTGCTGGAGAATCAGAAACTGCAGACCCATTCGTAACGTCACAGTCTGGCGAGAGGCCGATGATGTCCGATCGACATTGAGATATTTTAGATAGATTGAAGCAAAGAGTGGCCAAATGTAAAGCTGTGTCTTTAAGAATTGGGTTACAAACTCCTTAAAGTTCGGTTTCTCACAGAGAGAAGCATTTCTTCACCAGATGGGCCGGCTTTCGTTCCCTTTTGCTCAGGAATATTAATTAATCAGGGTACAACTTTGCCAGGGAAGTGTGTCACTTATGGTGCACTTGATAGGAGCAGAAGGAGACCTGTGAGAAATGTAATCACATGAGGAAGCTTGTGTAGCGTTGTGGGTTATTTCTAGTCGATTATATTGTACAGCACTAGAAGATGTCTTATTTTAAAGGCACTATATGAGCAGGTTTACATTTTTAACCAGGTGTAGGCTCAGTGGGGATTAGGCAGGAGGAGGTAATTGAAAGGCTTGTACTGTAGGCAGGTGTGTCTGTTCACCATAACAGGAAGCAGACTTTCATAGCAGTGATGTGTTACTGTTTCACTACAACTTTTTTTTTTTAAGCTTTAGGTGGGTCATGTATCTGTTGCACAAAACTGTTAAGTGAACCCATGAGATCTCCAGGAAACCCTTTTCAATAGAGAAGTTGTAATTGAGCACTGTGTAACTTATCTTGTACTGGAGTAGCCTTTCACAAGGCTAAATGCACTCCCATCTGCCCACTGCTGCTGTGTCCTGCTGCTGTAATGTATAGCACAAGGGGAGTTAGTCTGGGATTATTCAGGCAGGCTGCAGCAGCTCGAAGAAACCTGAAAGGTTATGCAGTGAATTCAGATAGTTGTCGCAGCCTTGGAAATATTGCTCTGGTTGGAGCTGCTGTGCTGTGTAGTGAAGAGGTATGCTGGTTTCTATGGAAACAGTTCTTGGCATGAACCCGAGGCAGGCTTTTTCTCCAGTATTTGAGAGCCAGGTTATTATTTACTTATTTATTCATATATATATTATATATTATGTATGTATATACACTCACCTAAAGGATTATTAGGAACACCTGTTCAATTTCTCATTAATGCAATTATCTAACCAACCAATCACATGGCAGTTGCTTCAATGCATTTAGGGGTGTGGTCCTGGTCAAGACAATCTCCTGAACTCCAAACTGAATGTCTGAATGGGAAAGAAAGGTGATTTAAGCAATTTTGAGCGTGGCATGGTTGTTGGTGCCAGACGGGCCGGTCTGAGTATTTCACAATCTGCTCAGTTACTGGGATTTTCACGCACAACCATTTCTAGGGTTTACAAAGAATGGTGTGAAAAGGGAAAAACATCCAGTATGCGGCAGTCCTGTGGGCGAAAATGCCTTGTTGATGCTAGAGGTCAGAGGAGAATGGGCCGACTGATTCAAGCTGAAGAGCAACTTTGACTGAAATAACCACTCGTTACAACCGAGGTATGCAGCAAAGCATTTGTGAAGCCACAACACGTACAACCTTGAGGCGGATGGGCTACAACAGCAGAAGACCCCACCGGGTACCACTCATCTCCACTACAAATAGGAAAAAGAGGCTACAATTTGCACAAGCTCACCAAAATTGGATAGTTGAAGACTGGAAAAATGTTGCCTGGTCTGATGAGTCTCGATTTCTGTTGAGACATTCAGATGGTAGAGTCAGAATTTGGCGTAAACAGAATGAGAACATGGATCCATCATGTCTTGTTACCACTGTGCAGGCTGGTGGTGGTGGTGTAATGGTGTGGGGGATGTTTTCTTGGCACACTTTAGGCCCCTTAGTGCCAATTGGGCATCGTTTAAATGCCACGGCCTACCTGAGCATTGTTTCTGACCATGTCCATCCCTTTATGACCACAATGTACACATCCTCCGATGGCTACTTCCAGCAGGATAATGCACCATGTCACAAAGGTGGAATCATTTCAAATTGGTTTGTTGAACATGACAATGAGTTCACTGTACTAAACTGGCCCCCACAGTCACCAGATCTCAACCCAATAGAGCATCTTTGGGATGTGGTGGAACGGGAGCTTCGTGCCCTGGATGTGCATCCCACAAATCTCCATCAACTGCAAGATGCTATCCTATCAATATGGGCCAACATTTCTAAAGAATGCTTTCAGCACCTTGTTGAATCAATGCCACGTAGAATTAAGGCAGTTCTGAAGGCGAAAGGGGGTCAAACACAGTATTAGGAACACCATACTAATAATCCTTTAGGTGAGTGTATATGTATGTATATATATATATATATATATATATATATATATATATATATATATATATATATATATATATATATATATATATATATATATTGTGTGTGTGTGTGTGTATATGTATGTATGTATGTATATATATATATATATATATATATATATATATATATGTGTATATGTATGTGTATATATATGTATTTTCTTAGGAATGTTAAGTTCAGGCTTAGAATAGCTCAGTGTTAAATTGCTGCAGTACTCTGGGAAACCTCATCATAAGTGAAGAAAGATTGTATAACTGCAAGGATATGGTTTATGCTCTCTTATAAATTGTCTAATTTTTTTGTTTTTTATATAAAGATTGGTTTCTTCATATTCAGAATGAACTATTGATTTGAATTACTGTGGCTGTTTTAAGTCTTTCTGACATGAAATTAATTGTCGGGTTTCCTTCTGTATTTCAGTTGGTATAATGCTTTGCTCTCCCCCTGCTCTGTGCTAAGGTGCTGTCAGATAGGCCACAGCATGCAGGCTGTGTACCCTCAAGCTACTGCACAGCACACCTTCACCAACCACACCTGCTTCCATGCTGCAAAAAGACAGTCGGCCATGCAGTCTCCTCTTCACTTTGTTATCCTTGTTATTTTTTTATTTTTCATGTCTACCTATGGGCATGTCAGTGCAAGGCATTACAGTTCCCTGTAGCAGAACACAAATTACATGTTTAGAAACAATAAATTAAAGTTTTTTTTTTTTTTTTTTTCTGTTGTTGTGGGTACAATATGAGATGCATTTTCTTCTCATGAACAGTTCCACCTTCCTTTTCAAAATAGCTTTTCATTTTATCATTTCAAGAGAATGATTTTTGAATTATGGGTAGTTCTAAGTGAATCCTTCACATTATTAACCATGTCAGTTGAACTTGGATAGTACTGCGCTGCTAAACACTGCAGTGCAGCTGTTTGAAAGGGAGTTGAATTAAGAGCAATAGGAGAGTCTCTGGCATATGCTCACAGACGTGTGTCAATCTGTCTCGCAAGCGGCACTGAAGAAGACACCTGTGGACCAAATGCTGGATTGTTGGGGTGACTGCTTTGCAAAACAAATCTAAGCCCTTGTCTACTAGAAGTACAGTACAAAGAGGGCAATGTGCTGTTGAGGAGGCATGCATTTGTAAAAGTGGATGAAATGGGATTAAAGTTCTATGTCATGTAAGTGTTGCTTTTTATAGAGGCCCGAGTCCCTGTCTCCCCCTGAGGGCTGTAATCCCTCCCCTTCTCACAGAGAAGGGCTGCACTAATCCCTGACTCTATGCAGGCTATGTGTTCTCCACTCTTTCCTGCCACAGGCCTGGCTAGACAATGGCCGCCACTCATACTGCTTTTTGCTTGCAGCTGCCATCCACAGACAAAGGGCATCTTGGGGTTGGGAGGTGAGGGTAGGTGAGGTTGAGGAGAGTACTGCCCCTCCTCACAGGGTTAGGAATGCCAGGAGACTAGCCTCTGGTTTAGATCAAGCATTTGCAAAATTCACTTTTTCTTAAGCCTCTGGTTGTATTGATCTGTGTATTTATTGTATGTTGCTGGTGCAAGTTCCAGTTGTGCACTTGGAAGAACCAGGGACTCTGTTACCATTGTCCACCTCCACCGTCTCTCTAATCACTCCAGTAATATCAGGAGTTTTGTCAAATTCACGGAGTGTTAAATAGTATTTTCCCAGTTATTGTTTGTTTGGTGAAGTTTCGTTTACATGGGCTAAACTGGTTTATTTTTGTAGTGTAAGAGTTGAAGGTCTTTTCCGCTCTGTCTGAAATATTAGTTTACCTTGAACTCCACATCAACCTAACTTATCAACCCCCAGCTTTGGCCTGGTACTTATGTAATGTTTACATAAGAGCCAAGTGCATGTTCCTGCTTTCTCTCCCAGAAGACTATTCGAATCGCTTTTGGGGGAACATGTGAAAGGCTTAATACACCCGATGCATTGGAAGAATGGTCCTGTAAGGTTAAGATGCAAGATTGTTTTTGCTAACAATTAAAGCTCTGTATTTTATATATGAGGATATGCATGTATTGTTTATTTTAAAACAATGAATGCGTTAGAGCTGGAGATGCAAAACTAGAACTCATGTTAAGGAATGTTTGGCAGATAGGGCGGCCCCTTGATTACGATCTCAACCAAACAAATGACAACAGGCCTCAACTAAGACACTTCTGCAACTATAGAGTAATGTTGGTACAACACATACAAATGGATGCCTGTTGTACATGTATACATAGAAGTCTTGCAATGCACATTTTGTCCCAAATTATACTAATATGTAAAAAGACAAAAACAAAACATGACGCAGATGGTTGAGGGGGATGAGACGTTTGATAAAGTACAGACCCAATTGTGCATGGAGTCGCCACCCCTGCTGGCTTCAGGATGTATTCCTGCGCACCGGACACTATATTTCCTGTTTTCCTCTTCCTTTCTGCAGGGTGCCTCGGAGACACGCAGTTCTGTTTCCGTTTCCGCCAGGCGACGGGCAGGAGGATGTCCTTGCGCTGCTTCCTGGACCAGTTCGACAGAGATGCACCTGTCTACCTGAAGGTTAGAGCATGATGGCCTGAAGTAGACTTGTGGGGCCTCACTTTAAAGCAAGCCTGGTTCCCTTTTTGTCTCAAGCTTGGTCCTGGGGCCCCAAGGTGCTGCTGGTTTTTGTTCCAACTGAGCTCTCCATTACTTAGGTTCAATTTTACTTGAACTGATAACTTGCTTAATGTTTTTTTTTTTTTTTTATTGCTTTGCTTTCAAAACATTGTAGAACTCAAGTGCCTCCCAACTGTTTAAAATCTCCTAACTGTTTAAAATAATGAAAAAGCTCCCCTTAGGCATATAAGCAGTAAATTATGAGTGCAATTAACGGTTAATTGAAGTAATTGAGAGCATGCTTTTAACGGAAAGCAGCAGGACTGTCTGCCCCCGAGGACCAGGGATGAGAACCACAGACTTGCAGCATCAGAGAGTCAGACTGGCACTGTCCCTCACTGGCTCAACATGGCTAGCGTGATCAGCCTTTATAGTGTGGTTTTCCCCTCCATTACATATAACCCTCTCCTGCCCTTGTTTTTCCACATAGAGGAGAGTCCCAGAAGTGGCTATGTGTAGTTGTGTGGGATATACATCAGGAAGTCAAAATACAGAGCCATTCAGATCTATGTGACACAAGAATTCAGCGCAGACACTTTCCCTGGATCTAAAAAGGTCACTATATGCTAATTTCCTTTATCAAACAGATGTCTATGACTCATCATACTGGCAAGGTGTATAATTCCTGGGGTTCTTTGAAACAAAAGTTGAAAAGCAACAAATGCTTGTTTTTTGTCCTGTATATAAATACCAAGATAACTTGTGAAACGAAATCCAGGGATAGAAATTAGACTCCAATTTGCAAATCAGGTTGAGCAATTTCATATTACTGGCTGATGAAACGTGACTTTGCACACACGGAGCTGGCACGCTTTGAAATCAATCAAACAGCTGAGTTAGTCTAATTTTATTTTGCTCATCGCAGCCTAGGTCTCGGTTCAAAGCAACATATGATCAGTCGGCTGAGCTCAGGGAGTGTACACCCAGGGCCAAAGAAGGAGGTAAAAGAGTGACTTGAGGGCACTGCACCTCCTCAGCCTGGAATATGGTTTTGGTGAGGGGCGGGGTGGGAGGGGGAACAGATCAAAGTCATGAAAATATTAGAAGTGATGAAGACTGATTTTCTGTTTGAAGATGAGCTGTGGTGAGGTGGGATAGGAGGCCACAGCTTCTGAGTGAATCACTGTTCGAGTGTGTGTCTGAAGTGTCTAAAGATGGGAAGCTTCAGAGCGGTGGGGGATACATTTCAGTTTTTTCTTCACAGATCTGAAGTCGAGCTTCAGGCTTTTTTGACAGCTGCTGGTTTGTGTTATTGTAATAGATGCCACTCTAATGCTTACTCGGCCAGGATAACGGTTGCTTTTAATCTGCTGCCGGTTTGTTTTTGACTCTTAAGGTTGGTCAGGAGCTTAAAGATGAAAGGATTGGAAGATTTTTCCTACGATTGTTTTTCCCCGTCAAGTTTTTCCTTTTTCTAACAGTAACAACCTTTAAAGCTTTCTGAAGAAAATTTTTGATAATATAAGTATGTGATGACTATTTATATTATATTATTTATACGTTTGTGTTAACCTTATTAACCACATTTTTGTCCAGCCTGCTAAATGTAGTCATCACACTGGGTTTTTAAGGGTTAATGAAAAAAAAAAAAACATTTATTAAACTATAGAATGAAAGTAATCTGTAAATGCACTGTGACCTCTCTGAGAGCTTTAGTAATGGCATCTGCTCTCCTAGCCTTCCTGAGCATGATGTCATGGTTTACTTTTTTTTTTTTTAAGCAGACAAGATGCTTGTTTGCCTTCTGTTTGAACTAATTTGGTTTATATTTTGAGGGATTCCTGTAGGTTTGTATGGTCTCTAAACATGCGGTTAATGAAATTGCCCAGATTAATGTAATTTTCAAAATCTCAAAGTCAGTCACCGATTAACAGTTTGCCAGCGGAATATTTTGTCCCTTTAAAGTGTACAATTGCATCCAGTCGCTGAATGTGTAATTTAGATCATTCATCACAGCTGCGAGGCTCAATTTGGGGGTTGCATTATTTTGTGCATCAGTATGAATGCATCTCCACACACACACACAACTTTTCAGACACCGCTCATGGAAATGGATTTCCTGGTCTGGGATCATTATATTCTGGCAGTAGCACAAATGCCTTGCTTCATAAAACATATAGATATAAACAGAGGAAACAATAGGTATTATGGTTTGTTTATTGTGCAGGTGGCGTGTGAGTGATGCACAGGGTGGGATGTATATGTATAGTGGAGGAGTGACAGCCTCAAGCACACAGCACTGTACTATACGTGTGATGACCGAATGCATGTTTCCCTTCCTTTCCAGAGAGATCCAGGCCATTACTACGGCTATGTGTACTTCAGGCAGGTTCGGGATAAATCGCTCAAGAGGGGTTACTTTCAGAAGGTGAGTCATTAACTCCAGCCTCTCACTTATATACTGCTACAGAAACCATGTGGCTAAGACCCACCTTGAACTACACAGCCTGTAAGTGCCTTTCCCAGTGCCCGGTACAGTAGGGGTGGGAGTCAAGGTCTTTTCCTGTTGGCCTCCTCTAAAACAGCCATATTGTGTAATGGAAAGAGACGTTCAGAGTTAGTGGAATGATGCCATTTGATTGTGGGTCCTGTCTAAATCATTGACCCACTTTACACTTTTGGCATGGTACATTATGTAGTCCTTCCCCCCCTTTCTTTCACTGACCAATTCCTATGGTGGTACATTTTGAATGCACTTTAGTAAACAAGCCTATGATGTAATTTACCCAAGTTAATGCTCAGTGTGTCAGTGTTTATAAACATACTGTGGCAATTACGTGTCATTGTAATTTATCTTAGTTAAATAGTGCACACATGCTTAAAACTGAAGGCATTTCTAATTGGTGTAGACTTTAGCGGTAAACCATGGGAAAAGTCAAGCATATTGTTCATGGCAAATTTAATAAGTGACCTTGTATGTAATCTCTGAAGTCATTAGGCCCTGAACTCTCGCAGGACTATTGGAAACTTTCTCTCACCACAGAAATGCAGGAATCTGGGGTTGTTGATTGAGTGTCACAGCTCACCCGTAAGAGTTTAGGGATTGAGTCAATGCGAAAATTTGAAAACCACAGGGTGAGTTTACACAAGCCGTTCTGAGCTCGTCAAAGGAAAGCTGCTTAACCGTTTAAAGTGTGTGCAACCAGGACTTATCTAGAGTTACTTGTGCATTTCAAACTCCATGCAGTACTCCGTGGGTGCGTTTACAAAGTAGTGGTTTTGGAACCGCAGTGGAGGAAGAAGTGGGAGTGCTTGCATGACAAGGGCAGGGAGCAGAGACAACAGGAGGGGTCTGAAAAGCTGAGTGCTTCACATACAGTCCTGCCCACTCTTCTTCTGAATCAGCTGTATGTCAGTGTCAGGTGGCCTTTCAACTCCGAACTTCCCACCTGCTCTGTTGTATTTTTATATAGCAATTGGAGACTGGGAACTTGAAAGGTCGAGGTGTCTTATGGTGTGAATCCGCGCGGGTGGTAGGGGAAGAGCTATGGTGGGGTTTTATGCATAATGTTTCTTGATCTTGCTATGTATCTTTTTCCCTACATGTCCTGGAAGCTGAACTCCTTCCCATTTTCTGCAGTTGGAGTGCTGTTGATTGTGATCAAGTATCGATAATAGACTCTTTGTTTTTGTTTTTTTTGAAAATACTAAAATGAAATGTCTATCCTGAAACACTGTCAATCTTGAAACAGACATGCTTCTTTTAGGTCCAAAACAAGAGATGATAATTACATCTGAACCTAGCCTTTTCTGAATTGATTTAATTTGTCTTAAGCCATTGTTGTGGTGAGGTTGGCTTTCAGCAGATATAAAACAAACTGTCGATTGTTTAGTGCTCAGGCATGTTGGAGAGAGAGAGCAACAGGTTAAAATGCATAACTTAACTGAATGCCTTTTTTAAAAGCCTGATGTTTTATCATAGTAATTTCTGTGCATGTAAAATAATAAACAATGCAAAGTAGGAAACCGCATTCTAATTTGAATTAATACTTAATGTATTTGCAGTCTGATTACAGTGAGGGGCACCACAAATTTACACATTTTAAATGCATCTTCAGATTAATTGCTTTTTTTTTTTTTTTTTCCTTCTCCATGTTGTGAAATAAGGGTCCTTATCTTGTACATTTCCTGTGTTGCAATATTCTTCATTTGAAAAATATGATGAAAATATTACAATGAAAATATGGTTTATATAGCTAGTTATATCCATTGTCAGACTTCATTTGGACAAAATACTGCGTGTGGAGTCCTGCCTGGATTCACAGCACACAAACCAAACCTCCTATCTTAAGCACTCTCTTTGGAACAATTTAGAGATGTATCCCATTCAGCTTGGAAATGCAGAGACGCACTTCAGCTGATTACGATGTGTACCGCACAAGTGTGGAGTGTTTATTTGCACATTGTAGCTTGGCACTTAAATCAGTGGTTACCAGCCACTAGTGGACATCACAGGCTCTCTGCAGGAAAACCAATATGATAAAAGCACTAAGCTCACAAAATTCGCATTTTACAAAACAAATAAATCAATACAAAGAATAAATAAATGGACAGACAGACAGGTTCTGTATCACAGAAAGGGTACATTTCAGCCTCCATATCACATTCAGTTCAGAAACGGGGAGCGTTTTTGGCACCATTGCAAGGCGACATTTGAGCCCTTGCCTGTTGTCTTTTCTCCCGTAGTCCCTGGTGCTGATCAGTAAGCTTCCCTACGTGACTTTCTTCCACTCTCTGCTCCAGCTGATGGCTCCAGAATACTTTGAGAAACAGGAGCCCTGTCTGGAGGCTGGTGAGTTCCTCAAGACTACTAGGCAATCAACTGTTCTGTGGTATATTTACCAATTACCCATTTCACACATTTCTTTCTCTGAGATTAATCATTTTAATGTTTTTTTTATTTTCCTACTACAGCTTGCAATGACATAGACCGCTGGCCCGCCCCATTTCCTGGGAGAACCTTAATCCTACCAATAATGGGAGTCGTTATGAAGGTAATTTCCTGCACTGTGGACTGTATGAGGAGATGTGGGGGGGTTTAACAGTAAGTATAAAAAAAACTCCCATGTTTCTGCCTGTGTTGAGTGAGTGGGGAAACACATGTTTAAATGACCTTCTTGATGAGTCCACATGACCCTTGGAGCTGCGTTTGTGTGACATTCCCAATGTTCCCTCTCTGAACAGGTTCGGATTCCTGCCTGCTATGACAAGCCTGGCACCACGCAGCTCGTACAGGCCACACAGGTGCGCAAGTGAAGGAGCCCGTGTCACCGCTGCCCATGTGCCTGCCTGGGGCTCACACTGGCATTCACATTTTCTCAGGCCATATTTTTTGCATACCTAATATCTATTTGGATACAAAAGGCAGATGAAGTTGAGTTAGTGTCTGAGGAGCAGGAGTGGGCAAACCTTGGTACTGTGGTTCCCTTCCATTGCAGGGCTTTGATTCCAGTCCAGCCAGCAGTTGATTTTGACTGCATTAGCCCAGGTGAAAAGTTTCCAGTAATTTAGGATGAGTTCGAATGGTGACTTGCAATGAAATGGAAGAGCCAAGGTTGCCTATCCTGGATGTAAAGGAATGAAAAAGGAAAGAAAAACCCTGAAATTTAAGTCAAACCTGATGTCTATTTCTGTGTCTAAGGACTAGTGTGTAAGAGGCTCTCTGGTGAGATTTATGGTATTTTTATTTAAAATATAAAGGTCCTGCCAGGAATTAAGTTATCCATTGAGTTTTGGGTATTTGTTCTTCTTTGCTCATATTAGCTTCCTTTGTACTTTCAGAGTGACACCCAGGTCTCCGTTGTCCTTCCATCCGTCTATGAAGTGGAGGTCTTCAGGTAGTATAGATGCTTTATCCTGCCTACTGACCTCTCTATCCTCACCAGGCAAAACATTGCAGAATCTGCTGCTGCATTGTCATGAACTAGACCCCTGTTCAGATGGTGCTCCCTGCCACTAGGAGGGGGGGGTGTTTGGAATTGTGGGGGCATTGCTTTGCTCTGGACTGGACATGACAATGTGGTGCCCCAGAATGGTGGGAGGTGGCGCTCTCGACACACGGGCCTACATCAAATCAAAACTTTTAACTTGCCTGTGACTCATAAACGGAAAACTGCTCTATTTACAGGCAGTAGAAAGTGGCTTTTGACAGTTAATTAAGCCGCCACTGGGTACAGGGTTTCAATGTATGATTCGCCGGTAGGCTGAAGTTTTCATTGGGTCAAGGCCTCAGTTAATTGTGTGGCAGAACTACCAGGAATTTGGAATGCTGCAGGAATCAGTGCAGGAAGGTCCAGATGTACAAACCGAAAGGCAAGATCTTCTTTGGGTGGTGGAGGTGCTATGACAAACGGAGCAGTCTGAGCAATTCCGCTTGAATTCTGACACGTTTTAGTCTGCTTTGTTCGTTTACTATTGTCCGTTCACAGCAGTTTTACAACTTGAATACACATAGCAGATGGTCCATTGGTGGAGAGATGGAGCATTGGTTCTGCGTTTGAAAGTCTGGGCAGAGAAATGGAAGGAGAAGGGCTCGTTATCTGGATTTTTCTAGTTTAAAGCCCAGTCCCACCACTGAATCTGTGTGTGTTACCTTAGCGTGAGACTTAGCCTCCTGTGCTGTGTGCTGTGTCCTGTGGATGAGATGCAAAACCAAGGCACATGTTATATTCAGTTCCCAGTCAGACTGAAATGGAAACACAGTAGGACCACATTTTGCTCTTTTTCTATAGTGCTTTTGCATGCTGTACTTCATCCAATTCATCCAGAGGCTTGTGCTGCCCACCTGTGGCAGCTTGAGGATATGCACACAAATTGTTGCATGTCGTGCCCGCCGCCACCCACATTGCTGTTTACAGACCACTCGCATTCCTGGTTGCCTAGGCGACGTGGTTCTTAAAGAAAACAACCGTTCACAGAAAGCCTTGAATGCCAGCCGTTCCCTGTGCAAAGATGCATGTTTGCAATCTATTTGGTGAGCAACAAAAAAATAGCATAACATGCTTCCTTTGAGCTTGAATTATTCAAGAGAAACACTTGAGCTTTGTTCCTCTTGTGGGGCATCAGTTAGATTGATCCTGGAGGAAATGTGAATTCCTTTACTGAACTGCCTCTCTTACCTTTTACAGAGTCTGAAGTGATGTAGTGAGCTACAAAAGCTGGTCTCTATTAGCATATTAATGCACAATTGAGAAAGCTGAAGCAACGGGTCTGGCCCTTGGGCTGTCGGAGATGTTTATAACTGTTCACGCCGCATGGCCCTATCTGCCTTCCGCACTGGTCTTGGGTTTGGCTGACATTTTAAGCAGCTGGTTTGCAGTCTAAATCATATATTTGCATTCTGCTTGCAAGACTGGTGATGACTTAAAGTGTTTTGTTGGATAAAGAGAACGATCACACAGTGTCCTGTTCAACTGTATGCTCAGGTCCCAGGCAAACTGAAATGAAAACGCAGTAGTAAAACAGTTTGCTCTTGGCTCTCTCTCGTTCTCATTTTTATTCCTCTTTCCCTCCTCAGGTGTTTCTGCCCTGTGTACTTTCACATTCAGATGCTATGGGAGCTGGTGTTGCTAGGGGAGGCCCTGGTCGTTATGGCACCCTCACCTGCAGAATCCTCAGAGACTGTGCTGGCCTTGGTCAGGTGAGGGTTGGGATAGAGAGTGGGGTGGGTTTGCAGGACTCATTTGTTTATTCATAAAATAGACAGTGCTGTTAATTGTTGGCACGGTTACATTTGTTAACTGTTATTGTACAGCTCTGAAAAAAATTAAGAGACCACTGCAAATGATTCTTAAATCAGCATCTCTACATGTATGGCAGCCATTCCATTCCAGTATCTGTTGAATTCCAACACAGGCACATTCTACTAAAATGAGGTACTGATTAGGTGACCACCTGAACCAAGTATAAAACCCTCTGCTGTGGTCATCACTATCCTCTTGCAATAGGACCACCTGGATGGCAAAAACAGTGCTAGTAGTACCTCAAATGTAATTGGAATCAAACAATAACTATTGACCATGCCAAAAGAGTTGAAAAGGAAAGTGAGGAAATGAAGGATTCAATTCCAGCTTTACTGGCAGAGGGATACATTGTGCGTTGGGTTGCTTCCATCCTTAAAATGTCAAAGATGGTGGTTCATAAGAACAAGGTCAAGCAGCAGACATTGGGAACAACAAAGCTACAGACTGGCAGAGGGCGAAAATGACGACTCTCCACTGATCAGGATGACCGCCAACTCATTTGAATGTCACTCAACAACCGTAGGATGACATCAAGTGACCTACAAAAAGAATGGCAAATGGCAGCTGGGGTGAAGTGCACGACGAGGAAGGTTCAAAACGGGCTCCTAGGGGCAGGACTGAAGTCATGCAAAGCTAGAAAAAAGCCCTTCATCAATGAGACGCAAAGAAGAGACAGGCTGAGGTTTGCAAAAGATCATAAGGATTGGACTGTAGAGGACTGGAGTAAGGTCATCTTCTCTGATCAGTCAAATTTTCAGCTTTGCTCAATACCTGGTCGTCTAATGGTTACAAGCCACAGTGTCTCGCACCCACTGTGAAATTTGGTGGAGGACAAGGTTGTCCTGGAAGACAACTTGCTTCCTTCTGCTCTGACAATGTTCCCCAACTCTGAGGATTGTTTTTTCCAGCAGGACAATGCCCCATGCCACACAGTCAGGTCAATCAAGGTGTGGTGGGGAGGACCACCAGATCAAGACCCTGTCATGGCCAGCCCAATCTCCAAACCTGAACCCCATTGAAAACCTCTGGAATGTGATCAAGAGGAAGATGGATGGTCACAAGCCATCAAACATAGCTGAGCTGCTTGAATTTTTGCTCCAGGAGTGGCATAAAGTCACCCAACATCAGTGTGAAAGACTGGTGGAGAGCATGCCAAGATGCATGAAAGCTGTGATTGAAAATCAGGGTTATTCCACAAAATATTGATTTCTGAACTCTTCCTAAGTTAAAACATTAGTATTGTGTTGTTTAACAATGAATATGACCTTATTTTCTTAGCTTTATTAGTGTCTGACAACACTATCTTTTTTGTTATTTTGACCAGTTGTCATTTTCTGCAAATAAATGCTCTAAATGACTTTTTTATTTGGAATTTGGGAGAAATGTTTGTCAATAGTTTATAGAATATAACAAAATGTTAATTTTACCCAAACACATACCTATAAATAGTAAAACCATAGAAACTGATCATTTCACTGTGTTCTCTTAATTTTTTCCAGAGCTGTATATGATGCATTTAAAATGATTAATTAATGTACAAATTGTGTGTATGTGCACATATGTTCGTTGTGTGTGTATTTATTTATTTATTTATTTCCCTTTTGGTAAATACTGTCAGGTTTTGTGTTTTTGAGCTACTACCAACTATCAAAGGCTATGAAATGGGAGTCTCCCAGTGTTGCTTCCAAAACATTCCATTCATCTAACCTTGCCTTTTAGTGTGGCAAAGATCTTAAGTATAGTCCGCTGGTTTGTTTAATGTTTAACAGTGCAACACGAAGGACAACTGCATCAAAATAGTCTGGCATGCTCTCCTGTAGTCACTATGCACTGGCAGGGATCCAGGGGAGAGGCGGGGTATCCCAGGCTGGGACAGCACATGGACAATTCTGAGGCACAGCTTGTCACCAGGCTCCACTGCCACTCGGTTTCTATGGCCTGTGAATTCACAAGCATTAACACTCAGATGCAGGGACACGCACTAGCAGGCTGGTGCAAGAATATGACTCTGGGTGACAAACCTATCGCTCGTTAGATTTATGTGGCCCATGGGTGTGCAGTAATATTGGAGAGCTTGCAACGGAATGAAAACCGAAGATCGGAGCAGTGGGGCATGGTGACCTGGTACTGCAGGAATAAGGAAATGCAGTCTGAGATTTCTGTGTTCCTCACACACCGGTGTTGTGGTGTTTTTCCCCCCTGCTGTGCCAACTGGCTGGAGCTGGTATCTAGTATGGTTCTGCGCCAGCCTGTGCCATCATACCCACACTTTTTTTGTGTCTTTCTGAACAGTGCGCTCTAGAATACAGAGTTGGTGTTTAAAAGTTAGAAACTGTTTCCCACAGGGCTCCCTTCGGTGCCTGCTCTGTCGTCAATTTTAGAAATTGTGTAGGAGTTACTAATGAGCTGCTGCCCAGCAGACGAAAGATGGGCACAGCGATTCACTTCTTAATTACCTCTCTAGAACACGCATGAGTGCAGTCGGGGCTGTGATATCAGCTCTGTGGATTTAAATAGCCTGGGCTTTCTTTTAGATGACGATGTGACACCAAACTGTTTTGTTTTTGTTTTTCCCCACCTCCTTTTACAATTTCTTTATGCTTTTTCCACAACACACTCGTCCAAAGTTTGGAGGGTCACGTGTTTGTGTTAAAAGAGGCAGTTAGAGCTCAAGGAGTGTCTGGGCTTGCTGTGCTCTGAATGCTCCTCTGCTGTTTTGTTGTTCACAGCTGCATCTCCCCCCTACGGTACTGCAGTGATTTCAGGCCCTACTTCACTATCCACGACAGTGAGTTCAAGGAGTACACCACTCGTACCCAGGCCCCGTGAGTATCTAGGAACACCAGGGTGCTGCTTTCTGGCCCGTCTGAATCTGCTTCCTCTTTGGCTGCAACAGTCTTTTTAGGGGTGCCTCTCTTAGCACCATTCTAACTGAGGTGCGGTCTCTGAAGGATATGTAGCCTGCTAGGGGGCACTCACAGGATCAGGCTGACACTGCAGTGAAAAAGTGAAAAGGTCTACAGAACACTGGGCGGGCTGTGCTGTGCAGAGTGGGCTTTTAAAAGGGAGCAGAAGGACATAGTCGTGTGAAAATGGAGGGCTTTTTTATTTTATTTTGTTTATTTCACTATGAATAGCCTTATTAAGCACACTGTGGTTTACCAATGTTATAGTCTGGTTCTCACGTAGCCAGCCTAGTGGAAGGGTTTTTATGCACTAATTTGTGCTGGATTAGCTTGTCTGCTGGTATCTTAACGAGCACGCTTTTTGATGCACCGGAAATATTTACTACAATGTTGTCAAATTGCTTACCAAGATAATATTCCACCTTTTTCAGTCCAAACACACACACATGAACGGAGTGCTGACACAGAGGAACACACATCACACACATTCAGGGTATAAACCTTCTGAATCAGTCACTGTAGCTAGCTAGTTCCTCTGGATGGATAATGGTCAGAATTTACTGTATTCTTCCTTGACCTATGCTACACCCCTCCACTGAGTTTTGTGAAAATCAGTCTTGTAGTTATTGCGTAATCCTGACAGACACAGACACACACGACTGAAAACATTAGCTACCTTCTGCTCCTGTGGGGTTGACGACTGTTAGCTAGCACGTAGCTAGCGTTAGCTATCTCAACTGTTAGGTTAGGTAGTAAATATAACAACCTTACCCTGTTTGGCAGTCTTTTTGAACATATGTTCAATATTCTGCGACAATGACGCTGCTGCCTGCTTTCTCTTCCGTCTCTCCTGCTCTTGTCGCCATACTCACTATCTAGCTGGATGTCATTGGCCTCACAGATTTTGCTATGAGTGCATAACGTCCGTTGCTGTGCACAGGGCCGGCCCTGACCAATTTGGTGCCCTAGGCAAGATTTCAACTGGTGCCCCTTGCATCATAGCCAGTTCCACCACAGATTCATACACTCACACAGAGACTGCACAGCTTTATGTCTTTGAGATTTTCTTTATTTTAGAAACAAAAACCCCACACACAGTATAAAAACAGTATTAAAGAAACAAGTGACCTAAAACTAATTATGAATACAATTTCTTGGTCAAGGTATAGTCAAGGTCCAGACATGGACTAATTCTGTTAATTAGTAATATACCCCGTTGCTTATATTTAGTACATTTATTTCACAAAGTACAAAAATAAAATGTTTCAGAACACTTACATTTTAATTTGTTAAAGATTGTTGTAGTCATATATGTAAACATAATAGAAACTTAGATTAGATTAAAGTCTGTACCATTTCCCTTTGCCCCAATGTGCACTGCACAAAATTAGTGTTGAAAAATGAGGGCGATTGAGTAATTGAGGGCGGGGGGTCTGGGGTTCCCCCAGACGATTTTGACAACTGGAGACCTGAAATGTGCGATTCAGAGTAATTTCGAAGTCAAAAAACATCTCAAAATCTCCATGAAATCAGGCAGATTTGAACTCAAAAATATCTTTACTTCACAACCACATATCACCAGTGAAAAATCACACATCAACCAACATTATATATGCAAACTAGACGCGGTTTCTGGTGCTGGTCAATCACAGATCTGTGTCGGTGGGTCTCTGTGATTGAAACGGGTGAGGAGCACAACTCTCTGTGTGCGCTGCTAGAAATATGCGTCTTCATTGGAAATCATTTGTTTCTACCGCTGACGTAGGAGTTTCTAGGTGAACACAAGCTATGGCACCGTGACCCCCCAGTCGTGTGTATGCACTTTTATATTTTAGAGGCATGGTTGACATCTGTCCACACGACAAACGATGCACATTTTAGCTGCTTATTTATAGAAATCAGGAAAACTGAATACCTAACACATAATACATAACATCCTATTGGCTAATAACCAGGAATTGCTGCGACTAGGTTCCACACAATAACAAGCACTGAGTGCAACAAACCTCCGTAACATTACATTTAAAAAAAACAAATCTTCTCATTTGGGCGCCCCTATGGATGGACGGCACCCCTAGCATTTGCCTATTCCGCCTATGCCCAGGGCTGGCCCTGGCTGCGCATGTAGTACTCCTGTAAAGGATGATATTAATGAATACAAGAAAACAGACTTAAATTCTGGACCTTTGGCAGTGAGGGGGGTTGTCATTCAAACTACCCGAACCCCCTGTCTATGGGCATGCAGCTCTGATCTGCTTTTGAAGAAGCGCTTAACTCCAGTGGCCAGTGATTATGGTTGAAGTATTTCTCCTTTGCATTGCAAAACCGTGCTGCCTTGCTCTGATTTAGATCGTTAAATGGTACAATGAAACCCTTGTGATCATGAAGGAAGCTCATGCGGGGCAGGATTGATTTTCTGCTGCTGATTTCCTAACAAGGTTTACTAGCCTGAGATCGTGTTACCCAGGTCAGTCTGAGGTCACATTGTTATTGAGCTGTTCTGTGACTAACATCTGTCTCCCACACAGGCCCTCTGTCATCCTGGGAGTGACTAATCCGTTCTTCGCAAAAACACTCCAGCACTGGCCGCACATCATCCGCATTGGGGACATGAAGCAATCAGGTAATTTGAAGAAAGGGTGGGAATCTTACACCAGATGACATCTAGCTACCCTGCAGTCCAACTGCCTACCTACCTCTGGGGATAAACTGCTCCCTTGTCTGTGCTGTCCCAGAAACAGCAGTGGGATGTCCAATCTCTCAGTATCAGTGCTGCTGTCTGCTCTGCAAGAACCTTGGAGCACCGCTGGTTTTATACCCTTACACTGAAACCTTTATGCCTTCACTGCATCCAGTGTGCTATGCACCAATTACTACCTTTCTTCACACTATTAGGTTTTCAGTACAATATGATGCTCTCTATAGAATCACTGACAGGTTGTGAGGAGGATTAATCTGTGGCTGTTGAAATCACACTTCAGAGCCCGGATAGATGTGAACATTTCTTCCAATGGGAGACTCATCAAGGTTCAAGTCAGTCTTGCTTACAGCCAGTGACAGTCATTTGCAATTATCAGTTTAGAGTAGCAAGGATGGAGGGATGTGAAAAAGAACCTGATTCTGTTGGTGGTGTTTATGGTAAGTGGAAGTCCTCACACTGGCTGTGTGCTCTCTGCAGGAGACATCACTAAACAAGTGAAGGTGAAGAAACTGAAGAACCTCAAGACCCTGGATTCTAAGCCAGGTCAGTTGAGCACATGATTCATTGCGTGGACTTAGATCAGAGTTTCTGAGCAGACTTGATCTCAGACTGGTGTGGAAGGGTAGAAGCAAAGCAATATTTCTCTGGTGGCAGACTTGAAGAATGCTGAGAACATTTCATGGGAAACCTATCCATAGCTTTTTCTTAGGAAGATGTTTTTGTAATTATTTATTGTGTTTTATAGGTGTGTATAGTGCTTACAAGCCATTCCTTAACCGAGATGAGGAGATAATCCGTCAGCTACAGAAGGTACGCACAGAAGAGCACGGTTTACTGTACAGTATCCTCCTTGGTGCCCATTGCTGGATGCAGTGTGTTATATCGGCTTCTTTCTGTTTAAAGGGGATCCAGCAGAAACGCCCACCAGCTGCCCAAAATGCGATTCTGAGGCGGTACTTCTTAGAGCTGACCCAGAGTTTCATCATTCCCCTTGTAAGTACCTGAATCTCCTAACAAGGGTCTCAGCCTTAATGATTGCAATGCCTCTACATAACTATTAATGTATTTAACTGATCAGTATGAAATTATTTTCCAGGCCTTTAATAGGATTTATACGGGACCAACTGTATGAAACTTGAAGGTATCCACCATCGGGTCCAGATTAGTGGCATAAAAAAACAGTAGACATTCCCCTTTTGTTCTGTGGCCTGGCTCAATCTCATTATTTATATTTATATATATATATATATATATATATATATATATATATGACATGAGCAGTGACCCCCCCCCTTCTGTCAAAACTGTATTGAGGGGAAGTGTTATCAGTACACCAAGGGGGGAAACCTTTTATGACATAACCATGTATCCTTTGTAATTAAGCTTGATCTGCATATCATTACACGTAAGGCACACAAGTTACCTTTTTTTTTTTTTCCTTATTCCCCATGTTTCTCAAAGTGATTAGTTCAGTCTAAGTAACCAGTAGATCTTCTAAATTGTGAATTATTATTTTTGATGCTAAACAAGCAAAATCTACTGCCCTTTTCCCTTTACTAATGAACAAAAAAACAATGCAAAGGTAGGGACATTTTCTAAATCTGATTGCCACATTCGATCATTATAACACTGTATTATGACTTGCCATTTTGGACTGCGCAAGGGCATTTAAACTCTGAACTTGGTGGATGATTCTCTTTCAGGAACGGTATGTGGCCAGTTTAATGCCACTTCAGAAAAGCATTTCACCGTGGAAAGTAAGTACAAATTGCCTAATGTATGTTTCTATTCCCAACATTTTGAGCTCCAAATGAATATGCACGCGCACCTTTGAAAAGAAGAACCTTGATGCATGGCAGATGAGTCTATATCTGATTTAACATGTATGTATTAGCTAGAGGATCACAGTCAGGATGAATAGTGCCACTGTGCTGTCCTGTCAAGGTGATTCATAATATATTTTTTGAACTTCTGAAATGTCCTCTGGCAATCACAAACCCAGATGTATTCAAAACGGCCCTGAGGTCACAGTCTGAAAGCCAGAGGGAAGAGTTTTAAACGGAGGTTGCCACATTCATACTGGAAGATCAGTTGTAAGCGATTGAAGCTTCACTATATTCATATGTCTGCACCAGGCCAGAGGAAAATGACAGAGTATATTAGCTGAGCATCAGTAGCATGTGTGCCCTTTTTGGGTTCATGGTGAATTAGGTTAGTTTACATACTACCCCTCTGTACATACATGGTGACTATCTACTGCTCTTACAATGAGAGAGCTGTTTGCTAGTGTATTTTACTCTTCTCTACTCTATTATACAACTAACTGTCCAGCTGTCTTATTAAAGCGATTGTTCCCAGTGTGTTGAGTGTTTATCCTCTGTCATTTTCTCTCGCTCTCTCAGAGCCCTCCCCAGTTGCGTCCGTTCAGTCAGGAGGAGTTCATGAAGACTCTGGAGAAGGCTGGACCCCAGCTTACCTCACGCCTCAAGGGAGACTGGATCGGGCTGTACAGGTACCACAGGGGGCTAGTAAGAGGCAGAACAAATGTGTTCCCAACTCATTCTAGTAGTTTCCTTCCTGTTGTATTCAGTGCTGGGCTGTGCAGCCCTTCACAGAAACATTCCTGTGGCCTTCTTGGTGTCCTTGCCATCTTGATAATTTCTATAATTCATCTATGTTAATGAGTCGAAAGATCTGTGAGAAGTAGAATGAACGTAAACGTATACGCTGACGGTCAAAAGTTTTAGAACACCCCAATTTTTCCAGTTTTTATTGCAATGTATCAGTTCAAGTCCAGTGAATAACCTGAAATGATACAAAGATAAGCGGTAAACTGCCAGAAGGTAAAAAAAAAAAGTTTAGGTTACCAAAAACTGAACAATAATGTACATTTCAGAGTTATATGCTGTGTTACTACACCCTCTTAAGCATTATTTGGCAGTGTTACATGCAGCTCCTGTGCATAGAAGTTACACTGTATTCCTACAATGCGCACATCGTTTGAAAGCTTATTCTCTTGGCTACCAACGCACTTAATTCTCAAACACATCTGATTTACAGTTTCTGTGTCGCCCAGCATCATTCAGAGCCGGTGGGGGGGTAAACACGCGGTCTGGTCTGGGGTGGGGTCTCATTCAGGCGGTCACGGATCACTCAGTTTCGATCTGATTTCTTTGCAAATATGCTTGATTTGTTCAGAACAACCTAATCATTAATCCAGTTTATATTATTTGATGTTCTATCAAACGGAGAAGTTCAGATCCAATTATGTAAAATCGTTGTGTGTTAGTACACTGTAAACAGAGTTTTCCATCTTGACATTTTGAGCTCTCTACACGTGTGTGTTGCTTCCACCAAAACATGGATGGTGAGTCAGTGTTTTGATCAGTAGACTGTCTGGTTCCAGAATGTCATAATTTTCTGAGGTTATTCCTATTCAGACCAAGTATCCCCCCCACCCCACCATTTCCGTAAATGGGGGGGGTATAAAAACATTTTTTTCACATCAGAGAATGCTTCACATCGAGAGTCTCAGCTTTCATGGGATACCAAACACTTGACAAACAACACAACAGTGAAGAGTACACATGGGATTAAAGAGAAGCACACGGATTTGGGTATCAGAGGGGTTTGTCAGCTTAAGGGTTTACATTTTGTTAAAACAATTCCATGATTTATTTATCTCCAATTGTTTTTTTTTTTTTTTTTTTTTCTTTTCCCCTATCCTTTAATTTCAGAGTACATTGAGACATTAAACTGTGTACATTTCTATAAAAACTGGAAAAATGTAGGTGTTCTTTTGACAGGTAGTGTATATTAGTTGATGGTTTTGAATATTCCTCCTGTATGGATGGCCTAATTTAAGGTTCTTGAAGGGTGAAAGGGAGGGGCGGTTAAGAGCATAACCTGGCATCAGTCGAGCACTGACTGGGGCAGTGGCAGGGAAGCAGGCTGGGGTAACCGTGTGTAACCTCTGTGTAACAGGTTGGCTGTGGTGTCTTGTCCCCTTGTAGGCAGTTCCTGAAATCTTCTAACTTTGACGGCTGGTTTAGGACACGCAGGAAGGACATGACCCAGAAGCTGGAGGCTCTTCACCTGGAGGCCCTGTGTGATGAGGTGAGAAACCCTAACTAGACGTGCAGCAACAGCAGTTTACAATCCCACTGGCCTTTTCATCGGGGCTAGCTTCTTTCCAGCAGTGTCCAGAGCCACACAAGGGAAGCAGGCTTTGCTACTTTAGGAAAGGAACATGGCAGCATTTTGGCATCCTTCAAAACCATACATCTGCTAGGCCAGGGATAGGGGAATAGAACATATGCAACAGGTGTTCCAGTCTTCAGTGTAAATATGTAAAATAACAAAAAACAAAAAAAAAGCAAATTCTAAAGCCCAGAAATGGGAAGAGAAAGGTGCGATCTTATTCTGTTCAAAATTTGATTTTTTGTTTCATTCCTAATCTGAGACCAACACAACATGCTTTCCAATTCACTGCTCTTGGTGTAAGGGTTTCTCTTTCTTTTTTTTTTTCCTCAGGATTTGCAGATTCGAATTCAGAAGCACACCGAGGTGGAAACTGTGGACCTCGTGCTGAAGTTAAAAGACAAGCTGGTGAGAATGTTCTTCAGGAATTTGACATTCTTTGGCTCTTAAGTTCTTTCCTTTATGTACTCCCCAGCATTTTATGGATCTTAATTGATTTAAATTTCATTGCAGATGAAGTGATCTAGTCTACAGTCTGTTGGGATTTTAGCAATGTTGAGTTTGTGGATGCTAATATTTTATCCAATCTCGTCTGCAATTTTTGTGGTCATTGTGAGGGGACAGTTGGTCTCTCGCCAGTAGGAGTTTAGCTGCCCTCTGACCCTTGGAATTTTTAATTAATTTTGCAGACACAAGCAAAGCAGGATCAGCTACCAGTCAAGGCTGGGACGCTGACCAAACTGCAGGATCACATCGAGGCCGTGATCCTGACCCTGCCTGAGGACTTGCAGGGCATCCTGCAGAAGCCAGGAACCCCCTGACACCTGGCACCCACAGGGCAGGACAGATGTCACTGGCAGTGTGGCACAGATTCAGGGGCAAACAAGGAAGGGAGAGGGCAGCTGCATAAACTAAACTACTGGGACCTGGGCCTGGTAGAGGAGTGCTCCACACTGCCTGTGAACTGCAATTTTACATTAAGTGCACTTGTAACATGAACCGAAGAGCCATGTGCAGCAAATACAAGAGAAATTTGAAATGTGCAATGCTGGCATTGCAAAAAACAAACCGAAAGCCAGAAACTGTTTTATACTGCACTGCCTGCATTGGCTTGCAGTGAGGAACCTCTGTACTGCTGCACCACCTCACACCAGCCCACCCACCAGCCTGTCCATGCTGCCATCATTACCCTTCACCTCTCGACAGCCTTTCACCCATTTACAGATAAAGCACTTGTTCTTGCAGACTGCTTTCATATCAACGGGCCGTGGAAGTAGGTAGCTTAGGGGAGTCCTGTTCAGCATTAAGAAACTCTGTCCACACTACTGTCCCAGAGTTTCCTACAGGTGCTGGAGATCCTGGAAGATCCCACACTATCTTCCAGTCCTGGAAACCGTATGGAAGAATGCTAGCAGAAGTTGTTTGACAGATATACTTGGTGTAGACCAAAAGCAGGTACATGTTCATACTGTTGGTAATAGGTTACTAAATTCAAATGTGTGGCAAGTTAAACTGAAAGGGGTGTTGTGGATCAGTTGATCAATTAAAGCTGTTGGCAAGGTGACAATGTGCTATAGAACACCACTAAAATATCCAGGGATGGTGGGCAATCTGCATCCCTCAACTTCAGATGTTTAAGTATGTCTTATAAAGCCTTGGGATGTTTTTTGCACTGACATCTGAAAAATGCACTGTTACTTATCAGAAAAGAGATCTAAAAGAACACTAACCTAGAACAGTCTTTTGACTTCTCTCCTCACTCTAAGTAACCGATAAGCATCCCTGTCCAAAAGTAATAGGACAGACTAAATGCCTAAGGCCTTAGTTTCACAAATTGAATAGGATTTATCTCATATCCTGTTTTTTTTCTTTAAAGAAAGAAAAATAACTTGTATCTATGTATGAGTTCCTTTAATGCCAAATGTCCCAGAATCCTACACAGATTCTGTAGCAAGGTAAAAGAGGTGATTGAGGATGGGCCCATATAAATGATTTCTATACCAATACTAAATGGGTTCCTAGCTTTTTAAAGTAACAAGACTGAACTTGTAATACCACAGCACTACTACTACTTTTTCTCCCCTCCTCGCTGCACTAATTGACCCTAAAGCCATCTGCTAAACATATTTCACCTCAGACCTGGCCAGTCCAGTGTTTGAAGCCATTTAAAAGACTGGGTCTTCCTAATCTTTTCCATTTTAAATCTTTATGATGGGGGAAAGTAAAGGTATTTTAAGGTGTATGTTGGGAGGCCTGGTCTGTGAATGAACTGACCATGAATGTACCTCAGTGTCTTTTGATTTTACCTACATCCCTCACTCATTGTAAGGCATTGAGATTCACATGTAGATGAAGTACCCCTTTCAAAGCTTGGCTAGTTCAGTGGTTCAAGAAGACCTGAAAGATCCCTTCTTTACAATTATAATTTAATGCTGTGGTTAAAATCTTTGAGGACCAAAAGCATTAACCTTAGTACCAGAGGTGAAAAAACTCTTTGATTGCAATCATAAACATTTGGGGGGCACTGGGACCTGGGCTTTCCCCATAGAATCACAGTCCCACCAGTCTGTTTTTATTTGCACTGTAGGCCTCATTTGAAACCAGGCCAGTGGAAGTGAAAGGTTGTGGTACAGCTGCACTGTGCCTTCCAAACCCAAATCTGCAGGGGATTTCTATGTCAGTTACTGAAGGGATACGTTTGAAGCTTCTTGTGTTTCTGCAACTATTTTTCTAAGGCGGCTTCGTATAACTGGTCATACCACTTTGATTTCTAGCCGTTTTAACATATATTGTGCAGTAAAACTGCAGTTTACCTTTCGAGTGAGACGTACTCCAGTTGTCATAACTTTCTTGGTGCACTCTCCTGAGAAAGTGGAAGCAGCTGTGTATGTTGAAATTATTTATTTTTTTAAGACATCTTTCAGACCTGTCAGTCTCCTTATTACAGATGCAGCTTTCACCAAGCAAACCCCATCACAGAATCAGTGTTGACTCAGAGTGTTATTTGGTTGTTAATCAACCACTACTGCTTTAAAAAGAAAAAGAAAAAACTGAAAAGACTATAACCTATTTTAACATGCTTACATTTTATATAGAAATCTATTCTCCTACTACACTATTATATAACTGACTTACTGGTATACTACAGAAGTCAAAACATATATTTTACTATTTAAAAAACGGGGGAAAAAATGTATCGCACCAAAAAGGGCATTAACAGTCACCTATTTTAATAAACTAACATAATGTTTTTGGAAGCAGCCAGATATACAACACTGACTGAAGGCCTCTGTTTAATGGTGTCTGGATTCTCATCCTGTTTACCCTTTGAATTAAAGCCATAACCACTGACGCCCTTGGTACCTTGTTTTTAACACCCGTACAAATGGACAATTTCTTACTCACTGTATCTTTAAATTTCTGCTGTCAGAAAAACTTTTTTTTTTTTAACTGATAAATAAAGTGACATCAGTAACTTTGTTTTGACCTATTGTGTATTTTTAGTTTTAATGCTATTGTTTGGTTTTCATTTTTGTTTCATTTCATCTAGCAAGATTAATCTTTACCTCAGTGTCCCTGGAGATGATAATATGGAACCGGCTGAGACATTTAAATTGCCTATGAATGTTTTAAACAGTTCAGCTAGTTTGTACATGTACAACCCATCTTGTTATGAAGAAATTAGGTTCCCTTTCAGATAAGACTAATTCTTAAGACTAATCACATTTCTTATGAGAATCATTTGTCTATAGAAAGAAGCAAAAAGTTTGTCATCCATTAGGAATAAACCACATTAACACATGACAATGTTTCATATAAATGTAAGTACCAGTACTCCAAAAGCACTGAAACCACCAAACTTGACATGCAATTCTCCAGAAACACCACTAGGTGGCAGACATTGGGGAGATGGGAGTCACTCCACGAATTATTAAGAGTGAAGCATATTAGGAACAAATATGGGTTTTTATTATTTTGATTTAACATTAACACCAGTATTTCTTCCCATAGGACTTCTGACTGAAAGTAGATGCACTACTGAGTATATAGGTCTAGTTACAATATATGCTATACACTAGGAAAACAACCTGATTTGTAACTTCTCCATCACTTTCATATTAATATTAATAATGAGTTCCTGGTCTAAATTGCATCCCTGCCTGAGGTGATTCTTTCTGTAAAGTCTGGCTGCAGTCCCTGCTCTTCACTCCTAACATTGACTTGAGACTGCTTTTTAAAGTATTGTACAATATTCATCTAGACAGAAATAAGTTCAATTTCATACCTGCAGGATCACTCAACACGTAGTATAACTATATGCAAACTGATGTGAGGTTATGATTTAACTTTGGCAGTGATTCAAATACTTTATATTCTACAGGGAAGCCTGACAGTTGACTACCAATTCCTCCAAAATATGGTTCAGTGTGTTATAACCAGCCCACATGCAGATAGTGACAGAACTGTTTATTTCGTTTTTTGTCAAACATAAATATATACAGGCCTACCATAAATGCTGTATTTGTTATACTTTAAAAACTAGAAAAACAAATTCCCATTAGGAATCAAAAGTTGACTGCAATACCTATACACTTATTTAAGTTACATTACACGTCATTCCCTTGCACCAAAGATACAATGACATCCTGTGACACCGTGGAGAATCCCATAGGATATCTCCAGTCAGGAAAATCAAGAGCTTTGACCCCTTTCGTTCAGTTCAAGCTCTGTATTCAACATGACATGAACGCATCTGTTATATTCCACTACTGGCCAATGTTATGGGATTTTCATTTACTGTGAAAGATAAGGACTTGTAAAGTTGCCTCAGGATAACATGAACTCAAATAAAGGGTCAATCTAGAACAGCGTGGCCTTCTCCTGGACTGAGACGCCCAGATTTTTCTAAGCAGCGTAATATCCGCCTCTCCTTGGCTCCACGACGTTGCAAACACGTTGCTTGTTCTGAGTTGCCAAGAAGTACATGCTCGTACGATGCACCACGTTTGCGCTCGGTGGCGCCAGGTTGTTTTGACGCGCACGGTTCTCTAACAGGTCGTCTCCTCCTCCCAGTACAGCGCTTTCCCCCGATGCATTGTGGGATGTGGCGCCCCTGACGTCATTTCGACCGCGTTGGAGCTGCGGCTGGAGAGGACCGTGACGTGGCAGAGAGAGAGACAGAGATCCGGAGATCCTGCTGCTTGACTCAATCGGCGTTATCAACCAGCACCCACCCGAGATCCCGGCCAAAAAAACCACACAAAAACACAAGCCTTTCTCCTTGTATTGACCTGCCATCACCGGGCACCGACATAGAAGTCCGCTTATTTGACTAGAAAGTGGGACAGAAGAAGCGCTTGGCTGCCGACCGTGCTCTAGTGCAGAAGCCAGTTGACGGAGCGACAGATATGGGCCTGACCATTTCAAGCGTCTTCACCCGTCTCTTCGGGAAGAAGCAGATGCGGATTCTCATGGGTGAGTCTGGGGTTGAAGAAAGGGTGGTTTTATCCCTCCAACGTACCTTATTTACACCGATTCCTGTGACTGCACAGGTCCCGGCTGGTAAAACCGACGGGACGTATTTCTATTGTATTCTGTCGGCTGCGGTCGGTGTTCTTCAACTTTCCCAACCCAACTTTATGTGGGAGTTACAGTGCGGTAACTAGCGAGTCTGGGTTAAGTAAGTGTGTTGGCAGATCCCCCTGATTAGGATGAGCAGGGCCAGGCACCCCCCCGTACTTACACATGCACTTCAAAACGGAAAATAAAACCAGTGTGGGGATTTTAATGCCGTTAGTGCGGTTGTGCAGAGTCCCATCTGGTATTAAAATGGTGTGAATTGCCGTGATCCACGATATTGTGTTTGCTATATAACGTCCCTTCACATGTGTATAGACTTCAGGGCGTGGAAATGTGTCCAAATCCATCCAAAGCCAAGGCTGGGCATTGCAGGCGGCTCGGTCAATCCGCAGGCACCGGAGCCCCGAGCCGCACTCTTTGTCTGCTCGACGGGATTTCCTTGTGCTGAGGGACGCGGACTGGGGGGCTCGGAGGTGACGGTGAGGTACAGAGGCTGGTGTCAGTCTTGCACACACATAAAATCGCGGCAGTGATTCCTAGGCCTCGCATTCACTCGGATAGCTCAACATGTATTTCTGTACAAGAACTAAAAACAAACGTTCTCGGCAGTTGTACAAAAGCATCTGAAGTGAAATGAACGTGTAGCGATTGGGACGAATGGGTCGATCCGTGCGTGTGGAATGTGAGGAATGCAGTTTTGGTCGGAGAACGGCCGCACTTGTAACAAATACAATGAAACAATACTTCCTCGTTTCCGTAGTACCCAGGGCCATGGTGACGTAGCTGAAAAGTCGCATTCTTGTCCACGCCAAGTTCCTGTCTTTTTCCCCAGTGCCACCAGTCATCAGACTTAGGAGGACTGTTGTCCTGCTTAGAAACATCCAGATATGTTCCTCTGTGAAGTTCAGCTATACCAAAATGTCATCCAGACGTCAAATTAGAGCAAGAGGGGGAGGAGGAGGAGGGGGGAGGGAGGCTGTAAACTAGAGATACTCCCTATTGTGAACCCCTCCTATGAAATCCCATTAGTGTTGAAAATGATGTTGCTAACCTACAACCTAGCAGAGATTGTAACAGCAAGCCAAAAGAAGGAATATTCACTATCCTTAGGAAGTGGAGAAAATTGCTGAATATTGTATTGTGACAATGGTGTAATACAGGAAACCACATCTCCAATCCAGCTCAAGCATGTGCTTGTGTCTTGAATTCGTAGCTGGTTTTGGAAAAGCACTTATTTTTATTCCTTCTCTAATGAGTAGCTTGTATTATGCAGCTGCTGCTCAAACTGGGAGAATTTAAAATTTAAAAGAACAGGGATCCATTGCAAATTGTTCAATCTAGTGGAAATTATGTCCCTGTTTTAATCTGTTACGATTCTTGAATTGTACAAATTAACACTGACTGCATTCAAACAGATGGATGTCACATAGTGGGTTTGATTTTTTGTTTTTTTGTTTGCAGTCTCCGTTGTGCATAGCCCTTGTTTGACTTCCAGCTCCGATCCATTTTTAATTCGCTTCATGAAGGCGACCTTACTGGACAGAGGCGGGCCATTCCTCTTGTGTACCACTGTGAAACCATTTGTAAAAGTAACTAGAAAAAAAGCAAGCAAAAGCTTAAACACAAAATACATTGTAATAAGGATCCAGGAGAAGGCTCATGCCTTGAAGACTACGCAACCACTGTTTTTCCACCAGCTGATTTGGTTGGAGCACTTTAAGCAACAAGTGTAGACTAGTGCAAGACTCGGATGCTCTGCCTTGTCTTTAGAAAGGCAGGACTGCTCTAATTTCTACCAGCACACAGAGGCATGAAGTGCTGGTGAGTGTTGATCTCCAGCCATGGGTGTCCATAGGGACTTAAGGATTTATCCAGTTTGAACGTCTCGTGTCATTCCTAACATTCATACATATTTAGATGTTTGGATCAATTTTATAAAGGTGTTTTTCTCTGGGTTTCTTGGCTGAGCTTGACAGGGTACAATGACTGTAAAACAATGGGAGTCCTGGGTAGAAGTCTTCCATTAATCAAATAATTACACCAGATTGTACCATTACTTGGGGTGAAACATAAGGTGCTTCAGACCTCCAGGAATTTATTTTGACAGCCGTGGCATTTTGGACAGATCCAAATGTATCTCTTTGGACACTACGTACAATGTGCAGGCCACTGCTGAAATGTAACAAAAGTTGCTGGGGAGTGGCACCAGCCGAAAATGCTGATGTTTGAGGGGACCTTGCATCAACAGCAGTGGTTCTGTGGAAGTCGAGATTTTTGTTTTTCTCCACCTGTCGTTTTCTCTCCAGGGTCATCTTTAGCTGCGTGACTAATGGAGATTCCAGTACAGTGCAAGACAAACAGGGCGAGCTCTGGCCAGCCTTCTCTGTGGCGAGATCCCGAGCAACAAGCAGTTTATTATGCTTTTGCTTTGAGGGAAATCATGGATGCGTGAGGACAGCTATTGTTCTTACGATTTCGATTGCTCGGCTTTATTTTTCTTTCTGGGGGTTTACATGCCCAGTGAACCCTCTTGAAATCCTGTGAGTTTCAGTTCCATCGGGCTGTCGAGGTTGTGAATGCTGGGCAGCTCACAAGATCTGAGCAGAAGCGATTGAGTATTAGGATATATATGCTGGTATCATGTACATGCTGAAATGCAAAAAATGTATGGTTAATACAATGTATGGTTAATTTTTTTCCCCCCCCCCCCCTCTCTCTCTACACAGTTGGTCTGGATGCTGCTGGCAAAACCACAATCCTTTACAAACTGAAGCTTGGAGAAATCGTCACAACCATCCCCACTATTGGTAAGAATGTGATCCATTGATGCCCTCAGAAAGAGGAGAAAATTGCTGCATAGGGGCATTTCAGGTGACTGTACTGAGAAGTTCTCAGTACCATTGGGGGATGAGAGTGCTTCAATGAAGTCAGGTGATAAAGAACCAAACCCACTTGTTCCAAAAATGCTTGAAGATTGAAGTGCCATTGTTAAGGTACAACGCTTCAGTTGAAGCAACCCTTTGGATTCCCCAGTGAATCAGGCACCCCAGTGAACACTTCCAGTAACGGCAGAGACTTTTCAACAGGAGACGGGCCCAGGAAGTAAAGTCACTGACATAAAGTCTGTTCGTTTATCTTCGTTTATTGAAAGTTTCACACAGCCTTTTATACATCTACAAGCAGTATTTCAGAGGAGTTTCGGGGCCGTCCCAAACCTGGATGATATTTTCTTGGCATGTGTTCCGGGGCAGTTCCAAGACACGGGAAGCAATAATTGATAAGGTATTCTTTATAATTAGTCCAGACATGGAAGTGCTGGTACCAAGGACACAGCATACAATATACTGATAAGAGCATGATATGTGTAGTTTCGGTTTGTTACCTAGAGAATGTCCACGCAGTAGAAATTATCACAAATCTGAGCAGAAAAATCATAAGAACAAAGAAACCCTAATAAGAGAGAGTTTTAACTAGTAACTTACTGGAAAGTATCTTATATTTTCTAACAGTTCTACAGTGGGTATATACAATACATAGGGGGCAATCTTACCCCAACAGCCATTCTCTCAGCTGCAGACAGATTGTACACTGGCATGTACCAAGTGTTCCAAGTGATTTTGTCTCTATTAATCTGGCCTCCCACAAGGCACCTTTTATGTCCCCTGTGGAAGTTTAGCGTAATGTGTGCAAACCACTCCAGCAATTACACCATTTGACATCCAAACTGCTAACCTGGCAGCTTAATGATTTTCCTCAAGGACTTGTTAGCAGTCTAGAGAAGGGGGACCAAATTAACGCCAAGCTTTACTTCACGCTTAGAAAAAAGAAAATGTAACCATATTAAAATGAGTGATTATAGACTCCTGTTGGCAGTTTCTCCTCAGCCTGCAGGAATTGCTGATGCTGCCATTTTCATTTCCAGCTTTGTCAATAATTTAAAGTCATACATAACTTTCAGTCTGGTCTTGTTTGCCATTTTTATTTTAATTGGGACATCACTGTTTTAACTTTAGCCTACTGGTGTTCCAATTTAATACATTAATACAAATGTGAAACTGTTCAAAAGTTTGTAGCATGATCTTTGTAACAGTAGTTTAAAACATAGCAGTAGAGGCAGTGACAATCCTAAGTCAAGTCCTCAGCAAGTGAGAGTGCATGTTGTAATGTAGGATGTAAGGGTGTAGCCTCTGTGTACTCAGTTTACTTAAGAGTTTAAGGTGGGGTTGGCTGTTTTCTTGTAAGAGGTGAAGAATAGATTTGTGTAGAAATGGGGGGGGGGGGAATCTGAGACCTGTTGAAACCAGGCTTTAAGATTGAAAGAGACGGTCTGTATTTCTCCTGTCTGCGTATCTCAATTCAATTTATGCAAAAGCTACATACTACTTTTTTGGAACCCAGACTGCAATATTTATTTTGTAATTGATGTATTCATTTACACAGGGGCAAAAGGAGCCTAATCCCTGAACATGATATATAGAAATGGGCTAAGGAAGTGTAATCTGCTGAAGTAAGATTTGAGGGAGAATTTAAGTCCTCACAATTTCAAACTGGGTCCATAAAATCAATCCATGCTAATGGAAACCATAAGTGGAGTCCTGCAAATGTGAATCTCTGAAATCCAGAGCTGATGCACTTCATCCAGAGGGCATACAGGACTAGTTGTGTTTTGAACATTGACATTGAGTGTCCTGGATGACAGTTCCTTTTAGTGGGAAGACTGGGAAGAGCTCAGCTGACCTCTCCCCTCTCTGTCTCTTGTAGGATTCAACGTGGAGACAGTGGAGTACAAGAACATCTGCTTCACAGTGTGGGATGTGGGTGGCCAGGACAAAATCAGACCCCTCTGGAGACACTACTTTCAGAACACACAGGTAACTTCATGTAGCAATCAGGACAATTTAACCTTCTTCTGGGAACTTCGCTCCCCTCTTTTCTCCTCCCCTCTATCCACCAATTATATAATGTACAGCGGTGGCGCGACACTGCCAAAGTAGCAATGGAGTTAAGAATCTGACTTCCAACATAATTCATACATATCATGCATGAGAAAACTGATTAAAAAGATGATGCACATAGGCAGTATTGAAGACTGTAATTGCTGGCAGCGCCACTGAAGCTGTTTTGCAGTGTCTGGGTTTTCCTGGACAAAGCCCCTGTCCAGGTCGCTGTGTGCACTGCTTGGAGACTGGAGATGCTTCAGTGCATTGATGCATTGTGCCATGTCCCAATTCACCCAGCCTTGTAACCTGCTAAGAAAACATGCCCATGTAGTTGTATGTTTGTTTTCATTGGCCATGTGCCTGCATTACAGTTCTTGCTGCCCTGCTGGGGCTGGGGTGGAGACCAGTGTCTGATTCATGTGATTTCCAGGCTTTTGTACTCCATGGCAGTGAGAGGGGGAGGGAGAGGGGCAGAGGGAGTGGGAGAACAAGCCAAAACTAACATGTCAATCGGCTGTGATGCCACAGATTCAACATTAATCCGATTTGTCGATACTTAGCAGATATTTCTCTTTGTTTTGGAAAACTCAATTTAATGATATAATTTGTGAGCATGCCAAGTGATAGTAAGGGGGGGCAAACCTACAGAGCATCTCTGATGAAGAATACAACCAGTGAGGAGTGTCCTCTGATAAGGTAACTGTGTATGTTTTTTTTTTTTTTTTTTCCTTCAGATGTGCTTCTCTGCCTTCTAAGCGCAGGTTTAGTGTGATTTAAAATTGGTTTAGCCTCACAGCCCCGTGGCTCTTTAATTTAGCGGGGTGATCAGCAATCGGTGGGTCTCTTAGCCCATTATCAGTAGAGAACTCAGTAGATGAAATCAGTTGCAGCTAAAAGATCTTAAGCCGAATAGATGCCCAGGCCTTTTCCTGCACATGACCTAATAACTAACCCTTGTGCACTGATTTGCCTGATGATCAGCCTGTGAGTATCCTGTGTAAAGATTCTTTACTTTTGACTGCTGCAGCTTTGAACTCTGATCTCGGGCCAGACTGGGCTGTTTTTGCAGGCTTCCCTTTTTTCTTTTTTAAAACCTCAAAGGAGTCCTGCTGAAGCCGTCTGCTCTTTTTCACAATAGCAAAGGTCGTCTGCTCAGTATCCCTGAAAGTCCTCCACTGGGTTTTTAAGCATGCTGTTTCTACGGCAGCTGGGTGATGCGCTGACCTGATGTTTGAACGTGACTGGTTATTCCAATTAAGTTTTTCGTTTAAGGTCTCCATCGTTTGTAATGGATTGGATCTGTATGGTTCAATGTTTAGTGCAGCCTTTGCTGAAGTGTTTTTAGTGAGTAAAGTCTCCTGTAGGATTCATATTTTATTGAATTCCCTTTGATGTAGTGCCATGAAACCTCTGTATTAGTTCTTAAACCAATACCAGGTTTTATTAATGTCTAACATTTTGCATTCACTTTAAAATGAATCCTTACACTTTCATCTGTCAAATGAAAAAAAATAAAATCTCCTTGATCCGTAATATTTAGCTTTCTCCTTCAGTTGATATTTGTCTTGAATTTGGAAACTTCAATCACAGCTGTGTAGACAGCTCTGGTTAGTATATCTGGGAGTACTGTATACCTCAAAACTTCTTAGCCTATATGATGATGGCTTTCCCATGATTACTGACTGCTTAATTAATGTACCTCTCAAAATCTGCTGGTTTCAGAGGGCACTTTTTGATGTTTGTAGTGCAGTGACATATTTGCTCCCCCTTCACAATTGTGTTTGGTTCTAAACACCATGAATGAGAGCTGATTGAAATAATTGAAACTAGCAAGGGCTATCAATGATATACAGACTGCCTCCCGGAATTGAATTTTGTGATGGAATAAGCAAAGAGGCTTGTCTTCCCAACCTTGTATTTAGGCTACTCTTGTACTTGTTGCTTTGTGGCAGTGTGCTGCCTTCTAAATCTCTACTTCAAGGACACTGGAATTTAGGCCAGGGGCAGCTCGTGAGTCAGAAATAGAAAACGTCACACGTTTCACACATTTACCAGGCTCGCCTGCTCACTCTTCCTCCTACTGCAGATGTGCTTATCGCTGAGCCCAGAATTATTTATAAAAATGAAAGTAGGCTTGCAATTATCTTGAATTTGATCTATATTATATTTTAAGCTCATAAATGTTAAGTAGGAAAATTAGCTATTGGGCAACTTTGACCCCCCCCATTACAGGATAAGCCTGACGCTGTGTTCTTGCAGCTCGTGAGGAGGTTTTGGATTAATTTTACCGCCTGACTGTTCAGAGTTTTAAGAACGAGACAGCCAGAGGCTGCGAAGTTTGATTAGGTGTGGTATTACTGTGTGTGTCCATATACATGTTTTACCTGTTAATTAGGAAGACCAATGCATCAGTATTTAATTAATTCAGTTTAGTTCTTGCTCAGTTTACTACACAACCTTGACTTCCCTTATACTTTCACCCAGTGCTGCATCTCATGCAAAATCAAGGTGTTACTTTGCGTTTGTTGCACTGTTTGAGGTAAGATGTGTAAAAGGGTATTTTGAATTCGGACCAAAGACACCTTAAGGGTATGTATTTTTTTTGTATTAATACACTTCATATCTGGCCCAGAATATATTGCAGAATGTGTCTAAATTCCTTTGAAATGAAGGCTAACTTTAACAGTCATTTTGTTGCAATTAATAAGTGGCTTCCTTTGTGTACCACAGGGTCTCATCTTCGTAGTAGACAGCAATGACAGAGAGCGAACACAGGAAGCTGCAGAAGAGCTACAGAAAATGGTGAGTGTCCATCCATGAGCCTTCCTTACAAACTGCCATCTGCCCACTATACATGGAAGAGTGCCTTAACCACAGCCTTTCAATTTTTAACCTTCTTGTCATTAAGTTTTCTGTGAAGCAGCTGTAACATTGGTCATAGAACCTGACGTGAATCAGTTTCTTTATATCTAGCATGGCCCCTTATACCATATAGTGAAGGTAGTGGAATGCCAATGTAGGTGTTAGTGAGACTTTCATCAAGGGGGGGTTAAGAAAAGGAAACCTAACACTGATGGGATAGGACCATTTGAAAGCTGAATGTCAAGTGGCTTGCATTGTGCCCATACCTCCTGCATGATGGTTGAATTTCTAGGATATAGAAGCAAAACTGACAGGCCAACTGAACTTCACATCTGTCTCTGCTTGATCGAAATGGAAGAAGCAGGTGTTAAATAAGTTGTCCTACAAAGAGTCCAAACGTGGGAAATGTGGATTTGTGCAGGGGACAGCCTGGATGTGTAAAGATATTGTCACATTTAGTGGCGTCACTGCTGGAAAAGATCACTGTCCCTCTCGGGCAAATTGTGTGGCATCACTGACAGATAGCGGCCAGACGTGATGCACAGTCTAGTTCTTCAGATGGATGAGCTGACATCTTTCATAAACTGTTTCAGAGTCCAAACCTTACAAGAAACCAGACAGGAAATAATCAGGAGCTCTGGCATAGCTTGCTGGGTCAGTAGCTG
This sequence comes from Amia ocellicauda, assembly GCF_036373705.1. Lineage (NCBI taxonomy): Eukaryota > Metazoa > Chordata > Actinopteri > Amiiformes > Amiidae > Amia > Amia ocellicauda. Next base: position 13,199,348 of record NC_089852.1, read on the forward strand.
AAGTGTTTGAGAGTTACCTGTCTATTGTTTTAAAAAATCTACAAGAGGCTACCTGCTGGGTGACTTGGGGGGGGGGGGGGTGGGTCTGCTGAACTGCTGAACTGCCCTGCTGTAGGCAAAGATGGTCACCACGTTTCTAACCTCCTGCTGTGACTTGTTCCCCAGCTCCAGGAGGACGAACTGAAAGAGGCAGTGCTGCTGGTGTTTGCCAACAAACAAGATCTCCCCAATGCCATGCCCATTAGTGAAATGACAGATAAACTGGGCCTCCAGGCCTTGCGCAACAGAACTGTGAGTATCCCAGCCGCTGTATAGACCAGGCTTTGAATGGCTCTCTTCAGTGCATCTCATTTCCTCCTGTCGTAGTAAGGTTCAATAATTGCCAGCCTTTCACTTAATTTCTGCCACATTGTGTTGCTGTGAACTGGCTGGTACAGGGTGCACAGAGTCTCAATACGAAACGAGAAACTAAATTGTCAAACTCGTGAATATTCTAACTTCAGTTGGACAGTGGTTTAAAAAGACTAGAAATGAGCAAAACATTTTCTGAGAAGCAGTGTGTGTATTGTACTGAGAATTAAATCATATTTTGCTTTTATTTCTCTGGTAATGCTGTTTTTGGCAAGAGTTAACACAATTGAGGACAATGTTCAATACACCTGCTTTTGAAAATCATAAAAGGCATTATTTTGAGGTTTAAAACTGCATGTTTGTTTTTTGTTATAGTTGTTCTGGTTTCATTTCAACCATTCATTGCACAGTATGAGTATAATGTTAATGCACAGAATTCTCCTGCACACAAGGCCTTCGTTTTAGCATCTTGTTTTAAGTTTTCTTGGGAGCATTTGGATTCATTGGACAGAAAATGAATCAATTTTGAATAACTGTACCAAAATCAAATGTAAGGTAATATTTAATAGCCATTAAATTGGTACAGATAAAGATACAGGGGAATTTTAAGAGAAGAGGCAGGACTTGATGAGTTTGTGTTCATGCAGCCCTAACATACTTATTTCCCTCTTTCTAGTGGTACGTCCAAGCTACCTGTGCCACCCAGGGGACGGGTCTTTACGAGGGACTGGACTGGCTTTCCGACCAGCTCTCCAAGCACTAACTACGATCTCCAAAAGATGGACGTGTTATTTAACCAAGGACATGCTTAACAGAGCTGGTCTAGGCTTGGGAGAAGCGAAAAACTAGTTTTTCCATCTGTTCATTTCGGCATTCAGAGCAGAGGTGGCTTGGCAGCATTTTTTTTTTTTTTTCTCCTCTTTGCAAACATCCTTGCTGCCAACATTCACACATTTTTCATATAGTTATATGCTGTGGGTGAAGATAAATTTGGCCTATACGGGGATGGGGGGGAGGGGGGATACCAAAAACAAGTTTTAACAGTTTAAAAGCCAGACAGATCCATGGACCACTGTAGGACTTTTTTTTTTTTTTTTTTTGGTTGACCTGTAGTTTATCACTGATTTTCTTCATATTTTGTTTTAACTCAATCTACCCCATTCCTTTAGTTGACTTAAGTCATTCCTGAGGGCAGTGTGCTGGCAATCCTGTATGTGCGCTATAAACGCATGCCCTTATCTATCCCGAGTGTTTTGCTGCTTTAATACTTCAAACACTATACCTATCTCTACAGCAGTGAACACGCTATTTAGATCTTTTTGCTACAAATCACCAGGTAGTCATTTATATACTTTTTTTTTCCCACAGAAAAGACATTTTAACTTAACCAATTACAATTTCCATGGTTTAGTTACCTTATCAAAATTTGTTGCATGTTTTTTTTTTTTTTATTATTATTATTGGATCAACATGACTGCCTTTTGGTCTCTTGCAGAGCTCCTTAGTGTTTTGTGTCTGCCATTGGAATTGGATGCTGCTTTAATCTGGATAATTTTTTTTTTTTTTTTTTGGATCAAGTAACGATTTTCTAATTTTGAGCAATGTCATATCCAGTTTACCGGTATAATTCCTAATAAAACCATAAAAACAAAAATCATTAATAGATTTTCCTGAAACTTTTTTTTACACCAGATGCCTGGGATCAGTGCAAGTGTTTTTATTTCTGTGCAAGCAACTTATACCGTCTTGTCTCAGGTGGCAACTCACAGCTACAGGAATGCTTTTGCTGACTGGGTTAGGATAGTGCATTGAAAAGCTATGCCACGTATGTGATCTGTATAGTCCAACTCCATTGCAGGGAAAACATTTGTGGGAGGGAACGATCGGGAAAAGATTGCTGACCTGCCAAAGTATGAATGGTCAGGGAGAGGGACAACTCGAGATCTTAAGCATTGAATGACCGTTCCCATCTTAACTGAAGGCACATTTTCTTCAGGGTAACTGAGCCTCACACAGTGACGAGGGCAGGGGAGTGGGCTTGACCGCACAGCAATCCACAGGCCTGCACACTGTTCTAGCTGCCTGTGCTTCCCAATGGCTGCACTGCTTTCTACAAACACTACCATACGGATACAGGGTTCAGACTTTAGAGAGGGTGGTGACCTACTTCTGGAGTGGGCTGTAGCTTTCCCTCAACCTTGCTGGTCAGTCTCCTTCCGAAAGCGGCATGATGGCCATAACTGCTGACCGAATTAGCATTATTTTCAGATGAATGTGAAATATATATATATATATTTTTTTTTTTAATCAGGCACTGCACCTCCGACCTGATTTTGTTTGGCTGTACAAGCGCTTTGCTCTTTTCTTGCCCATTTCCTTCAGTTAAAAAGCCATCTGTTCTATAATTTAAGGTTTATTTTCAAGGGTGCTTAGGTATTACAGGATTATTTCTTAACACTGTTCACATGTTTATTTTAGGACTGTTGTATGAATGCCATACGTGAGATAAAGGGCTTGGTTAATTTTACTAGTTTTAATACAAAGCTCGTTTCACATACATTACCTATTCCTTTGTGATCTATCTATATGCCATTTGAAAAATTTGCATTAAAATGTTGACGGCCTTCTGGAGAAAAAGTTACCAGTACCTGTGTAAGCAGTTGCACAGACTTCTGCATTAGCTGGTTTGTTTAAGGCTGAATATATTTCATGTAAAAAAAAAAAAAAAAAAAAAAAGTCCTTGACAATTAAAGACTGTCGAGTTTTGTTAGAAGTCGTTTTTGTTGTGTTTTTACCTGCTGGAACCGAAGTACTTTTAAGGAAGTCCATTTCAACTCCAACTGTGATGAGGTCTCTGGTTCATGCCTTTTCACTTGTGAAATACATTAATCTGCTCCAGTGCCATTTTGGCCCAGGCTTCCTCTCAAACACCACATCTCATCCAGTCTCATGCTGAAATGAGCTCTAGCAGCCATACATCAACCAATCAAAACTGCTCAGGATTCAGTGAATCAAAAGTACCCAATGCAACACAAATCCTAAGCATACAGTGTATACAAATCACCAATTATCTTGCTTTCGAAATCAACGAGCAAACTTTTGATAGTGGCTAAAAACAAGTTTGATATTTCCAAATGTTTCCTAAAGTAAAAAACAAAACTAGAGGTTTCATATGTTTCTAATAGCCCAGAGAGGAGAAGATTTATTTATTGACAATTCCCAAAAAAACATGATCATAATTACCAAGGAATTTCAGAGTCTCAAAGTTCTTCACAATTATCAGCAGTAGTGTTTATCCTGTGGTCGTCCTCTAGACATCATGTTTTTCGTGGAGCAGGTGAGGCGTGTGAGACTGAGCAGGGAAACTCCTACTGCATATTTCATAACTGGTAACTGCCAGTGTGTGCATTTACCTTGTTAATGAGGACTGCGGACCTAATATACCCAAGAGATGATGTGGAACAGTTATGCTCCCTTGCACAAAGACTAAGGATGAATAGGCAGAGAGACTGACCTACACTTTCCAGCCTGAACAGCAGACCCCTCCAGGATGGGCTAGGTGGGCAGGGCAATGAGAGGTCCACACTGTTGCTGCCCCTGCTGTGGAAAAACATGGGGAACTTGACTCTAAAATTTTTAGCACCAGTATTTGCAAAGTAATTAATTTAATTCAAATTACAGACATAGGGGTGGGGGAAACATTCATATTTTCCTAGACTGATGTTTACAAGCTTGTTTTCAAGTGCTACAGTACTGACCCCGAGATGAGGAGAGCAGGCTGGGCTGGGAGACACCTTGCATTTGAAGTTTCCAGCTCCAGCTCTGATGTTTGGTCGGAGGCGGTCATTTCCACTTGAGGTCACAGACAAGCGCAATGTGGTCAGAGGGGTGCAAGACGCTGGGCAGAGCCTGGTGTGTGGTGACCTCCTGATGGCTGGGCAGGGGAATCACCTGCTCCACCTGCAGGGCTCGAGGCTCCATGAAAATATAGTCCAGGCAGCCATGGAAGCCGCCCACATAGTTGGTGTAGGCTGGTTCCCCACAGGCACTCTGCAGCTGAAAGGGGTTAGTCAGGGCTAGGGAGCAGAGTTCCTCCTGCTCTTCTGACGCCCAGTCCGGGTGACTCTCAGAAACAGAACCCTGAGTGGCCAGCTGGTACATCCCCGAGGAAGGCGTGCTGTTGAAGTCCCCACAGAAGAGCAAGGGGATGCCAGGGTACTCCTCGGATGCCACCTGGCTGAGGTGCTGCAGGGCGATGGCCATCTGGATCAGCCGCACATGTCCGCCTACAAAACATAACAAGGGAGTTAAGCACAGGCAAGGTCTCTTTAAATAGAAACCCAAGAGGAGCAGGGTGAGAATGTTTTTAGGGGTGGCAATCCTGTGCCAACAAATAATACAAGTCTGTGATTGCATCTCATTAAAGTAGCTGATCTGTAGTGGGGACAGTTTAAAAAGTCCAATCTGGTTTGTGTAGACAAGTCAGACTATACATTGTTTTATAACTAACAATGGGAAAGAGAAATGGATATTGTAGTGAATTACCTTTTGGGTGCCAGTACAAATGGGTATTAGCAACACACAGTTTTCTGGAGGCATCTTTGACAGACTGCAGAACAGTCACCTGTGAAATGGAAACACACCAGCTAGAGTTAAGACAGCCTGTTACGGTCAAATGATCTAAAAGAAAGCATCAACATCTGAAAGAAAACTGTAAACTTATTTACAATGACGAAAAATCTTATTTAAATTAATTACTGAGATAATAGCATTATATTTTACAAGACAGGACAGCTTAATCTCATCTATGCACGGTAATACCAATTCAATATAAGATCAGCCTTAGCATAGGATGTGAGTGTTATTAATTACTTTGAACTTGTGCAACACGTAAAATAAGGACATTTGTATTCTCTGAAACAGCATCACTCTGGGCGGCCATGTGAAAAGCACACTCTCTCCAATAGGGGTCATTGTGAAGCAGTGGTGGAAAACAATACTATTGTACTGAACTGAACTTTTCAGTGCAATATCAAAGCAATAATACTCCTCATGTATGCGGTGCTGTGTGACCGATATTCACAGCATCTGTCAGATATCACCTCCAAACAACGTACCTAACACATGTTTCTATCCAGTCTAAACAGATAACTCCACAGCTCTAAACACCCCCCTGTCAAACCAAGGCCGATCTCACGCAGTTTAATATGCGTCAGGCTACCTGTAGAGTCGTGGACCTCTGGAGCAGCGTCTCCTTCAGGGCTGCGTTAGTGGACACCGTTTCCAACAGGTCCCGGTGCAGCGGGTCGGACACCAACGCCTCACTCAGCATGATGTCGTGCCGACTCAGCAGGGTAAACTTGGACCTCCTGAAATACGTGGCCAAACCCTCGTGTTGCTTCTCCTTTATCCTGAAGAGCCCGGCCAGGTCAAACGCGTCCAGCGCCGGCGACAGGCTGTCGAAGAAGACGCCCTTGTCCACTTCCTGGAGGCACACGACGTCGGCGTTGTAGCCGGCCAGCTCCTTCTTGAGCAGGCTCTGTCTGTAATCGATTTCCAGGGCGTAGGGGGCGCAGTATGGATACAGGGCCGTTTTGGAGAGCTCGGTTTGCGCATATATGTCGGCTAAAATGTTGTAAGACACTGCTCTGATAGTGGAATCGTCCGTCACTCTGTTGGTGTACATGTGCCTGTTGTCAAACGTGCAGGTACCCGGACCTGCCTCCACGGTGGTCGCCGTCACCAATTCCCTAGAAAGCCCAAACCTGTCATTGTTCCCCGGGGTGCACTGCACCTTCAGCTTCAGACCAATGTCCACATTTGACGGCGTGAAGACCCGTTCGTTGCCCGCCTCTACCCAGCACTGTGCCAGGCCGTTTTTCTCCGCATCCGGGATGCTTTCCTTAAACCACTTAAACAGGGAGTACCTCAGCTCTCCGAACTCGATGTCCACTTTGATGCAGACCGGGAAGCCGGCTAACAGAAACTTGGGCAGCTCCAGGTTGGTGAAGGTCGGCGGGTTTCTCTCCACCCTGTACTTGCTGTCTCCGACGTGCAGCACGGCGCCGTCCTGCCAGGCGTCCGCGTTCAGCGCGTCGTCGGCCACACAGTCGTCCTTGTAGTACAGCTTCACCACGGGGTCCAGCACGTCCGCCTGCTCGGGTTTATTCCGCTTGGACTTCTTCGCCTTGGCCTGGCCCTTGACGGCGCTGTTGGCGATCCTGGACAGCGCTCTGCCCAGCTGTTCCGTCTGATCCCGGAGCATGTGCTTCTGGTTGCCGTCCAGAGTGAACGAGATGGTCAGCTTGCTTTCGCAGGGCACGCAGCGCACTACCGCTCGATCCATGATTGCGTAGGATCGCCGACAGAGTTTATTTGCTCGTCCCCACAGTGACTCGGCGATCCCGAACAAGCCAGGCGACACGGAGTTAGAAAAATGTCTGATATTAGATGCCAAATACCTATACATGGGCACAATTTGCAGCACTGAATTAAATTGAATCAGCTGATACGGCAACAGTAACGCAGAGTAAAACGCGCACCGTTGATGGATCGCAGATTCGACACGTTTCATGCATTTCGGCAAATCGCTACATTCGTCGACATGGGCTCTATTATTTATTTAAATAGTTTATGCGGAAGCGATGTCTTTTGGTCATCTTGTCATTTTAATACACGTTGGAAAATATATATTTCTATTTAAATGGCTCGAAAATACAAACGTGAATGTGGAGATACACTGATCAAGGAGAGAGGTCAGCTTCCCTCTTCTGTGCTTGCGTCCCCATCTTAGAAGAGCTGGTTTATGTGCTTATATATGTAAACTAAAATCATACACATAATGTGAGTTTTATTTTTAACCTTAGAGGGGGTAATCATGAAAAAAAAATGAAACTTTTTTTTTTTTAATTCTCCATCTTATGTTGAATACACGAACAGAAATCCATCCCATATGGTAAACATGACAATATATTTAAGAAATATGCGACTAAGGCCATGCATATAGGGAAAGGGTTTAGTCTTGTCTTAGGAGCAGGATATTTTTTATTGTATTTGATTGTTTTAATACTCAATCTTTATTTGCTATAGTGTTCTTCATAAAATAAATGTCACCAAATCAAGACACATATGATTGAAATCTTCATTTTCTCGATTTTTTCCAATACATTCTGCTCAGTTATACTCCTTTCAGTTTATCCACAGCTAGCACTTCATATAGAAAAAAAAGTAATAAACTATGTATTTGCACATACTTGGAAAGCAGCTGTCTTCAGCGGAAATAATCCAAGTAACATCCTGGGCACACCTGCACCTGTGCATCCCATTTCTCCAGCAATGCTTTTTTTAAAGTTTCTGTACCATGTGTGTGATAGGTTTGGAGAACATGCCACAGAACTCTCTCTTGGCAACTTCAGTCACCAGATGTTTTTTCTACAGAGCATCTTTGTGTTTATTTCAGATGTGTTGTAAGTAAATCCCTCTACCATGAAGTATCGGAGAATTCTCTGAAATGGACATGTCTGTTCTCAAACATTATGATGAAGCAGAGCTACTTTGTAAACACTTATCATGACCACAATCTTAAAAAGTTATGGGATCATATTTATTTTGGTTTTGCTCTGTGATTATACTGACTGAAAAACTAGCACTCATTCAGACAGAACACTTTGGTACAGGAATCCTTCACTGCCTGAAGATAATGATGGACTAGGCTGGACAAGGTTTAGACTGAGTTTGTGATTGCTGTAACGTGTATTATTTTAGTGTGCAGTATATTCAAGGAGATATTAAATGAGTCTTCAGCAATTATTTTTTAAAACATTGTGTTTTATTAAATACCACATATTTCAATGGTCTGACAATAGTTTATTATTCATTTACAGCACTTGGTAGTTATAAAAACCTGTTCTTTCCATTAGTATGACTAATCAATTGCACAATGCTAATGATTTTTTCCAGTGTCATTATTGCCATATACACACATTATTGTAAACCACTGGCATGCAAAATTTACTTTATGCACCCACATCTTGTCATTATCTTCTCTTATAGTGGTATCGATGGTGTGATATAAATAGACGATGAACTTAATGCATCAAAAAGCTGCCATGATCCAAAATTGCTTTCAATTGAACATGTTAAAAGGTTCTTTGATGTGAAAGTCCAAAGCAGACAAACAGACAGGCAGAATCAAGATATTCATTGTAAGTTCTTCTGAAACAGTAAAGCATTGCAGTTCTGGTAATAAAAATGCTAAAATGATGATTTTCCACACTAATAACAGTGACAAACCAAATGAAGACACGTGTACAGATGTCCTACATATTTCTTGTGGGTTCAGTAAAGCTGGAAGATTTAGGTGAAACTGCTGTTATTCTCTGGGAATTGCTTTGATATGACACTTCGGAGACCAATTCAAATACCACATAATTGTATTATGTTGAAAGTATCATTTCCCTGGTCTCTTCTCCACCTCTGGCAGGGCTTGATTCACGATTCCACTCTGCTTCTACAGTCCAAGCATGGTTAAGGGGAAACAGTAGACCAGTGTCCTCCCAGTATCTTTCAACATCTCTGTACACTATGAACCCAGTCAGCTGCTTTTGAGCACTTAAACCAAGGAGGTTAGTGTTCAGCTTGGCTGATCTCTGCCTGGACTCTCTAGGCCTTGCTAGCTTGGGTGCCACAGTGGGGTAGAGAGTCAGAGCAGTGTTTCCTTTTTTCACACAGCGCTGTGGATCCCTTGGCAAGACAGCCACTGGACTGTGATGTACCGAGTTCTGCAGAATCGTCTCTCAGGGTGGGAGGGGGGGCTTTGCCTCCTACAAACTGTACTTGTCTGCACACTCGGTTTCAGGGCTGCGGGGGAAGTAGACGGTGGTCTTGTGCTCTTCGTAGCGGTCGATGGACTTGAGGTGCACCACCATGTGCAGGGCATAGGCCAGCACTAACAGCAGGATGAGGGAGGTGATGAGACCCATGAGAATGGCAGGGGTGAAGAAGGTGGCACAGTCACTGACAGAGGCAAACTGATCCGACTGGACATTGAAGGCTTGAATCTGGGATCGGGGCAAAACAAAGGTAAGGTCACAGTATGATCTAGTCCTTCATGGATTATGCATGTGGTTCTTTAAGATCAGAGAATGCAGATCTGTTGCTTATTGGGATATATTTTCTAACCAAAATGCCCATGTCTGTGGAACTGTATTCCAGTTAACATTAGGGATCTAGAGAGTTTAGATTGTGCTGTGTTATTAGAGTATAGTGTCTATAACAGGCTTGTAAATAGGATATTTATTACATTAGGGGTGTCTTGCTTTAAGGAGTTAATCAATGACATCTGCAGTCATCACAGAGCTCCGGTAGTAGGTCAAATGGAGACACACAAAAGAAACATTAAAATGATTTGTACAAATAAAATGGGTGGGAAAAAAATATTCTCCCAGTGTCTCTGCTAACATAACATTGAGCCCATTAACCAGACTGTTACACTGACTCTTACATTATGCAAATAAGGCTGAGCACTTCTGCATATACAGTCTGCTCCAGTTAACTCGAACTCCTCAAAGACCTCAAAACACACTTCTCCATCTGTGGCATGGTGAAAGCACAAGCCTGAGCTCTGGAGAATGTGTCAGTCATTTCTACTTCTTTCATTTAAACAGAAATATCTTTGAAAGTGGAAAGATGACAGGCCTTTAATAAACAAAAGTGTCCACCAGAGGGCAGCAATCCCCAATCACTACCTTCAAGAGAAAGAAGAATGGATGGCAATATGTTGCTCCAGCCCTTCCCAGGAGCGAGTGCCTACCTGAAAGTCAGTGAAGGTGATGTGCCAGTGCATGGAGCTGTCACTGTGAGAGCTGGGCACCAGTAGTGTGTCATATTTCTGGAGGCTGCTGACATGCTGGCAGTGGTAAGAGTAGGTGGCAGGAGCATAGACCTCTGTGGCATTGAAGGTGGCCTCCAGTGTGGAGTTATAATGGATGTGCACACTGTCCAGGGTGAACCAGTTCTGACCAGCTGACTCATAAAACATGTTGGACATCAGCAGCCTATAGCGGACGTAGAACACAACAGAGGTTTAGGAAGATGGTCAATTTTCACAGTTTTTAAAAATGACACACTTCACTATATGGCATAATGTGACTTTTTTCCACTAATTACCATTGCATTTCTATGAATTTCATATCTATATTGTATCATAATTGTAATAAAATCTAGCATTTGCCATACCACACTGACACCGATGAGCGTGTTGCTATTTCTATTTGGATTGGCAGCACGCTTTGCTCCTGCAGAGTAGATCTCATTCACACACCGTGGATTATCACTACTGTCAGCCAGGTCACCGTGTCTGGGCTTGACAGCAGAGGGACAACCAACCCACCTTATGACAAGTCCCTTGAGGTCTTCCACGTCACCAAATCTCAGAGTGAGCCTGAGGGCAAAGCACATCATTCAGCAGCATGAATCAACTAACATCAATGGAGTATAATTATTACAGACTAAAACATACAGACACCATATTTTAAATCTCTACATGAAAATTCCGCTCAGGTATGACATAATAGACCATGTGATCACAGAGGATGGGCCTGTGAAGACACTTCTGTTCTTCACCTGAAATGCCAGGTGCAGAACTTCACAAACCCCTTCTAAAGGTGTCCCTTAAAGTGCATAGTGCTAATAGGATAGGGATTTATGATGCTTTTACTGTTTCCCTGGGCTCACCCAATGTATTTATGTTGCCTCTGAGACTGTAGTTAATAGATTAATCAATTATCTCCTCCTTTCTATTTTTAATTCTTGCAAGTCTTTTCAGGGCAGGTGCTGCGACTGAGGCTTTCTCTAGGATTTCAGAAGGATGGCGGCAGAAAGTGTAACCGCCATGCACCTCAGCAAACGTGTATTTGGCACAATAGCGAGTGTCAAAGCACTTTACCTAAATCGTCATTACATAAGCTGTTTTCCTTTTCTGCTGTTTTCCTTTTCTGCAGGTTTTATGATTCGGTGTTAGTCATGGACGAGATTTCACCCTGGTCCCTGTATAGCTTTCTCTTCATAATGCATTTGGACACATTTAAAGAAGAAAAAAAAAGTGAGCTGTGATGATTTTTCAAATATTAAAGTATTATATAATTGTTGTATGACTTGCAGAGTTCATGTCCTCAGCAGTGATTTTATAATCTTTTCTCTTCAGATCCTCAGTTGGTCCCCCGGGAGTGTGTTTAAAAAAGTATTTTTTTATTTAAATGTAGCTCATGAAGAAACAGATGCACTCCAGTGGCTGTGCCCTTTGTTCTCTCTCCGTTTGAAGAGGCTCCAACTAAGCCATCCTGCCGGTGAACATTTCAAAATTCAGCTGGTTTGTCAAGGGAAAACTATTGAAGTATACTGTATCATAGACTGGGTGCTTTGGTCCCTTACATCAGTTCCCAAACTTTTTCTGCCGAAGGACCCCTTTGCCAAACAGATTCTGACTGAGGACCCCCATCTACAAAAATGCAGAAAAATGGAGAACATAGAACTTGCCGCGGACCCCCGAGTGCCCCCTCGCGAACCCCTAGGGGGTAGCGGACTCCAGTTTGAGAACTTCTGCCTTACATCACCTGTCTGTTAGTCCTTTGACTTCAGAAAGCCTGCTATTGCCTTGGTCTCTAATGGATTATAGTGAAAAAGGGCTTGCTCTGCCCCTTAGTAGCAATTTTGAGATGTGAGGCCAGAGATGGGTGAGCCTAGACACTGGACTGCCTTAACACCCCTTAAAGCAGTGGTCACTCCAGAACAGGGCTGGAGCCGATTAGACAAGGGTCCGATGCGAGAAGCTAGAGTTATGGCGGCCTGTGCTGTGACTGGACAGTAGGTTCTGCAAGATGTTCAACACAATACATGACAGACATAGATTTCAGCAGCTCTATGAGTGGGCCTTCAGGGAAGTACTTACATGGCTTTGTCTTTACTGCAGGTGGAGCCTTTGGTGTCCACTAGAGCACTGGGACCAAAAATCCTCTCCGTTAAGTCCACCAGTGTGTGGTTTTTAAACCTTATCGCCAGCTTCTTAGCTCTGAAGAGGATGCAGGTTCTGCCATTGATTGCCACATTCAACTGTGAGTAGGGCAGAGAGCCTGAGGACTGAAGGAGCTTTCTTCTAGATCTGGGAGGGGCGCGTGATGGCCAACCTGAAGGCTGGGGTCAGAAAAGGAGAAATGAATGAAGAGGCTCCCCTGGGCAAGGAGAGAAGTTAAGGGCTCACTGGACTATATGGAGTAGTTTGTAGTCAGAATGTGGCATATTCATTCCTGCTGATACACAGAATAGGCACTGAAACTGTTTTGACTAAATCCGCCCACGATTTTTATATTTTTTAAGATTATCATTATTATAAACGTTTTGGCATAGATTAATATAGTCTGTCCGGGATTATCGTAAATTCCATCTGGCCAGCCGCAACAATTGCTCTGTGTAGAAGGTCACATTGGCTACTATAGAAACAGTACCTGCAGTGCTCTTCTCAGAGGCATTTCAACTGTAGCCAAATGACTCCCTCTTGTTGAGGCACTGTTGTTCTGTATGCCCATTCCATCTGTAATGCAACATGGGAAATCATTTCCTTTCTGGCTTTGTGGAAGAATTTAACAATTTGTTCATCTGAACTGGTTATAGCTGGAACAGGAATGTAGGAGTTGTATTGCTTTGCTTTAATTGAATGTTATCACATAGTTCTCACAAATATTGAGTAAAAATAACAACTCACCATTTCCAACGTTGATGGTTTGGGATAAGTGGACTTGTGGTCTGTAACAAAGAAAAGCCGCAAAAAAACAAGAAAGCATTTATTTAAAATACACACTGGTACATGAGATCAGACAACTCTAAAGTCAACTACATGAAGATGTCAGCTTTCAATCAAGATAATACTTAGTGGCCACAGGCTGAAATATTAAGTTGATTGATACAAAATCTCTTGTGACCATTTTGAGATGATCTTATGGAACTTCTCTAAATATTTAGAGAGACTGATATAGCTAGCACAGCACAGAAGCAAATCCCAGAGGCCATAATTGATCTCCAATCATTCCACCTTCCTTGAGATCTTAAATATAAGGAAGGATAACATATTATAAGACATCACCAGTTAATACAATGAACAGAAATGACAGGATGCTTACAGAATGGAAGACATATGTGAAGACTGGGTTATCAAATTGACAAGTCAAGTGTTTGTGATGCAAATGTGAATCAACATCCGAACGTAAGTTTGCCTGGAGTAAAATAAATAAAATATGGCACACTGACAGTCAAGCCTACCTGAGTATAAACAATTATATATATTGGTGTATTATATGAATATATATTCTAGCGTTCTTTGACAGCATATAGATGATACGGACCTGGGATATGATGTAAAGAAGCCAAGCAACTGAATCATGTTCCTTGTGATATATTGCTTGAGAGCACAAATATTATTTCTCCAGTAGCTCAATCCATCTTAATGGGCAGAGGGAGAAAACACGTTTTTAATCCTGCCCTTACAAAGTGTTCCTCAACAGTGGTGGATTATCTTAAGATGCTCCGCTAAAACATCTAATCACCACCATAATGCCAGATGAAATGAGCTTAGCGAAGGAGGCTCTGAGACCTGATTATGGGTCTGTTGGATCTGGCAGTGCATTCCTTGACTGAGGACTCAGGGCCCAGAGCAGTCTGCCAGCAGACCATCTGTCCAGGGCCGAGTGTCTGAAAAGCAGGTGACTGTAGCTGTGTCAGTGTGGAAATGGGTGAAGTGGAGCATCGGTAGTGTGGAGAATTAGCAGAATTGAATATGCATTATAGATCTCCCTCTATGTACATTCTGGTGCTCTGCAGTTATTCAGCTGGCAGGGACAGCCTTAAAAGCTAATGCTTTCAATCAGAACTTCCCCTGACTGAGACTAAAACAAAAGCCAGCTGCAGCATACAAATCATAATGATAATATTAATCCTAATGCGGTACTTGACTGCACCACAATAACGGCATCAAAAACTACAATTATAATATTTATTTTAGGAAAGGACGTAGCTGAAATCAAACCGCCAGCTTTATCAAAAATATTTGGTGTATTAATGATGTCACAATGAGGCATTCAGGCCTTAACAATTACATTCATTGCCAATCTTCCATTCCTGCAAAGAAACAGATGTTTCTGTTATGTAACCGAAAGGTAGCGAAACACTGAATGACTACTTATTCGTATTTGTTCATCATTCTTCATCTGTTGTGGGACCTTCTCTGCAGAAACAGAAAAGGCTATACCAGGCGGCCTGTGGTGTGCGATTGTCTGAACTGATCTGCATTCTCTGGATAAATCCTTATACACCGTGCCTATGCTAAATGCAGGAGTCAACTCCATCATTTTGTTGTACCTAGAAGCTTGTTTTGCCTTGGTCCCAGAGCGACCGGGACAGTGTATTTATATAGTCAAACAACCCATAGACAATCAGAACTAAATGCCTTGCATCATCCATCATGAATGCTGTGATATGGAAGCAGATTATAGTGTATCTTTAAAGTGCACCGCTCCCCTGATTATCACCCGGTGCTTCACCAAATCAAATCTGATAATACAAGATTAAAGCCATCACATGCCCACACTGGCCTACATGCTGCCACTGTACCCCATCTGTCCAGGGCTAATGCAGACAGGCTAACTAGCCACACAGCTTCAGGGCAGTATGTCACTAATTAGAAATACAGGTTTATTTATCAGACAGTTCTTCTGCAACTGTCAAAACAGTCCTGGTGGCCCAGCAGGAGTCCAGTTCTGATGACATCACACAGAACACTGTTGATTTGAGGAATTAAGGCCTGCTGTGTTTTAAAACATTCCAATCAAAGGAAATGTTTTTGGGAAACATAATAAAATGTGAAAGGTTTAAAAAAACAAAACAAAAAAAAAAAAACATAGGGGGCGCTTAAAAATGTCTACAGATTTTACAATAGAAATTGTTTGATCCTTTCTTTGAACTCAATTAGAAGCTATCTTACTTTGTATTCTGTTTAAATAGAGTATTATGAGAGGCTAATAGCAGCCCTCAAAAATCACCAGATTCTTTATGAAAAGACAAGTGTTTTTTTTTTCATTTGTTCCTCTTACAACCTAAATCAGGCCTGAGGTAGTTCACCCAGTCATTTGTTATAAATGCACATAAGCCTGTGATCACTGCAATTAATGCCAGCTTGAAATGAATTTAATAATACATATTTCAGGGAGCGTGTCACTTTTTGTGTCACTGCTTCTCCATGTAATCACTTTCATTCTTAAAAAATTACAAAAAAGCAACGACACACCAGGACTGATGAATATAAGAATAGTAACAAAAGAAGGGAGACAGGGTGACCTGTTGTATTTGATGGTTTGGTTGCTTAAAGATATTCAAGAATTTGATCAAGCTACTGCACTACAATTCACTCAGATATCTCTGACTGAAGTGAACTCATTTCTCAGTTGTTCACTGCAATTACAACATTCACGTTCTCACTGAGTACCCAGTACCCAGTACCCATTGAAATCATCAAAAGAATACTATTGTGTCAAGATAATTTCAAATCTGGGAAGACATCTAGAATATGTAATGATGTATTTGGCTCAGTGATATCCATGCCATTTTCCTTAAAGTGTTTCTATCATTTTGTAAGTAAATCTAAAGACAACTGTGGAAACTTTTACCAAAATTAAACCAATCCAGTTTTGTCATATAGACTGTACTGCATGAAAGCATTCTGGTCAATAACAACAACAACAAAGATACACTGGTGAATATAAACACTGTGGGCTGTCCACATTTACAAATATAAATCATTTAAATAAAGCTATTAATGAGAAAACATGACAAGCAATGTAGATATCCATACACGTTTGTACTAGAATTATCCTCTAAAAAATAAATCGTGGGAAATCCTAGTGTGTTTGTGTTCTTTCTGTCTTTCACCTTTCACAGTCACGAATCATGTTACAAAGTATGACAGTAAGGGGATTTAAATAATGCATTAAAAGTCCGTCAAATACAGTCATAAATTGTGAATAATCTAATATTAAGCCTCTGGAAGCCTCAGAACTGTCATTTTAACTGTTACATTTGATTTTCTCATAGCATGTATCCAGACTACAGTTCTACTACGATCAGTTTGATTACTTTCCTGACACTGATGTCTATCACAAATAACACGATTACTGCTGCACACAAAAAGCATGAACAAAAGGTCCTCAGGCTATGGTCCTATTGGTAGTGACAGGTTCAGTGTTTGGGAATGACCTGAAGAGCCCCTGAGAACGTAATTACAGCCCAGCACAATACTGGCTCATGTTCTTTGCAATTTTTGTTGTCACCGACCATGGGTTTGCCTTCCTAAACCATTTCCCAAAGATCCAATCTGATGCCCTGTTATCTTTTATTTAATTTACAGTGCCTCATTCAAATTCCTATCAGAGTTGTAGTTTGCTTTCGCTTAACAACCCCAAAATCCTTTGAGTGTTGCAGGATCAGTGCATTAAGCAAGTTTTGGTTTGGTGCTTTAGAAATACATTTTTAAATATTACTTTTTTCCACAAGATTGAAACAGACAGGGAAACATTGAAGACTATACAACATCCTTTTCTAGCTCCCAGAGTTAGCATAAAAAAATAGCTTCGCTTACCTCTTACCCACGACAGCAGGCACTTGATTGTAGCACTGTGAAAGATGTAGAAAAACATATAATATTAACATAAGCAGCATACATGTCTTGTGTTTTGCCATGGAGACAACCAGATAAGACTGCTGCAGAAGAAGCCTGCTTCCTAATCTGCTTTGATAATATAGTCTAAACCTGAGCTCACTGACTGACACAGGCAGCAGCCAATAGACAGAGAAGCAAGATAATCATGTGTCACAGTCACGCCCACACACACACAACATGGCTTTTGGCAAAGCCTAAATATACTGGCTTCCTCAGTTTAACCTTCCTCTCAAAAACTCAATTGCAACTGAAGGGCGCTTGCAAAGGCATGAAGAACCACTGGGATCCTCCAGGTCGGGCTATAGCAGGCATTTGACATTTTATGAGAGAAATAAAAACATGATAATGTGACCTAGATTCACACTCCGCTGCCTCAATAATTGAAATTAATTCACAAGAGAGATGTCTGTTATCTGAAGAAAAGCCCTTAAGTGGAACAAGATTGTCTAATAAAGCAGAAAGTAAGAATGACGAAACAGACTTTACAACTGAAGGAATTAGAAACCTATCGATGTGCAGGCCAAACAGTTTCTAGGATTTCAAATTAGACATTTAATGTGTCAGAGGAAATTAAAGAAAATAGACCTTTTCACTACTAAGTATAAAGAATAGTGTTGTAGTATATATATATTTGTATTTTTTTTTTTTTAAAGCATAATATCATCCAAAGGACAGACCCATCTCCACAAGCTTTCAACTGGAAACAATGTGCAGCTGAATTATACTTAACTACTCTACACTGGAAAGAATAGCTAGTGAACCAACACATTTTAGATGCGATTGAACTAAATGTGAAGTGTAAAGACATATTCCCTACAAAATAATGTAGATGCACAGAGAGATTAAAACGCTATGTTTAAAATTGGGACGGCCATGTCTTTGAAAATGTCAAGTCTGGAGCCTATGCATGGGGTGTATTAAAAGAGATCAGAGTAATCTTTGTGGGATGAGTGGAGACAGTAATGTGAGCATTACTGAGATAGAAACTCTTCAGGGCAGCTTGTTAGCAGATGTGTTGGAGGGAGTTAACAAGTGTCTCTGCTACAAATCTGGAAAAAATTAATTAAAAGATCAACAGCACAAGAAAAACTATAACCCACGCATTATGGTAATCCTAAGCGTTTATAGACACTTCAATTACACTAAATAAAACCCTAGGATTACGTCATAAACTAGACGGAGGCACACATTTAAAAATAGATTCCCTCTGTTATTTCATTCTCAGTCTGTTTCATAATCTATGATCTACATATTTCAGATGACACCTTTGAAAGTCATATATCTACACTGATCTGACATAAAACTTATCTTGGGTCATATATAAGCGTATTGTCAGCAGTATAATGTTTTTTTCATAAATGTTTAAACTGTTATCAGTCTCATGGCTAAAACTCGAAGGGAAGTGGGGGTGAATAAATAAATAATAAAATGGAATGGTGTGGTGTTGTCTAGACTAGCTTTATTTCCCTTCAAAAACAATGTAATCTTATTCATTACAAGTGAAAGTAAAAATGCAAAGTTTTGATTAAAATATTTGCTGAAAATAAAGTATTTTAAATATATTTAATGACTTCATCAATAGTTCACAGTTCTTACCTTATACTTACCTTTTATATAGGCTTCTTAACTTTTAAAATACTATCATTGCAGTTTGTGTTCATTTCCTACTGGTATACAACTGCCTTTACTTGAACTATTCAACAATTAATAAGGTATGTATTTGTATCAATCCTAAATGTATCTAATGTGCTGATATGATGTCCACATCATGTTCTCATAATGAAGAATCCCCAATGATATCATTTTTAATTGGAATTATTATTATTATTGTAATTACAATTTACATTTGTAAGTTTTATAGGTAGATATAGATATAAATAAATAAAACCATTATTTTACTCCCTGCTGAGGACTATCGTACAGATGTAAGTATATATACCAGCAATGAAAAACCGATGTAGAAGGTGGCACACTTAAACTAAGCACAAGACGCCCCATCCGGATCTCCGATTATTTTTAATCAGGCATACAGGAGACACCATGTATGTTTTTAGTTCAGAATCAAGAGACTAAAAGAATTAGAAATATATTAGAAAATTATTTTTAAAATATGATAATTTATTCTGACAAAGTTATTACACATGAGTGAGTTTAGTACATACAATAAATAAAAGGCACTTCCAAAGTCCCTCATTGAGGTCCTCAAAAAAGCCATTGCCGCAGTGCTTACTGGGAT
The DNA here is from genome assembly GCF_036373705.1 of Amia ocellicauda. Classification (NCBI taxonomy): domain Eukaryota; kingdom Metazoa; phylum Chordata; class Actinopteri; order Amiiformes; family Amiidae; genus Amia; species Amia ocellicauda. The sequence continues at coordinate 13,218,694 of NC_089852.1, forward strand.
CATTCTTTCCTGCTAGGGCTCTGAAACGTAAAACATGGGTAGGTAATCTATTCACCGATAAAACATATTTTTACCTTTCTTCCAGCTTTGTTAAACGCTTAAAGTGAGATTTAAAATTCTTAATAGCCGATATTAATGCAGCTCGGTGTACTGGATGTTACCTAAAGTGTGTTTTTTATTGAATGCTTTCAGCCTTGTTGGTAACGTGGAGCGCGGCCATGCTTTCTGCACTGCGAGCCTGCGATTTCAGGCCGTTTCGGTCGATTCTTAAATTTACTAACCAATAGTCCTCAATAATAAGTAGTTTGTGTTTTACACGAATTTCACTTATTTTTGAATAAGACCTTTGGAATGCAAGATTTTAGTTTGAATTGTTAGAAGTCCCAATTGCAGGCCATGGTTTAAATGTGGCTGGGCTCGTCAGTAGTTTGCTCTACGGAACAAATTTAGATACAGAATAGGCTAAATTATCCGTCATATTAGATAAAGCAATAAAAACATCTGTAGCATTAATGGTTCATTTTTTTGTAGTTATTTGTGTAATTGAGCTTTGATTCTTAAACACCTACTAATCTCCATAATTAAAACTTAATGTATAACTATTCTATTTAAGATTAATTCATAACATTTACATGAATCACTGCTTCTTAACGTGTTGGAAAGTTAAAGTCGTTTAATCACATTTTTACTGCTTTATTCTGTGAACTTAAAGCTGATACAAGAGGATGTAACAACCTGGGAGTTAATAGATTTTTTTTTTTTGAGAAATCAAGCTTTATTGGTAGAATAACTGTTCAACCATTTTAGATCTTGTATATTTACATTTGTTTTCCTCCTCCCCTCTCCAGGCAAGTGTCGTGGTCTTCGTACAGCCAGAAAGCTGCGCAACCACCGCCGTGAGCAGAAATGGCATGACAAGCAGTACAAGAAGGCTCACCTGGGTACTGCCCTGAAGGCCAACCCCTTTGGAGGGGCTTCCCATGCCAAGGGAATTGTCCTGGAGAAAGTGTAAGACTCCCTGAATTTGTGCATTGTATCACGGCTAGATATCGTCAGCTGAACTAGAACACTTGCATCGGAGATTGGAATCGTGTTGTCTGTTCAGTTAATTCCTTTGTTGCAACTATTATTTTCTGTAATTGCAGGGGTGTTGAGGCTAAGCAGCCCAACTCTGCCATCAGGAAGTGTGTCAGAGTCCAGCTGATCAAGAACGGCAAGAAGATCACTGCCTTCGTGCCCAATGACGGCTGTCTGAACTTCATTGAGGTTAGTACCAGTTTGGAGACACTTGAGTGCAAGTGATTTTTGCACTTAAACAGATTTCACAATGCAGCATGTGGGTTATTTGTCCAAGTTAAAATAGTATCGGGCATTTATGAAGTTCAGCATTGAATTTAAAACTATCACAATTGATAGGCTGTTAGACCTGAAACCTGAACATATGTGCATGACCTGTGAACTTCCTATCCACCTTGATCAATACAACTGAAGAATGAATTGGTCTCTATTGCCCATGCTGTCAGTGTTTCTAGTAAAAACTGTGTATGCTTTGAATAATGACATGCAATTCAACAGTCCCCCACCCCAGTGCAGTTCCCTTATGGGTTCTCAAATTTAATACATCTGTTGCAATTTCTTACTAAAGATTACAATTTCTTTTGAGTCAGAAATACAGTACTGGGTCCAGATTCATAGTTGTCTTTATCATGCCTTTTGGTCTTGGTTAAAAGTGGGGGGGGGACAAAAACAATAACTTTCCTGATACAATTTTCATTTTTCCTTTCAGGAAAACGATGAGGTTCTTGTGGCGGGATTTGGTCGTAAAGGCCACGCTGTGGGTGATATCCCCGGTGTGCGTTTCAAGGTGGTCAAAGTTGCCAACGTTTCCCTCTTGGCCCTGTACAAAGGCAAGAAGGAGAGACCACGATCATAAACTGTATGGACATGGATATAAATAAACATTTTTCAGTTCAATGAATATGTGTTGGTGTCTTTGTGTGGAATTACAAATTTTGTATGTTCATTTAATAATTGATTAAAATATTTTGTAGATGTTCTTCTGATCAACCTCTGAAACAATTTCCTTACAAATATTGAGAAGCATCTGTAATTATGTACTGTTTGCAGGTTGAGGCAAATCGTATTTGGGTGTCAAAGACTAATGACAAAATGTGTGTATTTTTTAAAATTAATTTGTTAAAAGAAATGGTGAACTAATTCCAGCTTTAAATATATATCCACAGAACTATGCATTAACATGATTTGAAGGCAAAGGGTAAATATTGATGTATTGGTAAATTTCAAATCAAATGCTTTAGTGGTTACTATAGATACTATAGTTAATGGTGAATTAATTGGAGAGAGTTTCTGCCTGCTCATGGTGCACAAATGTGGCTACATAAAGCAAGATATAATCTTCATGTGCATCTCATATATATATATATATATATATATATATATATATATACATACGTTTCTAATCCAATTAGCTTCCATATTCATTTTGTAAGGTGTTGACCAGCCAGCCTTGGGTTTGTTTCTTGCCCTGTTGGATGCTCAGCAAGCAGCAATGAAAATGGTTGAAATGAACATCTGGAAAAGCTATAGTTTATGTGTACATATTAGTTGTACTAGTGAATACAGCGAAGACGCTTCCAATATGCTCTGTTAGCTTCATTGACCAAATGGTTAAATTGTACATGATAAACCGGGACAATAAATAAAATGGTGAACTGTGAGTTGCCCCAGTGCGCGAGGGGCGGGGCATCGGAGTCCCTTTCTGCGCATGCGCGTTTCCTCTTGCTGTGCGGTTTCCGTAGCAACGCAGTTGTCCACACTGCTGAGAAACTCGTCGCCAAACCCGGAGGCCGACAGCGAGGTAGGCCGTGCATCTGTTTACAGCACAAACATAATGCACTCAGTTTCATATTACTTACACTGACGATACATGAGAAAAACAACTTAAAACGTTAGTGTTAAAAATAACATGTTCCATGATTCGCCATACTGCAGGAAAAACGAAAACTTACTAGAACTTGGAAACCTTATATATATATATATATATATATATATATATATATATATATATACAGAGACTTAAATAGTTTCTGACTAAGCAACAAGTCTGAAGTTGGGGTGGCTAATGTGTGACTGAGTTTACAAACGCACCCCAACATTGAGCTTTTTGATCTGTGTTTGCATAAATATAAACCTATAACTAATAAATTCCTTTATAATATTATAAACAGACATTTTTAAGTTATTACTGCATCGATAAATTACACAGTCGTAGTAGGCTGTCACAACATAGTTCAACACAATTTTTCCCAACTGTGTATACATACAAAGTTAAATACATAATACATTTTGCAGTATATACTGACATATATGTATTTCATCATTTATTTATTTATTTAATCATGTATGCCTATTTATTTATTTCAACATTTATTTCAAAATGTATTTATTTCATCTTTTCATTGTCGACCGTGCAATCCTGAAATAAATACATTATTAAATTGCTATTGGTTTGTAATAGGTTTTGCCCCGCCCCCCCGTCCCCAGGTTAGCAGATTCAAACATGCCATTGGTCAATCAACTGCTATTTTAAAATCCCGTGGGAGGCATTTCAATTATATGCTTCCATAGACAATGAAAAGATGAAATAATATAATAAATAAAGGATATATTTCAACATTTATATATTTATGTATTTAATTTAATTAAGTCCACTATATGCATCCATAGCAAACCACCTCACAGTTTGAGAAACAATGTTATTACTGCAATATATATTTTTTAATTTAGCACCTCTCCTAAGACTTCACAAAGCATTTCAGATGTCTTTCTCTGGATTTCAGATGCCTACTTCTCAGGGGTTGAAGCCCACCAAGGGAGAGAGACTGAAAAACTACAGCGTCCTGCCGCCAATTCCCACTCCAGCTGCTGTGCTGAGGGCGAGGACGGGTGAACTCGAGGGGGTGGAAGACAGCAGGACGGCCATGCAGCACAAGCTGATGAAGCACCGGAAAAGCAAGCAACACCAGCAACTGCTGAACCAGATAGTGTAGGTCATTCACCTCCTCTTGCCCCTGACCAGGACCAGCCCTCCTCTGTGTGACCTATACATGCAGCATAAATACATCAGTGAGGGATTAATTTTGAATGAATTCCAGTGTCCAATGATGATGTTTTTTTTTTTTTTTTTCATTGTCCCATCTTTTATGTGATCATCTTCTAGGTCTTTTCAAATCTTTCATCTGTTCTTTAATGTGTCCATTTTAAAATTCATACTCTTTCAATGATTTAACATTTTGAATGTTCTCAACTTTTTCCATGCTGTTATCTAGTCCACACACAATACATATATAGGACATTCTTTATAGCTTTGCATCATGGAATTTGAAGTGCTCAATAAAAATACATGTTCATAAACAGTTGGAATTGTATGTTCTTAATGTGTATGTAAACTCGTATATATATTTGTTGTATTAAAACAACCTTTAATTTTAAAATGTGACCACTGCTACAGGCAATGGTCATTAAACCCATTAAGAGCTCAACACATTTTGTATTTCATATGTGAAGATGTTTCTTAGAATTAACCATAGGCAAGCAAGGGTCTCTCCAATGGGAGCAACTTTGCATACAGTTAACACCATACAGAGATATAAGAGGCAGCAAAGCTAAAGAAGTACCATACAGTATATGTAATTCCTGTAAGATGTCCAATATTCATTCTTGATTAGGATGAACAGTGCTATGCAAGAACACGAGGAAGCAGTGGAAGCACAGAGAAAGAGAATTCCAACCCCCCCTGAACCTGAACTTCCTGCTACGGTATGAATAACAAGGCTCTGTACCCTTTACATGGCTGAAATCATTTCTCTGGCACCTGAACTAGGCCACCGTGACAAGAGAAAGGAGTACGCTGTTCATTAATAGCAGTCTTCTGATGTGGCTGTCAAATTGATGGGATGTGTATTCTCTTATATGATATGAGTGAGTTTGTTAGAGATCTCTGCAGAATAACAGCTCATGATCACCCTATCACATTTAATCAATGTTCAATTGAATTAACACATTTTAAGTAACCACACTGTATTAAACACTGGCAAGCTGATTTTTGAAATGCTACTCATTCACAGAATTTGAACTGTTATATTGTTTTGCATATATTTTACAGCAATATATTCTTGGCTTACATGTCTTTTTTCTTTCAAATATTTCCCCTCGATTTAATTTAGTCTGTTAGGCTCACTAGTGTAATATGCTTTTTTTTCCCCAGATGTGCAGTGACAACAGAAAACGACGAGTAAGTTCAGTCTGCTTTTTAAAACTGCCCGTTGCATATCCAGGGCTTTATATCCTTCTAAAATTATTTGTCTTTCTTGTTCCTTTTTTCTCTTCTTTCTTTTTTCTTTTTTTTCTTTCTTTAAATTTCTTTCTTTTTATCTTTTTTCTTTCTAATGTTTTTCAGTGGGATTATGCATTTGATAGAGAAATTGAGCGGCGTACAGTTCACGTCTGACAATATCATACTGCACAACTGGAATTTTATGGTTCTTTAGATTTTTTTTTTTATAAAAAACTTTACTTGCGTTGTGTGCGGTACCATTATGAAATGAGAGAAGGGCTGGGCTGAAGCCATGGTGGGGCTGTGTGTGTCTGCGCAGATGAACTACAATTTCCTGAGGCAGTGTGTGGAGAGCAGTCCCATCGTACCTATTCAGCAGCACTGGCTGGATGCCATGCTGACCCGAGTGCCTGCCCAGCTGCGCCAGGGCCCGGTCAGGCAGCAGCTGGTGGAGGAACTGTGCCAGGAGGTCAGCACCAACTTCCAGATTGGCATGATGAGACACACAGGTCAGCTTAGCTACCACAGCAAACCTCCTTGGGCTAAATTCCCACACACTCTCAGGTTTATACATAGTCAGTATTCTTCCTTGCATATTGGTCCTCACTAAGATCTATGTGCCTTGATAGAGGTTTAAATCCATATCTTATATTTCTGACCATAAAAAGATACTGTTGATCATTGTTTGTTGTTTAATACAATTTCTAAATGTTTTTCACTCACAATTACACTTATAGGGATGTATTTATACGACTCATACATCCTCTTAGACATGCAGTGTATCATTTAAAGTAGTTAGTATATTTTTTCATATAACTAATTTATCTTATAAAATAAGTATATAAATAAATAGAATATCAGACAACCCCTCATGAAAAATTACGTCAGATATGTACACTTTAAGTATACTGCAGTATTCTATAAGTAGACTACAATTTTACCACCATGCACTTTTAGTATACATAACTGTGCTTCTTCTTCATAAGGGATAGCCAAAGGGAAATAAAGATGAAGTCAGAACTGTGTGAGGGCAGTTACAAGTTGATTTTGTGTCTTTCGTTTTCAAGTTGTGTCTCATCTGTTGTGTGTGTTTTATGTGCTTGTGTGGGTTTCAGTAAAGAGTGTCCTTACGAACCCAGAGGACATGGGAATCGTAGCTGACACTGCAGATTCAGTACTTCAGTCTGCAATGTGAGTACCCTGGACCCAGAACAACAACACAAAGGTTCTGTATATGAAGCCTTCAAAAACAATATTCATGTTAAGTATTATACGCTGAATCAAGCACAAATACTGTGAGGACTATTCAAACTAGTCTGATAAACTGAACTAAATATATATAGATACAATAAATAGATTCACATCATAGATTCACATCAAACAAAGCATGGCATACAAATAGAAGACAGTGTTGATGGTAGAAGCTATTTTTAAGGACCTGAAAACAAAGCAATTTACTATATCTTGATCTGACTTTATTTAGTGTTTCAGAATTTTCTTGTCTGTATGTCCTTTTTTTCAGAGGTCTTGATTTCTCCAGGCCCTGGCACAAGAGCTTTCTTCAAAGTCGAAGTGTGATCAAAGAGAATTTGCATATTCTTCACCCAACCATGAAGATGACCCTGGACATTGGCTATATGACCTTTTCTAACCTCCTTTTGATTGATCTCTCGGACTGCAGGTAAGACAGCTTGTGTAAGAGTGAGCTTCATAGCTTATTTTTAGCACTGTATATAAGTCATGTCAAGTGAAAACAAAATTCACTTCATTATAACAACAAGAATGTTCTGAGTAATTGAGAAATTGAGGAAATGTTTGGCATTTTACAAATTTTTACATTTTACAAAATGTTGGTAGTGATTTGGTTTTGTAAATGAAGGCTCATATCAATTAAGTACTTTAATCTCTGAAAAGCACAGTATTGTGCTTCGTGGTGCTGTAATTTGAAAAAGCACCTATATGAAAAATTGGGAACAGGCTTTTGAGTGATTTTGAGGTTATGGGATCTGGCATCGGTCGTTATGCCTGGACTGCAACTGATCTGACATTCAAAAACAATGGATTGTATCACCTCAGTTCAGAGGACGTGTGTCAATGTAAACTGTTCTATCTGTGCTTTGTGTGCTTTAAGTCCAAATGAGTTGTGCTGTGTGCAGGTCAAAAGGACCCGTGGACTGTGAGCCTCTGAAGAACAGAGTGGTTCTGGAGTGTGAACGCATGGAAGAGAAGTTAATGAATACCTGGCACCCCAAAGTCATCCATCTCCTGACCAATAAAGACACAGTGCAGTGCACCAGACCAGACAAACTAGACTCCTTCTACAACTGTGCCTCCACACTTATCTCCAATCAGGTTTGTGTCATTTAGACTGACCTCGACAGCTGATTGCGTCAGGTCCCTACACTGCAGGTTCCACTTGTTTTATGTTTCAGGACAATCATTAGTGACTTTCAATCACCACCATTGTAAGGATCAGTTTTTCTTCAATCCCTTTTGATTGCCCAAGCACAGAACAAAACTAATTCCTGTCACACAGCATGCATTGTAGTCAGAACAATCATTTAAAACATGACTGGGTTTCAGAATATCACCACTAACGCATTTAATTCCACTTCAGTCAAATACTCCATTCTAAGCAGGAATCACATACTACAATTTTTATGAAAGATAGCTCCTTTGTGGCATATGTATGAACAAAGGTCATGCTGTGTCACAGTACTCACAATTAACTGTACAGCACCAAAGGAGGAATTCTGGTTCTTCCATTATTTCTTTATCCAAGAAATGTATAAGCTAGAAGCTGAATCCCCTACCATATTTTCAAAAGTTAAAACCTAAACTGCGAAGTGTAAAATGTAACTAGAGACCTTTAAACCAGAGGGCATCAGCACAGCTTTAGTCAGTTAAGAAAGTGGAATTTAACAGTGCTCATCAGAACAGATTTAAAAATACATCTATATCCTTAAGGCAGAAATTAAACCAGCTAATACATGCATTAAAACCCAAGTGCAACATTTTCTGTTGGGCAAGAATTATGTTCTCCTGCATGTAACAGATACTATAATTGCTGAATGTGTAATGAACTGAGCAGGGGAAAACATACTGTTTTTCAAATACTGTTGAATAATATTATCAAGCACTGTGTTCAGAAATCTCTCCTAAAGCCCTGTGTACACTATGAGAAAGAAGAGTCCTGTATCATAACTGACCCACTTCAGACTAGCTACCACACTGTGACTAACACATTGGGCAATACTTTGTCAGTAGAGGCCCTGAGACCCACCAGGAGTCAGTATCCAACTACCCCATCATAAACATGGGCTCTGGGAAATGTTTAAATTATTCCTTGAAAAACAATTGATTATTTAAACAGTGGCTTAAAAAACATATGATTCCATCACATGTAGAAATGACGAATCATGAGAATATCTCACCCTGTTGAACACAAGAAGCAGGCTGGACACCTTTGAAGGGTCAGAGTGTGTGCTCTGTGTTCCAGCTGAGAGCCCTGGTGGAGCGCAGTGTTGAGGCATACGTCAAGCTCTTTGATTTTGAGAACATACACCAGATGCCACTCTTCAAAATGGACTTGACCTTCGATGATGAGAAGATGGACTTCTACCCCAGCTTTCAGGATCTAGAGGAGACCGTCTTGTTCATCCTCACCCAGATCACAAGCTCCATGCAGGTGAGGGTCACTGTGCCCCTGTCCCCACCTATGAACTGAGCCCCAATTAATGTAATATATCCATGTAACCTTCAGATGTTACACTTACTTTTTAGGATGTGAATATGTTCAGGAGACTATTGTGAATATTCACCCTCTTCTTTAGCTTTCCCAGACAGCCAAATAAGGTTGTGGCAATATTGCAATGCAGTGAACATACAGTAGAACAATATGAAGATGCTGTATCACAAATGTGTAGACTTTAGGGGATGTTGTCAAAACATAACTAAATAATTATAATTATATTATCATAATTATGTGTATATCACTAAATCTAAGAAAATAAAATATGTACACATATCTAAATACAGAGAATGAGAAGTTTATGTGAAATGAAAAAGGAAACTAACAAAATATTCTTTCTGTATATGCACACAAAATACTAAAATTATGTATTGAAGTTCCTGAGATAGACCTATGAAATGTGCAGACGACAAAATTGAGCAACAACTGGAGAGAATTAATGACACTGTGTTGTCAGAGTAATATGTTTCTGCAGCATTAATATCATGTCATATTCCTCACAACCAAACTACAACCTCGCATAACGCTGCCAGCCCAAAATGGGTTAGCTGTTTTGTATGTGTCCTGTACCATTATTGGAACTCTGACTGATGTGATCACTCTCGTGAGCCTGAATAAAGATCTTCATTCCAAAAAACAAGTTTATTGTATGTGCAAGTATATCTGAAATATAAGACCAAATACGTATTTTTTAAAACCTGCAAACACCTACTGGTAAATATATGTGTGCATTGGGGGTTTCAGCTGAAGAGCCAGTGCTTGCTCTCCTGTGAGCAGCCCACTGATTAGACTGTCTTGTTTCCTCAGAAAGTCCCAACAGTGCAGTCCTGGCTGTCAGAGGGCTACAATGCAGTGATTGATGCTAAACTGGCTGATCACACCCTGACATGGGCCCAGTCAGCCCTGAGAAAAGCAGTACAGAAGAACCTGGAGGGCCCCAGCCAGCATTTCCAAAATTATGGTGAATTACTCTTTAACTTCTAATGAGGAAACATTTGGAAAATACCAAATTTGCTATGTCTGGTAGCAGGAGAATATTCTGGAATAAGTGAAAATAACAAAACGGTGCATTGGTAGCTTCAAATCTGACAATGATATCATGTCTCCACTGAAAAAGGAAGAAAGATTGCTTTTGGATTGCCATGGCCTAGATTTGAATGTTGTAATTCAGCCCAAGTCAATAACAGTCTGACAATATTGTTTGTACCCAAAGCCTTGTCCCCATACAGAGACAGTACAATTTGTGTGTCATCTTATACATTCAATAAGTGTATGACATACAGTTGTCCTCTGTCAAGCCACTGATTTCGGTACTATGTTGCAGTTGAGAGCTATGACTGGCTGGTCAATGGAACAGCCCAGACCCGTGTGCAGAGCTTCATGAAGGAGGAGCACACGTTTGATGAGTACACTGAGGTAAGTATGTGAAGAATGGAGCGAACTGCCTGTCTGAAAGAATTTTTCAAAGATAACAGCAGACGTAGACGTAGATGACGTTGTTCCTCATTTGTTGGGGTTTATCAACCTTTTGTCTGAAATGCACAGACTACATATAAAACCATGCATTTGTCCCCTGTGCCTAATTCTCCAGCTGTGGTGCAATGAGCTTAATTTCCTACATGCTGATTAGTGTTTTTATTCCTTCCTGTGAAGGCAATCATTGTGATGTTCCTAATTTAACTTCTGCAGGAATCGAAAGTGCCATCTGCACTGTATAGTGTCATTATAGCATGCAATCCGTTGCAGATTGAAAGAGAGCTGCATGTCGCTTAACCTAGTCAGTCATTTAATTTGCTCTGTATATCCTGTTCATTATAGAAAACATAAATCACTCAATTAAAGGCTATTTGAGTTTGGCGTGCATACGTGCACGGCCTATTTTGTGTTTGGATGTGTAACATTGAGGTGTGTGTGTGTGGTGCTCAGCTGGTGCAGGAGTTCCACGCTCTGTCCCGGGAAATCGTGAGCCTCCCGCCGGTGGCGCACTTCCACATGGTGCGGCTGGACTGCGAGGACCTGAAGCAGGGGCTGGTGGAGAAAGCCAAGGCCTTTGCCCAAACCCTGCTGGAGCACCTTGTCAGCACGCATCGGGAGGCCAACCTGCAGTGAGTTTTCTATGTCTGTTAGTGCAGCCTGGGGCTTTGAGCAACACTGAGAATGAGAGGTCTCAAATGAACTCTCGTAGTATTTCTTATGAAATTAATGAATACACCTATAGTAGTGTTCTCAATAATCGCTAGTTTGGATATAAAAAAAAAAAAGTAATCAAATGTAGGGGCTATAAAGTCAGGAAGGGACTGAAGATTACTAGCATCAGTAAAATGCAAAAGCAAGGACATGGGAGCAGCTATACCTAATTTAACTCTTGAGGAAAACTGGTACTCACAGTTGCCTGAAGATGATTTACAGCTGGCTGTGTTCAGCCCCTTGCACTGTGTGTTTTTCACAGGATCTGCAGGGAGTTTGAGACCATCCGAGAAAGAGCACTCAGGGTTCCAGAGAGCACAGAGGACATGACCGAGATGATGACTTATGTGGAGCACACCAAAGCCAAGGGCATTCAGGAACTCCACACCAAGATCCTGGTGAGATTTCAAGTTCAGGGAACACACCCCTTTTCCAAGTGCAAACCCTTTTCTGTACATGAGTATGCAGAAAAAAATTAAATAACATTGTTTCCGAGTGTTATTGTTTTCCACTTTTCCACTTGAAAATATGAGTATACATTTGGGATGGGGCATTCAAATTACTATTACTGGAGTAATAAGGCACCACCTATTCAGTGTTTCATATATCTGGTGTATGCATAATTTTTACTGTCAGTCTCCCATAAATCAGCTGCAGTAAGAGATTAGTAACATGGTAAATGTTTACAGGAAACACAGCACAGGTTGAACTTCCTGATGGACGTGCATATATTTAATCCTGAAGACCTGAACCTGAATTCAACAGTGCTTCTCTGGCCACAGAATATCAGCCCGGTTTTTGATCTCAATGATGAAGTGAGTACTGATTTTGCTAACCTGACTCCTTTTTGTGTTTTGTGGCAAAGTGCAGTGTGTGTGTGTGGGTGAAGGGGGTTTAGTGAGGTGGGGTGCAGAGTTTCAGGTGCCTTTGGAAGGGAGTGAGCTGTGTCTTCCTATACAGGTGATGGTGCAGGCCAGGCAGAAGGGAGAGAGAGAGCTGCTGGCTCGGCGGGAGAAGGTCATGCTGGAGCTGGAGAAGCTGTGCCGGCGGATGGAGGAGTTTGCTGAGTGCTCAGAACTAGACATGATGCAGCAGGTGGGCCAAGACACTCGTACCCTGCATTTCCAGTAGGGGATTGGGGAAAGGGTGCTTTTATCAAGTAGCTTCTGCAGTCTGATGAATTCAGTCACTGAACACTGTATATGCGAGTGATCTGAAGCTGTTGCTCTTGCTCTTACAGTATGTGACAGACGTGAGAACTGTACAGAAGCGGCTACAGGAAGCTGAGGAGTCCATTGGCTATATCAATAAGGAGGAAGCTCTCTATAAATGGGAGCAGACCACCTACCCAGAGGTGGAAACTATCAAAGTGAACATTGAGCCCTACCAGAAGCTCTTTGGGCTGGTGCTGAAGTGGCAGCGGGCTGAGAAGAGGTAGATTGATGTAGGGCAGGGAATTTAATGATAGGTTATTGTCAAGTACTTCCACAACACACAGTGTCAGTAATCTGTAATTCAGGGAAATTATGTTATGGCTATATGGCATGATGGGCTACTACAGTGGAGGAAATTAAGCTAGATTTACATGCAGTCAATTTCATCACTGTTTGTGCAGATAGTTTAGAGATTTAGAAACCTCTTGGCCATATCCCTCCTTAAATCTATGCCTTACAGATGTCACCAGGGGAATTGACCTTTTCTTTCTCCTGTCCTTTCCCTTTTGTTGTTTCTTCAATTTTTTTCCCACCTGGCTGCCCTTTCTGTCTCTCCCCCCCTCGCCCCCCTACCCAGGTGGATGGATGGCTCCTTCCTGGACCTGAATGGAGAGAGCATGGAGGCCGAGGTGGATGAGTTCTTCAGGGAGGTCTACAAGATGCTCAAGTTCTTCCAGCAGAAGCAAAAGAAGGCAGATCAGGAGCGACAGAAGGTTGCGGGGCGCAGGCGGGCCGGAGAGGAACGAGGGGAGGAGGAAGAGAGGAAACAGGAGAGCCCCACTGCCCAGATCTGCTCCCTGGTCATGGAGCAAGTCAAGGAGTTCAAGGTGAGGCTGTGGTGGACACACTCTTCTCCCTGAGAGATCTGGGATTTTTAAAATACATAAAATATATGTTTTGTCTTTTCCATTTTACAGTTATTGCAAAAAAGCAAGAGAAAACCAGACTAAATGGAAAAAGCAAAAGACAAATTCTCAACATTTCCCACCCCCTTAAAACAAAACAGGAAAAGGCAACGATAATCAGTATATATATACATATACACTCACCTAAAGGATTATTAGGAACACCTGTTCAATTTCTCATTAATGCAATTATCTAACCAACCAATCACATGACAGTTGCTTCAATGCATTTAGGGGTGTGGTCCTGGTCAAGACAATCTCCTGAACTCCAAACTGAATGTCTGAATGGGAAAGAAAGGTGATTTAAGCAATTTTGAGCGTGGCATGGTTGTTGGTGCCAGACGGGCCGGTCTGAGTATTTCACAATCTGCTCAGTTACTGGGATTTTCACGCACAACCATTTCTAGGGTTTACAAAGAATGGTGTGAAAAGGGAAAAACATCCAGTATGCGGCAGTCCTGTGGGCGAAAATGCCTTGTTGATGCTAGAGGTCAGAGGAGAATGGGCCGACTGATTCAAGCTGATAGAAGAGCAACTTTGACTGAAATAACCACTCGTTACAACCGAGGTATGCAGCAAAGCATTTGTGAAGCCACAACACGTACAACCTTGAGGCGGATGGGCTACAACAGCAGAAGACCCCACCGGGTACCACTCATCTCCACTACAAATAGGAAAAAGAGGCTACAATTTGCACAAGCTCACCAATATTGGACAGTTGAAGACTGGAAAAATGTTGCCTGGTCTGATGAGTCTCGATTTCTGTTGAGACATTCAGATGGTAGAGTCAGAATTTGGCGTAAACAGAATGAGAACATGGATCCATCATGCCTTGTTACCACTGTGCAGGCTGGTGGTGGTGGTGTAATGGTGTGGGGGATGTTTTCTTGGCACACTTTAGGCCCCTTAGTGCCAATTGGGCATCGTTTAAATGCCACGGCCTACCTGAGCATTGTTTCTGACCATGTCCATCCCTTTATGACCACCATGTACCCATCCTCCGATGGCTACTTCCAGCAGGATAATGCACCATGTCACAACGGTCGAATCATTTCAAATTGGTTTGTTGAACATGACAATGAGTTCACTGTACTAAACTGGCCCCCACAGTCACCAGATCTCAACCCAATAGAGCATCTTTGGGATGTGGTGGAACGGCAGCTTCGTGCCCTGGATGTGCATCCCACAAATCTCCATCAACTGCAAGATGCTATCCTATCAATATGGGCCAACATTTCTAAAGAATGCTTTCAGCACCTTGTTGAATCAATGCCACGTAGAATTAAGGCAGTTCTGAAGGCAAAAGGGGGTCAAACACAGTATTAGTATGGTGTTCCTAATAATCCTTTAGGTGAGTGTATATGTGTAAGCAAAAAGAAAGAATGAATATACACAAGCGAATGGCAAGTAAAATCTAGAAAAACAAACTTAAGTTTAAGAGCTGTTTTAATCCATGTCTTACCAGTTACAACGCCAAACCAGAAGTTCCCTGTTACATTTCTAGTGCTGTGTGTGTTCCCCCATTGTATAGATAGGGGTGCGAATCAAAAGTTGAAGAGGTGGTAATGCTGTGTGCAGCTCTTCAATGTGTCTGTGTGTTGGTCTCCAGGAACTTATTCCCATGGTGTCCATCCTGTGTAACCCGGGAATCAGGGAGCGCCACTGGGAGCAGATGTCCAAGATCGTGGAGTATGACCTGACACCCAACTCGGGGACGACCCTAAGGAAAGTACTGAAGCAGAACCTCACTCCTTATTTGGAGAGGTTTGAGCAGATCAGTGCAGCCGCAAGCAAGGTGAGGATCCCAGGGTGACTACAATATCATGAATTTGCAAAGATCCGCTTGATATGATCAAATGCCCACTAGGTCCACATTCAGATTGTTCTGACATTTCTGTGATCGAGTGCAAATTGGGGTTTACTCAACAGATATTAGGGTGAAAGCTAACACTTCTTAAAAAAAATTAAAAACTGCAAGAGCAATTTTTTTTTTTTTCTTGCATCCCCAACCCAAAACAGGCAACTTGAAATGCTCAGAACTTGAGCCAGCGAGCTACAATTAACAAAACTTCCTTCATTCTGTGCAGTACAGATAACTCAATCACTATTCCTCCTTCTTTTTGTTCTCATACCAGCTTGTGTAATTATAAATCGAAAGGATTGTTCGACCGTTTAGATATAAGCAAACGTAAAGGTAAAGGTGCTCTTACTCTGAGGTGTTACTAAGACTTGCCTCTCTGCCTGCTTTGCAAGGGGGTGCATTGGAATGAAGATAACTGTGTAATTTGTAATTTTTTCTAATGTATTACCGCAGATAGCTGCTTTTTTATGTGGTGAGCCTCTTGGAATCTGCTCCTCTAAAGGCAGCTGCTACTTTTTCAGGAACTTTGCCCAGTGTGTGTCTGTGTTTGTCGAAAGTCAGATTTTACGCCTTATTTTATTAAATGATTTTGTTGTACAGTCGTGTCTGGATTAAACCCCATTCAGGGCGTCTAATTACATTTTTCATCAGATTAATTCTGGATTCCCTGTTTACACTACTGAAGTGTGCAATAGTGAAAAGGGTTCAGTCACTTTTGGACTACTCAGAAAAACTACTAAAATGCCATTCAGCAAATTCCAGTAAATATTTGAGCACAACATTTTGCTATGTTTTGCACTACCCACCTGCCAAATATATGTGGGAGAATTACATGACGTAACAAGGCTGGTAAATGCTACATCCTTACCAGAGAGAATAGATGTTCTAGAAATCCAGGCAATGAATGTACAGTAACAAATGTCCCACAGTATTTTATTGTAAGCAGTACAATAATATATACAGCCATTTTTATAGCATTCTATGAAAATGTAATGCTGATTGTAGACTTTCAAAACAATGTCACTATGAATTTTTCTGAATTGGTTGCCATTTTAAAGTGCTAGGTCACCTGTATACCTTCATATTGATTATATTTATATATTTATCAGTCGCAGATATATACAATAAATTCAGACTGGCAGATACCAATTACTATTATTTTGCCCCCTAAATGAGAAAGATGCAGTCTAATATAAGACATGGATCTGAACTGAGTATGTGGTCCCTCTACAGGAGTTCTCTCTGGAGAAGGCCATGCATACCATGGTGGAGGTGTGGGACAGCATCGCCTTCCACTACAACGCGTACCGTGAGTCAGGAGTGTCCATACTGACTGCGGTGGATGAGATCCAGACCACCCTGGATGACCAGATAGTGAAGACCCAGACCATGAGGGGCTCGCCGTTCATCAAGCCCTTTGAAACGGAGATCAAGGCAAGAGCGCTCTTAACCCAACCCACACTGCCTGCCTCATCAAGCGACAAAACCACAAAATGACAGTGGGGGTTTGTTCACTCTCTGCTTCACCAATCAGGCTTCATGTTTTTCTTCTTTTGACTTTTAATTGGTGCATACTTTTCTGTAAACGTACAGTAAAATAAAATAAATAAATACAATAAAATAAAAATATAGACCTGTAAACATTTTACATGATCTAGAATAAAGTGAGTGAACATTTAAGTTAATAAACCATTTAGGCACGGAGGAGAGAAAAACAAAAAACTCCTATGAATGGCATGTAGGAGAAAATGAATCTCTGGGGGTCCACGGCTTAGGGCCAAGGACGCAATCAAACTGCAGTCGTGTGATGCAGAACAATGCCATTTAGAGTCATTACCCAGTTGTTGTGCTTTCTGAATAACAAAATTAAAGGCAAATCTTGTTCAAGTGATTTTATTCATCAACAACAGCAACTAACAAGATATGTACTCAGCCTTCTTTTTAATCAATAAGCTGACCTCTGTTTGGGACAGCATTGGTTACTCTTCACATAGCATCCTTCCTGAACTGGGTGGGATGTAGTCTTGAGATGTGCTGGTGTTGTTTAGGAATGGGAGGAGCGACTGATCCGTATCCAGGAGACCATAGACGAGTGGTTGAAGGTGCAGGCCCAGTGGCTGTATCTGGAGCCCATCTTCTCCTCAGAGGACATCATGCAGCAGATGCCAGAGGAAGGCCGACTGTTCCAGACTGTGGACAGACACTGGAGGGATGTCATGAGGCATTGCGTCAAAGACCCAAAGGTACCCTGCCGGCTCTACTTTCACTGAGATGCTGTCATGGACTAAAGGAAAAGAAAATTCAGTTTATATTTGTGTTTCTAACAAACTAGTTCTAATGCAATGCTTAAGTGTAAGAAGATAAGGCTTCCCAATTCAGATATTTAAGACAATACAACAGTACTAACTGTCCAGTATCTAGACTGTGATACATTATTAATCATAACAGCTTGAAGACTGATGTGTGATTTTTCTCCTCCACTACAATTATAGATAAACAAGATAGCTATCCTTTTTGAAAACATTAAACGGATAAACATGTCTCACAGCTATCCAAGCTGTGGAAGGATTTAAACTGTTATTTGCATTATATTTTGCATGTTTTGACATCTTAGGAAGGAACTTGAAATTCTCTTAGGTTTCTATGGCTCTCTTGGCATTAAGCTGTAAGCGTTCAAACTATGATTGCAGGTGTTGCCCGCTACTTCTTTACCTGGTTTACTGGAGAAGCTACTGGACTGCAATGGTCTGCTGGATAAAATCATGAAGGGTCTGAATGCCTATCTGGAGAAGAAGAGACTCTTTTTCCCTCGGTACTTTATCCAGATTATTCTTTCTCCTGAATTTATTTATGGGTGATTGACAAGTTCGGAGTCCAAGCCTTTTTCCTTACATCAGTTAAGGGAATTTTGTATTGATCTTAAATGTCCCAGATATCACTTTTAATTGTGAAAGCTCTTTGAATGCAAATGTTATTTTCCCACTTTTACTTCGCCATGTGATTCTGTAGGGTGGAATAATAATAACAAACAGTTGTTTAAGAAACACTCACTGCATTAAAACTGTAGCTTCCCATCATGTGCTAATGATAGTCATCAGTGGTGAAGAAGAGATGTCAGATTAGGGTGCGTAGTTATTGCTCACATCTGGATGGCAAGAAATATTGACGGGCATCAGTTCCTTCCAAAAGAAAAATAAAACATTGTATATGTCTAATTGGAAACAAGCCCTTTTTTAATTTTGGCAGCTTCTTCTTCCTCTCCAATGACGAGATGCTGGAGATCCTGTCAGAGACCAAGGACCCCCTGCGTGTCC
The DNA here is from genome assembly GCF_036373705.1 of Amia ocellicauda. Classification (NCBI taxonomy): domain Eukaryota; kingdom Metazoa; phylum Chordata; class Actinopteri; order Amiiformes; family Amiidae; genus Amia; species Amia ocellicauda. The sequence goes on from NC_089852.1 coordinate 13,237,282, forward strand.
AGCCCCACCTGAAGAAGTGTTTCGAGGGTATCGCCAAGCTGGACTTCCTGCCCAACCTGGACATCCAGGCCATGTACAGCAGCGAGGGCGAGCGCGTGCAGCTCATCCAGCTCATCTCCACCTCAGAGGCACGAGGGGCGGTGGAGAAGTGGCTGGTCCAGGTGGAGGATGTCATGCTGAGGAGCGTGCGGGATGTAGTGTCTCGCTCCAGACTGGTATGTCCCTCCTGCTCTGTAGGGCAGACTGGTACTCAGCCAAGCATGTAATCTTGTGGCAACATTGTAATAAACCAAATTTAGGACAAGGTGATGTTGTGGCAACATAAATTTGCAGACTTCAGGGGCTGATTGTACTAACGGGATCCGATCTTGATCTTGATCTCAATTGTGTTGTACTAAACGGATCAGGGCTCAATCTGAGCTCAGATCCAAGCTCAAAAATACTTTATCCGACATTTTAAAATGCAGGAACTATATACTACATTTATTTCGCCGGCGTCAAACACGCAGACCACGGTTATTTAAAGACAGGCAAACACCTTTTTTCAGGAGGAAGACGTATGAAAGCGTGATGGATGAACAGCATGAAGCATATTTAACCTCACAGACATAATTGATCCTGTTTTAGGACCTACATTGAGGCGCAGTCATGCCTTACCAAAACATTTGAAGCTGCATTTAGCGTTGAGATATTTTGCAACTGGCAGATTTCAGCAAATAGTAGGTAACATTATCGATGTAGACAAGTCTGGTTAAGCACAGAAACAACACAAATATGACTTACATTATTTACAATGATTTGCACTTTCAAATAAACAATATAATTTTGAACCATGCATTCTGCTTTTGTGTCTTTATGGTGAGGTGTAGTTTGTGTGCGATTAGGTTTTTATTTATTTACATTATTGTAAAAAATCATGTAAAAGCTCTTATTTCTCCAGCACCCCCATTGCAAACTCAACACGAAATGTGACAGAGCCGACTGTAGCAGCTCCATGGCTGTGCAACGCTTTCAGAAGCGCCCCATAATTTTAAGACATTTCTTCTTAAGCTTTTAAGGATCTCTCTTAGTTGCAGGTTTTTTTTAAATACTCTTGAACTGCTACTGCTGTGTTGCCTATTTGATCTTGTCTGTTTCGACTCTTTGACTTGTAGCGCTATTGGGTATTGGCTTATTATTATTATTATTATTATTATTATTATTATTATTATTATATAATTTTTGTAGTTGAGGAGATACAGAAATGTACACCAAAGAAACTGGAAAGGTTGTGTACTTTGTGAGGTTTTAACAGATCCAATTTGCCCTGTCCTTGACAGAAAACGTTTCGGATGACGGACTACAAATGATCATGTCGGATCCAGTGGCAACGATAAGCACACTGACATTAACATGAATTGGGAAACGTAGTGAACAACTAAGCTTATTTAATGAATAAAGTCATCAACAATAGCACAGTATAGTTTTCTGAAAGGTTTATGACTGTCATTGTATCATTAGAGTAGTAGATGTTTAAATAGCAGCACCTGTGAGGGACGAGCCAGTTTATGTCAATAGGAAGCTCCTTATTTAATGAACGTGCTGCTTAATAATCGGATCAAAAAATCGAATCTGTGGAGGTTGATCTTGATCTGCTGCGCACATTGCCTTTTCATGATCCGGATCTAGTGAGCCCGGATCCGATCCTGTTTTCTGATCCTGTTAGTACAACTGGCCCCATAGAATTTGGTGAAAACACTCCACAGAAACAATATTCAGCAAAGCCACAAAAGTATTTATTTCTTGTTTGACTGTTAAAAACAATGTTAAACAACTGTTCCTTTTGGGAGATTTGGGCAGTCTTCAAGTATCTCTTAATTGAAAGAAAATAATAACACTGAATGGCATCTTAGCTTTAACTCTTAATTCTTTAACTCGTAATTTAGTCATGTTTTAGAAAGTTTTCAAATCCTGCTTAATGTTCAATCTTCGGGGGGGGTCCCTCCATGGCTACAGGCCTACCCTGAGGGGGCGAGGAAGGACTGGGTGAGGGAGTGGCCCGGCCAGGTGGTGCTGTGTGTCTCGCAGATGTTCTGGACCATGGAGGTCTACCAGGCCATTGGCAGTGGCCCTGAGGTACGGGCTGCATTCGACCGTACATACAGTGCTCAATATAAACATCACCTTACTCACATTGAATAGTGTGTTTTATTTCAAACTGTAAATTTACACATTTACAGAATCAAGACTGAACCTGTCAGAATACAGCATAGTACTCAATTGTAATGCAATGAAATAAATTAATATGGGGCTTTCAGTTCATTTTTTCACTTTTATCACAATCACAATTTTACCAGCCTGGATAATAAGTAATTGAAACTAAATACCTTATTTTTGTATATGATTGTGATGGAAGATCCCCTTTTTGAAGTTTAGAACTAGATTAGTATGTCACGTTACATCGTTGCTTCATGGAAGTTTGGAGCAAGTTTGGACTTGGCTGTCAGGTTGTCAGTTCGGCACTATACAGCTCTGGAAAAAATTAAGAGAACACTCCAAGTTCAGAAATCAATGTTAAGTGGTCTTTTACATTTACCAGAGCTGTATGTGATACAACTATTACTAAACTGAATAGCTGGTGTTTTGCAGGGTCTGAAGAACTATTACAAGCAGCTACAGAACCAGCTGAATGACATTGTAGAGCTTGTGAGAGGAAAGCTGCCCAAGCAGACCCGCACCACCCTGGGTGCCCTGGTCACCATTGACGTGCATGCCAGAGACGTGGTGATGGAGATGATAGAGAAAGGTACCAGCTGACGAATTAGACTATAATCACCCATGCTGACTAGTTATCCATTCCTAATAATTACTGTAACCCTGACTATTAAGAATGTTATTGTCTTTAATTAAAATTCCCTGCTTCACATCATTGTATTTTTTAATATCAGTCATTCATTTAATTAAAGCACACATTTTCTCATTTAAATTAGATTACTTTAGACTTCTGAGCTGTGTAATAAAATAAATCCCTCTCTTTTCTTGACGTGTTAAACTTCTAGATTGCAGCACAACAGCAGCATGTATACTCAAAATGTAAAGTTGGTTTCTCACTGAACAATCGAGATACACACTGCTGCCTTTCCCTTTGAAGAGTTTTCTAGGGAGGGTAAATCTCTTTCCTGTGGGGGCCTGACCCAAATGGAAGCTATTGTGGTGGTCTGCTGCTCAATTTCTAAGAGCTGTTGTTTTAATTGTTTTAAAATGGCAGACTGAGATTTTCTGTCAATTCTGGTGGCTTGAATAGTCTGTGTTGAGGAATACTGAGTGAAAGTAAACCTTCCTCTGTGTTTTAAAAATAACTAATAAAATACTACTACTACTTATACTACTATTAATAATAATAATACTAATTATTCCCATCAATGTAACAGCAGTGATTGTGCTTTTCCAGGTGTCTCCCATGAAACAGATTTCCAGTGGCTCGCTCAGCTGCGATACTACTGGGAAAACGAGAACACTCGTGTACGCATCATCAACTGTGACGTCAAGTACGCCTACGAATACCTGGGGAACTCCCCCAGACTCGTCATCACTCCCCTGACTGACAGATGCTATCGCACTCTGGTACGGAGAGAGGAGATTGTTATTTTTACAAAAAATACATAGAAATAAGATTTATTACATTATATAGTGTACCTATAGTGTATCAGAGTCTATTGGAATATGACAGAATGAATGTGTTAATGACTTATATAAAGTCATATAACCAGATTGTTTCATATGACCTTCCAGACTGTTGTCACAGGTTTGTTTAAGAAAATGTCCCATTCTTATTTTTTTACTATGAGGTGATAGCTATAGTGTGGTGAATAATGTAATCCTGGAGGAAACAGAAATCTTGAAGTACTGTACAGTAGTTGCTCATATAGATCGCCAGGTATAAGTGTGCGTCCTCACTGACCCTCCCTGGTGCTGTGTTTCAGATTGGAGCCTTTTACCTGAGTCTGGGAGGGGCGCCCGAGGGTCCAGCAGGAACAGGCAAAACAGAGACAACCAAGGACCTGGCCAAGGCCCTGGCCGTGCAGTGTGTGGTGTTCAACTGCTCTGATGGACTGGATTACCTGGCCATGGGGAAGGTAAGTGCCTCACTGCCTGGCAAGACGCTCCACACCCACACTGATCACCTCTCAGCTACTGTGAAGATCCGAGTGTTAGGACAAGCGATCTGATCCATTTTATTGAACAAAAACTGACTGAGATCATTACTGTGTCCCTTCTGTATATGTCACAAATCCTCACAATCAGCTGTGACATGCTTTGTCAGGATTTGTTCCATCTGGAATGGGTAGTTAGTGTGGCCAATGACAACCCAAGCAATAAATGGGAGAGAATCCTGGAGCATACCACATGATTCCTGAAATACCACACTGTAAAAACACTAATTTCCAATATTACAATATTACAAAGAAACAGCTTCCTATAGACAATCTTAAATACAAGTCATGTATGCTATTTCTACACAACATGTAATGGTGTTTTCCTTTTAAAAAGTAACATTTAGAATGGTGGTATATTTTTAAAGGCATATGACCTATAGCCACTCATAAAAATAAATTAAATACCAGGAAACACACACATCTTCTTCATGAGTGAGATGAGATGTAAGCTGTCTGCTGTAAACCTCACGTCAGCTCTGTTTTGGCTATGTTTCAGTTTTTCAAAGGGCTGGCATCCTCAGGAGCCTGGGCGTGCTTTGACGAGTTCAACCGCATTGAGTTGGAGGTGCTGTCCGTGGTGGCTCAGCAGATCCTGTGCATCCAGAGGGCTATCCAGATGAAGTTGGAGTACTTTGACTTTGAAGGCACTGAGCTGCGCCTCAACCCCAACTGCTTCGTGGCCATCACCATGAACCCAGGCTACGCTGGGCGCTCCGAACTGCCAGACAACCTCAAGGTGCATTTCCCTCTGGAGGATCGAAACTTGCAGAGCAGTAATGCAGGCCCCCTTGTCAATTTACATAACAGTTATGAAAATCGTCTGTTATCAGGACAGAAGCCAATTTAGGGTGTCCTTATGATGAGAGAAGTTTTCACTAAATGTTCTTCACAGGGCTTAGTTTGTTGATATGCTAGTAGGCAGTTGTATGCTGTCTTCGTTTGAGCTGAGCCCAACATGTCAGCCTAAACATTGACTGCAGATCGGTTTCCACCTCTGTCTTATATTTGATTGAACTTTATTACCTGTCGCTTAGGGATCTCCTGTAATACAAAACCAGTCTTGTACAGAATGAAGATACAGGTCATCCAATCCGCTGCCTGTCATTTGGTATGCATGTGAACATCCTGATTAGGTGAATTAGTTGAATTTTGTGTCTTTAGTGTGGCTCATCTCTCTCACAGGTCCTGTTCCGGACAGTCGCTATGATGGTCCCTAACTATGCCCTGATCGCAGAGATCTCCCTGTACTCCTATGGCTTCCTGCATGCCAAGCCTCTGTCGGTGAAGATTGTGATGACCTACAGGCTGTGCTCAGAGCAGCTCTCCTCGCAGTTTCACTATGACTATGGCATGAGAGCGGTCAAAGCTGTGCTGGTTGCTGCAGGCAACCTCAAGCTCAAATTCCCAGAAGAAAATGAAGACATCCTTGTGAGTTTCACGAAATGGTACAATTGTTGTTGGAAGCTCCTTTAGGCTTCCCTGATAAACTGGTTTAAAATAAACAGATTTCAATGCAATCACACCACTAAAATTGTATCCATGACCACATTTCCTAAATTCTGGAAAAGTATTTCAGAAAGGTATACAGTTCAGTAATACAGTACATACTAAGTACATTCCAGCATTTGACTGTTAAAATATGAAACACTATTTCTACTGAGGGTAAACTACAGAGTAGAAAAGCTCACTTGCTGTGTCCTGACAGCTAAAAATGTTTTATTCATTCCCAGACTGACTTTCACAAACTGTTAGGAGAGAAATAGAGTCAGTTTTTTCTATGTTTTAGTTTTTTTCTTGGCACAGAGATTTCAGGCTTTTATGAAGGTACCCCACACAGGAGTCAAGCAGAACAGTCTTTTCAAATGTCAATATTACAGATTTCAGTTTTTGTTAATTTCACAGTGTGCTCAGGTAAGTTAATAACTCTTCCAACTATAAAATAAATACAAAAAAGCAACCAAAAATCAGTCAATCAAACAGTACCTTTGTTTTCAATGCAGAGCAGAAAATTACTGCCTTTATTTCCAAAATGTCAGTAAGTGTGAAAACCACTTGAACGGTTTCACTAGTCTTGAGCCTTGGTAGAAGTCTAAAAAGTAAAGATATCCCCCTGCCAGGCTTGGTAGCTTCTCCATATGGGCTTCTAATTAATTACACATGTAATATTCTAGTAAACAGCCCTGTTATTACCATTCATTTTAGACATATTTGTTTATATATTGTCTTTTGCTTGCCAGCTCCTTCGCTCCATCAAAGATGTGAATGAGCCCAAGTTCCTGTCTCATGACATTCCTCTTTTCAACGGGATCACCAGTGATCTGTTCCCGGGTATCTCTTTGCCAGTAGCTGATTATCAGGTCAGGAATGAAACTGGGATGTCCATTGTCAATTTACGTGTTGCTTTCTTTGCCTTTCTTTGTGCTATGTTACTACACATTATTGGCAGCTTAAGATAACCACAGGTGTAGTATGATCAGTCACCAACCAACTCTACATTCGTATATCAGTGGTTAAAAGGAATTAAATGTACATATATAAATTTACATTTGAGTGTCTGCTGTTACGTTTATGTAAGTGCAGCTCTTTTCCTCCCATCCAAATAATGTTACTGGAATTGTTTTTTTCTTTTTTCTTTTTTTTTTAACTTTTCTCAAATTAGACATTGTGTCCAAATATATGATTGCTTTTTTCAATTTACGTTTCACTTCATGTGTAATGTTATGTTCCTTTATATTTGTTTAAAATGGCAGCTATTCCTCGAATGTGCTCACGAGTGTTGCAAAGCCCACAATGTGCAGCCAGTGAAGGCGTTTCTTGATAAGATGATCCAGACTTATGAAATGATGATTGTCCGACATGGGTGAGTTTTCAGTCTTGCAGCAGGAATTATCTACATTATGCTTATAGTTCATGATTTTCAATTTCAGTGACTTTAATTTCACCAAGGAATGTGATTTGAATATTTATGTGCCATTATTATCCTCAAGCGTGAAGGACACAGCTTCATAATGGCCTACGTTTTATGACTGTGTCTGCTCATATTAACCTTTTTTGGAAATCTGCAAGCTAGAAAATGGTTTTATGGTCTCCAATGGCACACTGGTTTTGAATACAGAATTAGAACTACAGAGCACAGACAGCGGCATTGAAATTAATTCACTTTATTCTTATGGTTGCAGATTCATGCTTGTTGGAGAACCTTTCGCTGGTAAAACCAAGGTGTTACATGTACTGGCAGACACCCTGTCTCTGCTGAATGAGAAAGGCTATAATGAAGAGGAGAGAGTACTGTATCGCACCGTCAACCCAAAATCCATCACCATGGGCCAGCTGTTTGGGCAGTTTGACCCTGTCTCTCATGAGGTGAAGCATTTCCACTCTGTCTGGGCTATTTCTCTAGCTTCTTAAAACAGGGCATGCCTGATGTCCACCACACACAGCTTAATGCCCCTTTGTCTCTTATGGCTGGTTTCATATACCTTGATCAGCTCTAGTCTTGGACTACTCTACCTAAAATTACCTTGGATAGTCCATTACTACAGTTTATTTGGGTCTGTGAAACAATCCCATAGTCTGTCAGCAAAGCAGAACAGCAGAAGTCTGAACCAGAGGACTTTGCCAGACAGCCATAGCTTCAGAAGCCCTCTTATGCTTTAACCTGTTAATTCCTGCCGTTTGTGCCTCCCTCTCTATCGGGCCAGGTTTTGCCTTCCTCGGTTTTCCTTCTTGTAACCATGACATCTCTGCAATATTCACTAACATTGAGCGCTATATTACAATGGCTTTTGAAAACATTTCTGCTCACTATAATACAAGTGTGTTTATGTCTGTTTCAAGTGGACAGATGGGATTGTGGCCAATACATTCCGGGAGTTTGCGTCCTCGGACACTCCTGACCGCAAGTGGGTGGTGTTTGATGGGCCCATTGACACACTTTGGATCGAGAGTATGAACACTGTTCTAGATGACAACAAGAAGGCAAGAATAAGAGCCCTGCTCTCCAATTTTACTTTTTACATATTTTACATCTGCCGTGAGTTTTGCAGGAGTTGTTTTATGGAAGGGAGATAATTTGTGTTTTCTTCTGTAGCTCTGTCTGATGAGCGGAGAGATTATTCAGATGTCCAATCAGATGAGTCTCATCTTTGAAGCTATGGACCTGTCTCAGGCTTCTGTGAGTAGACCTGTCTTTGAGTTTAGGTCTCAGTTGTACCCACTATACCTATTGCAAACATGTTGGCTCCCTAACCCCTGTATTATATTCACTGCCCAGCCTGCTACCGTGAGCCGCTGTGGGATGATCTACCTGGAGCCCTCTCAGCTGGGCTGGATGCCCATAGTCATGTCCTGGATGAATACCCTCCCTGAGCCCCTGCAGCTCAGAGACAACGTGGCCCTGCTCACGGAGCTCTTCCAGTGGCTGCTGCCACCCTCACTCAGACTGCTGCGCAAGTCCTGCAGGGTAGGGCCCGCTTTGACAGACATGTGTCACTGGTACCTTTAGTAACTTGAAGAAATCAAGTCAGACCAATGTGAGCATTTGTATTTACTATGACCGAATTGGAGATTTATCAGTAATGTGTGGGATAAATGCCCATTAAAATGCTACCTTTTAAAGGTTACTCAAAATGTTTGGTGTCAAAGTGTCACCTGTGGCTGGGGTTAACCTGACAGGTTTCAGATTGAACAAGAGCAGGGGTGAGCTATCATTAATATGTCAGCTGTTCTGCTTCTGGCATTCAGGGCAGAACCATGTTCCACACAGACATGGTTATTCAGCCTTGCATGAATGAACTGCCATTACAAAAGAAAGAACTTAAGAAAATCTTAATTTACACTCATCTGAGTTCTTCATAGAAAGAGATGCTGCCCCATATGGAACAAACATATTTTTCATATATGGTAGACATGTGTGATCAATATATTTGTCATATGACAAAAATGACCCTTTTATAAACAGACCTGACAATGTTGGCATCAACTGCTGTTAGTATGATGGACCAGAGACTGTGTGATTGTTTGCAACTTCATATAAAACAGTGATGTCCACACCTTCGTGTAGGCTCTGCAGTGCTAAGGGCTGTGTTTGATGTTGCAGGAAGTGGTGCCCACAAGCAACAGCAACAGTGTGGTGTCTCTAACGCGCCTCTTTGAGATGCTCTTGGCCGAGCCACTGAAAGAGGAATCTGGGACCAAGAACATACGCACCTGGATCATGGTATAATACATCAACACAGAGCCCTGTCCTCTGGAATAAACTGATCCCACAGGCAATTTATGCAGTATCGAGCTTTGCAGGCTTCATCCAGTAGTTGTATTTATAATCTGTAGCTGTATTCTTGTTAATACCAGCCTGTGATACCAGCCTGTGATATCTAATGCAGTTTTCTGGAAGTCTGGAAGTTTCTGTTAAAATAAAATTAAAATATTTACATTATACACTGAGGTCTTTTTACATGTTTCTTTGCCATTTCCTTGAGAGACAGGTGTAAAGAGCTTGTTGTCACCCACCATTGACTTCTGGACACTCTCTGCCACAGGCGGCTTTTGCCTTTTCCTTGGTGTGGTCCGTGGGAGGCAGCTGTGACACCGACAGCCGTGTGAGGTTTGACAACTTCCTGAGGGAGATTATCTCAGGAAACAGTGAAGACTCCCCCATCCCAGCTTCCTTAGGCAAGTGGGAGTGTCTTTTTGAAGAGAAGGGACTTGTCTACGACTATTCTTATGAGGTACGGGCCTGGGAAGCAAGAGACACTACCCTGGCAGATGTAATGATTGGATACCCTTGTGTTATGTGTTAATTTGCTCAAACGGACTCTAATTGTGCAACCTTTTGCTCCATATATACACCTTGCCTTTTATTTGTATATGCAAGGGCCTTGGCATTATTTTTCTGAAGCTCTCCTCTTTAGTTTAAAGGTAAGGGTCACTGGGTTCACTGGAATGAGGCTATCAAGAACATCTCCCTGGGAGATAAGGACACCAAAGTGCAGGATATCATTGTTCCAACGATGGACACAGTGCGCTACACCTATCTAATGGAGCTCTGTGTGCAGTATGGCAAGTAAGTTATGGTTCTTTAGATTCCAATGTAATGGTTATATATGTACTGTGACTTGTACAGGCTTGTAATTATGGGACTGGTCTAAATATCTAGGGGTATAATTGTGGGAGATGGCCTTTGGTAGAGCAAATGTTTAAATCATACAAGCTGTTATATTGTAACTGTCATCATGTGACAGGATGTTTGAGTGTCGCTATGACAGCACTGCAATGCCCCCGTTTATAGCAAGGCAGCCATTGACAATCCTAGATGTAGCACAGAAAGCCGGTTTCCCACCACCTCTTATTGTAAAATTCTTCATATATTTTCCACAGCTAAAAGTATTCTCTGGACTGTAGCTAAGTGTACAGCTCATGTAGTAATATATATATGGGACCCATTGTAAACATGATATAAACAAAAGAAAGCCTTGAAAATCTAAATGATTTAATTTAAATTAATAATTTATGGCCTTTTAAAAAAGGTGCAAATAGTTAAGATACTGGCATTCACATGCTGTACTTACCACTTACTTAGCCATTGTATACTGGATGTACTTACATGTATGAGGTATAGTGTAATTGTCTATATTATTTTTTACTTTATTTGTAAATGCTGTAACTTTGAATGGGCTTACCCCCAACAATCGGTGCCATGTTTAATAAAACTACAATTAACAGTTATGCTACTGACACAGAGCCTGTGGGGAACATATATTTATAAAATGCTGATGTGATATTCTACCCCAAGGATGGACTTGTTTTGCTCAACTGCGATTGTCACAGTGATGAGGTCAGCGATGATGATATCAGATGCATATATTTATTACTGACAGAGGTTTTTGAGCCCTCTGATATGAACCTGTTTTCTACACAGGTGAACACTGTCTGCTTCATGAATGATCTGCTTAATTCTGCTAGGCTGTTTTGTCAGCTTTGTGTGTTTCACATTTCAATGTCCATTTAAAATTCTGCCAATCATTCTGATTCCCTGTGTTGTGACTGTACAATCCATGTTGCTTTTATGTCACAGGCCGCTGCTTTTTGTGGGCCCCACTGGCACTGGCAAATCGGTGTATGTGAAGGACAAACTCATGAACAACCTGGACAAAGACCGCTACCTCCCTTTCTTCATTAACTTCTCAGCCCGCACCAGCGCCAACCAGAGCCAGGTATTAGACTGAGCAAACCTCTGTTTTCTGCTTATTTCCTTATTTTCTTCACATACCAGTTATATCAGTCTGCTACTATAAGCTGCTATATGCACTTTTTCCATATGATTAACCATATACTGGAATGCAAACTACTGTGCGAATACTTGATCACGGAGGCAGGTTGACGTGAATGCTAGGTCGAGGCAGGAGGAGTTTCAGCAGATAAACGGTGGCATTCCTGCACTCGAGAAAGGCTTGGGATCTGTGTATCGAGTGCTGAGGTCTTGCATCTGATCACCCCTCACGGCTCATTCCAGAACATCATTATGTCCAGACTGGATAAGAGGCGGAAGGGGGTGTTTGGGCCGCCCATGGGGAAGAAGTGTGTCATCTTTGTGGACGACATGAACATGCCAGCCCTGGAGCAGTATGGAGCCCAGCCACCCATTGAGCTGCTGAGGCAGTTCTTCGACCATGGCAACTGGTGAGTTTTTATTTATTTTAAAGAGAATGAATCTGATGATGATCTACACTTTCCTATTATACCCATTTAAAAAAAAAGTGATGACCATTTTTGTACCCAACAGTAATTGCTTGTTGGCTTCCTCGTGTAGCAGTCAATAATATTAAAGAGTACACTGAAAATAGTTGTATATATTTTTAGATTTGAAATAACTTGATCTTCATGTATGAGGTATGTGATAATTATTTTGGTATGTGTGGTTATGCAACATTTGCTATCAGAAAATTGTTAAACTTTAGTTATAGCTGATGTCTTGGCAAATACCCCTTGCAAATAGTCTTCTGATTCAGTGGGTTCTCACCTGGCTAAACAACAATTAAACATCCCCCCAGAATTAATGTGCTCTACAAGACAGTGCAGGTGCAGCCAGAAATAGACCTGGAAGAGCCTGCTGGTATCTGATGAAATTCATGTTTGTCATGTTTTTAATATAAATAAGTTAAGTGAAGCTGTTCATTGGCTGAGCAAGGGCTGTGTGAACTAAGTGATGTGATTTCAAAATCTGTTATGTAAAGGCAACTGCCAGTACCGTTCAGTCTAGTCGGATCACGCAGGGATAGAGTGCCACACATGAGCACACATTGTACAATTCACTTTTTGTTTGTTTGGTTTTAAATAAGTAACGCTGAAGATCTTGTTAGAGTAATGCCCTGCCTCTGATTCCCTGTGTGTGTGTGCTTTAAAAAAACTTTTTAAAGGTATGATCTGAAGGACACGTCCAAGATCACTCTGGTGGACCTGCAGCTGATCTCTGCAATGGGCCCCCCTGGGGGAGGCAGGAATGCGGTGACTTCTCGCTTCCTGCGCCACTTCAACATCTGCAGCATTAACTCGTTCAGTGACGACACCATGGTCCGCATCTTCTCCAACATCATGGCCTTCTTCTTCAGGAACCAGGAGTTTCCCCCGGACTATTTCACTGTGGGCAACCAGATCATTAGTGCAACCTTGGAGGTCAGTGCAGGTTTTTTCCTTTTTTTTAACACCTTCTGATTGTATAGTTAGACAGTAATTTCTTTCTCAGCTGGTGACCTCTGGGACATCAAAATAAGATTTTCCAATTGTGAATAGGCACATTCTAAATGCTAAATGCAGTGGCAGATGATTAGGGAACACATTCCAAAGCTCCTTCCTAAAAGCCTGAAACCCTTCTTAATTATCCCTACCTGATTGAGCACAGATCGTAGATCTGAGCGACTCTCAGAAACTGCAGGTTTTGTTTTGACAGATGTCTCCCAGGGTGCACTTTCTAATGCCCTGCCTTGTTTCTGCAGGTATATAAGAAAGCCATGGAGAACCTGCTGCCCACTCCGGCCAAGTCCCACTACACTTTCAACCTGCGTGACTTCTCGCGGGTGGTACAGGGCTGCCTGCTGATCAGGAAGGATTCCCTGCAGAACAAGCGCACCATGGTCCGCCTATTTGTGCACGAGGTCTTCAGAGTCTTCTACGACCGTCTGGTGGACGACAAGGACAGGGCCTGGCTCTACCAGCTTATGAAGGACATTATCAAGGCGCACTTCAAGGACAATTTTGACTCCGTCTTTGAGCACCTGAAGCAAGACAACAAAGCTGTAAGTGTGGAATGTTTGGCAGTGGACACTTCACATGTTTTTTTTCCCCTCGCTGTGGTAAACAACAAGGTATGAACAAGGCCTAGCAAAAGCACAGTAGGGGACAGGGGATGACATCTCTTCTTTGACCCAGGATTATCAAATCAGATTCAAGCCTAGCCTTGCTCATGCTCTCGTCCTCTGATTGGTGTGCAGCTCTGTGAGGAAGATATGAGGAGCTTGCTGTTTGGAGACTACATGAACCCTGACCTGGAAGATGATGAGCGACTGTATGCTGAGGTCCCCTCCGTCCAGAGTTTCAGTCAGGTGGTCGAGCTCTGCCTGGACGAGTACAACCAGACACACAAGACACGCATGAACCTGGTCATATTCCGGTAAGGCCCACTGTGGGAATCTGGGTATTAAGCAGAGTCTTTCACTTCTTGTTTTTTGTAAGACTCTGCTTTAGAAAATACAGACTTTTGAATACATATTTTTGCTTTCTGCTACTATTCTATTATATTCATAGTTATTAATTCTGTCAAGTCAGAACATTCCTCATCTAGTAGTTCATTCCAGATATTACAAGATTGTATATACTACCATAAAGATAAAAAATGTTAAGCAATGTCAACATGTCAGGGCACTGTGTGTGTTTGTCTCGGCAGCTACGTACTGGAGCACCTGTCTCGGATCAGCCGGGTCCTGAAGCAGCCTGGTGGGAACGCCCTGCTAGTGGGGGTAGGGGGCAGTGGGCGCCAGTCCCTCACCCGACTTGCCACTGCCATGGCCAAGATGAGCATCTTCCAGCCCGAGATCTCCAAGAGCTATGGCATGAATGAGTGGAGAGAGGACCTTAAGGTGAGGCAATGGGATCTGGCTTTTCTTTTAAAGAAGTCTTGTGTCCTGGTCTGTTGCCAGTATGATTACAGGCTGTGCCAGCTTGCAAATGAGTAGTAGGGTTCACAGGGAGTCAAGCTTGCCATTTACAAAGAATGAAGAGAGTTCATGTGCTACAGTGGCTTGCGAAAGTATTCACCCCCCTTGGCGTTTTTCCTATTTTGTTGCATTACAACCTGTAATTTAAATGGATTTGTATTTGGATTTAATGTAATAAACATACACAAAATAGTCCAAGTCAAATTTAAAAAATAACTTGTTTCAAAAAATTCTAAAAAATAAAAACGGAAAAGTGGTGCGTGCATATGTATTCACCCCCTTTGCTATGAAGCCCTTAAATAAGATCTGGTGCAACCAATTACCTTCAGAAGTCACATAATTAGTTAAATAAAGTCCACCTGTGTGCAATCTAAGTGTCACCTGATCTGTCACATGATCTCAGTATATATACTCCTGTTCTGGAAGGCCCCAGAGTCTGCAACACCACTGAGTAAGGGACACCACCAAGCAAGGGGTACCATGAAGCGCTCCAAACAGGTCAGGGACAAAGTTGTGGAGAAGTACAGATCAGGGTTGGGTTTTAAAAAAATATCCGAAACTTTGAACATCCCACGGAGCACCGTTAAATCCATTATTAAAAAATAGAAAGAATATGGCACCACAACAAACCTGCCAAGAGAGGGCCGCCCACCAAAACTCACGGATCAGGCAAGGAGGGCATTAATCAGAGAGGCAACAAAGAGACCAAAGATAACCCTGAAGGAGCTCCACAGCAGAGATTGGAGTATCTGTCCATAGGACCACTTTAAGCCGTACACTCCACAGAGCTGGGCTTTACGGAAGAGTGGCCAGAAAAAAGCTATTGCTTAAAGAAAAAAATAAGCAAACGTATGCTATTGGGCAAAAGGCATGTGGCAGACTTCCCAAACATATGGAAGAAGGTACTCTGGTCAGATGAGACTAAAATTTAGCTTTTTGGCCATCAAGGAAAATGCTTTGTCTGGTGCAAACCCAACACCTCTCATCACCCCGAGAACACCATGTTTGTCATCGGCAGGGACTGGGGAAACTGGCCAGAATTGAAGGAATGATGGATGGTGCTAAATACAGGGAAATTCTTGAGGGAAACCTGTTTCAGTCTTCCAGAGATTTGAGACTGGGATGGAGGTTCTCCTTCTAGCGGGACAATGACCCTAAGCATACTGCTAAAGCAACACTCGAGTGGTTTAAGGAGAAACATTTAAATATCTTGGAATGGCCTAGTCAAAGCCCAGACATCTAATTGAGAATCTGTGGTATGACTTAAAGATTGCTGTACACCAGCAGAACCCATCCAACTTGAAGGAGCTGCAGCAGTTTTGCTTTGAAGAATGGTCAAAAATCCCTGTGGCTAGATGTGCCAAGCTTATAGAGACGTACCCCAAGAGACTTGCAGCTATAATTGCTGCAAAAGGTGGCTCTACAAGTGAATAGTCTTATTTCTTTTTTGTTTCACAATAAAACATATTTTGCATCTTCAAAGTAGTAGGCATGTTGCATAAATCAAATGATACAAACGAAAAATGCCAAGGGGGGTGAATACTTTCGCAAGGCACTGTACATTATATAAAAGCAGTCATCAGCCTCCCATTTTTTTCTGTTGGTTTCTCTGGAGTCATACATGTGGGGATATCTCCTGAACTCCCCACTATGCATGACTACATGACTTGATCACAACTGAAGGTGCTACTTTTCGACTGGAGTGCATATTGACTATTAGACAGAAAATTATTGGCAAGGTTGGCCAAAGAGGCTGTTCCCAGAGTACATTCTTTTAAAGGATAAGGCGTGCTTGTGTTTGGTGTCTGAGCAGCACCTGCTGAAGAGTGCCGGTGTGAAAGGTCAGAAGACGGTGTTCCTGCTGACAGATGCCCAGATCAAGGAGGAGGCCTTCCTGGAGGATGTGGACAGTGTGCTGAACACGGGCGAGGTGCCCAACCTGTTTGCAGTGGACGAGAAGCAGGAGATCATGGAGGTAAAAGGAGTCTTGACACTCCCCTCTCCCTGTATTCCATTCTAATATACACGCAGGTGTTTTCAGCACAGAGAACCACTTGACACTGTAAGACTTTGTTGAATAAACACTTGTAAAATCCAAATTTAAAATAAGATGCAAGACTGCCCTTGGTTATTTTAAACCATTTATTATCAATTATCTTTCAAACTGCAAAATAAAATCTTGTGAATCGTTTCTTTAAACTTCCTATTCATCTTCCAATTGATTGGCTTCATTTCAGGTTCCGGTTTCTCATTTTCTAATGCCAGTCACATTAATGCGCTTCTCCCTCTTCACTTCTTTTAACGCCTCAAATTGGAAAAATGGGAAATTCTAAGCAGCCATTTATGTTGCAGGAAATAGCTTCTGGTGTTTTTATAATCAGCATGAATGCACTCCTTTCCTGGTTGTCTAAATGTATTCCAATTGCGTCAGTGCTGATTCCTAATGTATGACTAATCCTTGGCCCCATGAGGCATTTTAAAAGGGGAACACAAAATTGAGATGAAAACCAAGAGGTTTAAATGAATGGAATACAGAAGACCCTGGTGCAGCTTGGGAAATATGTGCAGCTATCAAGGCCTTCAGATAGAATGACCTCCATCAGGATTTTATGATGGAGCTCATATTGACAATATTGCTCCTTCTTCATTTTAGGCGACATTGTTAGGGACTTTAGGAAAACTGGAGCTAGGAACTGTCAAATAAACACAGAAGAGGATGTATGATTGTTATGTTTTTAGGCTCTTCCCTTTATCTAAACTGATTCACATTTGTAAACAAAATGTTATATACATTTTCAAGGGACGTGACAAGTGTAACAAGTTAGACTTACATTACAGTGTAAAGTGGGTTCTCCAAAAGGATGCATAACAGGGCAGAGAAACACTGTAAAACTGTTAAAGCATCTGAGGTAGAGAGTTACAAAATGCTGGAATATGCAGTACCATGTCTATCTTGCAGGCGGTACGTCCTGTGGCTCAGGCCAAGAACAAGGCTGCAGAGTTCAGCCCACTGTCCCTGTTCGCCTTCTTCGTGAACCGTTGCAAGGAGAACCTGCACATCGTGGTGGCCTTCAGCCCCATCGGAGAGGCCTTCCGCAACAGGCTGCGGCAGTTCCCTTCCCTCATCAACTGCTGCACCATCGACTGGTTCCAGGTGCGAAAAAATAATCATGTTGCACAACACAGACTCCAGCCTGTATCGTGTTCCATCTGAGAGTTTATGGCCCTTATGAAAAAGTACCTCATGAGAACACTATAAGTATACTGTGGTATACTTGGGTGGTTGTTACAGTGTATGGAAGTATACTTAATGTTTTGATAACTACTATGTTTCCATGAGTGGAGGCTTGTAAATATCATTGCCACTGAGTTTCAAACCAGCTTCCTAAGATCCCTGCATTTGATTTTTTTTTAGATCATCAATTCGTAGGCATTATTTTCACTTATTAATAGGAACTATGTAAAGGTACCTGCATCATCTCCTGCCACAGTAGTTTACAATACATTTGAATTCAGGCACATTAATCAAGTCAATAGCTGTTTCTATGTGGCTTCTCTAACTGAGCTCTGTGTTGTGTGCCAGCCCTGGCCTGAGGAAGCTCTGGAACGGGTGGCCAACAAGTTCCTGGAGACACTGGAGCTCAGCGACCATGAGCGCCAAGAGGTGGTGCCCATCTGCAAGAGTTTCCACACTTCTGCCATCCAGCTGTCTGAGAAGTAGGAGCCCTCTCCCAGCACCACCCTCAGTGGCTGTGTTGTCGAGCACTGTGTTGTAGTGTGACCCTGTGACCTCACGTCTGTCAGCTCCCTGGCCTATTCAGTAGAGACGAATACACTCATGTACACCAAATGACACGTGAGGGGGCTGGGCGGATCAGCCGTCCGCATTAGTATTTACCCATGCCTGTCAGAATAGTTCCAGATATTGATTTGAAGAGTATCTTCGCCTCTAGGGGACATTTATGTAATGTTTCTTCAAGCTCTGTTTTAAAGATGAAGGATTTGCTCTTAAACTGCAGCATTAAGTCTTTTACACTGATGCCAGCCACCCTTGTGATTCACAACCGATTGGAAGAAAATAGTGCTTGTTGTTATTGAGTTACATTTCAGAGTTTGCAGATGCCTGAATTTGATAGTTAGGGGTTTGATTAATTTGAATCAAGTGACCGATTTAAATCAGGAGCCTGTGCAAGCAATGCATTTCAGATGCAATCCTAGAAAGTCAAAGCACTTCTGTTGTTTCGTTCCATTTGAGCCCTTAGTCTGAGAACTGAACTAATCATTCACTCAACATAACTGATTTAACTCCTTGTAAAGATTGAATACAGATGATGATTTCACAAAAACCAATACAAGCTGCAGGATTGAGGACCTGGAGGACTGGATATGAAACACACAATTTTACAGCCTCCTCATCTGTTCCACTCCCTAGTCTATAATAATCTCTCTTTTTCTCACAAGATCTTCAGCAAATGCCTGGTCTCCCAGTCCTGTGACGCCAGGGAAGCTGCCAAAACCAGACTCTTAGAACTCCTGAACCTTGTCTTCTAGAATGCAGCAGGCTACCATGCCACCTTTAATTTTGCTGTGTTACATAAAGGAAATCTACTTAGAATAGAATCCGGACAGATTGCCTTACCTGCTGTTTTGGAGGCCCTTCAGGAAATCGAGCTTTTAATCTGAAGGACACAGAGTAATTAAGCTGGCAGGCCGCTCTATCAATATTCAGGGTCCTGTCCTGGTTTGCTCTGTATTATTAAAGAGAGAGAGAAAAAAAAGACGCTTATCTGCATTGTATTTTAGGTCAAACCCTTCCACTTCCATGTCTGTATTAAACTCCATCTGAACCTAAGCAAATGTGCATAGAACAATCACAAAGCTTCCATGAGCATCACAGTTTTGTCTCGTTTTCCCACTTTACCTGAATGCTACAGCTAAGTGTAGATATTTGGCATTTGTGTGTCTGTAGCAGAATCAGATTTCTTGCAAGCACAGGTTTCTTTTTGTCGACCTGTTCACTCATGTCCTTGTGTGCTTTCACTTCCACACAAAGAGAATGTGGAGCTGGACAACCAGTATGCGGCAGAGCAGAGAGCTTGGGACACCATTATAGCCAATGCGGTTTACCCCTCAGCCACTGACGGGATGTGTTG
Source organism: Amia ocellicauda (assembly GCF_036373705.1). Taxonomy (NCBI): domain Eukaryota; kingdom Metazoa; phylum Chordata; class Actinopteri; order Amiiformes; family Amiidae; genus Amia; species Amia ocellicauda. The sequence goes on from NC_089852.1 coordinate 13,256,842, forward strand.
TCTTTCCCAGGTTCTTGCACAAGCTCGGCCGTCATAACTACGTGACGCCCACATCCTACCTTGAGCTGATTGCTGCTTTCCGCCAGCTGCTCACACGGAATCGGGACACTGTGATGAAAGCCAAGAAGAGGTACACTAATGGCCTGGACAAACTGGCATTCGCTGAGTCTCAGGTAAATCAGTAACCTCCACCACACTCCTCACACCACCACACACAGCCCTTTGGTCAAATGCACAAAGCACTGAATGGACTCCTCTCATCATCATCATCATCATCTTCTTTTCCACCTCCTCCTCCTACTCCTCCTCCTCCTCTTCCCAGGTGGGCGAGATGAAGAAAGAGCTTGTGGACCTGCAGCCTAAACTGGAGCTGGCAAAGATTGAGAATACAAACATGATGAAGGTAAGACATGATATATTAAGATTCAAGATCCTGACACTTCTGTTTTGTATTCCCCTTTACTTTAGAACATCACAATCAGGGCCTCAATGCGACAACTGAAAGGCATTGAGAAGCAGCGTATCAGTCAGCCAATTCTGTGGTACCGAATATTAAATTGTGATGATTTGAAATTCATGTTATCCAGAAATGGGACGATTTAAAAACCTGTGCAGGACTGGGTGCCACAAGACAGGCAGTAGACAGCACAGCTAATGAAGATGCTGCTGTTATGGAGATAAGCAATGAAGAATTTAACAATTTGGTATTTGACAGAACATGCCAGATGATCCAGGCCTATTCTTATGTCACTACCAATCAATCAATCAATCAACCCAACTTTGTTTGATTGAGGGCCCAAGGAATCGCTTTTGAGCACTTGTATATGTGCAAGATCCATGTATACTTGATGTACAAGTTGATGTATGCAAATAGTACAGCAGATTAACCATTAGGCTGGGGGAACTTCAAGTAGCTGACACTTTCTCTGGTGTTCCTTCAGGTGATAGAGAAGGAGTCTGCGCAGGTGGAGGCCAAGAGCAAGATTGTGCGTGTGGATGAGGAGGCGGCCACACTGAAGGCCAACGAGGCCCAGGCTCTGAAGAACGAGTGTGAGAGTGACCTGGCTGAGGCCATTCCTGCACTGGAGGCTGCCCTGTCTGCCCTGGACACCCTGAAAGTAATGCTTCCTTTGGCCAAAGTCACTCTGCACACACACTGCTCACCATCACCAGGGCACCCTACTAACTCAGCAGAGCACAAGCAGCTCAATTCAAACTCCCCTATGACTTCACTCTGCCACAGAGGCCTCGGCCAAATCTAAACCTGGAATCGTGAATTGCAAATTACAAACCCTAATCACGGTTTATTTTATTGTCAGAGGCCACTTTCTACTATTTATAAATAAAAATGTGATATGGTACGTTACATTTGTAATGTGCGATTCACAAATAGGTCAAACTTTGGATTTGATCTCGAACACAGAGTCACAATAATGATGTTGATTGAAAACATCAGGTCTATAACCTGCAGCAAAATGACACTGCTTATAAAATAATGACAGCAACACATGTTCCCTTTGCTTAAATGTGAGTATCAATGTAGAATTGGACAATATATAAAACAAACAACTGAATACCTGTTGACTCATCTTTTTAGTACTCCAAGACTGATCAATAAGCAAAACTTACAAGGATTCTCTAAGAAAGTTTGTTGTTCTTATCTGTATACACTGACAAATATATTAATAATATACATTTTAAATTTGAGTTGTGTTTGTAGTTTTATTGGCAGTACAAGCATATTAAAAAACTACAGAGAATGTGAATGGCATTTGGGTTTCCAATGAGTTGCTCTTCTCCATTGCAGCCTGCTGACGTGACAATTGTCAAGTCTATGAAGAATCCCCCTTCCGGAGTCAAGCTGGTCATGTCAGCTGTGTGTGTGATGAAGGAGATCAAACCAGAGAAAATCAATGACCCTGCAGGAACAGGCCAGAAGGTGAACCCTGAACTAGGAAGGACTACGCAGTGTTGTCTTGTCTTTTGTTCAACCCAGGCCTTGCTTATTTTGGGTCAAACTATTTTGATGGGAATACATTTTTTCTCTTTGCAGTCACTTAGAAACTTTGATAAAGGGAATGTCTTTGAAGTGACCAACTCTGAAAGACTTTGGAAATTATGCTGAAATTATTCAATTTGAGAAAATAACATAATCAGTAATATTAAGAGCTTACACTTGAACCAAAATCCCTACAGGGCTGGAGTTTGGCAGTACCAGAAAAGCTTGCAAACAAATCTTAATCCAAAGCTGTATTATAAACATAGTCAGATAATAACCATCACAGGCTTCAAAATAATCAGCTGTATCTAGTCTTCACAGAAATGCCTTTTTTGCAATTGGTTTTCAATATTTTAGAATGGGGGAAAAAATGATGGCAGCTGCATATCTCTCATATTTGTCTGATTTCTGATTGGCCTTTAAATGGCTTTATTGTTTTTTATTTCTAACAATGAAGTTGTTATAAAAGGGAATGAATTAATAGGGAAATCATTGTTTTTTCATGAGCAGCACAAAGAGAACAGATATAATGTTCAAAGTTTGAAGAAAAACTAGGGCTTTAGTGTGCCCAAAAAACAGGTCACATCTCCACAGTGCCACTCATCTGTCAATCCCAGCTAAAGTTTTCTCTGTGGAACCACCATAGGGAAGTGTTTGTTCCTCACTCCTTTCTTCTGTTCTCCCCTTCCTGCACCACACTTGACGTTTGATGGCTTTTTAACAACAAGTAAAAACTCAAATCGGAAAACTTGGTTTACCTTGTGGACGGGAAAGAGAAAAGAAATATTGCATGGCTAAATAAAGAGGATTGAATGGGGATTATACAATGGCATGTGAATGGATATGAAAGGGATAAGACATTTAATACCCAGAAGATTGAAAGCCTGTATGGCCAGTGCAGTCTGAATCACAGATAATTTGCTGATCCTGTACCCCCATGTGGATTTCATCAAAGCATTTCAAAGTGCCATGGCACATTAGGTGTAACAGAGACCTTTGTTTTCCCCCAACCTACCCAATCCCTCAATACTAAAACAAAGGTGAATAGTACTGTGGAAATGAAGCACTCTACAGGTCTGCTGTACATGAGAGAAGTGTTTGTACATGAACTGAAATGTCCCCTCCCCCTCTCATCATTAGATTCTTGACTATTGGGGCCCCAGTAAGAAGCTGTTGGGTGATATGAATTTTCTGAGGGACTTGAAAGACTATGACAAGGACAATATTCCAGTAAGTACTTTATTTTTAAAAAAGGGGATCTGGAATCTTTATGATTTTACACTCCACTCACATGAGAGTGGCTAATGAATTTGTATGTATTTATGTATTATTTTTATTTGTTTTGTACCAGGTCCCTGTGATGCAGAAGATCAGAAGCGAGTACATCACCAACCCAGACTTTGACCCTTCGAAAGTGGCCAAAGCCTCATCTGCTGCAGAGGGCCTTTGCAAGTGGATCACAGCCATGGAGGTCTATGACAGAGTTGCCAAGGTACAGGTCCCCATCTAGTTGAACTGAGTTTCAGAGTGTGGTGTTTAAGATTGTACTAAGGGTCCTGACTGATATATAGCTGCAGTGTACAGTTTACATTAAGTTTAGTTATCTGCCCTGTCCCACTGCTCTTATTAAAGTCCCCTATAAAGTAAGGTTTACAAGGCCCTTGAGAAATGGGTTCCATTGGCCCAAGTAGTACTCCAACTGTGTCATACCCCATTAAAGCCAGTTCCTACTTAATGCAGGATCTAGCAAGTGATAGGTCAAAAAGCCTCATACACTTTAACCTGTTCCACGTATATAGAGACTTCCAAAATTAAGCCACGACAACTTTCACCACCAGGGTTTGCTTTATTTAAAACAACATTAAACTAAAGCACTAAGAATTATCCTACACTGTTGGCCACATCCAGGTGGTTGCCCCGAAGAAGGCAAATCTGGCCGAGGCCCAGCACTCCCTAGCCCAGACCATGACTCTGCTGAACCAGAAGAGGGCCGAGCTGAAGGAGGTGGAGGACCGGCTGGCCACCCTGCAGCAGACCTTCGCCGAGAAGACCCAGGAGAAAGCCCAGCTGGAGTTCCAGGTGGATCTGTGCGCCAGGAAGCTGGAGAGGGCGGAGAAGCTGATTGGAGGACTAGGAGGGGAGAAGACCAGGTCAGGAAACTAGAATATTATTTGAGAATTGTGCTTTTAAATCAAATTGAACCTTTAAGTTGTATTATGAAAATAAAGTTGCTTGCACTGGACAAGAGGCTTCCACTCCATTTAGAGTCTGGATTTTCACCACTGCAGATGGTCCAAGGCTGCCGATGACCTCCAGAGTACCTATGACAACCTGACTGGAGACGTGCTGATCTCTGCAGGGGTCATTGCCTACCTGGGAGCCTTCACCGCAGCTTTCCGCCAAGAGTGCACCAAGGACTGGACTAGGCTCTGCAAGGTCAGTTGCCCAAAAATGTGATCAAAGGGAGGAGGAAGAGAAAAATCAATTGCATTTGAAACCATATTTTAAGACACTTTATATGCAAACAAAAGCTAGTGGCAAGTGTGGAAGTTGCTTTTTACCAACTGAAATGGCCCACACAAGCAGATGCATGCAAGAGGTTCAATAGTTCAGGGTTTGGTAGTCTAAGAAAAGTACACTCCACAGCACATTGTACACTTTCTAGGTTTTGAGTGTCACAAATCACTAGAAGAAACTTAGTTCCCCCAGTACCAGTATACCCCAGTCAAAAGGTGGTCATGAGAAACATTCAGTACTTTTATAGCCTATGAAATGAGGGGTGCGCATTTACATTTTAAATTTCCCTCAAGAATCCAGAACTTTGGAAAATTGTCAAATCATATTGAGTGTGATGATTTTGACAAGTAAGCAATGTTTTTATTTTAAGTGCTTTAGGATACCCAATGCTGCCTAACGTGAACGATAGCTTATATAATTGTTAGCATGTATAAATATATTTTTTGTGGACAATCATTGCCTAGGGAACATTTCTAGATACATTTATGATTATTAGAATAGGACCTATGCTGAAAATATTCAATTTGATTTATAATGTGTGTTTTTTTTTTTCCAGGCTAAAGATATCCCGTCTTGCGATGACTTCGCTCTCAGTAAGACCCTTGGAGATCCCATTAAGATCAGAGCCTGGAACATCGCAGGGCTGCCCACAGACAGCTTCTCCATTGACAACGGGGTGATTGTGGACAACTCCAGGCGATGGTGAGCCTTACATTTCCTTTCAGAATAATTGGAGGGTGGCAGCTGAGAGACTTAAATAAGTTTAGTGGGAAAATGTATTTTTATTATTTTCTTTATATTCTTTATCATATTTAATGGTTTCATGTTGTTGATTCTGTTTTGTATATAAAGCATTAATTAATTTGGATTTACCCCTTTCTTGGGAGCTACTTTATTAAGTTTGTTAAAGAATTTTGGTTTGTAGTTTTGTATCAAACTCAGGATGCTACATAAGGTTAATTGTTTCATGAATTGTATATTGTCTACTGTCGGAGAGGGTACTTTAACCAACCATTGTCTGTCGGATTTTTAATCAAGGACTGTATTATTATGCATGTGGTAAACCGAACTTGTACAACTGGATTTTAAGATGTAATCACTTCCGATAGATAAGACTATAACATATTGTCCATCTGAATATACAAAAGGGCTTCTTCAAACTCACATCTCTAGTTCTTTTCCTCACTTCATGTGAGAGGAGGGCTCCGGGTTAACCTGTATTTGTTTTCTATAATAAACATGTTACTTCATCGGTGTATCCTGGGAATGTATAAAACCAAAATTCAAAAGTAAGAAGGAGATGCGTATGGTCACTATATGTTGATTTCCAGTTTAGAGTTCTTGTCCTTTGCATTGCAGGCCATTAATGATTGACCCGCAGGGGCAAGCCAACAAGTGGGTTAAGAATTCAGAGAAGGACAACAACCTAAGTGTGATCAAGCTGACGGACCAGGACTACATGAGAACCTTGGAGAACTGCATCCAGTTCGGGACTCCTGTGCTGCTGGAGAATGTAGGCGAAGAACTGGACCCTTCTCTGGAGCCCCTGCTGCTGAAGCAAACCTTCAAACAAGGTATATGCTGGACACTACAAGGCACTTACAGAGCCACACCATTTACCTATTGTACCTGTTTTTAAACTAAATCAAAGTTTAGTTATTGAGGAAAATTAAGATTTTATCCACTTTTCAAATTGATACAAACTCCTTGTTTCACTGCAACTTGTATTACATCATTTTCCATGGTTCACATTTCACACATCCAGTAATTCTAAAGTTACAAAAGTCTGAAGTATGATTGTACAGGTATTTTAAACGGAAGCATTGCAATCTGAGCTGCAGGATAAGGGACTATAAGGAGGGGTCAGTGATGATAATTGAGTGCTTTCAGTCCACCAGCTAGACTTCTTCTGTGATTTAGAATCAGTAAAACATTGTCTTCTCCAATTTGCATGCCAGAGAGACAAGTATAAATGATGGAATTGGACAATATACACTTTCCTTTTGTAGGAGGTGTCGACTGTATCAGACTGGGGGAAAGCATCATTGAGTACTCCTCTGATTTCCGCTTCTACATCACAACCAAGCTGAGAAACCCTCACTACCTGCCCGAGCTGGCCACCAAGGTCTCCCTGCTCAACTTCATGATCACTCCCGAAGGGCTGGAGGACCAGCTGCTTGGCATTGTTGTTGCTAAAGAAAGGTGAGCAGCACTGCAGTGCCAATGGGTAGAAAACACCATCCTCACTCAAACAGCAACAGGGCATGAACAGGGTTTGGGTTTGTAGTATGTGCTTACACCGTTTGCCACTCTTCAGGCCAGAGCTTGAAGAGGAGAGAAATGCCCTGATCCTGCAGTCAGCCGCCAACAAGAAGCAGCTCAAAGAGACTGAAGATAAAATCCTGGAGACGCTGCAGTCTTCTGAGGGAAACATCCTGGAGGATGAGAGCGCCATTCAAATCCTTGACTCAGCCAAGATCATGTCAAACGAGATAAGCAAGAAACAGCAGGTAGGACTTGTGTGAGGGCTGAGGACTGTCTTCTTTATGCTTCAGTAAGGCTAGACCTGAAGTGCCCCAATCTTTTTCGATGTTACAGATGTCATCAGTTAAGGGCAAAAGATCATGCTGATATGTACTACGGCAATGACTGGTGCAATGATGTAACTGAGAGTTTAAATTTAATTAAAAACTGAAAACCCAGCAGCTCTTGAGATTGCTGGAGACATCTGGGGTTTTGTATGTTTATATTTTATGTATTCCTCTAGGTCTAGCACTGATGCCCCTAATTGTAATCCACAGTTTAGTTAGACAGCAAACTCAAAAACAGTGGTCATGCAACCTGGTCTGCAGGGAAAAGCAGGTTCAGCCACCCCCTCACGTCTTGTTTTTCAGATTGCTGAGAAGACAGAACTTAAGATTGCAGAGTCCAGAGAGGGCTACAGACCTATTGCCAAGCACTCCTCAATCCTGTTCTTCAGTATCGCGGACCTGGCCAACATTGACCCCATGTACCAGTACTCTCTCAGCTGGTTTGTCAACCTCTACATCAACTCTATCCAAGAGAGGTGAGAGCAGTGTTCCTCAGGAAACACCTTATCATGTGACACACTTTACATTTCCCTTGATGATGTAAAAGGAAAAGGCCTAAAAAGAGAGAGCCTGATTATGAAGCTACCCTATTATATGCACAGTTACAGTTCTTTAGAGCTGATGAATCTTGGCAGCTGCTATAAAAAAATATATATATTGAAACCAGCAGTCAGAGGCAAGGAAATATACCTTGTTTCACTGTCCTCTTGCGCCATCTTGTGTCCCATTAACATACTGCATTCTTTCCTCAGTAACAAGTCCAAGATCTTGGAGAAAAGGCTCCGATACCTGAATGATCACTTCACCTACAACCTGTACTGCAACGTGTGCCGGTCGCTCTTTGAAAAAGACAAACTCCTCTTCTCCTTCCTGCTGTGCTGCAACCTGCTATTGTGAGTCTTCCTGTTCTGTGGACAGTTAAACATTACATACTTGTGCACCTATACATTAAAAATCTCAATGTTACCAGTAATTTCATTTATAGATTGTGACCTCAAACTTTGAGATTCCAGTCAAGTTCCTCCAATCGTTCCTTGTTAAAGGCTATGTGCTTTCAACTAGATCAAGACATCACATCCACGAGAGACACTAGTTTAATGGATTAATGTGAAAATGACTGAAACACGTCTTGAAGCTAGTGGATGCCAGCTGTGACGCTGTATTGCATTCCTTTTCTCCTCTCTCTCCCTTTCAGAGCTAAGAAAGAGATTGAATACCCTGAGTTCATGTTTCTGTTGACGGGAGGAGTGGGCCTGCAGAACAAACTGCCCAACCCAGACCCCTCCTGGTTGCTGGACAAGAGCTGGGACGAAATCTGCCGGGCCAGTGACCTCCCCTCACTCAGAGGGCTTCGGTAAGCCAACTCAAGCCAGGCTTCCCCATAGGTTTCTGTTTTTTCTCTTCATAAAAGTGACAATCGTAGGTGAACAGTTAGTATTTTATTAGGACATCAATGCAAGTGATACCATGTGAGCACAATACAATCTTTGAAAAAAGTGTTGTGTGTGCTAGTGCTTTGTAGTATTTATTCTCATTTTTTTTGTGACAGGGAGGATTTCAGCAAGAATCCAGAGAATTTCCTTGTGATTTATGACAGTAAAGAGCCATCCAACATGCCCTTGCCCAAACCGTGGCTCGAGAAGCTCAATGACCTTCAAAAGATGATCGTTCTCAGGTGTCTGAGGCCTGACAAGGTAAGGAAGACTGGAGAGGTCTGTGAGTTAGCATGTGTCAGCTTTTAAGTCCTGTCAGATTTTATAAAGAAAAAACGAATTCTTAACTTTAAATAAATAAATCCCACCATTCAAAAACCTATATTTTTTATGCTAATGCTGTCAAATCTATTAGCATAATTTTGAAGAACTGCACATTTCTCTTGAACAGAAAGAAGTCTTGTACAAGCTTAATTTTTCCAGGCTATAAACTTCAGTGCTGGTTGAAATGGAGGTTCACCACATAACTAAGCATGCTGATCTCTCCAGTTAACAGATTTACAGGGAAATGAGAAATAGCTTAGTATCTGCTTGGGACTGTAAAAACACACCTGCAAAATTATATAGAAAAGTTTGACTTCACTTTTCATTAATAAAAGTCATGTGTCATTTTACAGACTATCCTTTTTCATTGTTAAGGATAACATTTACAACACATAACCATTATTTGTTTTTTGCTTGGGAAAAGAAGCAAAGAGGAGAGTCGTGTAGAAGAAATGATAGCCATCATATAAATATCTTGCCATGTATCGATTTACATAATTGAGACTAATATGCATTAATGATTTCACTACATTAACTCTATTCTAACAGATCACACCAGCTATTACTAACTATGTTACTGAGAAACTGGGGAAGAAGTTTGTGGAGCCACCTCCCTTTGACTTGACTAAGAGCTACTCTGACTCCAACTCGACCATCCCTCTGCTCTTCATTTTGTCCCCTGGCGCTGACCCCATGGCCAGTGAGTATGAGGGCACTAACATCAAGGGGCGCAGCACGGTTCACAAGGAATGCATTTATTATAATCATCAGATTACAGCACTGATTTACCAACATGACAGTATTTCATTCACATATGTGGAAGAGATTAGATGGACATCTAAGTACCTTGTTTACTGTGAGCAAATATTGGCTATAAATTAAAAGTGCAGCAACTTCCTAAATTGTAAACCTACTCCGACACTGGCTTATCATAGACCTGTATGACCAGTCATCAGCTGTGAAAATAGACAGTGGTCAATAGAAATGCATTTACGTCCACTCTTGTTCCCAGGCCTACTGAAGTTTGCCAATGACAAAAACATGGGAGGCACCAAATTCCAGTCCATCTCCCTTGGCCAGGGGCAGGGACCCATTGCTGCCAAGATGATCCAGGCTGCCATGAAGGAGGGCACATGGGTGTGTCTACAGAACTGTCACCTGGCCGTGTCCTGGATGCCAACCCTGGAGAAGATCTGTGAAGAGTTCAGCCCTGACACGTGTCACCCTGACTTCAGGATGTGGCTCACCAGCTACCCTTCTCCTAAGGTACTGACTCCCCAGAGCAGGGGTTGGCCAGCTCAGATTTTACAGTTCTGCAATTAATTCCAACCCGTAATATAACGGACTCATTTGTTGGATTTATTTGGTATGAACAGTCATTTGGTCCTGATTTTACAGATTGTGTCTCTTCCAAGATCACAGATGCAAACCCCTCACTGACTCACTCTCTGACACTGTAAAGGGAAGGAGCACTTTTAGTTAATCTGCTCAAATTACTGAATTCTGTAGTACCTGAGATGGTGGTTTAAGACTGATGCTGTGACACTGTTTGATGTTGCCGTGTTTCCAGTTTCCAGTGACCATCCTGCAGAATGGAGTGAAGATGACTAATGAGCCACCCACTGGCCTGAGGCTGAACCTGCTCCAGTCCTACCTCAGTGACCCTATCTCTGACCCTGAATTCTTCAGTGGCTGCTCTCACAAAGAGCTGGTCAGTGAATCTTACCCTGCTTTCTAGTATTACAATTACATTGTCTAGAATGCGAAAGGTAAGGTTAGATTTTCAGTAAAATGTGGAAGTAGTTGCCAAAGGGAAACTATGAGTGGGAAGCAAGGAGGTATAGATTATGAATTTATGAAATATATTCTCTTTTAGCAGCATAACTTCCAGAAGGTCTGGATATTTTTCAAGAATATATATTAAGTTCAGAATTAAAGGTACACTTTACCTATTTTTATTCTCCTTTAAATAGTAATGTATCAGATACTCTAATTGGTGTCCAATATTGCACTCAAGCAACACAAACAATCAGGTGTGTCAATGAGATTAAAAGCACTGATTCAGTTGCCAATTTCATAGACAAGGGGCTGGGAAAACCTCAGAGATAAGCCAAATAGCTCAAGTAGGAGTTAAAATCCCAGTGATAAACAGCAAGGCAATGAAAAAACACAGGGTTGGCATGGCATGTATGAGCCTGACAATACAAGTTTAACAAGCTGCTGCTGTTGTGAATTATACTAAATCAATACTGACCCGTCTCTCTAAAACTAGGATGTAAGAAGGTGCAGTTAAAAATATCCACTCTTCACCTCATCTAAGCACAAGATAAATATCTAACAGATACGATCAGTGTTGAGAGACAATGTTCTAATTTATGTTTTTGTGTAATTGTATTTCACTCAGATTTGGGAGAAGCTGTTGTACGGAGCATGTTTCTTCCATGCCCTGGTCCAGGAGAGGAAGAAGTTTGGGCCCCTGGGCTGGAACATCCCTTATGGCTTCAATGAGTCGGACCTGCGCATCAGCATCAGACAGCTGCAGGTACAGCGTGCCTTACTGAGAGCCCCCTGTCACACTGCCCCCCCCGCAGTCTCTGCACACATAGTCATCATTTTCACATCACTGTAATCATTTTCCAGCAAACGCACATTTTAAATAACAGGTTTGCATTTAAGTTCCTCTGATATTTTTCCCAGACCCAGCTAATATATTAAAAGAAAATGAAAACCTTAACCTTGAGACAAAGGAAGTATTTTAATGAATGATGTTGCAATCCAGGAAGGCAAAAACCAAACTGTGCATGTATTGTCTCAGTGCAGTATGGGAAAGTCAGCGAGGAAATCGGGGAGTGTATGTGCTCATATGTATTGTGTGTTCCAGCTCTTTGTGAACGAGTATGAGCAGGTGCCGTTTGAGGCCATCACCTACCTGACAGGGGAGTGTAACTATGGGGGCCGCGTGACGGATGACTGGGACCGCCGCCTCCTCATGACCATCCTGGCTGATTTCTACAACCCTGACATCATCGACAACCCGCGCCACACTTTCTCACCCAGCGGGAAGTATTATGCTCCTCCCAAGTCCATTTACGAGGACTATATTGAGTTTATTAAGGTGAGTCTTTGGCTTGATAACAGGAATGAAATGGCGCATCAGCTCACGTTAGTCTCACTGTTTATATCATGCTGTTTTTCCCATACAAAACTTGCCCTGTTGTTATTCAATGTCTTGCAATGCAATGCTTTATTTTATGTAGGTAAATGTTGCTGACAAAAAATGATGCTTTTGATTAGGTGATGTTGCTGACTAGTTTAGATTAGTGGCATGTACTCTTCCTTTAGTTAGCTTGAGATAAGGCTGTTGGGTTCTTTGACTTATTGTTTGGCTTGTTTGATCAGGCCATAAAACATAAGCCATAAACCTCATCAAGCTTACATGATATTTCCAAAAGCAAATCAGTGTCCACTTTTTTTTTACACTGCTTTTTATTAAATTTTACTATTTTCTATCCTGTCCCACACTATCTAGTTCCACACTTTCAGTCGTGTTCTGGTAACTTACAGGAGGTGATTACTAGTCAGCAATCCACAGGGCTGAATATTGTGCTCTGGTCTGGTTAAGTGTTGGAAATCGCACATTGCTGCTAAAGGGGTGTATGGATTTTGCTGTGTAAGTTGATCACTGCTCTCTTGGTGCTGCAGAACCTCCCGTTCAGCCAACACCCCGAGGTGTTTGGCATGCACGAGAACGTGGACATCTCCAAAGATCTGCAACAGACCAAGCAGCTCTTCGACTCGCTGCTGCTCACTCAGGGGGGCGGACGACAGGGGGGTGCCAGTGCGGCTGGTGACACCACCCTGTATGACATCGCCAGTGACATCCTCACCAAGGTAGGATGCCAGTAATGACCAGAAAGAAGGGGCAGCTCTCCAAACGGGGAAAACTGGAGGCTGCTTCATCTCGACTTGATTTGCCTCCTGACTGTGATGCTGCCTTTCTCTGCATTTGCCAGATTTGCTTAGGGTGGTTAGAAGCTCCACACCATTTCTAGTGCTGTCTATGCGAGAGTCCATACATTTGTTACCCAGGTTCAGTGATTTATTAGTCCTGTAGGCAGTGTTGCTGTGGGAAAGATTCAGTGTTGGTGAGCGAGAGGCAGCATTTAATGAAATGTGCTTTAAGTGCACTGTCTCAGTCTTATTGTAATTTCTTCTCTGTACTCTATTTGGCTGCAGATGTGTCAGTCTTTTATCTGTCTTTTCAGCTTCCCAAGGACTTTGACATTGACGCCTCATTGAAAAAGTTTCCTGTGAGATATGAGGAGAGCATGAACACAGTGCTGGTGCAGGAAATGGAGAGGTTCAACACGTAAGACTGGAACATCCTCACCTTAAATTACGTGCTGCTTTCATTCAGTGTCACAGTATTTGTACAATTTGGACAGGCCTATACTGTGTTCCTTAAGCTTATTATGTGTATTCATAAAAATATGTTAACTGTAATTAAAGTAGAAAAAGGAATTGGAAACCATAGCTTCTGATCTACTTTGAATTTATTCTTCACATGCCTCTGCTCTGGTTGACTACAGTCATTTAACTTCTGTGTAGAATTAGAACAGTAGCCCAGTTTATGTTCTGTCCAGTTATATTTTTAATGCTGGCATCCATCTCAAACATCAATCCAGATGTTAGTACAGACCATTGTAACATTAGAGCAACACAGAACAGCTGAGCATTCTTGTTATCTGAATGGCAATACTTAATTGAATTTAGAAGGAATTCCTCAGGATTGGAAACAAATGAGTGTTTAGTTCTAATCCCAAACAATACTGGAATTCATTGTTTCAAAGGATAAATCAGATTTGGTTTTGCTGCAGGCTTTCACATTATAGGAGAGGCTGTTTCAGGTTGTTGTCTTTTTTGGGTGATTTCTTGGAAAAGAAACTAAAACCTGGCTCCCTTTTCTCACATAATCCACATTTGTCTCATTGCAGTTTGAGTCGAACGATCCGCACCAGCTTACAGAACCTGCAGAAAGCAATCAAAGGGCTGGTGGTGATGGATGCAGAGCTGGAGGCCCTGTCTGGCAGTCTAATGGTGGGCAAAGTCCCAGAGAAATGGGCCAAGTGTTCCTACCCCAGCCTCAAGCCCCTGGGCAGCTACATCACAGACTTCCTGGCCAGGCTGAAGTTCTTACAGGTGGGTGAATGGTACTGATTTGCAATTCAGCATGAATGGCAATTGTCCATCTATACATATGTTCAGAACTACAATCTGAAAGCCACCTTGCCAGGTCAATAATCGATGCACATTGGTTTACCGAGTCACTCTCTGCCCCTCTCTAGGACTGGTACGAGAGCGACAAGCCGCATGTGTTCTGGCTGTCAGGCTTCTTCTTCACCCAGGCCTTCCTGACCGGCGCGATGCAGAACTACGCTAGGAAGTACGCCATCCCCATCGACCTGCTCAGCTTCGACTTCCAGGTACTCCATGCTTAGCAGATTTTGCACTTTTATCACGGATAGATCTGTTGACGCTTGTCCGTGACATCTTCTGAAGTCTCTGTTTTCAACTTTTAAGTTTTTACACATTATGAAGAGTCAGCAACCAGTTTTACAATGACCTTTTAGCACATGGTGCAAATGGTTGAAAGATGAAAAATGCTTTGTCTTTCGGTTTTGTCAGTGAGGTTTCCCAAGGTCATAAATCAACTTCAATGCAGACAGCCTTAGTAAAATGTAATGTGATTAGTTTTAAGATCAGGTAGATTGCACAAGGAGATACAGATGTTGAAGAAGAAGGGGGTAATGTCTCAAGTTCCAGCCATGCTTCAGACCTCAGGTGGAGCAGACAAGGAATTTCCTGAGATTTAACGCCCCCAACACACACCTGTAAGCAATATGGCAAATTACAGGGTTCCCACGGTCATTATAAAACCTGGAACGTCAGGGAAATAAACATTAACCTGGAAAGTCATGGAAAGGGAAAGGGAAAATGGTCAAAAATATTTTGAACCTGGAAAAGTCTGGGAAAAAAATTATTCATATTTTCAAAAATGTTTAGTTTGAACTTTACTTTTTTTTCCTGGAAAATAATGGAAATTATCCTGGAAAGTCATGGAAAAGTCATGGAAAATGGAACCCTGAATTAAGAAAGAAAATGCATTGTATTGAAAGGCCATTGTTCCTCTCTTCTGCCAGGTTCTCCCCAGGGACACCTCAGAATCATCCCCTGAAGATGGGGTCTACATCCATGGCCTCTTCTTAGATGGCGCTCGCTGGGACAGGAAAAAGTCAGTATGCCTTTTGGAGATCATTTCACTCAACTTAAAATGATTCAGATATTAAACGCTGTAATGTCCTAGTACTTAACTGAATCACGTCTCAATCAACACCTGCTAACCCAAAAACTAGTACTATTGATGTGTATAATATTTCTGGAGTTGTCCACTGATCTGCTTGTTTATGATTCCTGTACAGTGGAGTTCTGGCTGAGCAGTTCCCCAAAGTCCTTTTTGACCCTGTTCCCATCATCTGGATAAAGCCAAGTAAGTGCCTGGACTCCTCCAGTCTTACTAGAAATTCTCTGTATAAAAGTACACCAATGCATGGATAATCTGAGGTGCATAATCAAGAGAGATTGCTGAAGTATAGTGCTTCCCACATCATCTGTTGCTCCAAAACTGCTGGTTCATCTCTTTTAAGCACGGCTCTCAGTGCAACACTGATCTCTTCCTGTGACCCATCCCCAACCCTTCCACGTGCTGAAGCCATGTCTGTTTCTTTAGTGCGATACATCTGAGAAATGCTTAAGTTTCAGGGCTGTTAAACTTAAGATACTCTAACTGAGACTTGGTGACACTTGTAGAGCGTGCCCTAGTATCACCTGACCTGGAAGTGCTTGGAGATGGATCTGACCCTTGAAAAAATCAAAAATTAAACCATTGCTCTCTGCCCCCCCTTTTTCCTCTAAAGCAGAGAAGAAGGATTCGGACCAGGCCTCCACCATGTATGTGTGCCCTCTGTACAAGACCAGCGAGAGGAAGGGCACCCTCTCCACCACTGGGCACTCCACCAACTTTGTCATCTCCATGCTGCTGCCCACTGACAAGCGTGTCCAGCACTGGGTGAAGCGTGGGGTGGCCCTGCTGTGCCAGCTGGACGACTGATCCACTCACCAGGGCAGCTACCACTCCTCTGCACCGCAATGCACTTTACCAGTCACTGGCCGTCCAGTTTCCTGCTTTCCTATCGAACTCCCTTTACAAAGTTATTTTTTCCTTAACTAATGAGAAAGTTGTCATATTTACATATTTAAATCCACTTTACCATTTGTTTTATAACATGTCAGGTCATTGTTAACTAGACAATATGTTGTGAATGTCATTTGAAAACTCTAAAACCACAAAACATCTAAAATGTTGAATGTGTGTGGTTTTCAAATTGTTTTTCAAAAAGTCGGTACACAATGTAAATGTTTGCTAATAAAATTATATTTTTCTTTCTTGTTAAATATTGTTTGGGGTGTTTTTTCCTGTTGCTCTAGTTCAGTGCAGGAGAGGCGTCATGAACTGAGAAAGCAGCCTTGTTCACACTGGCGCTTTCAGTACAGTCAGCCATGCATTCACAGATCCTTTCAAAGCAATGTATTTGGGAATCCACTCAGGCACTGGCGCTGTGATTGTGTGGGCAGGATTCCAAGAGGAAAATACCCACAGGAATAGCCTCACTTCAACCAGCACCAACTTTGACACGATGGCTTCTCTTGTTTGTTGTACCATTAACAAAAAGCTGGAAGGCTAGTGACAGCAGCAAGAAGAAACCCGCTTTCCTGTGCAGTGGTTTTAAATGAATTTTAATCAACAGCTGAAAGGAGGGACAGATTTGTGGGGGCTTGTCTTGCATTGATCGAATCATTGCTGGGATATCCACATTGACACACAATGCAAGTAATTTATTCTTTTGGCAAATGCCGTGGTTATTACGCAGTTTTTCCAGTAATGCAAACACTGATTGCTGTAACTGGGTGCCTAGTCAGTGGACTCTCAGCAGAGTATTTGCAAGCAAGAAGCTGCCTGCTTCTCCTGGCTGAGAATGCCTTGTTGGCCTTTTCCCCAGGGTGCTGTGAAGCCATGTCAATCTTTACTTCAAACCATGCTGGAATTTCACAACTTCCACTCCATTCACTGTGCACGTGCCTGACCTGTGACCTGTATCAGCGCCACAATCACTCATCGTCCATTACAGCAGGTTTTAGTCTCAAGCTGAATAGAGTTTAACGTTCCGTTTGCATTGCGAAGGTATGTATTTATTAGAGGGATACACATGGTTTAATTGACTAAAGTATTAGTAATAATTTACTGTATGCAAATAAGTAGGACTATGCCTTGCAGGTAAATCAGAGGATCATGATTCTCAGTCGGCTTGTTTGTCAATATGATTTTAGCCTGTCTGAGTTACGGGGAAGAACTCTGGCATAAGCGATCACCCAGTCACACAGGGTCAGAGCCAGAGAGGTAGCCCGTGACCAGGTATTTATAGAAGGAGAACAGTATTAATAGCACAACCAAGAGAATTTGAGACCCCCCTAGGACTGCACAAGACGACAGCAACACAGCTTGTTCACGAAAGGTAAAACAAAAATATGTCACATTATTAGAAAATATTTTAAATTGCAGGAAATGTGCCTGTTTTTGTAGCTGACTATTACCTTTCCAAAAGGGCTACCCCACTGAAATATACCCTGCAGTTATATACCAGTGGGCATGCACTGTTTTCATGTTTACAGCCTTCTGTTGTTTTTCGATTTCCTTGTTGTATCCTTGGAGAAAATATATCAAGGATTATTCTTTGGGAATAGAATAATATTCACTTGTGTGCTGTATACAGTTTGGAGATGTATTACTTAGTGGGGAAAACATATTTTGGAAGTCCAAAGCTCACAATAAGGATACCTGAAGTTGGAGAAGTGAGTATGGCTCTTATTGTCTCTCATTTTTCAGGTCTGGGCTACGGTGAGTTCATATGGCATGTTCCCAGGCTGGGTCTGGAAATGTGAAATGGAATGTATATATGACTGTGACTTAGTATTTAAGACTTATTTCCAAGCAGGACGATGTTGGAACTAATTCAATCTGAAAGGACTCTATAAGAGTTCTCTTGAGTTGAAAATTAGGCACCATAACGTTTTATTGTCATTTATTTAACAGATGCCCTTAGACAGGGTGAATGACAGCTGTCGCATAACATACACGTTAAAAAAAAAAACATAACATATTACAAAAAGTGCCAAAATAGACGCAACATACAATATAAGTGAAGTAACAGACAATTGAGTGGGAAATACAGTGCAAAGCTATCCGTACTGTGTACCCTGGGGCCGGAGCAGCACTGTAAAGCACTGTAAAACTGGGACAATGGGATGTGCAGCTGTAAGCAGAGCTCAGCGTCAAGATAAGTTCCAAATGCATGTCCTGGTTTGTAGTACAATCTGGTTTTGACTGGTTCTCACTGCGGTGTTGGGGTTATCAGTCTTTAGTGTGTCCAAGTCTTCTCAAGTTTTGCCTGGTTTTGCTAGCAACTGCCACAGGAAGCCAAAGCTGGGCCGAGGCCGGTGCTGAGAGATGAGGGAGGGGCATGGACGGCTCACCGGGAGATGAATGGGACGAGGAGGTGGCTTGCCAGTATATGATCGAGCAGAGCCTGCAGGACTGCTCCAAGGCTGGGGACCACGTTGACTCCATCACAGAGGACAACTTCAAGTAATCCATCGCCAGACTGCTTGAATCCACATCTGAGACATAGCAGCCCCAACCCAGCTAAAAGCAATTAATTATGTGGCAATATACTAATTCAATATCACTACTACTACTAATAATACTTGTACTAATTTAATGTTATTTCATTAATCCTTAAATAAATATTAAGGTACCTGCACATAGAAACATCACCCTGTAAACTTATAGATTAATATGAGAAGCAATATATAGTAAAAGCAAAAGCTTTATAATTGCTTATCTTTGTAGTGAATTACCTTTTCAATCTGCTGTGTTTCCAGATTCCCTGTACACCTTACAGACAACGAAAAGGTTTTTGCAGCCATAAAGGCAGGTGAGATGAGATGCATGATGGCCCAGCTTTCTTCACCCTCCCTGCCCATCTACTCAGGGCTTCTCTTTATGGAAGGGTGTGTCTCAACATTCGAAATGTTTCTGAGGTTTTGGGGGGTCCCCAAGGTGGATGGGGAGGGGGTTAAGGTAAGGTGTAA
This sequence comes from Amia ocellicauda, assembly GCF_036373705.1. Lineage (NCBI taxonomy): Eukaryota > Metazoa > Chordata > Actinopteri > Amiiformes > Amiidae > Amia > Amia ocellicauda. The sequence continues at coordinate 13,275,972 of NC_089852.1, forward strand.
CAAATATGGCATTATTGAAGAAATTTATATTAGATTACCAAATAAACTGTTCCATAACTTTATGGATAAATATTTCCTTATTATATCCTCATAAGGATAAATATTCTATGAGGTGCTCTTTATGAGCATTAATTACTATTAAACTGTCTTATAATGATGTAATTATCCTTAATGTATACAATGAGGTAGTAAAGAAAAAAAAATCTGTTAAACATTATTAAACAAAACAGCTTCTGTTTTGCATGAAAACATACACCCCAAGGCAGTGGTGTAAACAGACTTTCTCAGAGACAGTGGCAATATCACCTCATCACCTCATCACCGCAACTAAAACAATATCAGCTAGCGGCTACGTTACAAACTAGCTGCTGTTCAGCACAAAGGTGAACAATTGAATAGTTATAGTAACTCAAGTGTAACAACAATCCTGAATCAGAGAAGATTTTTAAGTTTACACTTACTTAGCAGGTGAAAACACGATGAGGCTCCCTGTGTCAGTTGCCTGCTGTAAACTGCTTGAAAAAACTGTGAGTTTAGAACGCACATTTAGAACTTCACTCAGGAAAAAAAATCGAATTCGGAACACTTATCAAAATTAAGAGAACAGGCCAAATTCGCCAAATTCGGCATGGGACCCCCTAAGTTCAAATGTTTCTCTCTTATGGGGGTTCCGGGACCCCCCCAGCCCCGCCTCAATTCAAATACTGGTGTGTCTGCATGATCAAGAACTACACTTATCCACACATCGCAATGCCAGGATTGTGTGTGCTGCCCTTAATAATATGGCTTGTGCGGTGACACATGAATCAGACTCATAACTTACTTAGCCTGGATTGATTCCCAAGTTCTCCAGGAGTGAGTGAGGTGAAAGGCACTAAGGTAAAGGCAATGAACCCAGTTACATAATTGAATCTGGTCCAGGAATCCTTACACATAATGCCTCTTGATTATGCAACACCTGCCTTTACCATGTGGGACACAAAACAAACATTTGGGCCCTGTTCCCTGGTGTTTTCTTACAAGTATCTGCAGCAATCCAACAGATATTTACAGCTGTCTGTTTGTGTCTTTCTGTATTATGTCTTCCTCACTGTGCCCTATCCCTGTGTCCACGCTCAGGCAATGAAGGAGCCTTGCGCAAATTGAGCACAAACAGGCCGGCTTTTGACCAGGCTGACAGCAGAGGCTGGGTCCCCCTGCATGAGGCTGCGGTCCAGAGCAACAAGACCATTCTAGAGATCACGTTTGAAAGTAAGCAAGCACCTCTTCAGCTGCTACCTCAGCTGACTATCTTAACGCAGGAAGCAATGATGCACAGTCCTGGAATCCTGAAGAGATTAATCTCCCTCTGATTTACATTAAAAGTAGTTATCAGGATGTTGGGTTCTTTCATCAAGGCATATGAGAAGAAGTCACACCGGCATTAGATGTGATGCAAATGATTATGTAAATCATGGCATGCTACTGTTGTTCTCTCAGACCACGTCAACTGCAGTGCTCCTTCCTGTAAATCAGTTAGCAGCAGCATGGTATTTGTGTGTGTGTGTGTGTCGCCAGCCTCCTGCCCAGGTGCGGGGGAGAGACAGACGCTGCGAGGAGAGACTCCTCTGTTCCTGGCTGTGGAGTGTGGCCTCCGTGACAACGTCACCTTCCTGCTGCTCCACGGCTGCAGCCCAGATGCCCAGAACGAACTGGAGGACTCCCCCTTAATGGTCGGTGAGTGGTCAGCCACCCTGCAGTGCCCATCCCCGCTCCCACATCCCCCCAACAGTAAAAGGAAATAGTGCATGTCAGGAAACTCACTCACCATCTTAAGCTCTCAAGCAGCTCCCAAAGCAGCTCCCAGGCAGACTCAAGGAAAGCATCAAGATCTCTAGTAACTGAAAATGACACCTGGAACTGGCTAAGAATATTATTATTTATTATTATTATTTGTATTTCTTGGCAGACGCCCTTATCCAGGGCGACTTACAACATAAGTGCAAAACAAAGTGCAAAAATACAGTTAAGTAAAGGCATCAAACTTTAAAAATTCAATTTACATAAGACATAGCAATTCAAAATATAACACATTTTACAACTTCCAATTTACACAGGCAAGTACAGTAAGTGAGGTCCAACATTCTGGACGGTAAAAGCTAAGTGCTGTCAAGATGTAGGGTCACAGTCAATGGCTACGGGAAAGGGAGCAAGGAGGAAAACAATCAAAAACGCAAGAAGCATAATAAAACTCTGTGAAGTGCTATCTAATGGGGATTAAAAGGACTAATATTACAAGTACTTTCTGAAAAGATGTGTCTTGAGTAAGCACCGGAAGGAGGTCAAGGACTCTGCTGTTTTGACTTCGGTGGGAAGGTCGTTCCACCATTTAGGGGCCAGGGATGAGAAGGAGCTGCTCTGGAGGAAGGGGAGCGGATAACATTGGAGTTTCTGTCCAGGCACCCAATCTCTCTCTCTCTCTCTCAATCACAGCTGTCAAGAATAACCAGTATGACATGGCCACACTGCTGATCCGCTTCAATGCCCAAGTGAACCAGCTGGGGTTGCACCAGCGCACAGCTCTGCACGAAGCGGCTCGCCTAGGCCGGGCCAACCTGGTGCACCTCCTCCTGCACGCCGGTGCTGAGCCTGACCCCCGCAGCACCTACGGCCTCACCCCGCTGGCATTGGCAGCGCAGGATGGGCACACAGACATTGTGCAGATCCTGCTGCAGAAAGGTCTGTATTACAGCCCTGCTGCACCTCACAGTCACAATGAAAACTGTATATTATTTTTTATCTATCTATTTATCTCTCCATCTATCTATCTATGTATTTGTTATAAAGACTATCTATGTATTATGTACAGTATTGTATGTATATAAACAGTGTCCCTTTTTTAAGATAGTAATTAAAGCAAAAAATAAATTACAACACTCTGTATTATCTGATTTGTATTGTGTACCATAAAAAGTAAAAGCTCTTGTTACTCCAAAGGATTTCAATGTATATGAATGTATGTAGCTGTGGCCCTGATGTGTGGCTCTGTTATCCTGTGTCACTCAGGTGCCAATGTGGAGTCTCAGGCCTTGGACTCAGCCTCTATCCTGCTCGAGGCGGCTGGATCAGGAAACCCTGACACCATCGCTCTGCTGCTGGAATATGGTGCCAACGCCAATGTGCCCAAATACACCGGACACCTGCCCATCCACCGAGCTGCCCACCAAGGGCACTTACTGTGAGTGCCGCTACAGTCCTGTTTGTGCCAAACACACAGTTGATCAAATCTCTGCCGTTTCTTTTCCCACCCAGCTCTGAGACTGTGCTGCACACACAGATCTCAGGCTGTAGAATACACACAGCTCTCATGTTATAAATATATTTAGCGTGATTTTGTGGCTCAGCTTGAGGTTTGTTTGTATAGTACGTGCTGTTTCTGACCGACTCTGACCGACAGTAAACTGTGCGTTTAATGGTGAAGGTTGGCCGGGTTGTTTTCTCCAGGAAGCCTACAGGTCCTCATTCCCTCCATAGAGACTCATGTCAGCCCCTGCTCCTCCCCAGGGCCCTGGAGCAGCTGATCCCAGTGACCCAGCGCAGTGCTGTGCAGGACAGCGGGATGAGTCCTCTGCACTCTGCCGCAGAGGGGGGGCATCCACAGTGCCTGGAGCTGCTGCTGAACTCTGGCTATGATGTCAACTTCATGCTGCACCCCAGGGTGCGCCGCGGCTACGATGACCAGCGCAAGTCAGCCCTGTACTTCGCCGTGTCCAACAATGACGTGCACTCCGCCCGCCTCCTGCTGGAGGGCGGGGCCCTGCCCAATCAGGACCCCATCAACAGCCTGCAGGTGGCACTGCGCCTGGGCAATTACGAGCTCATCAACACACTGCTGCGCTATGGCGCCAACGTCAACTACTACAGCCGCATCAACACCACCCACTTCCCGTCCGCCCTGCAGTACGCCCTCAAGGACGAGGTCATCCTCAGAATGCTGCTCAACTATGGCTACGATGTGCAGCGCTGCTTCGACTGCCCCCGCGGAGACGGCTCCCACCTGCCCCATGACTATGAGGGCTGGGCCCCCTCCGTCATCAAGGACAATATGGTAGGGAGTGAGCCGTCATCTGTACTTGTATTGCACTGAACAAATTGGCAGAATGTTTGACCCTCCCGGTCCTGATGATTACCTCAAAAGTCTTTCTTTTAATGATTTCTCTTCATTTTTAAACAGGCACAGAACTCATGCCTGTCTATAACAGTAAGCATTGTTGAAAGCTCAAAGAATCGACTTGGTGTCAGAAGTTAGAGAGTACAGGAGATGAGTGGATCTAGCGCACAGCCCTAACAGACAGAATGCTAATTTTAATCCACTTCAGACATGCCACTATACTGTCTGTAAAGGTCTGTAAATATGAGAGCAGATAACTCTTTCATGCTCCATTGCAGACTCTTTTCTTTTACCTCTTTGTGATGTACTGTTTCACACGCCCAGAAAGCATATCTATGGAAAGCAAGTTCAACAGACTTGGTTTCATTTGGTTACCAAATTAGAGTCCTTCCAAAGGGAACCAGAGGGACTCAACACACAGAAACCTACCAGTTGTCAATTAAGAAAAGAATGAGTGAATGCAGTTTCCTTTTTTGAATGGACTGAGGGATCGATTGAGCTGAATTTACGTATTGTCTCATGGAGAGAGCTCCAAAGCTGAGTGACATGGTGATTGAAAGCCCCTCATTACTACATATCTTTAACAGTTCTCCTGGGACTACCAGGATTGGGTTGTACTGATCTCATATTACTAGCCATCAATATTGAAAGGTTCAAAAGGTAAACAAATACTCTCCCAGCAGCTTGGCTTGACCTCTTGATACAGTATTGTGGCTTGGCATTCAAACACATTATATAAGTACTTAATAAAAATGGTCTCCCTGTCCCTCCTGCAGTTCTGTGAGGTGATCACAGTGTACTGGTTGAAACACATGTCGGGACAGGTAGTGCGGACGATGCTGGATTATGTCGATCATGTCATAATTTGTGGCAAACTGAAAGCAGTCTTGGAGGAACAGAAACAGTGGCCTGACATCTGCCATATTCAGGGTGAGTGAATGACTGGGAGAGTAATGCGTGTTTCTAAACTGGGCACTTCAGTCAAACACCATCAGTGCTCAGTTGCTGACCCTGTTTGTGAAAAACAAATGGGCCGACTCCCACAGGTGGGCACAGGTGAATCAGTCATCCACAATACATCTGTCACACCTGATGCACCACTATGGCAGTAACTGAGAACCAAGTTACTGTTGGGCTGTGATCTGAAACGCCTGACGAAGATTTGTTTCTGTTAAATAATACTTGTATGGATTATATACTGTATGTAAGTGTGTGAATACTATTTTAATCTTACTATACTATTTTACTATCCTCATAAGATTCTGTTTGTTTCTTTTCTAGCTCAATTATTTGTAAGCCCTAAATTGAGATAAAAATGGCAGAAATCCTAAGAGAAATAGCATGCCATTAAATCTAACACCAGTAAAATAAAGAAACAGATAATTATTGTTTGGGTTTTAAATGGTCCATTGCATGCTGGGGTATGGGGGTCCTGATGCAGTTGATGTCTGTGCAGCACAGTTCCATGTTGCTGAAGGTTGCTCACCTGTGCTTTTCAACTTCCAGAAAACCCCCGCTGCCTGAAGCACCTGTGCCGTTTGAGGATCAGGAAGTGCCTGGGCCGCCTGCGTCTCCGCGCCCCTGTCTTCATGAACTTCCTGCCGCTGCCCAGCCGGCTCAAGGAGTACATCCTGTTCCGCGAATACGACCTCTATGGCCAGGGCTGCCTGTTGGGGTCACGGTGATCCTGCCACCCAGTGCCCAGTGCCCAACCGAATAGCAGCACCACACTTAGGTCACTTTGCAGACACAGCTATCCCAAGTGACTGACGGGGAAGGGACTGATCACTGGTGTTTTACACATGAATAAAAATGCCGGACTTTGTGGTTTAAGATAAGCAGCAGGGGACAAAATGCATCTTTACGGGGAAGCAAGAATATTGAAATCTGACCGTGGTTTCTGAAGATGGAGCCTGAGCCGGTTTTGAGAAAATGTTAGATGGTGATTTTGATCATTTTTACATACAGCATATCTGACAGTATGGAATGGAATCTCTGTACAGAGACAGATTAGGTTAGTTGCCTTGTAGTTCAGATCTGAAGGACCTGTCATTGTTTAAACTACAGTCGTTATTGCTGATTCACATGCTTCGAGATGTCTAGGTTTGTGCTTCACAGTGTTGACCGGGATCAGAACAAAACAGAAAGTAAATCACCCGGAATAATAATAAGCATTCTTGTTTAACTGAGAAAATTTTGTTTTAAATTCATTTCATGATAGAGTGAAATGTTTGGTTGTGTTTGTGTTTGGTTTTCTTTTGTCCTTTCTACATAAATGTACTACATCTGAGTATATTGTTATTTTTCAACTTTAAACCAATGAATGACAAATAAATAAATATAACTAACAGTCCTACAGATTACTTTTTCATTTACAGGTAATAACCATTAAACAAATTCAGATAAAATGAATGTGCATCTGTGACCATTTATTATTATTGTTATTACTATTATTATTATTATTATTATTATTATTATTATTATTATTATTATTATTAATGCTGGTGTTGTTAATACTGAATTTCAAGGACTATAAAACTGTATATTTCTCAGTATCTGTTTTTATTCCTATGATATCGATACAGTCTATACTCTTGGTAAGTAATCTGCCTTCTATACTCCTTTAATTGACACTGGAGACGAAAGAAAGGTTAGAGAAGCACAGAAGTCCCACACAGTCAAGCAACTGAATCAGTGTGGCCGCCATCTTGGCTCCACAGAGATGTTTACTACAACATATCTTTGGCACTTGCTTAGAGCCAAAATGGCGTCAGTTTCACCTCCCAAGACGACTGCCATGCACCCGGTGACGTAGGTTAAACCAATGGTGGAAGCGGGATTTATCACCAAAAGATTCTTCTCCCCAATCAGTACAAACGCAAGGCGGGATTTCCGCTGTGGGTGCAGCTGGGTTGGGTGTTGTGGATATTGTTGGTCTGTGGCATATCTGTGGGACTGATTGTTTATTGTCATTTTTTTTTTGGGGTTTTTTGGCTTCGGTTTGATTTAAATTAGAGCTATGCCTGGGATCGATAAACTACCGATAGAGGAGACATTGGAAGATAGTCCGCAGGTAATGGGCGATTAAATAATAGTATCTGCAGAAAATAAATGTCTGATTTAATGTATAAGAGCGCAGTATATTATTATTGGCTACATTGAAGTGTCTGAAACAATGTAATGAAACAGTGGCATATTTTAATACTGCGGTTGTTGCTTTTGCTGTCCATCTGTGAAATCGCAGTCACACCCGACACAGACCTGCATTGTAATTACGAGAGATCTGCATCTGTGCTTCATAATATCCTCTACAGCTACAGTTGGCTGCATATATATGTGCAATGTGGTGCATTTTCATGAAAAGTATTGCTATTTTAAGTATCGGACTGTATCAATCATTAGGTTATTTAAATGGCCTTCCACAGTGACGTCTTCACTGAGTGAATGCTGTCTGCTTAGCATATTAGTATATCACTTGAATCATGTGATCACTGAGAATAAGACAATTGTTTACGGACATTTTCATACTGTTTATGCTCAGTTCAATGTAAAGACGGAGGAGAGTGAAGTACATGTAATGGCGATTAAAATAAATACATATAAAGATACGTATATGCTATAAAAGCAAAGCATTAGAAAACGTCCTAATTCATAATGGCTTAGATCTCTGAGTTCATGGGAGAGCAATCATAAGTGAAAAAGGCTAGTACTTTACAGCATACTGGTATTACAGTCTGCATCAGCGACCTGTCAGTACAATTTTAAAACTGTCCAACATGAGGAAATTAATTTGAAAAACCTCCGGGGATCCTAACTACATCCTAACTCTGTTCGCTTCATGGTGTTTTTTTGGCAGGGAGAAATAATCCAGTTCATAAAATCTGTTGGATGCTCAAACGAAGTTTCATAATTAGTACAAAGGTTGATCCAAAGCTGTGTACACCCGTATCAGGGACTTGACATGGGAGATTAGTTACAATGAGATCGGTGACTGACAATTTTAATTGTTGATTTATTCTCCACAAGAACAAAACGATGAAAACGCATATATAATATCCTGATATTATGATTACAGTGGAAACATTCATGCGTAATGCGTAATGCGTAAACGTTTGTTTAATATGTAACAACAAACAAATAAATAAAAAAAAACCATCATGCATCAATCAATAATATTTATACCAGGGTTGCATGTGTTACATGCTTTCAGTGTCAACTTGAATATGTTGAATATGTCAATATCTTATTATTATTTTTTTCTTTGTAAATTGTCAAGGACAGACTCAAAGTTCATAGTCCTCAAGCCTCACAGAAAATGTGCCAATTGAAAATGCAAAGTAGCAGGCTTGGAAAACTAATGAGAAACCAAAAGAAATAAAAAATGATATCCTACAAGAGCAAGCAAACAGAGAAACCGTGGTGTATACTGGTTAGATCTACCGTCTTCTGACACAGCTGGATAAACTTCTTTCAACTTTAAATGTGCTCCCATGCCGATTAAATCAAGACAGGGAGGTGAGGACCAGTGTTGTGAATAGCATCTGAAAACGTCCCTGAAAACATCACTGAGGAGTGAAAGAACAGTGACTTTCATCTCTGTCAAAGTATGTTATGAAGTAAACATTTGCTTCACAAGTATAGCCCGGTATTTGTTTGTATTTTCAACTGTTGAGAGGATTGCCAGGATTATAGCATTTTAACCTTTTAAAAATGTAAACATTCAGGAGTTCCCTAATGTGGCTTAGCACTGGCCCTGCCATTTCCTTTAACCGTGTCCGCTTCTGTGGGAACAATGTGGAAGATAATGTTACCTCAATTACGATCCTTATTTCCTTATTTTCCAGTTTTCAAATGCAATTACATATTAGCACTCCAGAGAGAGGATTGCAGTCTCTAATCAGTGTTTGTGTTTTCATTTGATAATGAGAGCGTCTCTGTAAGCCCCAATAAAGCCGCAACATTGCCTTATCGGGTCATTCTACACAGGGCTGCCTGTTTTGTCTGCCTTAGTGAAAAATTAAACCTTGTTTGAGAGGGAATCCTGACTCTGGGTGTTGGATCTGCCTTTACATTAGCTTCTAACTCGTACATCCTGTGTCTAAACTTATCGGGGGTCTCTGCAAGTTTCTTTTCACTGAAATTAAGTAGCTTAAAGTCACCCAAAGTGGTCTATTTTTCCTTCTCCTCCTCCTCCTCCTCCTATGATATGTTTTTTAGCGGCAGATCCCCATCAGTATGTGTGAAATCCAGGGTGATAAGAGTAAGTCGCTCCAGTTTTGCTAAGATTACCACCAAAACATTGCCCGGGTCCCACGCATAGCAGCACCAACCAAAAATGAAACTGTTTAATCACTGTTTAGCCATGCACAAGTCCAGTGAGGAAATGAAGATTGGAAATATCCAGAACAACTTCCAGAGAGTGGAAAATATTCCTATGCAGCAGTGCTTCGTTATCATGAAAGTTCACAGATTGAGTTTTCAGAAGAAATTAAAGTAGGTGTTGACATTCAGTGAGTTAAAAAAAAATAACAGAAAAAAACAAAGCTGTCAAGCAAGACGCAAAGTATCCTGTATGGAAAGGCACAGTCCTCACTGTGGTCTATTTAGGATTAAGGATACATGAGGAGGAGGTACTAAAGGGACTAGCAGAATTAAAAACAAACCAATCACCTGGGCCAGATGGGATATTTCCAACAGTACTTAAAGAAATTAGGTAAATTATTTATAGGCCGCTAACTCAATTATTCCAAATGACACTTAGAACAGGGGATGTGCCAACTGACTGGAAGACAGCAAATGTCATACCAATCCACAAGAAAGAGGACAAAACTGAGCCAGGAAATTACAGACCAATCAGTCTCACCTGCATCACTTGTAAAATGTTGGAAAAAAAATATTAGAAAGAAAATAGAGGAGCATCTTAATGAGAACCATATTCTTGGAGATAGTCAACAAGGGTTTAGACGAGGCAGATCATGTCTTACTAATTTATCAGAATTTTTTGAACATGCAATTGCAGCAGTAGATCATGTGAAAGCATATGATATGATATACTTAGATTTTCAAAAAGCTTTTGATGAGGTTCCACACCAAAGACTGATCCTCAAATTGGAAGCTGTAGACATTCAGGGTAATGTAAGTAGATGGATTATGAACTGGTTGATGTCTAGGAAACAGAGGGTGTCGATTAGAGGAGTTGCTTCTAACTGGAGTGAGGTTGTTAGTGGAGTTCTGCAGGGATCAGTATTAGGGCCTTTGCTTTTTCTAATCCATATTAATGATCTGGACTCTGGGATAGTTAGCAAATTTGGCACATTTGCAGATGATCGTAAAATAGGTGGCTCAGCAGATACAATCTCGGCAGCACAGGCTATTCAAAGGGACTTAGATAATATTCAGTTGTGGGCTGACACCTGGCGGATGAAATTCATTCTGGACAAGTGCAAGGTACTACATGCAGATAACAAAAATGTCCACTATAATTACACTATGGGAGGAATAGAACTAGATGAAGTAACTATGTGGGCTCCTCACTTACTCCATCCAAACAATGTGGGGAAGAAACAAAAAAAAGGCAAACACAATGTTAGGGTATATTGTCAAAAGTGTAGAATTGAGAACAAGGGCAGTGATGTTCAGACTGTACAATGCACTAGTTAGAGCTCATCTGGATACTGTGTACAGTTCTGGACTCCACACTTCAAGAAAGATATCGCTGCTCTAGAGGCAGTTCAGAGGAGAGCAACCAGACTTATTCCAGGTCTGAAGGGAATGTCCTACTGAGAGACTGAGGAACTGAACCTTTTCACCCTGGAACAGAGGAGACTACGTGGGGACTTGATTCAAGTCTTCAAAATCATGAAAGGCATCGACCACATCAAACCAGAGGAGCTTTTCCAGATCAGCAGGGACACATGCACCCGGGGACACAAATGGAAATTGGGCTTCAAGGCATTCAAGATGGAAAACAGGAGACACTTCTTCACACAGAGAGTTGTTACAATCTGGAACAAACTCCCCAGTGATGTGGCTGAAGCTGAAAATTTGGGAATATTTAAATATAGACTGGATAGTATCCTCGGATCACTTAGTTATTAAAGGACACCAAACGAGCATGATGGGTCGAATGGCCTCCTCTCGTTTGTAAACTTTCTTATGTTCTTATTTAAATTTTTTCCAAGATGTTCATTGTTACTGTGTCTTGCAGCCCTTCACTGAATACTTGAACAAAACCGAAAAAACTGTTGATTCAAGAGTGAGAAACTTCCCATTGTACATAAAGAATACCAGGTGTTAAGCACTCTCTTATAGAATATAACCCGTGTTTCAAGGTCAGAAAAGTAAATGCTGGCATGGACTCCTTGGCACTTTTTGTCAAATATTAAGTTGTGATAACACAGGCTCTACACAGAGTAACCATATTCTGACCCATATCTACCCCCAGTGGTAGCTTTGTTCACAATACAGCATTCACACAAAGTAGGTCTGCACTTTTTGAATTAAGAAAATGAAACATTATTTACATTAACAAGCTCATGTCACCGCAGATACATCAACATAGGCATTTTCATGTTTGAATTATTGATAGAAAAAGATTAGCACAAAGAAATAAGCCACACTTTTCCTTTATTGTTGAATATTTTTTTTTTTTTTTTTGTTGTTGACTGTTCCTAGATTGGAAACATGACTAATGTACATGTTAATCTCAGAGGACGTTTCAGTCAGTGGATATTACACGAGTCTAAAAACAAAGAATGAATTTGAGCATGTGGTTTAAGTACGAGAATCAATTAGTCTTTCCCAAGCTTCTGGGGCCAAAAGAGGAAGTTTTTAATGAACCTATAGCAGTACCATTGGGGAAACTACTAAGGATCATAAAGTCAGACTTGAAACTGCAGAAACAAAATCAATGAACCTATAGCTGAGACCTTATTTGTTTCCTTATCCCCCCTTATACAGGGTGAATCAAATCTAGTTTATAATCAAAAATAACCCCCCCCCCCCCCACACACACACACACACACCATGTTACAGATGTGCTGCAGAATTTAGCAGCACTGAGCTCAGCAGCTAAATTTAGCCGATTGCACACTCTGCCCTCACACTTTTTGACCTCCCTGCTGTAGTACTAGAGACGTTAAGAGGGGTGTGGGAGTTTAAAGGGATAGTTTCTGTCATCTCTGCTTCCTGCAGCACGCTTTCTAGTTTAATATCCTTCTTTACCATTTGCCTCTCAATCTGTGGTGCAGCTTCCTCCAGAGTACCATATCCCCCTCCAAACATTTATCTTATAGGTTCATGTATAAACTGTGGTGTGTTTCCCAGTACTTGTGCCAGTATGTCAACCAAAGCAAGGAGAAAAATAAATAAATAAATAAATAAATAAATAAAGTAAATAAATTGATGAAGTTGCCAGAGGACACAAAATTAATTGGGGGTGTGTGGATATTTATGGCCATCACATCAGTTTCAGCAGTTTATTCTTGTAAAATAAAATCTGTGTATGCTTTATATATTCAAAAATAGGTCTGTGTTATTGGTATTTTTAAGCAGGAGCACAAGTAGCAGAGTGAGCTCCTCTCTGTGCGCCGTCTCACTCAGTGTGCCTCTGTCCTCCTGTGCAGACTCGCTCTCTGCTGGGGGTGTTCGAGGAGGATGCAGACGCCATCTCCAGCTACTCCCACCAGCTGTTCCAGGCTATGCAGAGGATCTATGACGCGCAGGTGAGCTAAGAACCCGGTCACCGTGATGGCTGAAATGACAAGACTAGGTGGACCAGTGGTTGTTGAATGTGTGACCAGGCAGTAGGTTCCTGTTTGAAGCCCTCACTCTGCCACTGTGTGCCTGCCTAAGCTGGCTGAGACAGATCGCTCTAAGATCATGAGTGGCTCTTGTCTTTGCCAGGATCAGATCAACTGCCCATTTTGAAAACCCCTACAAACAATACCGCCAGTGTCTTATTAAAGACCTTGCAGCAAAGCCCTTGACCGCACTTGTAGCTCCTGATCACTATCGGTGGTGTGTAATATTTTGCACCAAGCCAATTTGCTATGGTGAGAGTCTCAACCGCTGTGTAACAATTAATGCCAGTGGCTGTCTGCTTCCTGATTTGCCAGTCTTGTGCTGGATGGCTTCCAGCCAGGCTAGTCCCAGTAATTACTCTTCACTAGGTGGGGCGTCTCCCGGTTATACAGGATTAGCTGCATATTTAAAACAGCTTTTAAAAGCATGCTTGCTGTAAGTGAACTCTGATTCCTTGTCACGAGTGCGCACACACACACATGCACACATACGCACACACGCACAGTTACTCTGCAGTGTCATGGATTAGGATGAAACCTGATCAGTCAATGCTGTGTGTGAATGGAAGTTATCTCTCGCACTCACACAGTGCTGAGTATATACAATACTCATGCAGTGGAACCAGCATCTGCCTACTAACTAAAGTGGAGTGACCTCTGGGGCACAATGGGGACTGGCTCTAAAGTGACACTGAAGCCAGTTGTTTTACTTTTGGACAAGTGGGTGGTACAGTATACAGCACAGACTGATCAAAGTTCAATCAAAATAGATCCTGCTGCATTTATTATTGTTATCTCTCCCACTTCCTGCACTCTCTACCTGTCCGGCCGGTTCCCTGAGAGCCGCAGACATTGCCTGTCTCTTCCAGGATCTTGAAGTCGATCAGTCTAAAACAAAACACAGCAGGGTAACCTAAGAGATGTTACAAACTAGGCTTTTGTAACTAAGAATCCTCATGTGATCTGATATGTTGAGGGATTTGGGGTATTTATCCCGTAGGGACCCAGTGTGACATATATGCCACAAACATTTAACAGGCTTGACAGTAAATGTATTATCCCAATTTGCCACACCTCTGCCATTACATCTGTGTTACACTGGGTGCTCTAAGGGTTTTTGACACCAGGGTTAACACCATCTGAAAAAATGCCCGGAGATCTTTATTGTCCAGCATGGGGGTAAAGTCAAGGACCCTTTCAAAAGTTGGTACCCCAGCACATTGTCTTAATCTTCACTCTGGGCCTCCTGTGTGGAATATGTGGTCCAGAGAGATGAGGCATAGTCTTTCTACTGACTCCAGAGCACCCAGTGTTTTCTTTTAAATCCCCCAGTCGCAGTCACAAATATAGATCAGTCCTTAACTTTGAGTAGCTGTAGGTGTGATGAAACCAGTGATGGAAACCAGACCTGAGACATCAGTAATACACAGGAGAACAAAGCTACGGCTCTGACCTCTTCCTCTCTGTTCATGTTCGCAGAATGAACTGAGTGCAGCCACTCACCTGACCTCCAAGCTGCTGAAGGAGTATGAGAAACAGGTAAGGCCTGGGGCAGCTGCTGCTTCTGGGGCTCTGTGACTTGGGTAAGATTGGGAGTGCTCCTGTTTAGTAACAATCTCTTTTCTTAACAACTTAAGAGTTTGTCACAGCTCTTTGAAGCTTTCCTGCTACATATCTAGCTTCAAGCTATTCTGTAATGTTGTTTTCTTCCTAATAGATGTGCGTGGTTACAGGAGAGATGACTGTGGACAAAAACCCTCTGGATACAATATTAATTATTATTATTATTATTATTATTATTATTATTATTATTAGTAGTAGTAGTAGTAGTAGTAGTAGTAGTAGTAGTAGTAGTAGTATTATGATAAAAAGGAACATAAACAGTGTATCTTTAGATTACAGTTTTTATTATTTCTTTAGTATGCTGATAAAACAATGCTATTTATTTAAAGTTCTGTTGTATGCTAAATGACAATCAGTTGCAAACTTTTGATGTACTGATGTACATTTTAAGCAGATGTTCTGTATGACCTTTCCTTGTATCTGTTTTCCTTGCCTTGTATGTTTCTATCCTTCAGATGTGCTGTAGATTGGTATTTTCATATCAGGGTATGCAGCTCAGTCCCAAATGTGCCCCAGGTTCACAGCAGCTCAATGAATTTCAAGCACTGGGTCAATGTTCTCCCTCTCTTGGCAGCGGTTCCCCCTGGGCAGCGATGATGAGGTCATGAGCTCCACCCTGCAGCAGTTTGCCAAAGTGATCGATGAGGTGAGTTTTGCCCTGTTTGTCTGACACTGGGCAAGTACATTTTTCATAGGTCCTTAGAGAGAAGCATAGGACCTTATATTCCCAGCTCACTCTTTAAAGCACTGGTCCTGCTTTTTGAGATTCACATTGCGAATTGGAGGCAGTTAGTTAATTGGAAAAAGTGTATGAAAGGTCAGCTGAGATTGTGGTTGTGCCTTCAGTGAAATCTCCAGGGACGATATCCAGAGAGAGCCTTGAGAAGTGTGGAACATGTGTTCTTGTCAGCGCCCTCTTCCTCCCATAGAAGTATTTAATTAAACTCCTCCTGCATTCTCTAGCGCTTTCTCTCTCTTGCTGTCAGAGGCGTTTTATTGGCACTACTGTGTGAAGTATTGTGGGAGCTGATACAATAAACAACCGCCATGCCAGAGGCATATTCACACCAAGGAATTAAGAACTAAAAATGGATATTAAACAAACACACTCCTGGCCTTCCCACTCCTTCTCTTCTTGCATCTCTCCCTCCTTCACCATCAGTCTTGGATGTGAGATGAGATTTGCAGTATGTGGAGTTGACTGTTGACTCTTTTCCCCTCTCTGTCTGTCTCTCTCTCTTCCTCCCTCACAGCTCAGCTCTTGTAATGCAGTTCTGTCCACGCAGCTCGCTGATGCCATGATGTTTCCCATCACCCAGTTCAAAGAGAGAGATTTAAAAGGTAAGGAAGTCCTCTCACTGTCAATGCAAATGCCCACCTCTTGTAGAGAAATTAACAACATCAAGTTATGTATGTAGTGAAGCCTCTACTCTATAGTTCAGAGTGTCTCCTTATTCAGCAATTATTCAGGGCAACATAAGGGACTCAGACACAGTATATCAAATAGTTTTGAGGGCTCTTGTGTGTAACTAATTACTTCCCACTCCTTTTAACTGAAAAAATGCATATTCCTTTTGTATAGTTCTTCACTGCTCTCTCCTGTATTGCACAGTCAATGTTTCTTTTTAAAATATTATTTTTAAATTGGAGAAAGTCAGTGGATTGCTTTCATATTGGCTGGATTACAATATTGGAGTGTTTTGGTTAATGCTGTCTTCAATTAACAATTCCAGTTTAGAGCTTTATGTTTTCTTGTGTTGATTTTTGTGAATTTTGTATTCAGACATCAACCCAAACTATATTTTAACTCTAACCTGCCATAACCACCTTAAAATATCCATGACAGTACCTTGACTGTCACGACTTATTTACCAACCAGTCTTGAAATGCACAGCATTGCAAATAAAGCCTTTGTGCCTGAGGAATTCTGAATTGGCAGTGAAAGCATTTGTGATTAATAATGGCTTTGTAATTTCTAAATTGTGTTTTCTCTGCAGAAATCCTCACCCTTAAGGAAGTGTTCCAGATTGCAAGCAATGGTGAGTAGCCACCATTTCTGGGCCTTGTTGTCTCCATCATGCATGCCTCATACTGTGCAGTAGTAGGTATCCTCACTACTTACCGAACATCTACCTCAGTTTAGTCATTAAGGGAACAGATGTAATTAAAAGTCAGGGGGCAGTCCGTGCCTCAGAAACTGAACACATGCAGCGGATTCAAAAATACCATGTTCATGGGGGGGCTGTGAAGATTTCAATTTTGTATCCTTAAAGTTAAATTCCCTTGTGTACCCTGTGCTGTTTCTGGCAAGTCTGTCTGTTCTCGTATGCTCCAGCCTCTGGCCAATTCTCATTGATGAACAGCTCAAGAAGTGGCAGCACTGACAGCCTGACCAGCATTAAGATGTAACTGGGTTCCTTTTGTTTCTTATTCAGATCACGATACGGCCATCAACAGATACAGCCGGCTGTCCAAGAGGAGGGACAATGAGAAGGTTGGCAGGAAGTGCTTTCAAGTCAAAGCTCAGATATTGACTGACAGTGCATGGGCGACAGTGTAACTTAATACGTTTTGTATTAATTGTTTGTATTGCTCTTGCGCACTCTAGTTTCAAGGAATTCAATCCAAACACTATTCAAATTTTCAGTGGTAGGTGACTTTTTTGAAAGCTGTTCCACACAACTGGTAAAGCTGACAAGTTACGGGCTGCAGGTTATTGATCTTCACTCTGAGTTTTGGCATGCATGTCTTGCTGGTTGTTTAGTGATCATTAATGTACATTTTGTGTTTAGTGTAAAGAGCTGCTTGTATTGAAAGCGCTGCACTGAATTGGATTGGAGGATGCCTAACTCTGCAGTCACTCACAGCTTAAGCTTGTAGACATCAGAGGATTTATTGAGCAAAATAACCCCATGTATCCAAAGCAGGGGTGCCAAACTGCAGCCTGGGGGGTCTCGTGCTGCCTTTGTGTTCCAACATTAGCTCTGAAACACTCAATAAATTTAGTAATTTTCTCAGTTAGGCCTTTTTAAGATTTCCATGTTTAATATTCATAGCTGAAAACTTCAAATATGTTCATTACTCCAGATATCGCATTCACATACCAGTCTGGAGTCTGTGGAGAAGTGTTCAGTTCAGTTTTAATCCGATCAATCGAGGTGCTCCAAGCTAGGTTTGAGCAATACCCACAACACACTGTGGCCCTCCAGGACCAAAGTGTAATGCCCCCTAGTCTTAACCAACTGGTTCGAGGAGGCAGCTGAGGGGTAACGGCAGGGTGCTGGTTGTAACTGCAATGTGTTACCATGTCCCAGGTGAGGAATGAGGTGATGGAAGATGTGTACACCTCCAGGAAGAAGCAGCACCAGACCATGATGCACTATTTCACAGCCCTTAACACTCTGCAGTACAAGAAGAAGATTGCCTTGCTGGAGCCTCTGCTGGGATACATGCAGGCACAGGTTTGCACTTCACTTTACAGCTCCTCAAGGCACTATGGATTCCATGGATTCCTGCATAGTGTATTACAAGGGATGAGATTGTACACACAAACATGCTATTGCCTGTCACTTATAGGCTGCGTACAGGAGCGCCTTTCAGGTGCCTTGATGTGGTGTATCATACAACCCTGTAATTTGCTCTAAATATGAGCTCACGTTCCTCTACCACAGCAGATGCATCAGTTAATTAATTTTCATCACTTTCCACAATGATCTACACTTGGAGGGATTACCTGATTCGGCCTGTTCTCTCTTTCAGATCAGTTTCTTCAAGCTGGGCTCTGAGAACCTCACTCAGCAGTGGGAAGAGTTCCTGTTGAACATTGGGACGAGCGTACAGAAGTAAACGTCATTTGATTCTCCCGGTTTCCTGCTCTCCATCTCCCTGTCTGTCCCTCTCCTTCCCTCTGTTTCTCTAGTGTAAACTGTAGGGTCTTCCTGGTTAGCTCAGAGTGATTATTAAAAGCAGTGGGGTGGGCCCAATACTCTGTCTAACATCGACCATCCAGGAATGTAAATTAAAAACAAAACAAAAAATCACAAGGCATTGTAGGTTTTTACTACCCAGTTCAGCAGATGAATACCCTTTGTATTCCATGTAAAATGGGAGTGCTCTCAGTTACTCAGTCTTGTGTGCTCAGTGTGCGCAGGGAGATGGACACCGAGGTGGACGTGATGCAGCAGACCATCCAGGACCTGGAGGAGGCCAGCGACCTGCTGTACATGCCTGACCCCGACCCCATCAAGATCCCCATCAACAGAAACCTTACCCGCAAGGCTGGCTACCTCAACATTCGCAAGTAAGAGCCGAGCCCACTGGCCATGTGTGAGACTCTGAGAAGTGAAAGAATTTTCCCTTGGGCACATGCTCATTGGGTGTTATTGCAGGGTAATTGACTTTTAATTACATATCATTGAATTATACAGCATTCCCCGCCAAACAGCTGGGAATTATCATGTTGTGAGTGTGAGACGGAGGCTTGTTTCTTCAGCTTTGTAGTGTTTGAAGCTGCTGTGGAAATATTTGTATTTTACACACCCCATCCTGCCTTTGTTTGTCTGATTTTTTTCCCCCCACATTTTGTGTATGTGTGCGCGTGTGTGTTCATCTGTGCCAGTAAGACGGGCCTGGTGTCATCCTCCTGGGACCGGCAGTACTTCTTCACCCAGGGTGGGAACATGATGAGCCAGGCGCGGGGGGACGTGGCGGGGGGGCTGGTGATGGATATTGACAACTGCTCAGTGATGGCTGTGGACTGTGAGGACCGCCGCTTCTGCTTCCAGATCACGGCCTTTGACGGCAAGAAGTGAGTACCGCCCCCTCTTTTGGGTAGAGGGCCCAGCTTCCCAGACCTGGAGGATTGCAGGGCCATAGCAAAGATAACCGGTCTTATTGTCCACTATGAAAAACACCTCCCATCTGTTCATTTGAAATATCTGTTCCATTGATCGATGTGTTACTCTGTGGGGACAGATCATGTAGTTCCTGTTGTTAATTACATATAATACATAAATAAATAAATTGTCCAAATAATTGAGTTGTTAGGGGAAAAAGTAGGACTTGATTAGGGATGTTTCTGAACTTTTGATCACATACGGCTTGTCGTCTTTTTGTGCCTTATAAGTTATACTCAGCATGAGATTTTATTGTAGTTGTTTGATGTCATTCCTACTGGTCCAGATAGAGGAGTCCTATGCAATAACTTTCACTACTGCATAGTCCTTTGTCTGCATTGCTGCAGTACGGTTTACAGTTATGACACTCCTATGGCAGCTGTCATGCTTCACATTGGCTAGTGCAGAAGAAGGGGCTTTTCAGATGAGATTTGTCTTCTGAACTAGGCTTGGATTCCACTTAGACGTGAGATGTGAATTTCTGGTCTTTTTCTTTGTGTTTGCAGGGTAGTGATTCTGCAGGCAGAAAGCAGAAAGGACTGCGAAGAGGTAAGGAAGACAATAGTTTCACTCTGAGATTTTGACCTGCCCACACACGCTCTCACCATCTTTACAAATAATTGTGTTTTGTGCTAGTTGGATTTGGTTTGCCAGGATTGTAGATTTGTTTCTCAAACTCTAACATTTTAAATTGGAATGTTGGAAATATAAGAATTTGAGGGCTTATCAAGCTCAAAGTAAAGGATCAAAGATAAGGAGCTGGACAGAGTTTACATAGACGCAGGCTTGGAAGAATACCAGCATGTTAACACAATGTATCACTAGATGGCGCGCTTTATACACAGCCCCCTTACAAATCCAAACTTATTGGCACTGAACACTTTGTCATGCCACCTTCTGAGGCAAGAAAAGAGTCCCTCACTAATAATCTGTATTTCCTTCCATGCGTCTCTCCCTTTCCACAGTGGATTGCCACAATTAATAACATCTCCAAGCGGATCTATCTCAGTGAAAACCCAGAGGTAAGTCATCAGGGCCTTATTATCTCTTTTCAAGTCAGTGTGACATTAATGTGATAAACATTTTAACAGGATTTGCAAAACTCATCCCATTATTGTAATTTACTAGGCCTCAGTATGTGACATATATGTTATGCTAGTTTCCTAAGGGTTTAACTGGGTATAGATGTTAAAATACAGGCTACTGAGCATGCCCTATTCCTATAGCCCAGCACTTTCTGGTTAATGACAAGTTAAATACACGTGCAAAATAAATCGGTGTAAAAGCAGTGTTTGGAATGCTCCTCACTTAGGCTCAGTGTCTGTCGCATGTGTGTTTGTGTGAGTTTGTGTGTTGAGAGCTCTCTCTCCATTGGCAGGAGATTGCCGCCCGAGTGAACCAATCAGCGCTGGACGCTGTAACACCATCGCCCTCATTCCAGCAGAGACATGAGAGCCTGCGGCCAGCCCCGTAAGTCCACACATCCCCCCATCCCCAACACCACAGACAACATAGATACAGCCATTCTCGGCAACTCGGCCCTTTCAGGACTGCAGCCACACAAATACAAAATCACAGGGGAAGCAAGTTGTTTACAGCCCCTAGCCTTAATTGAAAATCATCTTTGCTTTTGAGTGCCTGTAGTGTTAAGAGTCTGTGTTTCCAGCCCTCACAAACTCCCTTTCCCTCCCTGACAGACAAAGTCGCCCCAAGGCTTCCCGGACCAGCAGCTCAGGATCAGTGGGCTCTGAGTCCCCCGCCCTCTCCACCCTGTCCCTGGATGCACTGGTGGCCCCGGACACACCCATCCAGTTCGACATCATATCCCCTGTCAGCGAGGAGTATGCCGGGCAGGCCAAGAGCACAGGACCGGCTGGCAGGTGGGGGCGTTGGACACCGGTGCACAGTACAGGGCCTTCACTACACACTGTCAAAGAGTTCAGCTGGGTCCCTGTGATGATGGTTCTTCTCACCCAGTTTCAAAGACCGCAGAATGGCTCACTTACAGTCTGGCAGCATTAACTGATGTGAGCGTGGATGTACTTCACTGTTGCAGAGCTTTTGAAAGGGTTTCAGATTGGCTGTTAAGACTAAATGTTCCTCTGTCCAAGGGTAGTGTCTAAAACTCATCGCTGTCTGATTTAGCTAGTTAGTAATGTTTTATCAGTGAGGGGAGTGGAACTGCTATCAAGAGGAAATCTTACCTTGTGCGCACACGTTTGTTATCTCATCGTATCACCCCTCAGTTCAAATAGACACACACACACACACACACACACACACACATCTTCTTACAGTTACTGTTTTGTTCCATCAGTTATTTTCTTTGTCTCTTTTTCATCCGGCCAGATGTAGAGGCAGGATCATGCAGTGCGATCAGTGTTAATTAGTGTTTTTCTTATTCCCCTTCCTGAATGAAGGACAAACCCATTTGGAGAGTCAGGAGACACGGAGTCTGAGGAATCTGAAGGTGAGGCTTACTGAACCAATAACCACAGACTGTTATCCAGCACCACTAAAGGCGTTCATCTGAGGTGAAAGTGTGTTGGGGGGTATTTTTACAGAGTAGACCATATCATTGTGTCACCTTTTCAATTTTTCATTTATTTATTTTTACAAAGGCAGAAATTTCACCTACTGCGTTTCCTTTGACACTGGTGGTCTGACAGCACTTTTTTCATATATTGAAAAGCAAAATGTTAAAATAAAATCTGAAATGATCCCCCTTAGTGCGGTTTGTGACCCTCTGCCTTTCCATGTCATTTGTCTGACGCACACCTGAAAGTGGTGTGTTGTGTGCAGTGGGGGGGTTGTGGCCATGACCCTGAGTGACAGTGGGCTGTTCTCTGCTGATTTTCAGACTCCATCCTGCACCAGCTGTACATTGTGCACTTCCTGGGCTCCATGGAGGTGAAGTCAACCGAGAGCCCTGACGTCATCTACGAGACCATGCGGCACATCCTGGCCTCCAGGGCCATTCATAACATCTTCCGCATGACTGAGTCCCACCTACTGGTCACCTGTGACTCCCTGAAGTGAGCCTCCCGCCTCTCTCTCTCTCTCTCTCTCTCCTTTTTTTTTTGTTCGACCACAAAGTGTCAGTGTAGTTGGACATGAGCTTTCATATTGAAAAACGATTGACCAAGCTTGTATGTACTACACTGTTTAATCCTTCTTAGTCAACCCTTTGTTTTTTAAGCGGTGCCTCATTTAAGTAGTCATTTTCTCTCGTCTTCCCATTCCTCTTACCTTTTCCATGTCCTTGTGCTGTGATGTAAGTGATCCTCTACTGACGCTTCTCTTTAAGCTGTTGTTTGCCATAATTACCCACTTCAGCAACAGTGGACCTTGAGAGTGGTGAGGGAAATTTCTGTTGTGATTCCTCAGTGTGTGATAATGGTGGAAGAAGCCATATTTACATTCTCTTTGTGTGTTTGACCACAGGCTCATTGACCCGCAGACTCAAGTGACTCGACTGAGGGTAGGTCTCGCCTTACTTTCTATGTACTGTACATCCACAGATGCACTGGTATAAAAATAATTAATAACTTTGGTTATTGGTTATTTGGTTTGGCCACATGAGGTAACGGGAGAATGAGCCGGCTCTGAAAGGGACCTATAAGGGGCTTGGCCTGAGTCAGTCCTGTGTCACGTGCCTAGAACAAGTGACGAATGCTGCAAGTGAGCTGTGGCATGCTGTGCCAGTAACAGAGCTGCCCTGTGTCTGCCCACAGTTCCCCCTGCCCAGCGTGGTGCTGTGTGCCACCCATCAGGAGAACAAGCGACTGTTTGGATTCCTGCTGCAGACGGCGGGGGGACGAGGGAACGGGCGGCCCATCTCCGTCTGCTACGTCTTGGAGTCCAACAACGAGGGGGAGAAGGTACTTGCTTTGGGCCAACTTATCCAATGAGAGGAGGGAAGGAGGGTGAGAGAGCTGCCTTGGACCGGTCTTGTGTGGACCGTGGCACTCTCCATATGCATGGGCTTGGATTGTTCTTCAGTGAGGGCAGCTGTTCTACAGGTAGAAAGAAATATCCCCCCCTGCAGTATTGTTACCTTAAAATAAGAAATACTGGATTTATATATTTCTTCTGAAATTGTTTGAAAACTGAATCCTGCACTATGTAGTCTACAGCTTGTAATATGACACATTCGAGTTGCAAAAGCCTCAGATTGACATTCAGCTCTCCCTCTGCTTCCCTGCAGATCTGTGACAGTGTGGGACTAGCCAAGCAGATCGCCTTCCACTCGGAAATGGTAAGTAGAGCTAGATTTTCCAACTGACTGTAGTCTTTGTACTGTACATTGTAAATAAATAGATAAAAACATTTGCCTGTGCGTCTGTCCAAGAAGCACCTCTGCTGTGGTGCACAATAAGTGTTTTGAACTTCACTACAGATACACTACTTCTATAGTGCGAATAGTAATTATGTAGCTTACTGCACTACAGGAGAATTAAGGTAGGCCAGGTTTCATATTTTTTGAAATAGTGCCAGCTGAACTTTAATATCCTTAAAAGTCTTAAAAACCTTGATGTTTAACGCCCCTCGTCCACCATCACCACATCCAACAGGAAGCTGATTGTTCTTAGATGAACTCGCTAGCCCCAGCATTTGTTATGGAGGGAGTCCAGAGAAACCCAATGAAAAGTAAATGCATTTGTTTCAGAAAGTGTATTAGGGCTGAAATATGAAATATTAGGTTTTAAAATATGTTGTGGAAGCAGATTCCACTGGTGGTTTGGCTCTATAAGCTACTAGTAACCGAACAGGAACGAAGGGCCAAAAAGCCTCCTCTTGTGTCTTATGTCTCCGGTAACTGGTAACTCACTGGTAACTCTGCAGTCACTGACCAGGCCTGTGTTCTCTCTTAGGACCGCCGGGCATCTGAGAAGCAGAAGGAGCTGGTGAAGGCCAAGGAGAAGCAACAGGAGGAGCTGAGCAAACAGAAACAGATCGAGAAGGTACAACGCTACAGCCACCACAGACACACACACACACACACACGCTGCTCATACTGTTACGAAGGTGGCCCTCTGTACATGCTAAACAATGTCCTGCCTGTAACCAATCCCTCTTACTTCTTCCCTAGGACTTAGAAGAGCAGAGTCGCTTGATAGCTGCTTCCACTCGGCCCAACCCAGCCGGCGGTGATGGGCAGTTTTTAGTGCTTAGCAACAGCCAGTCAGAGGACAGCGATGCGGGGGAGGAGGTGCGAAAGAAGGGCGAATCGGAAGCCTGACCTGCCTCCCTCCAGGATATAACCTGACAAACTGACTGCTGCCCTCAAGCCTCACTTCATCCAATACTTTCATTCTATTCCTGCCTACTGTCAGAGAGAGCATGTCACATTTTTTAAGCTTGATATTTCAGCTCTCCGGGTGATTTTGTTTTTCTTTCTTTCTCTTCTTAGTATGAATCCAGTATTTTATACCAGCTTCTTTATTGAAAAGAAAATATATAAATATAAACTTTTAGTGTAAATGTTATTTTTTTTAACCTGTGTAAAACAAGGCAGTACTGAAACTATATCATTACTAAAAAAACAAAATGAAATATATATGAAGCATTTTCTTTTTTAATTGCACGTGTTAATACAATGACAGATTTATAATGGTCTATAAAGTATGAAATACTGTACCTTTAACTAACATATCCTGGGTTTCTGTTCCAGGTTTAGAATGAGATGAGAATATTGTAGGAATGCATGTGGTGATGATCAGATTTCCAGGCTGTCAGTCTTTGATTCCGTCTTTAAGGTTATCATACTATGTCATTAGTTAAAGCACTGTAAACTGTGGTAATACCAATGTTGACTGACCAATCAATCTGGCCTTGTGATTTCTCCTCTTCTACTGGGCTTCACAGCCTGATTGACTATGTATAGCTTTTATGGCCTGGACTTGTTTCTATTACCTTTTGGCATCAGTTGACATGGGTCTCCAAGCTGTGTCCCAGCAGCCCTCCAGGCCAAGTCGCTCTTGACAGTGGGGAGTTGGATTACATTAAGCAGACTTGAGGTCATCACTGATTTAATGCTGACGTTGTTTTTCGTGGAAGTGGAAGTGGGGAAGATGGTGACGGCCACCCCTGGTCGATACTCTGTTGGCAAAAACAAGGTGCAGAATACTGGCTCTCGCTGTGTGGGCATCTTTTCATACTTTGCAAGAGGAATTGGGGACAGTGCAGGAAAGTCATGAGGCTCTTAGGATCTGAAGATATCAGCTGGACATGAAGCGCAGATTCACTGGTGATGTCTGCTGATCAGGGTGACTGGGTGAAAACAATGTGGTGGGGCAGGGCGATTGGGAAGAAGCATACCATCCATCACCATCTCTTGTATGAAGATAGTGCTAGAATACCAAGAGAAAAATGGGTGGAAAACTGTAGCAGCTACGTTGTCCAGGTTGGCAATGCACGGTGGAAAGATTTTGATACAGCAGATGGGGAAACCCCAGAACAACATGGACAGGAGAAACACTAGAATGCCCAAGTCAGAGCATAAATACAGCAGTGCACTGGCTTGTCTGAATGGTAAATGTACTTGCTGCTCACATGGTCTGCAGTCTGCGCAGCCTACAGGGAAGAGAGGAACAGTCTTGGTCTAAAAAGTCTGATGCTCTTGTGCAAAGAACACATTTGTTCTCCTTGGATTCTTAAAATCTTACAGCAACCTCTGCCTTTTAATAATGTTTTGAAAAGAAGTATCACATTGTTCAAGTATACATACACATTCTTCCTGTTTATGCAGATTTGTTCAGTTCTTGTCCTGAGAACTATGAAAAGCACAATGTGTGTCTATCTCTGATCCTTGTTGATTTAAATCTATCAATTGTTTTGTATCTGATTTGCTGAATTAGAATCAGTTCTGTACTGAGCAAAGTAGATGTATTTTCTCGTCAGAAATGGACAGTGTGGTCAATGTAAATCATGGTTTATGAATGAGACGTCCTGTCCAGGGCAGAGAACTTCAAATCAGAGCAGTGAATATACAGCATCGTAAACCAAGCCAGATCTGCTGGTAGTCAGCTCCTCACAGCAGTTGTGATGCATTATTGTAGTTGGTGATACTTGCAAATAGAAACACTTGAGTGTAAATCATTTTCTGTGGTGCAGATGTTACCGAACTGCAAATGCTCACATGAATAGCAGGAGTCAGCACTATGCACTTCTCAACTGAAACATTATTTTGGTGTACACTACTTGTTTTTTGACAGTGGCCTTGGTTTACTGTGGGCCTGAGTTTCAGCTTTACAGGCGAGTTCCTGAAGGAGATACAAGATCTAATTGAACAACAACAACAACAAAAAGGAAGTGTTGAAATATTTTTTTTGAACGAGGAGTGCATTTGCAATTCATTTACCATGTCCACCAACCTATTTTTTTGTGAGATAGAAGGCCCATATTCCTTTTATGAGACTTTTTTTCTCATTGGGTAAAAACAGGTGTTACATTGTTTTATGGATATGGCCCACAGTCTACAATGTGGGGGAACCTGTGTTGAAGTATCAATGAGAAATGTGTGTGTAGAAATGTGTGAATGTATGTACACTACAAAAGGACTGTATGAAAGGAAATTAAATGTCATATCAGCCCTTTTCTTTGTGCAATTTTGAAGGCCAAACCCATGTTGTATAATCTTGTATAGTGCTTTTTGCATGCACGTGTAATGTTAAATATTCAAACGCTGATTTTATAAAAGGGGGAGCTACTTACCAGCTTGTCAGAGCTCCTTCATTAAACTGGTTAAACTAAAGTGTGCTTTATGTGCCGTCAGCCTGAACAATTAAAACCATGGGTCTGGGATTGTCTTACATATATTTAAAATGAGGCAAGACTTTTGTAACAAGCTGTTTACATCAAATTTTAATAAGGGTTTAATTTTTGTGTTTGTTTTGTTTGCCCCCCCCAATTCCCTTCTCGATTGGTGTATACTGTGGTGATGGAACAGTGAAGTATTGTAATAAAGATTATAACTTGTAACAGCATTTTGTTTACTAATTTAGGATAGGAGATAAAACATCATGTCTTTAACTGACACATTGGTAAGGAACAAGAATGGAGCTACACTCACCTAATTGATTATTAGGAACACCATACTAATACTGTGTTTGACCCGCTTTCTCCTTCAGAACTGCCCTAATTCTACGTGGCATTGATTCAACAAGGTGCTGAAAGCATTCTTTAGAAATGTTGGCCCATATTGATAGGATAGCATCTTGCAGTTGATGGAGATTTGTGGGATGCACATCCAGGGCACGAAGCTCCCGTTCCACCACATCCCAAAGATGCTCTATTGGGTTGAGATCTGGTGACTGTGGGGGCCAGTTTAGTACAGTGAACTCATTGTCATGTTCAAGAAACCAATTTGAAATGATTCGACCTTTGTGACATGGTGCATTATCCTGCTGGAAGTAGCCATCAGAGGATGGGTACATGGTGGTCATAAAGGGATGGACATGGTCAGAAACAATGCTCAGGTAGGCCATGGCATTTAAACGATGCCCAATTGGCACTAAGGGGCCAAGAAAACATCCCCCACACCATTACACCACCACCACCAGCCTGCACAGTGGTAACAAGGCATGATGGATCCATGTTCTCATTCTGTTTACGCCAAATTCTGACTCTACCATCTGAATGTCTCCACAGAAATCGAGACTCATCAGACCAGGCAACATTTTTCCAGTCTTCAACTGTCCAATTTTGGTGAGCTTGTGCAAATTGTAGCCTCTTTTTCCTATTTGTAGTGGAGATGAGTGGTACCCGGTGGGGTCTTCTGCTGTTGTAGCCCATCCGCCTCAAGGTTGTACGTGTTGTGGCTTCACAGATGCTTTGCTGCATACCTCGGTTGTAACGAGTGGTTATTTCAGTCAAAGTTGCTCTTCTATCAGCTTGAATCAGTCGGCCCATTCTCCTCTGACCTCTAGCATCAACAAGGCATTTTCGCCCACAGGACTGCCGCATACTGGATGTTTTTCCCTTTTCACACCATTCTTTGTAAACCCTAGAAATGGTTATGCGTGAAAATCCCAGTAACTGAGCAGATTGTGAAATACTCAGACCGGCCCGTCTGGCACCAACAACCATGCCACGCTCAAAATTGCTTAAATCACCTTTCTTTCCCATTCAGACATTCAGTTTGGAGTTCAGGAGATTGTCTTGACCAGGACCACACCCCTAAATGCATTGAAGCAACTGCCATGTGATTGGTTGGTTAGATAATTGCATTAATGAGAAATTGAACAGGTGTTCCTAATAATCCTTTAGGTGAGTGTATAGAGATGCAATAAAAGCACCATGCTGACAGACGCCCGGGGAATTTGTCTCCAGGGTCACAAAAGTGGCGCTCAAACCAATATTAGTTTGGTCACACAGGCCTTCCGAGATGGGAGGCCAGACAGCTGTGTCCTTAAAACAGCCCCTTCTGTATTTAAAATGAACACTTCTCAAATATTGGAATCGTTCAGTTTTACTAGCATTGAGTGCTATTGCTTAATGGAGTTGGTTAGGTGATTTAAAAAATACCATTTGTAAAGAACCTTTTTCTTGTTCCTCCAAGACTATTTTAATGCACAGCTGTGCAAATCCTGAATAAGAATGTCTGCAACTGGACCCAGACACCCAAACCGCTCATTTCCACATGACGCCACAAGGGGGACTCCTACTGTTTGCCTTATAGCAGTGGTGAGCAACCTAAAGAAATCAGCGGGCCACAGGTACGGGGGTCAAATAACTGCCTGGGCAGGACCCTTTTTCCACAAGTGCTACATTTTAATTTAAAAATAGCAAAATAATGCAAAAAATACCTATCAACAATGTATTAAGGGAGTAACACATTGATACAAAATAAGCAATTGTCCTAAATATAGTAATATATTCTTTATGTTTTAGGGGGTGGGTGGTCGTGGGCCCGCAAGTGGATGCACTTTGGGCCCACCACTACCTTATACTGTTGCTGGGACGTGTTCTGTAATAGGCCTATATCTTCATAGACAAAATAGATGAGAACTGCACTCAAAAGACAACTTGAAGTGGAGCCTTCATACCAAACATAATTTGAGGAAGAAATATTGTTCATATGTATGGAGATAATAATTTCAGTTAATAAACAAAATCACGTTTATGGTAAATAACCGCAATGCAAATATTTTAAAATCATTTAGAGCAGTCTTGATATCCCTTCAACTCGAATCAAGTATCACTGCGTGGCCAACATAGTTTCAACGAAGCACAAAAGCCCATAGCACTTTAAAAAGATTATATTAATATCCACTGTGATCCTGAGGCGTTCACTATACACACACACACACATTATTATGTATGTATAAACGTGTGTTTATGTAATAATAATATTAATAATACAATTAAAAATTATTTAATACAATTGTACACTTTACCTTATAAACTAAGCTATTTAGTGAAGTGAAATACAGTAGCCTCCTAATAAATCAAACTTCCCTACAGGTGTGTTCCCTGAAACAGGGAGCACATAGACTAAATCACACAAAAAGGTCTAAGTTAAAGTATACATTTAAAACTGAAAAACTATTTACTGATTTTTTAATCCGTGTTGTGTGCCAACCGTGCTTATTCGATAATGCCCATTACGCAAATTTTCCTCCTGAAACCACTGTTTGAATTTAATAAAAATCAACAAAGTTCGTTTAAGAATAAAGAAGACCCCCCAATGGGATGAGTACATTTTCAGTGATGGTGAAGCATACACAGTGCTAATAATGCTTGCAATCGCATTGTTATAATAAGCTTCTTTCGAGTTAATTAATATTAAATATCGTCAAATAAGAGACATCCAATACATTTGCATACCCAGCAGCGCAATGCTGGCAATCTGTTTTCCCCAACCTATGTTTGCAGTGTGTTATTAAATTAAACTGCTTACTGAATCAATACCATTAAGGTTCATTTCTTCTCTCAACAAAAAGACAGACAATGCCCAGCACTGGCGCTCATACACAGGAGATGGGCTTAAAGTGTGCCCCAATCCTCTTCATATTCAGGGAAGTAAATAGACAGGTAGGTTATTTATTTAAAGCGCCTTTCTGAATGGTAACCACCAACTAATCCGAGGAGGTGGGGGGGCAGCAATTACACTGGATTTGAACAACTATGCCAACCCTCTATAACGTGGCTTCTGCCAGAGACCCTTTGTTTGTCATTGACCACATTAACCACCCTATATGCATAAGAAGAGGAAAGGGGGAGAATATTCAGTAGGATTAGCCTAATAGCATTAAGAGCTTATTATTATTTTAAATTTGCATGGTGCAAAAAATCACCTAAATGGGATTACTCAATACTTGACTGGTTTCCCATTACACGCACGCCCGTGCTATAGAAAACCTATCCCCTTCTGTGGGAAACGCGAAATGGGCTAATTTTCTACCTTAATGCGTTAAAATAAAGGACTCCCAGTGCAGCTTGAGATGTCGTAATGCGTGGTTAAAAGGCTTTCTCTGGGCTGAAGAGATAACACCTTTGTGTCCCTGGTCGTAGCTCCCCAATTCGGCCCCGTAAATTACCTGCAAACAAACAATTAACCACGGCGCCCCTTGGTGGGGAGCCTCCATTGAGATGCTAAGCTCCCTCACTACAAGATTTTAATTAGTGACGCGGAAAATCGCTTTCGTTTCTCTTAAAAGTGCTTCGATGGCTAAAAGGGTCTCATTTTCGTGAGGGTCTGGTCATTGCACACTTCGGTTTCTCGTTTATAGTCTAGATGGCGGCGTTACAGACAGCTTCAACGGGCGTGTCCGGCTCGGCGGCGGGGCTGCACAAGGCGCTGTGTCCGGCCGGCAGGAGGACCACGTTCACCATCGAGAGCATCCTCGGGCTGGACAGGCGGGACCCGGGCTCCTCTCCGGCCACAGCGCACCGGCCCTGGACGGGTACTGCTCCGATTAGACCCGCCTCAAATGGATTTCATAGATCTGAATTTTACTGAATTTTGCCTTTTTTCTTCTTGTATTTATTTATTTATTTCTGTTTTTCAGGTGGATGTTTTGCTTAAACCTCAATTATTTTGTTCGGATATGTAATGGTTATTTAAAAACTGAAATAAATGTCGATTGAAGACTTTAATCTGTGAAATACAGATAAGCCAAAATAACCTTATACCCTATAGTCACGAAGGTAAAATCGTTTTTTGCATTTACCTGTGTCCAGGTAACATCCAGATTTAGGCTTAATGATAAAAAGTTAATAATGATAATAATGATAATAATGATAATAATAATAATAATGATAATAATGATAATAATAATAATAATAATAATAATAATAATAATAATAATAATAATAATAATAATATTCAGATTTGAAGGCTTTCAAAGAAAATTCAGTTTGGTTGCTGAACAACCAGTAGCTCTCCCGAGTACACTACAGGAAAGTTTGTGTCAAAAGATCTCAGCACTGAGCCAACTGTTGACAAAACCAAACTCACGGTCGGGACAATAGTCTCAATGCTTTTCGGTGTTGTGCCAGGTTTGCGCCACTTTTCCCCAAATCATGTGAAATTGAAGAATAGATGAATGCACAGAGAAATAAATAAAACAGAATACACTATAAACTAACGGATGTGCCATTGAATTCCAGACGCGGAGACACGGCGGCAGCAGGAGCAGTGCTCCGGGGCGAGGCCCGAGTCCAGAGCGCAGGAGCAGCGGGCCGGCAGCTGCCAGCCGCCCTGCGGCGACTCCTACCGGAGGACCCTGAACTGGTACATCGGCCGCAGACCCCGGACAGCCTTCAGCGGCACACAGGTGCGCCCCAGCAGCGCCGCCATTCGTTACCAGATGCTTTGCAGTGAAGACTATGGCGGTGTTTTTGTAGCGCAGATCTCCGCAGTTCTGCACAGATTAGCAGAATCCCAACCATCCCACTGCTGGAGCTGCGCAGACCCGCGCAGAACTGCGGAAATCTGCGCTACAACTACGAGACCTATGATAAGGTAGTGGGGGGCGGGTGTTTGTTTTTCCAGTCATTTGCTTCAACCTCCAATGCATAGTAATTTAACAAAGAATTCAAGGGTATTTATATTATATATGCATGTATGTAAATTCATGCTTATGAAATTGAGAAAAATTGTGTTGAATCTGGATGGTAATTATGTTACTAGACTAAGAGTAACTTTTCCTTCCACATTCTGATTCTCTGAGGGGAATTGTGTGCTTGACTGGGCATTCATAAATCCGAAGGTGATTGGATTTCTAACGAAAAACAGAATTCACTGGTACAATAACAAAACAGTGTTTTATATACTGTGTGCTGTTTTACAGATTGTCACATGGAGTATTTTCAAATTCAGATTATTTTTTCTCGGCTTGATATGCCAAGAATATATTACAATGACTCTGTGGTTGGGGGTAAAAGATTTTATTTGACAGTGTTATTATTAAATGCTCTGTGGTGGGTCCTTGACTCCATTGGACTGAGCTCTAATAAGACTCTGGAAACCTGTTAAGACTATGATAGAATCAGATGTGTGCAGTCATATCTGTAAGATGTGGTATCTTGTAACAATTGTAAGTCACCCTGGATAAGGGTGTCTGCTAAGTAATTGAGTAATAAGATTCATATTTCAAATGTAAATTAGAAATCAAATCATATTGATAAAAGTAAAAATAATGACCACTCCTGATTGTGAAAGATAATCTGACATCCTTGCAAGGCACATATTCAATGCAAAGTATTTCCCAGTTAACTAAAAAGCCCACAATGTTGTTTCCCCCCTGCCTGTAGATTGAAGTGCTGGAGAGTGTGTTTCAGGTCAACTCCTATCCTGGTATAGATGTCCGTGAGGAGTTGGCACAGAAACTGGAGCTGGACGAGGACAGAATACAGGCAAGTGAAAACATGTAATGTGACGGTTGTAATTGTTCCTGTTGTTCAAAGTCAAATGTAGTACTTCAGAGAGAATGTGTTCAACTAGATTGCACCCACAGTACACAGTTTTGGCGGAGGGGGGGCATGTGGAAACTGTAAATGATCTAGCTGCAATTAGTGTCTTAAATGAGCATGATATCTGTAATATTCTAGGGATATATTACAAGCCTATTGCAAAGCTCTGGTGATACTGGATGGACACTGAAGGCTTTATGCCCACCATCACTGTGACTCTGACAGGGGCTCTCCTTTGTTTCTCAGATTTGGTTTCAGAACCGCCGTGCTAAGCTCAAGCGGTCGCACAGGGAGTCGCAATTCCTCATGGTGAAGAAGGTGTTCACCGACCTGCAGAAGCAAACGGACCACTGAGCGCTCGGCACGCACTGCCCCCCACCGCAGGACAGAACCTCATGCTGATGGTCTCCTGGACAGACAGCTCACCTCTGCCCTGGGCTGGATCTGCCATTGTGGTCTGCAGCACTGCAGACAGTTTAGCTTTGCAGTGGATTGTAAATTCCCGAACAATGTCTGTAAAGTACTTTGTCTTGTATATTATACGCCTTCTTGTAAATAAGTAACCATTGCTGTAATAAAGTGGTATCTCCCTGTAATTTAAAAATGGCTTCTCCTTGTCCTTCTTTAAGTAAACGGACATATTGGCTGGTGCCCTGTAAATAAAACAACACCCTTCTTTTAAAGAATATCCCACTGAAACCGACTTTTTATATCAAGGGGCTTTATATTTAAAGAGTTCAAATTAAAAATAAATAAATCCTATATTTTTCTTATAGGGTGGCTGAGTTTCTGGGAAAGTAGAACTTAAAACAAGTAAACTGATAATGAAATGATTGAAAAATCAGTCCTTTCACAGTCTGCTGCATAGTTGTAATTCAATCAAGTCATTGCCCAAACACGAGATTACGCAGGCACAGTACAGGATATTTGTAAGAGGCATGATCTGCTCACATAACAACAGATCTATTCAACACTGGAAAAATGCACTATACAATAAATCTTGGGTGATAGCTCTTTGGAAGAGATACATGCTCCATTATGAAGCACAGACCTAAGGGGTCTTCAGGATGTGCTGGACTTGTTTGGGAAAGGAGATTAACCTCCCCCATTTATGTTGTACAAGGCATATGTCACTATAATCTCACTGTCTATAAAATGTAATGTAGATAATCTCCATCTACATACTTGGCCTGCTTGGAAAGAGGTCACCATGAGTCTTGATTCTGCCCAACTATGTGTTGTGTGATCAGTATGTGGGTGGCTTTTTGCCAGAGAAGCCCCAGTTTTCACTAATAAAAAGTGTATGGAGACGGTTGTGTCCGGTCTGGCCACAGTGAGGTCGAGGTGGGGGGGTCGTGATGCTGGTGGCTGCTGAGGGAAAGGGCTGGGCATTTTAGAGACACAACACCTCCCAGGCAGGTACATCTACTGCAGGCTATTGTGAGCCTTCAATGCTCATTAGTCTATTGAAGAGAAAAGCCCCACACAAAACAGAATCCTGTCAGATTTAGCCCTTTTCAGCACCCCCCACCCCGCCCCCCCAGCTCCCTTATTATGTGACAAATACCTCCTACAAGCCTAATTTGTCTCTCTTAATAGTGCTTTGACCAAGTAGTTAACTCAGGAGGGCTGGGGACAAAAGCAAGCTGGAAAGTGGGTTGTGCCAGGCTGGGGGAGTGTGCGTGTGTGTGTATGTGTGCCTGTGTCTGTGTGTATGTATATGTGCATATGTGTGTGTGTGTGTGTGTATGTTTGGAGGAGGAGGGGTGGATGGGGGGGTCAATGCCCCTAGGCAGGAAAGACCTGCCCTGCAAAACACAATTGTACTAATAACCAAGTTAATCTGTTCATGCAATTAGAATTGATCAGGTAATTATCCTGATTTTCACACAATAGTGTACTGTACATTTCTTGTGGTTAAGAATTTTTAATATACACTGCACATGAAGTCAGTGCTAGTAAAATCTGTCTTTTTTTTGTTTTGTTTTTACTTTTTTTATTTCCAGTGTTTCATTTTAGATGCAGGTTTTATGTAATTTGATAAATATGTTATCTGACTTTAGTTTGTATTTCAAAACAATATTAGGTTTCAGTTAACAGAATAAAATACATGAGAATATGTATCAATATACAGTTTTATGTTTCCTATCCCGAATTCAACTATATATTAAATATTAAATTAAAGTTTCGGTTTCAGTTAAGTGAACTAAGAATGTAGGAATTATAGTTTTTTTTTGTTTGTTTGTTTTTTAATTCATTTCCTTTGCATCATATACAGACAATAATAATAAGAAGAAGATGAAGAAGATGAAGAAGATGAATATCTAGTTATAGTTTTATGTTCAGTTGACTATTGACCAGTGCTTCCAAAATGCCTCAGAAGGTAATTCCTGAGAGTAATGGACAATGGTTAATATATATAATTAATGTGTTGTTCCTAACATACTCAAAGCAATCCAATTAAATTCTGCATTAGTTTCTGTCAGAGATATAGAGCTATAGTATTTTGCAATTATACAACTGTTAAGGCACATTATTAATCCATACACTTTCAATCACGATATCAGAGTGAACTTGACAGCCACCCATCTGAATGGAAGCTCCGCACAGATTCTCCATCCAGCTGCATCTCCCTCCACTGACTGGAATTGCAATGAATTCATTTTTCACTAGAGGGCACTCAACAGTTTAAAAAAACTTGTTTTAGAGTCCAGGTTCTTTTCATGCACGTATGACAATCACATTTCTTCTGTATCCCTAAAAAAGGTTAAGTATTTCAATTTTTTATTTTTTATTTCTCTGGCAAAACAATAGGCAAAAAAGAAGGAAATTAGTTTATATTACTAAATAATGCCCCTGCTTACCCCAGAAACAGGCAAGTTAGGGCTGGGCACTCCAAGATGACAATCTTGACATGAGATCCGAGGGAGAATGTAGACTCGTCTCACACATTCCTCCAGGCACAGAGCAGGCAGGCAAGGGGACAGATAGATGGAGAGATAGTTAGGTAAATGACGATAGACAGACAGATAGAAATGAGATCCTAGCGAAGTAGTCTGTTTTATCTCACCTTGCTGATGGAAGGCTAAACCTATCCAGGAAAATGAAACCACCTCCACAGACTGACACAGAAACTCCCAGGAGGAGGAGGAGGAGGAGGAGGAGGAGAAGGGAGGCAGCAGATTCTAGGAGAGGTCTTGTTTTAACCACCCTTTTTGAATCCAGTATAATCCCCAATAGATCCTTTTCACATCACGTTCAAGTCAGTTAACTGAATAAATTGAAAGCAACTTAGAAAAACACAAATCAGTTTTGCCCTCGATCCATGTAACTTCCTTAGGGCCTGTATCAGTGAATCTTGGGGGGGCTGTTCAGTCATGCCTGCGTCTGGGAGAGAGACTGGCCTCTCCACACAGGAAGAGTCGCCGGAGGAAAGAATTCAGGAGATAAACAGGAGCTTTACAAGCTGCAGTAAACAAGCCCCCGAGTGCTGCTGGCACTAAGGTGTTATTAAATTGTTCCCGTGTGCACATCTGCCAGCACACCTTTCCGGAATGTGCGTACCTATGTGTGTGTGTGTGTGTGTTTGTGTGTGTGTGCTTTCTATGTATGGGTTTGGTGAAATATCCCATTCCATGCCTTTCACATTTAAAACAAGGCAGACCTTCAGAAAAAAAAAATTGTGAAAGCAATCTCCTGCTCCTGCACAAACTCAGGCATAGTCTGGGAGGACATGTGAAAGGGGTATGCGTGGGGTCAGCTACAGCGAGCCTGACTAGGCCTCTGATGCAATCTGCGCTCGCTGCTGGAGAGGACGAAAAACAAATGACTGAATTACCCATTATGTTCTGCTTTCTTACTGTGGGCTAATCATAAAGAAAAATAACTACACCCCATTATAGTGGTAATTTCAATACTTTTTACTTTTCCTGTGTCTTATGAGGAAAACAATACTCACTGCTTCAGTGTTCAGTTCAGACCAGACCTCACTTCAATACTGCCCGCTCAAGCACGTCTCGAAAGCCAGGCAGACAAAAGGCTGCGGTTCACAGAAGGTACAACTCTTTGAGCACTAACCTCAGGAGGCAGGCTCCCAAGACCAAAGAAAAGGATGGAGACGTCAATAGAATATAGAGTATGGTGACGAAGGGATGGTAGGTGGACATAAGGAAAATCAAAATCTGGCATTCTCTTTTGCGGCCTTTCCACATTTTCCAAATTCCAGTCATTGTCATTATATATTTTCTATCAGATGTCCTTATCCAGGGTGACTTACAACTGTTACAATATATCACATCCTTTTTTACCTGCAATTACACAGCTGGGTTTTAACTGGAGCAATCTGAGTAAAGTACCTCGCTCAAGGGTACAACAGCAGTGTCCCTCACCTGGGAATAAACCCACAACCCTCCACTCAGGCGTCCAGGGGCCAGACCACGATCATGCAGTCAAAATACGCCGGATCCGTCCCTTCCTCACCGACTACTGAACTCAGCTGCTCGTCCAGTCACTGGTCCTCTCCCGCCTGGACTACTGCAACTCCCTCCAGGCCGGCCCGCCTGCATCCACTACCCGCCGCTCCAGCTCATCCAGAACTCTGCGTCTCGTCTCGTATTCTCTCTGCCACGATTCGCACACGCTACTCCACTGCTCCGCTCCCTCCACTGGCTCCCGATAGCGGCACGCATTCAGTTCAAGACTTTGACCCTCACCTACCGCTGTCTCGACCACACTGCACCAAGCTACCTTCAGTCACTCGTCTCTCCATACATTCCCTCCAGACCACTGCGCTCCTCCAGCGCCAGAAGACTAACTCTGCCTCCTCTCCACTCTCCTTCCTCCAGAGACGCTCCTTCTCATCCCTGGCCCCTAAGTGGTGGAACGACCTGCCCACCAAAGTCAAAACAGCAGAGTCCTTGACCTCATTCCGACGCTTACTCAAGACGCATCTCTTCCGACAGCACTTGTAATATTAGTCCTCTATCCCTGCTAGATAGCACTTCAGCTTATTATGCTCCTCGCGTTCTTGATTGTTTTCCTCCTTGCTCCCTTTCCCGTATCCCTCGTCTGTAACCCTACATCTTGACAGCACTTAGCTTTCACCGTCCAGGATGTAGGAAATCTCTTACTGTACTTGTGTAAATTGTAAATTGGAATTTGTAAAATTTATTATTTTGAATTGCTATGTTTTAGCTAAGTTGAATTTGTAATGATTGATGCCTTGTACTTCTCTGTATTTTTACACTTATGTTGTAAGTCGCCCTGGATAAGGGCGTCTGCCAAGAAATAAAAATAATAATAGTAATAATAATAATAAAATCACAGCCTCTTTAGAGGGTGCAGAACCACAATATGCTGCATGTGTGACCTGTATATGGTGGCTCAAGCTCCAGAGCAAACCTATTTTGAAACAAGCCAACTGGTTAATGATCAGTGAACACCTGGGCTGTCAGTAATCAATGTTTTCAGAAAACCCAGGGGTGATCAAATACTAGCACTCGCAGTTGAATCCCTTTCAGCTAGTTAATTGTTTGCTATGATGGATTATACACGCTAAAGCCAAGATCTAAAAGACAAGGGATGGGAAGCTGTAGGATTAGATTTCTGCTGGCTTAGACGCACACACTTTAGTTTAGGAAGTCTGGGTCAATTTGTTTACTTGTCTTCGAGCTGCAGGAGTCACTGTGCACTAAGACCTGTGGCAGAGTGGGTTACAAATGGGGAATTATAGCTATACGTTTAGCAGTTGCCAGATTGTGAGTCTGTGACCAGCTACTATAAAATGGCCCAGTCTGTTCAGGACTCATACTCCCGGCAATCACTTTTACCAGCTGATTCCACACATGGCTTTCCTCTGCTTACTGGGTAAAGCTGCAAGGGAATCCAGATAGAAAATCCCTTTTTAACTTCCTCACTCAAAACAGGATAAGTATCAACCACTATAATTGTTTTCAGTCATCTGAGGATTTTACAATGAGATGTTCCCCACCATGTTTCAACTTGCTAAGTAGATTCTTGTGCGTTTGTATCTTTCACTGCTTTATGCAATGCTTCTTCCACCTCAACAACGGAGCCTTGTGCTGGTAGAAACCTTCCAGTCCCCCGTCGTGTGCGGAGGAATTCAAAAGTGACATGACAATCCTGGCCTAATTATTACCTTTGAGAGGTTACCACTGATTGCTGTGTTTTGTGTAATGCTGCTTTTTGTAACTGACTACACAAACACAGGCCTTGATGTGGTTTGCTCCGATGTAGGCCAGACTGTTAAGTTGTCATATATTTCAAGGTGTACTGGCTGGCTTTCAAGCACCAACAAAAAGGAATCCTTTTTATATTGACTTCAATGGTAATTCAATAACACCTGAAAGCCGAGCTGTGCTGCTGGGTGTTGCTGTGAAATACAGGCCTTGGTCTGAGGCCCAGCCCCTTACCACGAGGTGGTGGGGGAGTTCCCACTTTCATCTTTCTTTTTCAATTATTGCATGAGAGATGATGTTTATGACAGTCAAGACTAAAGGCCTAAGCATACTAATCACAAAGCAGGAATTGCTCACTTCAATCAATCCAATGGTGTCATGTATTGGAAAATAAATCAAGTCTTCTTATTTTTAAAATGTAATGTGTGAAAATGTTGTCTGTTTGGGAGAATCTGGTACAGTGTGAGGCAGAAAGCTGCTCACAATACATTGTCGGTGTCACACTCAGCAGGTTTAACTGATGTCTATTTATGCAACACATGTAGTTATGCGTTGTTTGAACTGAACAATAAGTGCACATTTACTTGTAATCTTAGTTGTGTAGATCTTATACTGGTGATTGATGAAAAACACACAAATCACAAACAAAAAACAACTGGGTACCAAAATAAGCCTTGGAGACACACCCTGATCAAAAGCAGACATTTCAAATGTCTTTCTTGAAATGTACCAGATAGTGATCAAAATCCTGCTGCTTTGGATTACTCTCTAGATACTGATAGTTTTACAGAGGAAGTCGGACCGCTACAGAAGGAGGTTTACAAAAGGAGCCCTTTGGGTTCATGATTACCATGATCGTATCTCCCATCAACCATTGACCAAGGGCTTTCTGTAATGTACACAGTCTGTATTTGACACAAGAATCCCAAGAACCAAAGAAATACAACAAAGGGACACTGCAATATATTTAACTTTTAGTTAATTAAGTGTACAGTTGAAATATAGTGGCTAAAAAGTCATTATGTCATTAAATGATGGCATGACATGGTTGCAAAGGCAATCTCCAAATACACAAATGAAGGAATATTCTACAGTACTATGCAGTTAATTGCAATATATTGGAAATCAAAACGCAGCGCGCATTATTAAAACAGTTACAATCCTACCTCTTTCTTCTTGATTTGTACGCTTTTGTAACACTATGACCTTAATACTTTACATCACTAGATACTTTAACTCGTTTTACTGACTACATGAAACCTTACACTCAATTTCTTTGAGGATGAAATACAATAAAATATAAAAGTTTTATATATACCATTGTCCTTTCTCACACACACCTTGAGAAAGAATGTCCCCCAGGGAAGCGATGTTACCAGATCATTTGAAACATCAGTCATTGGTCGCGTTTTTGTAGCGCAGGTCTCCGCAGTTCTGCGCGGATCTGCGCTGCTCCACCAATGGGATCGCTGGGATTCTGAAACTATGCGCAGAACTGCCACAGGTTCGGTGTCGTGTTAACAGGTAATACCTGAAGGTATGCGCAGATGTGGGCGTTTACAAAAGGAACCAGAGAGGCGGGCCGAGGGACATGTCGGTTTGATAGCCTAAATCCTGGACTTTTAACGTAGCTAGTGATTAGTCCCTGGTTAAACAGAAACCACATTGTCTGTCAATCTAAACACCCAGCCGAGAGGCACAGCGGACACAAAGAAACAACACAACTCCAGCTGCCTGCTTCCACGCTCCCGTGATCTCCGTGTTTTGCGGGTAGTCGCTCCGGCTGCGGCTCCTCCACAGCGCCCCCCGGCGGTGCCCGCGCCCCTGGCACTGGGGCGAGCGTGTGAGCCGGCGCCCCGCACACTGTCTGCATGGGCTGAGCTGAGGATGGCAGCGAGGGCGACACTCGGCGCCTCTCTTTTCACTTTGTATCTGTTCCTCCATGTGCACGACTCGTCGCCGGCAGTGGGGGCGAAGAAAGGAGGTGAAGAAAAATGCAGTCTGAAGGTAAAACCAATTGCACGTATCATTTCATATTAGAAACAAAGTTGCGCATTTCGGATGAAGTGTAGCTCACTGTTTCGCGTATCGGGGTCTTACCCTCCCTAAGCAAGTGCAGGTGAGAATGAGTGATTCAGATACTGGATAGAGCATGTCAGAAATACGGTTTAAGTGCACTATTTTTAAGATCGATTGTAGTTTGGAAAGCTATAATTATTTCGTTTTCTCGTGAATAATAACCGCCAGTGACTTGCTGGTGAAAAGAGATCATTCTTGACAACGTCGTCCTTTTTAACTTGGAAACAGTTGACTGAGCACTGCTACAGCTGTTGGTTGAGTTCCTGCTTAGTATCTGATGTGTGTGCTGGGATTCTGCTCCACAGCTGTGTGGGTTATCTGGTCTGACTGGTGAAACACGTCATAAGACAATACAATTAAACGTATTTTAACCCCCACAAAAAACAAAAACAAAACCAACAGGTCTCGTTCTTGTATCGCAGATGTCCGCAGTTCTGCGCAGATCTGCCGAATCCCACCGATCCCATTGGTGGGGCTGCGCAGATCCGCGCAGAGCTGCAGTCGCTGTGCTAATGCGGTCGC
Source organism: Amia ocellicauda (assembly GCF_036373705.1). Classification (NCBI taxonomy): domain Eukaryota; kingdom Metazoa; phylum Chordata; class Actinopteri; order Amiiformes; family Amiidae; genus Amia; species Amia ocellicauda. The sequence continues at coordinate 13,318,159 of NC_089852.1, forward strand.
GGAGGTTCAAGACGCCGACTCCAGTGTGAAGAAGTCGGTCAGCGGGCCCTATTGTGCCGGGATGTGCTTGACCTGACCCGTCTTGTTAGATTCCGCGGTGCCTTCGTCCACCTATTGTCATTGTAATTAAAGGCGGCCCACGGGGGGGGGGGGATGAAAAGATGCCTCGACCGTCTTATATAGAAATATGTGGATTTTAGTTTTTAACTCTGCATGTTTTTCTTCTTCATATTGACTCATGCCAAGGCAATAAACACCTCGAATGTGTAACCCTGGCAGGCGTCTTGTTTCTTACGCACACTACGCAAGAGGCGGCCGAGCGGGTTGTATGGAATGGAAGTGCGGTTCTTACTTCTTTACTCGGCGCACTTGTCTGGTGAATAATTCATGTTGTTGGCCATCTGTATGAGGCAGAGACGAACTCCAGATCCCCGGCTAGTGTGTGTTGTCTGTTCCGGGCCGGACTGCCACTTGTGAATGGGCCTGACGTGCTATTGAGTGACTGATTGCCCCCATAATGTATTGTCTGCTCCAGGGCAGGCCCGCCTTTGAAGTGATCTCCCATAGGAAGTGAGGGGACTGTTTGCTCTATTAAAATTCCTTGGTATTTCCTCCCTCTAACCACAGGCCACTTCCCCCTCACCCCCCTTTGCCACTTCAAACGCCGCGGGGACGCTGGCTCTTGATCGGCGCACTGCTAAAAGCAACACTTCTGCAGGACGCCTTTGCAGGTGTCAGGTCGTCTTATTGACACCAACTAAATAGAGAAGTGGCCGTGTGCACGGTCATAAAGGCCGTAAAGCTTTACCACCATAGCCTTTTCTTCATTCGTGTGAGTTGTGTGATGGCTTTGCGTCAGGGCACCGTGTTGAAGTGTTTGCGCTTCACTGATACAGAAACGCCGCTAGTGCATTTATAGACGCGGCTGACTTACGTCCGGACACGTTAATGTGCTATACTTACGAGCCTGAGCCGCAGAATATGTGCGATTATTATAACTCTGTTTGCGTCCTTCATACGTGAAATTGATTTTAGGCCAATGTAAATTCTATCCTCAATGAAATGTAGTAAAACCGCTCAGTATTCTACATATATTTATCAGGTTTTTCCATTTTCTGAACTAAATATGTTTTTATCATAATACTGTGCTGTTTACGTGGTGTTTTTTAATTTTGAAGTAACAATAGAGAGAGAATAAATTGATTGATGTACACTGTGGACTCAGTGGCTCAGTTTGCCAGGTACTAATGACAAGGAGAGAGATTATTTCTAGGATGTAACATCAAACACTCAGTCAAGGTTTCTGCAGAAAATGCATAGCCTCTTGTATGGTTTAAGTCAGTATTACCCAGAGGGAGACAAAATACCAAAATAAATGTTGCCAATGATCCCTCCACACCTTTTTGTTTCCAGTAATGTTATTCATGCTGTTACAATAAAACAAAACTAGTGCTGGACAAGGCCAAAATCAGCCTGTTCATTCCTGAAAACGGAAAAAGACATGCCTTTAAAGATAAGAGCAAAACACACAATGCTCAATGTCCAGGTCATGTATGCTGATTTATGAACGAGGCCGTCTGTAACTTGGAGGGGAAGAGACAGAAATCCAGTCCGCCTCAAGGAGAACAAACAAAAAGAAGTATTGAGAAACGGTAACCGGAGACAATGCTTTACACCAGTTTGGCCAGTGCCAGATTGGCTCCTGACTGCACGAGTGAATAAAATTGGCTGTCCCAGTAAAACAGAGCTAAGCGTGGAGCACAGAGCTGTCACACTAGAAGGGCCTGGCTTCCCGTCCAGAGTGCAGAACTCCATGCAGCTCCATCAATGTCTTAAACAGACTTTTTCCAAAGCCTTTTAATGGGGCTGCCGGTTCCTCTATTGGGTTTTAGTCCACCAACATGTTGTCGGCTTAAGCTGGCCACACTGCTGCGGATGGGCTGCCTTTGTCACACCCTTTCATAAACCCAGTTGCTCTGAATAGCATTGTGACACTGAAACACAGACATTATCGCTGTCCTTGGGCTCATCGGAAGAATACTCTTTCTTTCCAAGTAAACAAGGAGGTCTAAATTAGGAAAGCATAAAAAATGACATGCTAATGCACAGTTTGAATAAAAAGGGCTGTAATGTATGCAAGGATGCAAGATAGATACCACAATTAAATAAGCCTCCTTCCAGATGTCATAGATCACACTCCAGTTAGCTCGCTATGTTGACGTTGTTTTTTGTGTGAAGGGCACCACAGCCACCAGTATGTACTAAGATCAGTTAACCTTCAGCACTGGTGACATTTTATGTAGAGGGACTTGAACAAGATCCACAGAGTACCTCCGTAATGAACTGTCACATCCCAGAGAGCCCTGCAGAGACCAGCCTGCCTCACTGCACAGCCCAGCAGCAGGAATGGCAGTCGGGTTCACTGGTTAGAGGATGGGCCTGCACTCGGTGTTAAATGCATTGTGAATAGCTCTCTTTTGCGTTTGAGCTGTTATTTCATTACTTTTGGTATTGAAGTGTGGCAGACTCACAGGCTGCAGATGAAAACGATAGCAGAGGAACTACAGTCTTAAGAAAATTGGAGGTGTTCGCCTGCTCTGTGCCATTGTTCTGCATGGCTAACGATATTTCCTTCATTAAACATGGTGTGAAGTTTGCTCAGGACTGAAATATAAACCTATTTCAGATCACGAATGGCTGGGATGTTGGTATTTGTAGTGTGCATGTACGGGCCAGTTTCGCTGGAAGAATAGTGTGAGACTCACATGAAGCACAACTGCTTAAAACCTTTAGGAATCTATAGAGAGATCCCAAAGATGGAAATGGTTCTGTCCCGTCAAGGTTTTTTCAAGTGTTAAAAAGGCAAGAAACATTTGATTCCTTGTTTCTCCTAATTCCACCACATGCCTGTTGTAGAATTTGCCCCTGCAGTAAATGTATGAGTCCGTTCTGTTAATGTCTCCTTCTGTCAATGGGGACTTAATGCTCCCTTCTCCTGGCTCTTACTTCCAAGCGCCTCATATGTGATTAAGTTCTTAAGCACTAGAATTTCAATTAATTCCCTTGAAAGAAACAGCTGTATTCCTTTGTCAAGTGTTTGTTAGGCAGATCCCTGGGCTAGTCACACAATATCAACCTAAAAAACAAGAGCCTCTGTTGGATTGAACAAATAATGGCTCTTTCCTGTGGGTTACCTGCACCCACAAGCCCCACTCTCTGTTTTCCAGTGAGAATTGCAGAGCAGCATTGCTCCCTTTGTCCCTGCTTGTCCTTGCTGTTTGAGCAGGTGTGTGAGATTGGAGTAATCGGGCCGCTGCAGAAGAATGGACTTTAATCTGGTTAAATATAGCGCTCGCTCTGAGATCTCCCAAAAGTTACAGCAGTGATGTTAATGACCTACCACAGAGGTCATTTCATTAAAATACAACTGCCTCCATGAACGGAGTGGGAAAGTGTTGATTTTCTTGTGTGTTGTCCAAGTCTGTCCAGTTCTAGTCCAATCAATGAAGGCCATTCTGTTTTTTGGTAATGCTGAGCTCACTGAGACTCAATTTGAGGAATATTTGTGAGGAAATGGGACATAACTGGGGCTTTAAATAAACTTACAGGAGTTTTTTTTTATTGGGATTCTCTCATGTCATTCTTTCATGTTGCCACTTCAACTTTAGATATCTATGTGGATTCCTTGAAATGACAATGGAATAAGTGAGGTTGAGACCTTGATGAATAAGGTAATATTTTTTCTAGGTGCAATCAATCTTTTTTATGAACACTCATAAAATAATTGATGTACTCACTGAGCTCTGTTTGGGCAACAGATTGCTTCTAACAGTCTTGTATTGATCACCAGTCACAATTTTGATTACAGCTAAGCTTCATTTTGATTTTTTACGATGTCCCCAGACACATGCACAGGGTTTGTGCAGATCTCTCATCATGGCAGCTTCTTCAACAGCCCCTAGCTGGACACATGGGACATCTTTCACAGTTTTCTTCTTCTTATTATTTTTTAATTCAACAAATCCCGTCTTTTCTGTAACATCTGGCTGCAGATGAATGATATTTGGGAGGTGTGTTTCGTAGCGTTCATGCTCGTGGGGGAAAAAGGCCAAGGTATTTCTGCAGCATCTTAAGGGAGCATTCAAAACCACCCAACCAGTCCCTAACCTCCGAAGGCTTTTTGTGTGTGGCTGTGGGAAAATCCCTGGTTGGCTGGCTCTGAATCACTGGAAATCACTAGCCTGCCTTTCTTGAATGCGGAGCCTAGAGCTATTGAAGATGCCCTGCTCCCTTTCAATAGAAGGGTTCCTGCTGTTTGGGAAGAATAGTTATATGTCAGGGGTAAACGGAGGTATGTTAAAAGTGAATTAAAAGTGTAGCCAGTCTGTCCACCCCAGTGGGGGCACTGATCGCAAATGCCTTTATCTGACCGCCCCCTCCCCCGCCTCTGTCAAATATGTGTGCGTAGTTTGTGGAGTTTTAAAGGAACTTTTGGAAAAAGTATGCATTGTTGTCTTAAGCTAATGTTTTTAAGTACATTTAATAAATACATAAAAATTTACTATGCACATTGTTCAAGTTGACTTTCTTAGTGTGCGGTACTATATAATAAGAAAATGTGAATTTTAAAATTATAATTTTAAACAATCATACGTGTGCATACAAATTTGAATTTAAAATTAAACTATGACTAATATAACAGAGATAAACCTAACATTCTGGTTCACATACCCACATATATAAAGTGAAATGAATTATGTGTATTTAACTACTGAGTTTCTTCTAAAAGACTTCTGAGGTTAATTTCATTAATTTGTATCTGGGAAGGATGAAAGTTAGCACATTGTGTAATGAAAATGCACTGTTTAGTTTTCTTAAGCAGTCATCTTTTCTGTATTTGGTAACTGTTCAATACTGCACTTTTAGGGACACCTGATCTCACTAGATCTATAGCCTTAAATAATCACAAGGATCCCTTTTGGAGATTTAAGAATCATATATTTGATTCTGACATATTGAACAGATTGTTTACAAATTATGTTCTAAAGAACATTTAACTGGCCTTGAATGTAAAATGAGCATCTTAGTCTTACCAAGCCTTTTACCTTATTGAGAATGTAGTGAAGAATAGGATGGATACTGCTGTGAGGCAATTAATACAACTACATTTTGGCTTTAGCCTTTAGTTCAGAATGCAGTGGATTCTTGTCCTCTCTGAAATGGAGTGACTGGGAAGTGTTCTCCTCAGACACACAGGAATACTAGGACCCCCACTCCCCTCAAAGCACTCCACTTCCTATTTATACAAACCTGGTATTTAAGCAGACCGTGGAAAAGGAGCTGGGTCCTCATGCGAGCTGAGCCCCTTGATGAAAATCTGCCCTGCGTGACAGATTGCAGTCATTACAATCAATTAGGCCCTCTTTCCTCTTGGTTAATTAGGGATCGGGTGCTAAAGCCAACCCTGCCAAAAGGTTTTATAAAGGGAGCAAGATTACAGCCCCCCACCAAAAGGTTTCATGTAAGGAACAGGATCCCTCTGACCCTTAAATAGGCCAGGGGCACAGGGAGGTACTTTCCAGAGCGCTGAGCAGCAGTCTGTTCCTCCCTTGATTCTTCAGAAATTACTCGCACTCACTGCTAGTTTTCTTCCCCGCAGTGTGTTCTTGTTCTACACCAGCATGGAGAGTTTCATTTGATCCAACTTGCGCGGAGGAGTTTATCAAACTCCGATTCTGATGGCAAGCAGACATGGGTGATACAGGAAGGCGCTGCATGCTGGTTTGACCCATATGGCTAACATTCATTGGCCATCCCTGGTCTAGCACTGATGCATCTTGAGTTGAGCCTGCCACAAAAAATGAGCTCTTATTGTGTTGTTTACTCCAGGTAAAAAGGGTATAAAAGAGAACAAAAAACTAATTATTGAAACCCAGTAGTTTGAACTAAATGTATTTGTTTGGTAATGAATGGTCACAAAGTGTAAGCATTTCTCTGTGTTGAATCCTTTATGATTGTAGTACCAATTACATCTTTGTTGCTGTTTGGAACACACTTCTCAATTTCTTGGGAAATGTGCCATCTCCTGTGGGAGTCAATGCAGGAATTGTAAGAAAAGGGCTGTGAAGCCCGACCTCTGACACACTAAGAAGTACCCGGCCCCTTCTCAAGCACAGCCAAGATGCTAGTGCAAGTGTGGCTCACCTTGGGCTGGTGAGAGAGGAACTGTTGGTCTCACGCTGGAAGAAACACTTCCTGTTCTGCTGGCACGCTCTGTCTTTTGTACCCATTGCCCAGCAGCCTTCCAGTTTCTGTTGTTTTGGTTCCTGGCAGTGCTTTCTTCAGCGCACAGGTAGGCCATATCTGTGTAAGACGCTGCTTCCTTTCCCATTTCGCTCCCAGGCTGTTCCTGCGGTTCAGCTTTTGTGTGCTCCAGAAAGCCTGCTGCATTCTGCCCACTGAGGTGGCTCCTGCGCTTCAGTCTACAGCTGTTGGTTTAGCTGGGGAGTCACTGTGAAGAGCTCTGGGAGCCTTTGTTGTGTCGGAAATAAAAAGGCCTTTTATAAACGCAAGGCTGCCTTGTTGTTGTTCTGGTTGTTGTTGCATTAAAACTTCAGGATAATTAGTCTGGCCCACGTTCAGGCACAGGGCCAAGGAAGAGTGAGCTGAAATATTTCTCCCTGACTTCTGTGTGTGCGTGCGTGCGTGCGTGCGTGCGTGCGTGCGTGCGTGCGTGCGTGCGTGAGTGCGTGCGTGTGTGCGTGCGTGTGTGTGTGCGTGTGTGCATTTCAGAGACAGTTGCCACTGCCACAGAGGTGCTGCTGGGATTTCCATTAATGTCCCTGAGCCTACTTTCTGCCTTATTACACTGCTGGAGGCCCCTGGGCAGAAGTGCATTCTTACAGCATGAAACACAACACTTCAACTCCCAGAAGCCCTCTTCCCTTCTTGAAGGAATTTATTGTTCAGTGTGTCATCTGGTAGATCAATCCTGGAGCTGAAACCTGGCAAGGAACAGACAGGAAGTCTGGCCGTCCCAATAGCGCCGTAGGCGCGTGGTACGTTGCCAGAGTGACACCCCTTCCCAAGCACCACGGGACAGTTGTGCCACCGTCTGCCAGTCCACAACGTACCATCCCTCTTCTGGTCCTGAACATACAAGTACAAGGCTGGCTAACCCTGCGCCAGGGAAGCCACAGCCCTGCCGGTCTCTCTTAATTAATCAAAGACAAAGAATCAGTCCTTGAGTGAATACATTAATTAAAGGCTGAAATAAAATAATCAGAGAGCCTTATGGCCCTGTAGGACCACAGGTGACAACGCCAAACTCCCAACGACTCCATTTGTAAAATGAACGATGCTGTTGTTTAGTACACTGTAGTGATATGCATCAATATGGTGTGGGGTGCGTGTGAATATTGTTTAAAAACTTTTATGCAAACGAAAACCTCTCTTTCACAACACATTCAGACAGCTAGTTTCTGACACCTCATCTGCATTTTTTTAATTTATTTTTTGGTGAAGATTATTTAAATGTTTAGCATCATGAGGTATTATTATTGGGCTATCTCTAAAGCCTGCACATCAGCTATTCAGCCCTAATGTAACTTTTGATCATTTACATGATTAAAGTAAATAACCTTTCAGTTAAAACATTCCTGAATTTGCTACTTTTTTCTTTTTGCCTTTTAACCTTTCTGCCCTTAATCAGTGCTGGGTGGACCTGTCTCAAGAGCAAATGCTGGTAACTGTGCACTTTGTTTGCTGGCATTTAAAAAAAAAAAAAAGAAAAGGCATTCCCTTTTAAAATATGTCCGGACTTGTTACAATGCTTCCTTTTTTCTCTGCTGAGCTCTGTTTGATCAGCCAAAACTGATAACCCCACTTTTTAGATACATGTAATGAAACACAGATTTACAAAGCAAAGATACAAGGGTGTATTCATGAAGTATCATTACGCAGATAATGCATTGAAGTTACTGTAGAGGCTTTGGCAGTGTCAAGTGCTGCTGAAAGATACTTAGACACTGTGGTGTCATGGAGGAATTCTTCCACCAGCCACCCTCATTTAGTGTTGCAACATATTTGACTTTTAAATGGCATATAAACTTGAACTGCAACATACAGTACCATGAGTTCAGTTGTAGATACAGGAGCCAATTTACAAATCCTTTGACCTCAGTTACAAAGTAATGCTGGGCGCTTGCCTTTTTTGAAAAAATTATTTGTAGTTTCGTTCCTTATGTCCATCTTCTTTTAAACATCCTCTTTAGATGTTTCAGGCCCATGCTTGTACACCTGGTATAAATGTACATTAGAGACACTGCATCTTGTCATGCTAAAGAGGGAGGAAAATGCTAGGAAAAAAAGTAGTGAACTAAGCAGCCAAAGGTCAACCATAATTATTTGCAATTAATCTAAAATCCAAAGAAAATGCTTGGCTTAAATTAAACCAGCAGTTTTCCCCTTCAGATCTTCTATGAATATTTGGACTGGTATGTTTTCCTTGTTGTTTTTTTTTTTGTTTTTTGCAGTCATTGTTCACAGTCCCCATTACAGAACCACCTGGGGGAGCCGTGCGGTCTGTCCATCTGTGTTGAATTGAGAGAGAACTTGTGGGGGGAGCTCAAGAAGTGGCCACGTGTCGGCTGAGGGGGTGGCTATACACAGGGACTCTAAAATGCATTTTGGATGGTGTTACTGGGGTGGGGGGGGGGGGGGGTCAGCCCAACTGAAAAATCCATCTAGTGGAAATTCACTCAGAAAGCCAGCTTGCTTGGAGGGCTAGTGCTTGACAGTCATACTCCCAGCGCACACATCGCCCTTGATCTCCAGGGGGTCGTAAAAGCCTTCTTTTAGGAACAAATGCAAGGTTGTATTGGGAAGGTAAATAGCACTGGCTTCCAGCTCTGCAGTTGCAGGAAACAATCCAGTTGGACTCGGGAGACTGTCCGCTCTTCTGTCTACGATTGTGGGTGGGCAGTGATTGAGTAGAGAGCCTCAGTTAATTTGTGATAGGCCAACCTTTAATATCATCCCTCACAGGACAGTTGAGTGTTTCACTTGATGATCTAGACTACTTATTGCACTTAAGGAAGGGATACACTGAGGGTTTTTCATTTAAGAAGTTTGTATCTGGGGTCTTGTTCTGTTGCGGTAGGTTGTAAGTTAAGGAACAAATACATAAAGTACCCTGGGCAATATCTGCCTTTATGTCTTTATCGGTCAGTCTAGGATTAGGGCCGGAATAAAACCACACACATGCTTCTATATAACATCATAAATGCTGATGATATAATTAGCTCTTACAAAGGAGAAAATAGACTTTCCTGTTAATCTCAGTATCCTTTCATGGGAATAAATCCTTCCTGAACTGTCTCTCTTTTGTGTGTGTATGCTTTTAATCGCTGTTTTCCTTGTGTTGACTGATAACAAGAATGGTATTCAACCCCAAGCGTCTACAGGAACAAGCTTTTACTTGCTCACTTTCATAACCTGTCCTGAAGTTTTAAAGGATCATATTTGTGTGGGGATGTTTTTATTACTCTCTTTATAGTGGCTTTAAAGATTTAAAAAGAAAAATCACAGGCCTGAATTGCAGTACCAGGGTTATCATTAATGCATGTTCCTCAGCAACATTACTTTACGTGATGAGTTCTCTAAAAGCTGTCTGGAAGGGGTTCTTAAAGTCGTTTTTGATGTTGCTGAAAATCGTGATAGTGTGCTTGAAATTACCATCAAGTATCATGATTTCTATAATTGCCATTGCATTAAGAGCTTAGCTGAAGTCAAGTGTAATTGCCTAGATTTAGGAAACTGATACCTTCATCATTGGTGCCATATGTAAACCAAAAAACAAAAACAAAATAAGAAACATCACTTTGCTCTGAGTTTTGCAGGAGCTTATCAACCATTATTAACAAAATTGCATACGTATCCAAAATGTAGGTTGTGTTCACCTCAAGAAGCAAGGTTTACCGACTGTGGCCGAACTGGGCACTATGAAATAGTTGCTTTGTAGTCTTTTGCCTCCAGAGAAGTTCCTGAGTTCATGGAACCCTGATTTGGGGAAAAACTGTGATTAATTAGCGCTAATAGTGCCTGATAAACAACACAAAGGCAATTGTCCCAGAAGTGCTCCTTGTGGGAATGTAAAATTAGAGACACATGTTGTGTAATGGAGACCGCATGTGGGATGAATCATGATTACTCTTTAGGACCAGCGAGCAGGACTATGTTTGGAAAGGGTACTCATTTCCTACTTCCACTGCCTGAGCCTATTAACGTGGGCATCTATCTCAGGTTCCTGAGCTGGTGAAGGAAGTCTGGTTGGGGAAGTCCCACTTTCTTGGGCTTACTCATCTTCTCCAGACAATCCAGACAATTATAGGGCCATATGTATTTTCCACAGCTTCCCCGAGCATGTTGATGGAAAACTGGGCAGAAAAATAATAATCTGGGAGTAGTTCTCAGGCACATTTCTGGGTCCTTTTAGCCTCTTTGAAGAGGAAAAAAGCTCCTGAAGGAGATGTGTTAGAGCTCCTTTAAGGTAAAATCTGACTGTCTAAGTTGAATCAGGTGTGTTTCTCTGTTTGTGTGGGATGTGACCATCCGTTTTCTTGCAGTGATCGGAGTCAGTTGCGTCAGCCCCGTAGAATGGCCATATGGTGCACTGTATGACTTTGGCACTCTCTTAGTTCACTTTGAAGTTGCTGACTATGAAAGTTCAGTGTTGATTGGACACAACAGGCATTTTAATGATTGCTCTGAATACATTATTTAATGTAAAAGTGTCTAATATGAATAATCATAAAAACAGATAAAAAGCTTTTCTGGTGCATTTCAAACCAATGTGACTTCGGAGCCGACACTCTAAAGTAGGTAGAGTAGGTATATTTTGGAATGAGCATTTCAACTTCAGACTTTGATATTCTGCCCGTAACTGAAACAGTTTCTTCCAGACTTAAAATTTTCCTCAGGTTGTATGAGGCTGTGAATAGAAGCTTCAGTTTCGACTTTTGAATACTTCCCAGACAATCCATGGTGATTCTGATGAACAACGATGCTGCAATTCTGGTCACTGGATTAGGTTTCTTAGCTAATTGCGGATGTAAGTACCAAGTGTGTCTGTAGATGACTCACACTTCTCAACACTGCTCGAAGTCTCTGCCAAGATCCAAAATGAGAGGGCAACTAAAAAAGTTAAATACCAAATGAAGTACAGGAAATCGAATCCCATTACGGCACACAAGAGAAAAATGGCTATAAATATTATGGGAGACAAAGTCTGCTAATGTAATCAGCAGCGGGCTAAAAGACTTTCTGTAGCAAATTATGCCAATACATAATTTCACTAACAGCCTAAAATATCTTTCCAAGTTCAGGTCTCTTGATAACACCTGGCTGTGAATGGTTCCAAACACACCGTCAGCTCAGGCCAAAGCTAACAGGCAGCACCCACGTACACAGATATGAGGCATATTGACCTTCAAAAGCCCAAATATTCTGTGTGAAAAGATTGCTTGTGTAGGACCCAGAACAGGGCACCAGCATTGTATCATTAGTCATTGGAAAGCCATTTCTGAAATGGTCTGTTACTGCAGTAACTATGTGACTGTATCAAACCACTTTCTTACACATGTATAATGGGAATTGTCCCATTTCTATGTCCTGGATGTTGTCCAAAAACAACTGCAGACAAATACATGTGGCAAGTTAAAGCTTCAGCAGTGGGAAAGCACTAACCAGAACAATCCTTACACTGGCTCCAATAAATACTTGTGCACCAGGTGTGTGGGTAATTAATGGAGGCACTGTAAAAGGAAAGAAACCTAAAGATTATGATGGACCCCCCCCCCCTAAAACAATATAGATCTCTTAACCAGATAAACACTTGCATTGCCTTTAAGATATGTCAGGAAAGCACTGGACCCTGTAACTCAAACTGACTCAAATAATCCTCCGCCTTCTGAGACATACAGTCATATGTTGGTGAAAGTCCTGGTGAGTACATGATGATTCTCATGGTGCAATTTATACAGATAATATACAGTCACCCGTGTAGTGGAAATACCCTAAAATGACTGAAAAATAATGACAAGAGGCCGTGTTATTAACTAACCTCCACATTTAACCCCCAGATCTCACTGCTGTCTGTGTCTGGGCCCTTCTAGTCCACCGCTCTGCAGTGCTAAGCAGCATCCTTTTGCATGTGGGCCCGTAATGTATTTTGCAACCCCCCCCCGAACACGTCTTGCCAATTAACTTAGGCCAAACAAAACTTCCCACAAGAGACAGCCTTGTGGGAGTGAGGGCCGAGAGGGAATTAAAAAAGAAAGGAAAGAAAATGTTTTTTATGGAAAACCCCAGGCAACAGTGCTGGAAAAGGGGCTCCCTGCTCAGCAACTATTGGATCAAATTAGAAGTTGCACATAAGTCCAACAAATGTTGCCGGTTAATTAAGATAGAATGTTGCTTTTTCCCCCAGGCTTTCAGATTAGTATTCATCTCCCTGCTTCCACCCCCCACCCCCCGCTCCATCTCTCCCTCCCCCTCACTCAAACCAGTTGTAACTGTGCCCTAATTAATCAGTGCCTGTAACATACTTCAATAGGGGCTGCGTTCAGGGCCGCAGATAGAGATGGGACGTCAAATGTTATTTGAAGAAAAGTTTCCGGAGTTTTTTCTTTTTTTTTTTTTTTCTTCGGAAGGTTGAAATGTGGGGGAGGAGGGATCAAACAACCATTTTTTAAACTTTTTTTAAGTGCTCTGCTGGTTTGTTTTGAGTTGTCTCCATATGGGATACAGCTAAAAAACACAATACTGGGGGAATGTCATTACAGGGAATGCACAGAAAAATCTAAACACTCATAAAAAATAATACAAAATGTATACCTCAGTATAAAATCCATACTGCATGCATTTTGGCTTGTCCAGTTGGACCCACCCTCCTTGTGAGAAGAGCAACATCTCCTCTTCTAATGTTGCTGGCAGAGCTCTCATTAAATTAATTTCATGTGTGAGATCAGACGCCAATGTATTGTGTAATCCAGTTTAAGTACCTTGAACTGATTGAGGGGAGCGAAGCAAAGGACTAGACAAATAGAACCTTCCAGAATCATCTCTCTCAATTTCACAAAGAAAAAAACAACAAAAAAACATGCAATACACCATAATGCAAGAAATTATATCATGAAGATAAACACAATACACTGCTGTGTGAAGTGAAAAGGTGGGCTCTCACACTTAGGATTATTTGGCTCCATACATAACAAGCATCTGAAAAAGATTTCAAAATCATCTTTGACTACTGATGGCCGACAAAGAATAAGATGCAGGCTTTTTTTTAGCACATGATCATTATCTTGCTTCCTCCGAAAAGCAGTTTTCAGTTTGAATTTTCATGCTACGGTTGTCAGATTGCTACTATCTGCGGTGCAAATGGGAAACAAACATGGGAAAAAGCTGGAGAGTTTCTGTCCTGGGAAAAGAAGCATTTCCTTTTTGTGCAGCTTCAATTTTCTGCTGAGTGGCAGTGTGCATGAGTCTGACCAGCCCCCCCGAAGACAGGGCAGATTTTCAAAGGTGGTGGAAATCGAGGTGCCTGGCTGTGCCGTGCATTACTCTCGCCAACCACGTCAGATCCTTCTCAGGGCTGCTTCAGGTACAGGAGATCCATACAGACCCCTTTCCTTTACATTCCTAGTGGGCTTGGTACTACACACATGTACTAAAACAGTATTCATATTAACAGACCTGTAAGTGTTAAACAGGCTAATGGCTTCTAAATGTTGTATGCTCCCCTTGCTGGGACCTTTTCTGCTTTTCCGACATCCAGTTGCAGCCTGTGATGTGTTTATATTAGACATGAATGAACCGGCAAAGCGAGCTGCATGTTCTGAGCATCACCTTTCATTCACAGACCGGACTTCGCTAGTTAGTTAGTAAAAAGAGAACAAGGGTACAAATCTGTTTGTTTATTAAGGAAATATACACTCACCTAAAGGATTATTAGGAACACCTGTTAAATTTCCCATTAATGCAATTATCTAACCAACCAATCACATGGCAGTTGCTTCAATGCATTTAGGGGTGTGGTCCTGGTCAAGACAATCTCCTGAACTCCAAACTGAATGTCTGAATGGGAAAGAAAGGTGATTTAAGCAATTTTGAGCGTGGCATGGTTGTTGGTGCCAGACGGGCCGGTCTGAGTATTTCACAATCTGCTCAGTTACTGGGATTTTCACGCACAACCATTTCTAGGGTTTACAAAGAATGGTGTGAAAAGGGAAAAACATCCAGTATGTGGCAGTCCTGTGGGCGAAAATGCCTTGTTGATGCTAGAGGTCAGAGGAGAATGGGCCGACTGATTCAAGCTGATAGAAGAGCAACTTTGACTGAAATAACCACTCGTTACAACCGAGCTATGCAGCAAAGCATTTGTGAAGCCACAACACGTACAACCTTGAGGCGGATGGGCTACAACAGCAGAAGACCCCACCGGGTACCACTCATCTCCACTACAAATAGGAAAAAGAGGCTACAATTTGCACAAGCTCACCAAAATTGGACAGTTGAAGACTGGAAAAATGTTGCCTGGTCTGATGAGTCTCGATTTCTGTTGGCGTAAACAGAATGAGAACATGGATCCATCATGCCTTGTTACCACTCTGCAGGCTGGTGGTGGTGGTGTAATGGTGTGGGGGATGTTTTCTTGGCCCACTTTAGGCCCCTTAGTGCCAATTGGGCATCGTTTAAATGCCACGGCCTACCTGAGCATTGTTTCTGACCATGTCCATCCCTTTATGACCGCCATGTACCCATCCTCTGATGGCTACTTCCAGCAGGATAATGCACCATGTCACAAAGGTCCAATCATTTCAAATTGGTTTCTTGAACATGACAATGAGTTCACTGTACTAAACTGGCCCCCACAGTCACCAGATCTCAACCCAATAGAGCATCTTTGGGATGTGGTGGAACGGGAGCTTCGTGCCCTGGATGTGCATCCCACAAATCTCCATCAACTGCAAGATACTATCCTATCAATATGGGCCAACATTTCTAAAGAATGCTTTCAGCACCTTGTTGAATCAATGCCACGTAGAATTAAGGCAGTTCTGAAGGCGAAAGGGGGTCAAACACAGTATTAGTATGGTGTTCCTAATAATCCTTTAGGTGAGTGTAAACCACGCTTTACATTGCATTTTATGTTACTTATTCACTTTGACAAGGTTGCAATGCGAGCTCCTTACCACTAGTTGGGTTTGAAGGCCACGTTGCCGAGATGCTGGACGCTGGAGTGTGTGGCTGAGCTTGGCTATTGCTCTGAACTCTGTCTGATTTAAGCGGCCACAGCCAGAATGGCTAATTAGATGGTTTGTCTGCCGCCCAGTACTCCCTTAAAGCACCAATTCAAAATCGATGGCTGCCAAGCAGGGACTGCGGGTATGTGTGGGGGACTGTGGAAAAGTCTGAGCCGACTCCAGGTCTTCAGATCCACAGAGATCCAAATCCTGTCACCCGATCTGTGAGTAGCTCCTTTGCACGTACTCTTTGTTTGAGAGGATGTAATTATTGTTATCTTTTCATGAGGGGGTGGAACACCTGGTTTGCGAGAGACCCGTCTGGGCGGCTTCTTTGTGCTGCGTTTCAAATCAGACCTCTCCACCTGCTGCCGTGCTCTGTCCAGACATGCTGGTGTCTGTACTTCATCTGTGCAAATCTGCTTCCCAAGTTTGGCACAGAGAGGACAAGGACACTCTGGGGCAGCGTTTAGGAACAGGGAGCCAGTGTTATGCAAGACTTGGTATATTAGAAAATCAAAACTTCAAAGCTGATTATATTTTATGAAGCAACAAGTTAGCACTGTGGAGTGTGCTGGAACCAATAGAAACTATTATATACATATATATGCCTGAGGAGTCTTTCTCTACTTTGTTTTAAAATAGTTTTGGATGAAGTGGAAACTCAAAACTGAAAAAAACAACAAAACACTGCTTGAAGTTTTAAAGAGCTGCGCAGAAGCCCAGCCACACACTGCCAACAGCTTTGCTGGTCCCTGCGCCCAGTCATAAAATGTTAACGTGCACTGCACTGGATAGCTGTTTCCACGAGCAGGGAATTGCAGCCCGAGCAGGACTGGGATGGTTACTGATTGTCAGGAAGCCGGTCAAGGCCAGACTGAGCCTGCTGTTGCACCATGTGGGGAAAGTGGTTTGTTTGCACTTCTGTCTGCAGGATAGGAGCAGCCATATATCTCAATAAAGCTTTGCCTTTGCAGTTATGTGCCTTCTCAATGTATGCGTATTCAACCATTTACCCTCAGCCTTCATCCGAGTTAATACTACAGTTGCAGATATATAATAGGACAGGTTACATGGGCGTGGCCTTAATTAGTCTTTCTGTGCCTTCTTAAGACAATGGATAGCAGCTGGGGGGCGCCCTTTCTCCGCTCCTCTCAGCAAAGTCTATGGGAGAATTTCGCCATCTGGATAAGCTGACGGCCTCTACCTCATTCCAGCTCCTTTGCCAAGTGGGATACACGATGCGGGATATGCTTTGTTTCAAAGGTTGAAAGATAGCTTTTGATTGAGTTGTTTTAAAACAACAACCACAGGGATCAACTGTGTCAACAGCCGCAGCAGAACAAAGCTACAGAGCAAACCTATCTTCCAATGGGCCATTATTTTCGTGATGTGCTGTTCAGCCTGCACTGGGGTCTGCCCCATTTGCCCAGTGTGTGTAGGTATGAGATGGTGTAGAGTCAGCAACCTGTTGATTAGTTTCACGTGTGGCAAAGCAGAAGCTGCAGCTGCCGTCTGCACTGGCCACAGGAGCTATGCTGTGTGAATACAGAGCCACGGCCTGGGGACTGTGAGCAGGCCCATTAACGACCCCAAGCATTCGACTAACACTTAATTCCATGGCTAAATTAAGTAGCTACCATCACCCCCCTCTCTCTTTGGTAGTAAACATTGCTCCTGAGGAGTTTAAAATCCTGAAAGTCTCAAGCAAGCAAATAAGACTGTAAAAAGTGTCCCACTGAGGTTCCCCTGCCAGCTCTCCTTCATCGTCCAAAGAGGGTTTCGCATGACGCTTTGTAACACCAAATTGAGTTGGAGCAGATTGGGTGGCCATTTTGTTTTCCTTAATTTGTTTTGGGAAATTCCAACAAAACCAACCAAACTGAAATTGAGTGGATTTTAGGTAGCCAGTTTATTTCTCTTAATGAATGGGAGTATGGTTGTGTAGATTTGAAGTGACATTCTGTCCTAGCATTGGTGGTCTATTTCCTTACAGATGTACACATCTGGCAGAGGGCTTGGGGGTAAGGGAGTAGGGGTTAGTTGGTAGAAATCCAGAGGGGACTGAAAGGTGAAAGGATTTCCACAGCTGTATTTCACTGTTAGCAAGGCAGCATGTACCAAAGAAGGAAAGGCTATATGAAACAATTTCAGTTTTTGGCAATTGTAATGAAGTGCTTGAAAACATGGCTTCACTTTATTTGTTTCCAGAGTTTGGCTTGTTTGTTTGTTTTGAAGCTGAACCATATCTCCACCAGCTAGTCCAAAAGTGCAGAAAGAACACTGAAGTCCTGAAGGGGGATTTTCAGAGGATGTTATTTAATTTCTTATTTAAAAAAATCTTAACAGGTAAACTTGTTCCTTGTTGTTTGCAAGTCACTGTAAAGATTTATAGGAGGAATAAATAGGTTCATTTTCATTCATAAAAAAACACTGAAGGGTATTTTTACACTGGAGTGAAGGGCCTTTGAAAGGTATCCCACCAATGTCTGTTTGATAATCAGAGCATCCAAAGCGGTGTTTAAGTTATTGCTTCCTCTTCCTGGATGATGTCATGAGAAAGGAAGGATAACTTACACAGGAGCAGTTAGTTATTCACACCATTTAGCTTTTGCTATCTCAGGGCTGAAGGTCTGCAACTCGGGGTGAAAGAGTGTCAAAGTGCAAAGGCAGCGCAAGCCATCTCAGTTTCCCAGAGAGACTATGTAGGACATTTGTTCATCCTCCCCCTTCCCTCTCTCTATCTCTCTCACAACCCCGCTCCAAAAAAATCCCAGAACAAAACACTTCCACCAGCTGTCATTGCCAGGGGTCACTTTAACTGTTACACCACACTTGGCAGTCCCAAATGGGTTTCATGGTCTTTCTACCATATCTAATGTGTCAGCTTACGCAATAGCTGGCATGTTCCCTAATGCTTCCACCCTTCCCAGCAAGTCTCCTAGGCCTCTGTAAAAATCTCCAGAGTCCGCTTGGCACCCTTGCCTCTCTGACAAAAGGTCCTCGTTAGCAGCAACATTCACAAAACGCTGTCTTCACAGACCCCTTCCTGCAGAAAAACAGGGTCTGTGTCAGGACCACTTCGTTAGGTCTTCTGTTACGGGATGAGTGTCGTTTCCTTTCCCAGCAGGCTGTGTTCGTGCTGCGTCTGTACTCTGCAGGAGTTCGCTACCAAAGTCACAGTTGTGGTTTTTACCTCTGCGTGACGTGACTTAAAGAAGGATAGGCAGAGATTGCCCAGTTAATGAACACAGATAATAAGAATGGATGGTTCTTGGGCTAAACATTTTCTGTGATATTAAGATCTCTGCTGTAGGTGCAATATGTATTTCCTTGAGGTACGCACCTTATGTTGCTCTAATACATTTCTGTTTGCCACAACAAACCCCTGTGAAAAACTAAACAAAACAACTTTTCTCAATGGCCGGTGAGTTGGAAGTGGGCAGGGGAAGCAAACTAGTGCTGCACAGTGCTGAAAAGCCCATCGCTGAGGTCTTGTTTGAAACAGTGATAAACATCCCCATCACACTTGCTGGTGTTTAGTTTGGAGAAAACCTTCCGAGGGCTGTTGTCTGCTGCAGCAGTTAGCATGCCAGAACCAACTACAGAGATTTACATGGAAAACACACAATTTGAGTTTGTTTTCAAATACTGGTGCGAAAGATAAATGAGTGGTTCATTAGTGATTGTGACAAATGATGCTGTGTGCAAATGATAGCTTTTGGTAACGAATCTTTCATTTTCAGGGGCTTCAGTCCAACTCAGAAGACAATGGCCGGACAGCTGGGGTCACATTCCGGAATGACAGTAAGCCTTTCTCCTATTGGGCATTACAGATCTTCAGTATCATTTAGACCTACCTATCAATGGTGGCAATTTGAATTTTTCTGATCTTATTATTAAGAATTTGACTTTGATCTTAGGATTGCTGATGAATCAGTTGTGCTTATCATAGGAAATACATTAACCGTAACTACATTTTTTCTTATGATGTGACCTATTGCTCCCCATCTGCTCATAAACCTTTTATTGTGTAGTGGGTAGTTACAGCACAGGAGTGACCAAGGCTTCAGTATCTCACCTGGCAGTCTCTAACCTGTTATATAAGATTTACACCTGTATTGTCTGTGATACAGATGAAAGTGTTCTTCCCTAATTGTCCTATAATTGCATTATAAATAGTATCATAGCTCATAACCTGTGAGTATTTAAAAAAGCACTGGATGTCTCGGGGATTGTAACTTTATCACAGATTTGACAGATAAATCATTAGGGCCCCACAGATATGAACAATGATTTCACAGGGGCTTGTTTTGACTTGGTGTGTGCCAGAGCATTCAAGCAGTGCCCTATCAGACTGCAGCTCTAATTGTAATTTATTTGTGGGGCCTCCATGTACAGGTATTGACTCTTGTCTTCTTTATCAACAGACTGCACTCAGAACTGGAACCTGATAGGGAAGCACGCCGTCCATGCAGTAAGCAATGTGACATTCAGCCAGCTCTCCTGTGATAACCAGGCAGCGGTGGTTGTGCACTGGACCCCAAGTCCCCTCGGTAAGGTGAAACCATAAGCCCAATTAGAGTCAAGGTGTGCATTACATTGAGAGGGCTTCTGTTGGCAAAATATGAGCAGGAAAGTGCTTTGAAGACAGAAACCCCTACAGTGCCCCCCCTGCAGAATAAATAGTACCCTTTGCACACTTGGAGAGTCTGTGCATGTATCTTAAAAGTGTCATGGGTGTCTTTTTCTGCGTGGTCACACAGTGGAGCAGTGCACCTCTGAGAAGAGATTAAAAACCAACAGAAAACCCCCCACAATCTTCAAAGACCTTGCTCTGCCAATCTTGATCAAAGGCCCAGGTTGCCTGTCCTCTCTGTTATGGGTATTCTTCTGCCTGACGCTCTCTCCAATCTGTCTGGAAAAAAGGAAAAGAAAAAAAGGGGCACAAATAACACATTTTGATGTGCCGGTGAAGGAATGTGGAAGAGAGAGAGATACCCCTGACTTCTGTACACTGGAGTGCTATTGAACTTGGTAATCTGAGGCCTTGAGTGAGTCAGAGGCACAATGGGGCCTTTTTGTTTTCAGCAATGGGGTTAATCCTTTTGATTGGGACAGGAGTGAACAGAGCCCAGGTGAAAAGCAGGCCTGGGCCACTTCCATGCGAGTGGCGGCGGCGGCGGCAGCTGTGGTGGTGGAACAGAGCTGCAGCAAGGCCAATGCGGAGAACCAGTCTGACAACTTCTGTCTTTTGATTTCCCCCGTGAGGTGGCTCGATAGGATCCGCAGCGGGGAGGTGTGGAGTTACACCTGCCACAAAAAGGGAGTCTTTTTCTTCAGCTCCTTGGCCCCCTGAAACGTGAACCGCTCGGAATGTCTTCACCAGCACTGATAAGGCCGAAATGTAATTAAAAGGGAGGAGTCGACGCACTCGGCAGGGCACGCCAAGGTGCTCCTGGCACGCACAACAGACCACAGCCCTCCCAGCACTGCCTGCCTGTTTCAAACCCGGTACAAGAAAGAGAAGCATCAACGTGTGTGATTTCCACGATGAAGCAAACCGCTGTACAGTCGAAGACAGTGCCCTTTCATTTGTAGATCTCCAGAGGGATTTCAGAAGTTTGAAGAGGGATTAAAGGATACAAAGGCATGAGGTTAATAGGCAGTGGCACAGTGCACTTAGAGGATGCGTAAACGTGGAGTAATAGACTGCCTTTCATGTTTATGTGTATAAGGGTGCAGAATATTCTTCATTTTTATTTCAGTGGTTCATAGTTCAGATTTCCTCCATTAGTAGCTTGTAAATATATATGTATACACACACGTGAACATGCATATGTACAAAGGCAGAATAAAAACACACCTACCATGAATTTAAAAAAAAAACATTTAAAAAGTAAGGCTTGCATTTTGTCGAGCAGCTTCTGTCTCTGTCAATCTGTCTCAGACAAACTTATGTCCTGCGCCCAAACAGTATGTCCCATCCAGGCCGGGATACTGTCTAATAACTGTATTATCCCCAACTGCAGAGTACAGTGATCAAAGGGAAAACAGATTAAACCTACTGCCTATCTGTATCTAATTCAGAACCACAGTAATAACCTTGTGCATTACAGAGGGTATAAACCACATTCATACAGTGCTTTGGACAACAGAGCTTGAGTATCATTGCCAAACTCTGCTCTGTAATCCCCGGTAAGTGCCTTGATGAAACTGTTTATTGAACTGAAGGTTTTAACAGTTCATATATTTTTTTAAAGTCTGCTCAAAGTAAAGAAGAATTTCCCTTAATCGGAAGTTCAAGGGAAAAGCAGAAAGTACTTTTCTTGGCTCCCGCAAATGCTGCTCCCTTTGCTCTTGACGGCGCAGTTCCCCTCTGATCCCCACGACTTGTGATTGTTTGCTTAGGTATCGAACATGTGAAAGGATTTCGGGTGTATCTGGAGGACAAAAACCCAGAAGGGAAGCAGTGTCAACACATGATTCTGAGGGATCCCCGGCAGCTCAATTATTCCTACAGGAATGTGGTACGTCTACACAAAATCATGCAGCCGATCTGGTTTGTACAACGTTGGCAAAGTCTTCTTGACACCTGTAATTGTACAGATATATTAAGAATGAGTGTATGTGAACGTGCCACATTTACGTGAATGTGTCACATTGGAAAGTAGGGAGGGAAAGGAGAATGCCAAAAGAAAATAGACACATCAGTAAATGAACAGATTCTGGAAACAAATTATGAAAAATAACACAGAGACCAACTTCTTCAGCTGCTCTAGAAACAGTGCTGTGGGGGGAAAGGCAGAGCATCTATACAAAGGATTGCATTCATTAGTAGTTAGTTGGGGGGGCTCTCTTTTAAATACATTGTGAACAGCTGTCTGTTTGTATGCTGCTTGTACACAAAACATATAGTTCATATAACCACACTGCTAATTGGTATTACTATCAGACAGGAAAAGACAGAAAGGTGTGAGACCATTTGCTTCACAAACTCTTTAATAAATGTTTTACACAGTAGCTCTCTTGCCTAGAAGAAGGTCTGTGGTGGTGCTTAATGTCCAATTATCCGATTGTTTTCATACAGAAAATGAGCTCCCAGCCATTTCCTGGTCTGAGCTTTGAAACAGACTACATGGTACGGATCGTGCCCTTCCCAACCTTCATGAACGAGAGCAGCTTCCCACCGTCCTTCCTGCGGACAAACAGTGAGTAGAGCCGCTTGCATCAGTCCCAAAAAACAGGCATATCCCTGATGTTCACAGCTCTGCTCTGATAGGATGAGGAGTCTGGTGTGTACTGGTAGGTTTGCCACTGATCCCCCCTTATTTATACCCATATTGGTAATAGCCAATATGTTACATTCAACTTTTCAGCACTAATTCTCTCTTCAGCACTAAATTCAAGTCCCTCTCCATTTTGTGAGATCAGGGAGCAATTGAATCAGTTTGTTTTGGTTTAGGGGATTGAGGAAAGCTAGAGCTGTCTTTGACGGTTTGCTTTGTCCATGGATATTGCAAGGTGCTTCAGCTGTGTTTCCCCTGTTGTGTTTTTACAGCTTGTGAAGTGCTTCTGGGCTCAGACAACCTCGTCTGCAAACCATGTGAGTTCTCTGTTAATCTCCCTGAAAAACAGGCATCGGGGAAGAACTGGTCATCTTTTATAGCCATCCAAAACCATGGTAGACCTGAACATGTCACGCTTTCTTATGAAAACCATCAAGAACAGAGTTGTTTAGCTTTTGATGCCAAGTACACTGGTGCCCTGTGCTTAGCTGGAAGTGCACTGATGGAATAAAAGCCAAAGAGACTGGGAACTGTGGTGTGGAGAGAAGATACCGACTCTCAGACTGTCAGGCTGCTGCTTTGAAAGGTGACAGGAGTAGAGGGCTAACCTCAGCTGTAGCAGGATAATACCTCTGGGAGTTTCTCTGTGAAAGCCACTGAGGGGGAAGGGCCAGGGCTGGTTGTAGGAGGTGGAGTTAGAAGAGCCACATTAAGCGAGAGAAAGTTGAGAGCATGAAGTACATTTCTCAGCAGCACCTTCTTAACTGAGCAGAAGGATCTTAAAAATAAATAAAGAATTGGGATAAGCAGCCTCTTGGGACAACACATTGCCATGTCTGTGCACTTCCTGAGAAAAAGGGTCTTGAGAAGTTATTTTTGACCTAGTGCTTAGGTAGGGAAAGAATGGTATAGATCCTTCCTTTTGTAATCTGCTATTGGCTATCATTGTGGCCTGACTTTGCAATTCAGGGTACTTAAACATTATTTCTTGTGCTCTCTTTGGGATAGTCTGGAAGCCGAAAAGCCTCAACATTTCCCAGCAGGGATCCAACCTCCATGTGATATTTGATCACGCTCCCTCCGCTTTTGGCTTCAGCATCTACTACCTGTACTACAAACTGAAGCAGGAGGACACCTTCAGACAGAAGCGCTGCCGGCCGGTAAGGACAAAGACAAGACTCGTATATTGTCCTACTGACTCCAAAGTAAATGTATCTTTGACTGTGAAGAAACAGTTGTATTTCAAATCCATTCAAATAAGAAACAAGACAGTACAGGTCCTAAAATATCTCTCTACACAGCCTAATGATGTTTAAAACTTTAATTTCATAATCTTCAGCTGCAAAGGAATGTTTTTCTTAACTATGAATTAATGGCATTAGCTACAGTAGCTCTTGTGAGAACAGATTTATATTTATCTGTCCGTGTATTGGCAATGTCTCTTCCACTTGTGTCTTGAATATATTGGAATATGTAGGCAGGTTGATTGAACCTAAAGTGTAAAGTATGACGAAGGGATATGATACAAAATAAAATCCAGGTGAGCGTAGGGGGTTAATGTGAAGCGAAGAAGTTGAGCGCCTTCCCAGTGATGAAGTGGATGAAAGGGACTGGAAAATCTGAAAGTAAGCCGTCATCTTTTCACTAACAAAGATCTTGGAAAGTGTCTTGGCAAGCTCCTCGGACACAAACGTCACTTTGTCAGCCATGGAAACAGTGTGGCGAAATAGAGACACTTACTTTAGTCCGTTCCTGTTAGCTGTCTGTGGTATCCAGTGGGACTCTCTTAAGCCAAGGAAAAGGTTTCCTTTTCCCCTCTTTCCCATAATTTGAGCAATATTTGGAAATGCAGAGAAGCAGCTGTTTATTGCAGTATTTTCATATTTTGTAGAGATCTGTGCAAAGTCCCATGATATTTGTCAATTACATATTGATTTATTCTTTAACTAGATGTAAGAATTTGAGAATGGGACTTCATTCCCTAGGGTGACATGACCAGATAATCACAAACTGACTGCAGTCATTTCACACTACCACACAATAGCAAGGCACCTCAAAACAGCGAATCTGGGACTACTACTACTACTACTACTACTACTACTACTACTACTACTACTACTACTCTACTTCCATACTCTCAAAACACCTGGCCATTAATATAAAGTTAATATATAACATTTTGGGTTGTATATCTGCTGCTCATTTGCATCTCAGATACATTTATCCAGACTCTTCCATTCCAAGCTACTTAGGTATTATAAAACAGGAAGCAAAACCTGAAGCGCAGTGATGAACATGTCTGCAATCTCAAGGGTCTCCTGCGCAATGTTAATAAGCTGCTATTATATAAATATTCAGCAATTAGTTTCACAAAATGACACCTAGGAATATCTTTATATCCTGAAAGGCTGTAATTGTCCCGCTCTTTTTCCAACAGGACTCTAACTCAGACAAAACCATGTGTGTGCTTCAGGATATGACACCAGGAACGTATACAATCGAGGTGAGTAAAGGACTGCTGTCTTTTTAAAATGGTCTTCTCCCTTGTCCTTTGTCCTGGTTATGGAGGTATCCTGGTGCAGCTATGGAGCTGGGAAGAGAAGGGCCAATTAAAATCAACACGGCAACAGAATACAAGCTACAATGTTTTCTCACTACAAAAAAAAAAGGCCACCCTATCCCCCTGATTAAAAAAAACAAAAAAAAAACATACTCCCACGTTCAGACTCCACCTACCATGTCCTGGGATATGAGGTGGCCAGAATACAGCACAGTTAATTCACAGCTGCTGTTTTTCCTAGTTATCATGTGTTTTAGCAGTGGCTGCTGACTGCTATTACTCAGGCACATTTCAAAATCTTGATTAGGGGTTGGGATTGATGTCTTATTTTGCAATCCAGATTATGTGTTTACAGACTTTTTCTTTCCCCCACCAAGCTGGCTGATAACAACAATAACACAAGAAGAGCAACCCAGTACCATGTAAGCCAAGGTAAGAAAGCAGGCCATCGTGACTGGCCAGCACCATCTCTGTAATGCTTCTGAATTTCCATTGCACATCTGTCTGTTTATACTTTATGATTAAAGACTCTGGGGTATGGATGAAACAGACTTCTGCTCTCCAGTTATTAGTTTGGCATCCCTTCACTAGCGTACAGTAGTTTCCTTCAAAATCTACAACATCTATGAGCCTGGGGTCCTACAAGGGTCACAGTGCCGAATCATGTGCTCCTTGTCCTAGAAAAGCCACAGAGCTGGGGAGGTCTGATAAACCAAAGTAGTGTCCCTGCCTTTTGTGATGAAAAATTGTAGTGAAACTAAATTAAGCTAGAACAGGGGAGTGGGCAGCTGCTAAAGCAGATATCAAACTGTCCTGTCACAAGCCTCTTGTCTTCATGCATCTTAAAGTCCCCTGCCAAGCCCCCCACCCTATATTGTTTACTGCTCTTGTGGCCAGGCTGCTGATTTGTGTTCGGTGTTCTCCTTGGGGAAAAAAGTGGCTGCCAACATTGCATGGCTGTGTCTGTTTTTTCCCCAGTGCACTCCCCCTGGGCTGGTCCCATCAGAGCCGTGGCCATCACCGTGCCCCTGGTCATCCTGTCCGCCTTTGCCACGCTCTTCACCGTCATGTGCCGCAAGAAGCAGCAGGGTAAGACATGCCACTGTCATTGCCATGGTTTCACACACCTCTTGCTTGGCGTGTAACAATGATCTGAACCATACTATGATGTTAAATATTTTCTCCCTGTGGGCTGGACTTTGACTCACCAGCGAATTGCAAATTATAAAGTTGTACCCTCATGGGTTTTGATTTATAAATAGTATATAGTGGTTTTTAACAATAAATCTAACTGGAATAGGGTACTTTGTGGTCTAGCCCTATGTCAGCCTTTTTAGACATTTCCAGACATATTTTGAAATATTTGCTGTTGATTATATTCTCCATGGACTCTGACTCAACTCATGATTCAGCTCATTAATTCAATGTGACCTTGTCTCCAGGTCTGGTAATAATATAAAGTGGCCTATACTGAGTGCTGAGTTGGACTTTTGAGGACCCTGTAATAAAGAGGTGCTTTTTTATTTTGTGTTTATGCTCCTTCAGAGAACATTTACTCCCACTTGGACGAGGAGAGCTCAGAATCATCGGCCCACACGACTGCCCTGCACGCAGAGCGACCCTGGCCAAGGCCCAAGGTCTTCCTGTGCTACTCCAGCAAGGACTGCCCCAAACACCTCACTGTCATCCAGAGCTTTGCGTACTTCCTGCAGGACTTCTGCGGCTGCGAGGTAAGAGCACAGTCACTTGAATCTCGATAGCAGCGATGCAGATTTTGATGCCTATATTCTTCAATCAGACTACACTATTTAGATCTTCTTCTGCTTCTTCTGCTCTAAAGGCAACGTACTAAAACCAAAACAAATCTGAAAAAGTCTCCGTGTAGTTTCATTCACAGTTTAATCATGATTAAAGTAACCAATCCTGTTCTTATACTGCCACCTGCTGGTGAAATCATGAACTGCAACACTGGCTTTAATGTTGCCAGACATGTAGACTCTTTGCAGATTGAACTTCAAGTCTGTCTTGTCTAGATAAACGCAATGAAAATGGAGCAGGAGTCTCACCATGCTGTCTCCTCTTTGTGTTTCAGGTGGCCCTGGACCTGTGGGAGCACTTGGAGATCTGTAAGGAGGGACAGATGGCCTGGCTCAGCCGGCAGATCAATGAGGCACACTTCATCATGGCCGTCTGCTCCAAGGGCATGAAGTACTTTGTGGAGAAGAAGAATCGCAAGTCCAAGGGGGGGTCTGGGAGCCGGGGGACGAGCGAGCTGTTTGTGGTGGCGGTGGCCATGATCGCCGAGAAGCTGCGGCAGGCACGGCAGAGCTCCCCCGACCTGTCCCGCTTCATGGCCGTCTACTTTGACTACTCCCGTGAGAGCGACGTGCCAGGAGTGCTGGACCTGGCCCCCAAGTACAAGCTGATGGACCAGCTGCCCCAGCTGTACGCCCGTCTGCACTCTCGCCAGCTCAGTCTGCCCGAGCGCGAGCCACAGCCCCAGAACGTCAGCAAGCGCAACTACTTCCGCAGCAAGTCCGGCCGCTCGCTCTATGTGGCCATCTGCAACATGCACCAGCACATCTCCCAGGAGCCCGACTGGTTCGAGAAGGAGCTGATGCCTGCCCCTGCCCCACTGCTGCGCTGCCCCACCATGGAGAAATTTGACTCCGGGCTGGTGCTCAACGAGGTGGTCCTCAAGCAGCCCTCAGACACTGACAGCACCCCGAAGAGCTCTTGTGTCGATCGGTTCCTGCCTAACGGGCATGGCTCTGGGCTCTGCCACCCCACCCACTCCAGCACCACCTGTGGGGAGGTGGAGGGTTTGGGCACACAGGATGGCAGTGCCCTCCTGCACCCGCTCCTCCACACCGACGGCTCAGCGAGCCCCCCAGAGATGCCCAGAGACTCTGGGATCTACGACTCGTCCGTGCCCTCCTCAGAGCTCTCCATCCCGCTGATGGAGGGGCTGTCCCCAGACCAGGCAGACTCCTCCTCGCTGGCTGACAGTGTGTCCTCCTCCTCTGGACTGGGTAAGACACAACTTCAAACAGCGTTGTCTCATGTGTGTTGTTGCTAGTGGTGCTTAAGTTACATAGATACACATATTAAAGCGCACTGCAAAAAATGCAAATCTGAGCAAGCGTGATTCTCTTGTATTTAGATTTTACAAATATAATACAAAATCTTAACATTTGTATTTCAAGATTAATTTACTTATCAAGAACCAGGTGAGTCAGTTCATTTAGCTTGTTTTGAGAAAGTTCATCATGTGAATTCTTACCTGGATATAACACCTTAAAATAGGACATTTTACAGGTATAAAATCTACTTTATAATGAGAGAGGCTTTTTGATGAATGAGGTCAGGGAATTCATTCTTGTTTTTTAACAATTGTTTGGCATCTTCTCAGTACTCTTACTTAAATCCTGATAGAAATAATTACAATTGGTGCCTTCTGACTTATTTCAAGATTTTGGAGTTTTCTAGTTGGTTTGGCATTTTGTCTTATTTCAAGAAAGCTTACCGCATGGCATTTTCTTACTGCACTGGCAGATAGTTTAACTTATTTTAAGTAATTTTCTCTCAATTTTTGTATAACATAACTTAAATTTGGAGGTGCATTTTTTGCAGGGTGAGCACCAAAGGTTTTCCCAAAACACTTCAGTGCCTGTGATATAAATTATGGTATACCAGGCCCTGTGTGATGCCCGAAGCTAGCCGAACAGATACTGTTGTATTTGTGATGTTGTATGACGTGCATATTGTGTTTGTGTCGAGGGTACACAGTTTATTACAGCAGGGCTCTCTATGTGTTGCTTAGAAGAAATCCATTGAGATCAGTACACACATTTCTAAGATGCTCAAGATGTTCCCTGGTAACAGACAAGACGCTGATCCCCTGGGAGGCCCTCCCCAGGTGTTTTGGAGTGAGGCCGTCTATAATCCCCACAGTAACACCATGTCCTCTGTGTTTGCAGGCGATGAGGAGGCCCCAGTTGTGAGCTCCCTGCACAGTGCTGTGCCCACCATCTGTAAAGCAGAGCTTCACCACAACCACTTACAGAGTGAAGGACTGATGCCAGTGGCACCCTTGTAGTGCCTGCTGCCTGGACATGCATTGCCACTTTACTGCCTCGCCTTCCAGCAGATTTACGCACACTCTCTCCAAACAGGACTGGGGCTCCTGGACTTGTAAGTCTCCCAGCTCTGTGTTGCCAAGGTAACACTAGCTCCCATCAGTCTCCTGAGGACAGGCCACTGTGTTCAGCTGCAGTGTGTTGACGCACATGTGGAAGGAGACGCCCATGGTTTGAGAGTGGCCAGTGTTTAAAGGAGATGGAGGTCCTTGATACTTCACTGACTTAAATGTGTTCCTTCTCTTTTGAGTGGGGAGCCATTAGGATTCACAGACCCACCCCTGCTTGCCCCTGGATTGAAGCTTACTTAACACAGCTCTCAGAGGATGGAGCACTCTGACAACAATATCCACTCACACATGGAGTGTAAGGCAAGGCACATCTGAGACCTTGTCTTTGTTCTGCTTGTTTAGGTCTTTTTCCCTGTCTTTAAGGAATTTCAAACAGTCAGAAGCTGTTCACCAGTGCTGCAATAGATGCAGGCCTAGTATTCCTCAAAAACAGAGCTATAGGTACCCCAAACACAAATGAAACTGACATGCTTCACAGAAAAGACTTTTTATGTGTTGTTTGTTGAGAGATTGAATGTGTTAAAGTGGCCTGAAACTGTTTAGAAGCACGCTGAGTTACCTATTTGGGGTGTATGAAAGAGGGAGGAAATAAATATTTTACTTGGAAGACCACATATCACCTCATTCTCAGACTTTCTGAAGTGTTAGAAGTCAGAGGAAGATCTTTCAAATTTAGCATCCAGTCTGTTGGAAGGTGCCAGGCCAGGGCGCTATGTGACCAAAGCGGCTGTATGTTCATACAGCCCTGTCTTTTTATGCGTTAGTGGAAAATATATTAGAAGAATAGCACAAATCACCTGCAGACAATATGACTTAATTGACTGCCAGTTCATTCAATCAAATTTGCCTTTTCATGTTTTAATGGACTAGCTCTTTTCTTTAACTCTTAATCTGAAAGTGCCACAGTTCAATACTGGGTGACAATACCACGAGCCAGTGGTAGTTATTAAAGTGCAAATCTTTGTGAATGTGTTTGCGACTGAGTGAATGAGTGAGTGTGTGCGTGTGTATCTAATTTTTATTTATTGGTTTTTTTTATCCATTCTCTCCTCTGTATATATAATGCCTAGATAATTTGATTGAATTGGTAGGCAATCCACCCAAAAGAGATTTTGGATGAAGTGTTGTTAGGTGGATGGGTCAGAGCAAATTACCTGTATAAGATCAACACCGCAAAAACTGGGAATCAGAAATACTGTTATACTACCATATTGAAATGTCAGTATTTACTAAGTACACTAAACACAGATATTATAAGTAGATCTATTTAAGTTGATACATGGTTTGAATGGGATAATCCATACATACATGTGTAAAAGTATTGATGTCTGCTGTCAGGTGTTAAAATGTGTTGTGCTAGTATGGCCTACTTCCAGAAAACCCTTGTTTCTGATTGTATTGGTGACATAATTAAGAGATGTACAGCAAATAATTTGTAATAAAGATGTTCTGGTTTGCTCGGTTTCCTACAGATTCCCTGATAGGACCATTCATTCTAATCAGGCTGTCTCAAATTTAGTACACTTGGTAAATGCACTGAATTATATATTGATCTGGTGATCTGGAAGGGATCTCAAATTAATCCAAAACATAAGCAAAACATGTCTTCAAATACACTTGGGAGTCTGTTGTAACATAAAATGCAATTTCATTTACAAACACCACAGTGGTTTTTGTTGTTGCTGTTTTATATTATTTGATTTATTTGATTCTCATCTATGGATTAAGAAACTGTACTCACTTTTGTAATCAGATCCAAATCTGTACTATCTCAAATCTGTAGCACTATAGACTGGGCCGGGGCATTGATTGAATTGTAAGTAAGAATGAACTACAGGAAAAAAGAACCACTTATTTTGTATGGTTATTATTTTTTTAATGGATCCATGTCTGTACTATTTTGGTGTTTTGCAAACATTGTCATATTCATGTTTTTTTATATATATAGTTTAGAAAACATAGAAGGTATTTCTACATTATATATACACTTTGTACTGTTTTATAGTACCCTAATGTAGGAAGAGAAACATGAAATAAAACTCTGATTTAAAAAAAATATGTCCTTGAGTTTCCTGATGAAATTTGTTTGTGTTTCACAGACCGCTCCTGGGAATTTCTCAAAGGGGAATGGGTTCAGTTTACAGTGGTGTATCTGGTAACTGTATGAACTTCAATGCAAACAAACAAATTGGTTTGGTTAGAGGGAAACAGGCATTGTTTTAAACGAGCGAGTTCTGATGTGTTATCATACATAATGTACATAGTTTATATGTATAAAGTATATGTGTGTAAAACTAATTACAAACTTTCTTATTGGGTATCCTGAAAAGGGTATGTGTGACATGTACATTGAATGTATCCTGAAAATCCCTTTTTGCAAATGTCTCTGATTTAAAAAGTTATTTTTTTTACCTGCAAGGAAAAGCTGCCGTGCCAAACAAGTTGAACCAGATTCCACGAAAAAGCGTTTGCACTTCAGCTCCCAGGACAGGAAGCTGATGAGACTGATAAACTGGTTATTGTATAATGCCGATAATTGTATAATGTTACAGGAGTTACTTTTCAGAATATGGAAGGAGCCCAAAATTGCAGCATCACCCACAGAAAGCACTTTTGATGTTTACAGCACCATGGCATTGCCAGTTGTATCCAGTAGATGGAAGTGGAGATACTGGTCCTGAATGTTAAGCTCTGATTTATCGTTTTAAAACAATGACTTTGTGATGGTGTGATGAGAAGTGTCATTTGAACCCTAAAGCAATTTCTGAAGCACTATTCTTAAACTGCTACTTGAGATATCTGAGCTATATTATCAGGATATGTATACACACACACCCCCCCCTTAGAGCTGCCTGAAACATGCGATTCTCCACTTCAGCACTGAGACGAGGTACCAGCCATTGTTTTTTGTTTGTTTTGTTTTGTGCAAAATCCCCCAAAAGTTATAATATAATGTATTTTCACATACTAGAGCAACAATACACCAAGACAATACAATAATCTAAATCCTCCAATAGACTTGGATGAAATATCAGTTTGCTTTTTAAATAGTGTAGAAGATGCAAATACATCTAAATTGTTCAGGAGTTCCTTCTTGAAAAGTTGACAGTTCAGTTATTGAGGAGGCCTACATCAGCACGTACACCGTACATATATAATTACTGTTGTTGTAAATAATGATAATGTACACGCATGCAGTGGTGACTGCACGGTTGCCGTGGCCTCTCTTGTGGAGATCTGCGCTCTTTCACATGTAAACACACGGGGTTGATACTGGCAGCTGCGCACTGATCCGCACAGGCGGCGGGACTGACCGCACTTCCCCGCGGCGCGGCGCTGGAGGGGCGGCGCTTCTGCGGACCGAGCGACGCGGCTCTGAGCCTCGATGAAGCCGAGCAGGGCAGGAAAGTCCAGCTGAACTATAAGACATCTGCACAGCACACAATGCTGGACGTACACATAACGCATATATATCGTCGATGAAAAGAAACTTGATATCCGAGTCGGAAGGGAGTGAAGCGGTGCGGATCACCACTGTGAACAGAATACGATTCCGATACAGAAGAAAGTGGATTTAAAACTGGATAGACGTGCTTTGGTCGCTTTATTAGCACTGAGATTTATTTCTCTGCAATCTGGAAGATATACTTGAAGAGGTCCATGCAAACGGGGAATGAAAACAATGAAGCTGAAAGGTGCGTTATAGTATTTAATATACGTGCTATTGTAATGTATATATATATATATATATATACTACAATATCACGTATTGAGTGTGTCTGGCTACTACTTAGAATTAATTTGAAAGGAGCATTGGTAGATTACTGCAAAAAAAGTTCTCAAAAACGACTGATTTTTTTCTTTTCTTTTCTTTATTATTATTGTACAGTACTCTGCTCCAAATATAATTTCAGTGTGAAAGAATCTGCCAATATTTGAATTCAGTATAATCAACATGGTTAAATATTTGGACACACTGCTCTGTGATGTTAAATAATCAGATGTATTCAATACAAACATTTGAGCACAAAAGAATAATAATCATACTACTCATAATAACATTACTCAGCTGTTTTGGCGATGTCTGATGGCAGACAGCAGCTGCGTTATTACTGTATGAGATCTGCATACCCCATGCACAGTCCCCGACCTGTGGAAAACGGGCTGTTCGCGGTGGTCATCTGGCCGAGAAAGACGGACTTGTTTCCCACTTGGCCGCTTCAGTGCACAGATCTGCTTTGTCGAGTGTGTAGCGCAGATTTCCGCAGTTCTGCACCGACCTGCACCTTTGAACCAATTATATGACGAGCAAAGTGCAGAACTGCGGAAATCTGCTCTACACGCACTGGACATTAGACTAATCTGCGGATACCAGCCGAGGCTATGGGAACTACGGTGTATGAAATGCTACAAATATTTTTTCCCAACTGAACAAATGAAATAGTACACAAAACACGCAATACTGCACGTTGCCAGGAATTGTAAATCTCATTTAATTGATAAAGTTGGCTTTGGGGCTCCTTGTTGTTTATTTTGTAATACTGCAGTTTATACCCTTGTAGAAATCTTGCACAGGATCCTTCCTATAGGATATTGTAGGATCCTTGAATATCTTGAACAAGATCTTGTGCCGGATCCTATAAGATCTTGTAAGATCCTGTGCAAGATCCTGCAGGATCATGTCAGGATTTCTACCAGAGTAGTTACTTTTGTTGACTCAAAGTATTTCAAGGTTAATACTACTATTCTGTATGTGTGTACCATCATATTTCTGGGTTGTGTGTATGTCTATATTTGGGTTTAACAACACATTATTATAAATGAGCGTTGCTACAACCAAGTCATTTGTAGATGTGTTTCAAAACACTCTATTCTTCCTGTCAGTCCTTCATTACATCCCAGATGAAGCTGCCAGCGAGGTGAATAACAAATTGCCAGGGTGTAAACAGCAGTCTGAGGCTTATGTTTTGACTCTTGTCCTCTGGGCTCACTGCTAACACAGCTGTGCCTCCAACGAAGACCTTCAGATAGGAAAGATTAGCCAATATTCCCATCACAACCAGGCAGTGTCTCTCATCTGTCTCTTCACTGTTTGTGCTCTTGTCCCACATGGCCGTGTGAGCAAAACGTTACGCAGATATGTTGAATTCATCTTCAGCACAGGATGGTCTTCTTTGTAGAGGAATGTTCTTTCGTGGCTTCACTCTATTATTCCCAGGGTATGAACATATCTGGCCTTGCCAAAGCAAAGTTCAAGAAACCAACTGACTGAGCAGCTGCTGGTTAAGGGAGTGTTTGGCAAACTGGCAGTGGGCAGGGCGGGTGTGTGTGTGTGTGTGCGTGTGTGCAGGAGCGGCTGTTGAAAACTCTTTGGAAGAAAAAGTTAATTTGAGACTTGCCAGCCAACCTTGTTAAAATAAAAGGTGGATTGTTTTGCTTGAGAGAAGAAAGAAGTCAAAAGCATGCTAGTTTAATTGTGTGTCCTGCAGATGTAATGATGGGAGCTCACCAATGCATGTTTTATTTGGTTTACCATGTCTTTAATTTAGAGTGTCTAACTAGAAGTTCAGGTGCCCTAAAACCAAATTAAACTGAGGTTCACAGCTAAAATTTAGTTTTCATTTGGGGACTTGGAATTAACAGATCAGGTTTAGACTGTGAACATGAATTCCTATAATCCCTCAGGCAGGGCCTTTGTCACACTTTGTCACAACTGATCGCTTTACGCCAAATGACTGCACCTCCCTTCTGCCTTTTTTGTGGTAACTGTTGTGGCAGATCTCTTTTTGGATGGATTAACATTTTCAAGTGCACAGGGCAAACATCTCTGATGAGCCACGGCCATCGCTCTCAGGGTGGATTGCATTTGTAGAAAACACAACGTGATTTAAGGGTACGCCAAAGTAAAAACTGCTGAAAATGCTTCAGTGAGACAATTGTGTTTGAGTGTGTAATAATCTGCACACTTGCATCTCCAGCAGGGGTGTCAAACATGAGACTTTGAAGGCCGTGGGAACCTCTGACTTTTGTTCCATCTGAGCAGTCGCCAAATGTGAAGTCTGACACACTGTGTTGCTGAATCTGAGTCATGTGGCATTTTAGTGCTTATTTTACCTACAAGACATTTAGATCTGTGACTCTGGCTGGCTTTGAGGCCCGGGGATGTGTGGGGTGGTTGGGATGGGAGTGTGCAATTCATTGAGTCGGTGCGAACTAATGTGCTCAGTTATGAGGCTAAGAGCTTGGCCTGAGCAAAAGCCAGATGAGACTGTGGTGGTCAAGGACAGCGGTGTGACACTCCTATTCTATAATGGGAAACAGGAATAGTAGCAATCAGAAACCTAGCAACATAACCCTGTCCTTACCAAACTACTAATTCTCTTGCAAAAGGCTTGGGAATCCAATCCCACGATGGCATGTTAATCACGTTCATATGGATAGTGGCTGCAGAGTTTTCAAGATTTCTTTGAAAGATACAGACTTTAATTATCAAATGTATCAAATTGTATTTTAAGACAAAACCACCACAACATGCAGTTAGTGGTGACTCTTGGGAAAGTGACGTTTGTAACAGTAATTATTCATCAGTAATAATGGTTTCAATTTTACAAGCAAGGAGTTTGAACAACAGACACATTATCATGCATTTGCCATTTGCTCAGCTTGTAAGTAACATGTCTGTGTGTTTTCCTTTCCTCCTGACAAGTTTTAAAAGTTATAAACTACAACTCCAGTGCTATCAATTTGAAGGGGTTATGCTCTTCAGTCTGTTGTCTGACTGATGTCTCGAGAAACTACTAGTAAAAAGCCTTTCTCTGAGCCTTGATGAGATTGTATGTGTTCAGCCAT
This sequence comes from Amia ocellicauda, assembly GCF_036373705.1. Classification (NCBI taxonomy): domain Eukaryota; kingdom Metazoa; phylum Chordata; class Actinopteri; order Amiiformes; family Amiidae; genus Amia; species Amia ocellicauda. Next base: position 13,354,372 of record NC_089852.1, read on the forward strand.
TTCTCCAGCAGCTGCGAGTGATGTCAGACATAGATAGGCGCCTTCAGGGCACAACTCCTCCATGAAAGAAAGCTGACATCTTGCAAGCGCCTGATAACTTTCTGGCACAAAACTCGTATGTGAACAATGAATGTACAAAATACATAAGCAATTTTGTCTATAAGTGTATTACACTGTATTTTGTATAGGCTACAGAATAGTTGAAAGAAGAGTTGAAAGTTTTGGATCAGCTGTCTAATTATAGAATGAAAGGATCAACAGCTGCACACTCCAAGTGTTTATATGTATAGCTATTACCCATGTTATTAATGTTGATTATCTATAATAGCATATATTGCACATAATCATGGCATTATGACAAATAAGCAGTTGCATTTAAAAATGCCCATTCACATTTGTAAAACTTGAACTAGCTATGAAAGGCAGTAGTGCTACTACAGCTCCCCAATTGTATTGATTTAAATATAGTAATTGTAAATGATCCATAGATTAAACACATATACACATGCAATAAACTCCTTTCCATCTAAGGGGAAACGTGTATCTCCATCTGATCTTCTTTCAGATGCTTGGACGCCTTCGACATCAGGAAACATTTTTGCGTTGTTTTCAAAATGCTTGGGTTGTGCTACCTTGCAGCTGTTGTTTTTACCGCCTTCATTATCATAATTCATAATTAATTTCCTTGTTTCATGCTCTTTTACATATACACAATGTCTATTTATTGATTTATAATGTCAGAAATATGAAGTATACATGATGATTACTGCGTCTCAGGGGTAAAAGTTACCCAGTGAAAGCTCTCACGTGTCTTTGATATAAAAAATAAATACAAATGCGTTGATTATTCTTTAATTTCAGTCCGCGGACAAATGTACTGATATCTGCTTAAACCGCAATAGGACCCGCTTTTGACTCAACACCTTTATTTGAAGGTACGACAGTGGCCTTATTAAAACAAAGGCACTGCGAAAAAGGTAACATTGCATACGTTTTGCAGGGCTGCAACTCAACAGGTAATTATAGTCAGAAGCATCTTAAGATCTTTGTTCTAATCTTATTTTGAACCAAGTCTCTTCAGCACCTTACATACACGAATGTATAATATTTAATCTCTTGTTCCTTCACTGAGGCAGAAGAGTGAATTCGAGTGTTGACTGCTTCAATGTCTATACCCTCACCTACTATTTTCGTCTGTGTTCCTCTTGTCTTCTCGTGCTGAAAGGCCTATAGAGATATTTTAGCACGGGGAGGTATTCCAGCACTCAACCCCAGCCTGCCTGAGCATTGCACAGCAAACAGTGAAGTGCTGAAGCATTGTTCCAGATTTCTGATAAGGACATTTGGTGCAGCCATCCCTTCAGGGCATGACTGATGTGTTTACAAGGCAGCATTATCAGTCCAACCAGAATTCTACTTTCGGCAGTGTGTCTGAAAACCTTGAGAGATTTTCAGAATGGTTGGAAAAGTCCCCCCCTCTCTCATTAGTAACAGCAAAGCTCTGTCACAGACCAAAGCAGAAGTGGCCTCTACTCAACCAGAGCTCCGTAAACCCCACATACATGTGGCCTGGCTTTGTATTGTCTGTGCACCGCTCAGTGATGAAAAGTGAAACAGAATTCTCTGGGTTATAAGGAAACTGAAAAACTCATAATGCTGGAAGATCCCCTTTTCCCCACAATGATTTGCTGTGAAAGCTGGTGCTTTTGTTTTATAAATGTAAGCTTTGTATATTTTCAAGCAGCAATTGAGGTAACTGTAATAGAGGTTTGTTGTAACAACATCAATGTATCCAGTTAATGGACATATTAGGCTACTCCAATGCACATTGTTCTCTGTAACAAACACTGCCAGTTCAGGGGAAACTGGAAGTTGTTTCAATACAGGTTTGTTGACACAACACATATTTCAGAAGACAAAAAATAACAAAAAAACAGTGTACAATGGGATACAGTACCTACTTTGTCTACTCAGCTCATGTGTATAGTCTGTTTGTCTGTGTGTAGTACAAATTATCTTAAGGAAGATAAAAAAAAAATGTGACAAGCAATTTGACACCTTGAACTTGAAATGGCGCCAACTGATACATATTAATGCTCTGAGTGTTTTTTATGGCTGAATTGAATTGTGCTTTTATGATCAGGTTATCTGGAACATTGCCTGTATTGTTTCCCTAACGCGGGGTCTGCTGACTTAGTGCCTTTGGGCATTTCGCCAGGGGGACAGGTTAACAGCTTGCGGCTGTGAGGGAGTGGCACGGCGATAGTGTTGGTGACTCATCACACTGGGCACACCAGGAACATACAGAGGGGCCTGAACAAACACTAAGGGCAGAGACTGTGGACACCGTACCGTGAGGTCAGTGTCGTGATTTGTTCTCGGGCCAGTGATCTGCTGTGGCCGACAGCGCTGTAAAACAAAGAGTGTGGGAATGGTACAGGTTGAAACCATTCCAGTTTTGTTACAGCTCTCTTGAAGCACTCATACCTGCCAACACTTTAGGAATAAATTGTCACTGGGTGATCCACGCCACTACTTATAAAGTCTTTTAAATCTAAATTTTTGTATAGGTTTAGACTTCTGACATGCTCCGGGCACCTTTTAATATTGCACTAAATGTTAGCACCCACCCATCAAAGACAGAATATTCTAGACTACACACTGTAACTCCTCGGAATCCTAATTTACACTCCACTGACTAACTTCAAAAGCAGCCGGCTCTTCTGTTAACCGTCTGCACCCTCCACCCCTCCTTCCCCACTCCTACCTTATGACCAGAGATAGTAAGGGGAGGCCGTCACTTAAAGGAATCCAGTGGAACTGTGGAGAATATGAGAATATCAGAACTGGCACCAACATTTTTTTTAAAGAGATGTCAGAAAAATCAAATCTCTGATTGAACTGTTTTTGTTCAGAAGTTCAGAGGCTTGTGCATTGAACTATGTTGACTAATGTGCTCACTTAAGCCGATGTAAAGTGGACAGAGGCTGAAGACTTACTGAAAAACTCATTGGAGCCATAGTCATGGTAATGCTATATTCTCTGGCCTGAAGCCATATATGCTATGTTGCCTCTTTTTTATTTGATCTTTTTATTGTTTTCTTATCTATGTATATTTAATCAACTAACACATAGTACGGTACTATCTGCTGGCAAGACATTTATTGGAGCTTTTAGAGAGCAATGGGGGTTGAGCCACCCGGTACCACTAAGTCTGCATTTCTGTCATGGCATACAAGAAACATCGGCCCAGATTTACTGACATGCTCCATACCTGAGGCAGCCTTTTACATGTATGTGTCCTGCCCCAAGGTCCTCTTTGTGGCCCTTCAGAAAACATATTTAACATTTAAGAAGTAATCTGCCATTTTTTGTATGAATTGGGGTGGTTTACAATTTTTGTTCTAAGGGTACCTATGTAAATACTTACTGCACAGTACCACACAAGAAGGTATTCTAGACCAGCCATGTAAGACATCATTTTCCAGCTCCACTTTAAAAACGTTCCTGAAAGCAATACTTAGACATCTATTTTTTATGGTATGCAACTTGACAACTTAGAAAGGAGTTTTTCAGGTATGAAAGAATCTTCAAATTCTTTGCCAAACCTAGGGGAGGATACTTCAGAGTTGACTTGTATTAGAGCTAAAAGAGACAATTGACTTCTCGAAGAACTGAGGAACTTTGGGTAGCCAAGAGAAGGAATAACTGAACTGGAATGTTTCAGATACACATTATACATTAAAGACTATTCCACTCTTGATTTCTGAATCTTCATGTAACTGAAGGTGTGAAATAGATTCACACCTTGAAGGGAGGGATATTTATTGGTCTCAATGCTGGCTGATGGGCAGTGTACTGTGGCATAGCAGTCTGCTTCAGGACTTACTTTACCATGTACACTGTGGTGTTACTCTGAAATACTTCCCCATAACAGGTCTCCTTACACCACTTACAGGATGTTAGGGTATATTGTGAAAAGTGTAGAATTTAAAACAAGGGCAGTAATGTTCAGACTGTACAATGCACTAGTTAGACCTCATCTGGATACTGTGTACAGTTCTGGGCTCCACATTTCAAAAAAGATATCGCTGCTCTAGAGGCAGTTCAGAGGAGAGCAACCAGATTTATTCCAGCACCCGGGGGACACAAATGGAAATTGGCCTTCAAGACATTTAAGACGGAAAACAGGAGACACTTCTTTATACAGATAGTTGTGACAATCTGGAACAAACTCCCCAGCGATGTGGTTCATGCCGACAATTTGGGAACATTTAAAATCAGACTGGGATCCTTAGATCACTTAGTTATTAATGGACACCAAACGAACACGATGGGTCAAATGGCCTCCACTCGTTTGTAAACTTTCTTATGTTCTTATATTCTTATCTGCCCCTTTAAGACTTGGGCTCCCGGCTGCTGCCTGCAGGGTTAGTGTGTCAGTGAGTTAAGTAGAAGAACATGTGGCTTGTGAAACAGTGGTGACCCTTCAGAACACCAAAGCATAAGAAGGACCGCATGGCCTCTTATTAATACCGCTACGCAGTTAATGTGTAATCGGAGCTCATTGTATAACAGGATCTACTACCTGCTATTTGTCAAAGGCCTGGAAAACCAGCAAACTGCTTGGCTAAAAGGTCAGCTTTAATCCCTCTTACCTTGAGGAAACCTCATCTCCCACAGCTAAGAGGAATATCTAAACCATGCACCAGGGATATGGGCCCCCCCTCCAATGCAGATCATTTTTAAGAGCTAGAATCGCTCATATCTTCCCTAGAAATGATTTGGAAAAGGACCTAGCAGGGTGCTTTGTGGCATGCTGGGGAATTGGCATCATTGTCCATCTCTGATTTTGTTTTTATTTTGCTGCACTTAGTTTAATTTCACAGCATGATCTTCACTTCCCCAATCCATCCCCCCACTATCCCCAAAAAAACAATTGGTGTATAAATTGACCGAGAGTGTGACATTAAGTTTTATAGAATTTTTTTACAGCCCAGATTAAAAACATAAATAAAACAAAACAAACATAACTGTTATCAATTAAAAACATTAAAACATACACTCAAGACTACTCATGACTCAGTTTACACAGCCGCCCAGGAGGGAGACAAATCTGTCATAAACTCTGTCATACCACAGGAAAGGCGTTGGTGCTCATGGGGGATTTTGCAGTATCCCTATCAAATCAAGTGCAATTTTGAAATACAACACCTGTTATTAATAATTTCTACTGACATGCCACTTGCTGTGCTCACAGTGCTGTGCATTGAGGTATCTCCTCTACGTTGATTCTCACAGCTGATAGCACTTCTCCTTTCCAGAGCACAGTGTGGAGAATCAGTTTTTTTAACGTGAGCCACTGGAAGGTCACAGACAGTGCTGATGAGGAACAGAAAGGCAAGCCCCTGAGAGTGACACGGGATGCCTTGGGGATTCTCCTGGACTGTCCCATGGTATTTTATTAAAAAAACATGCGCACAAACACACACACACAGTCTTCTGAGTTACAAACTGTTCTTCAGGCTGGGAAACTACATAAATAACATTCAATATTAACACTGGAAGATCACAGGAGATTCTGGGGGGGTTTCAGTCAGCAAGGCCGCAGACCAGGACGGAAGTGTTTTTCTCGTTAATCTCACAAACGGTGAGGTGGTTTTTGGTCCACCTACCTGGACCTCTTCTGCCTTCCCCAAAGTAACTTTCATGTCCTCTTGCAAATGCTTTTAGATATCGGCCTCTCGCATTTCCTCATTGCCGTGTCTTCCCATGGTTTCTCGTGATCTCAGAAACCCCCCCACATATATCGCTCCATACTTTATTTACCTGACTAGGCTGATTCTGAATCACACTGCTTTATCACCAAGTCTGTAATCAATAAAAAGGGCAAATATGTTTAAAACCATTCAAACATTAAAGGGAAATCAAGAGATAAAAAATACAGTGGAAGCATAGCATATCTTTACTTTCTTAATGATGTTAGTTGCAGGTGTTATATGCCTTAATTAATGACCTTCAGATGTTATTCATTCACTTTAATTTCCACTCAGGTAGCTTGAGATCTACTACTTTAAACAACATTATTTACGTGGAAACGCATCTAGACTGCAGAGAATGTTTCTGTCAAAACTAATTAATCTAACAGGATCTATGATCAACTAACCAAAATACTTATTCTAACTCCAGAGGGATTAAATTTCAACACTATGAAGATGATTAAAACATCCTTTTGCCAGTGGAAAGTATTCCCACTCCCAGTTATCTTTTATATTTATGATATGTTTTTGCTCACATAATTGTCTCTTGCTGGGTGGCTAAAGGGAGCAGTCCTGCATACGTCCTATCCATGCATAGCCTGTTCCTCTGATTGCATGACTGACTCCCGAAGCCATGCTAAGTGTGCTGAAAAAAATTAGCAAGCCTGGTGGTGAACTGAGATCAACTGGGGTTTGGAGAGAAATGGCAGCTGCAGAGAGCAGTCGATGACGGCAACAACAAAAGCTGTTACCTTCCTCTTTTCTGGGTCTTGAGAATAGGAAATAAAGTAAAAAAGGAATACACTCAAAGTGCCAAAAACATGCCTTTGTTTTTTCTGAATGTTTCGTATAAATCCGGAATTTATGTACAGGGGGCACTTAGTGGTTCTGAGAGAGAGAGAGAGAGGGAGAGAGAGGGTTTTTGTTGTGCTGTCTTCTTCTGGGACAGAACATTTGTGCTGTTCAGGAAGTGTGAGTAGCTCCCTTGGCTGTCAGCTGAGGGGACTGAGTCATGGGCTGGCAGCGAGAGAGCAGGCCAAATATATTAACCATATTTAGCCAGTCATGCCCGGGTATCTGTGCAGTGGCTCAATGGAGGATATGTACACCTCCTCCACATTATTGCAGCTGATGTGAGTATGCCGTAATGTAGGCCTACCTCATTTAGAAGCCAAAAAGAATTACTCATAATAGTAGTAATAAAATGCATTTGTTAGCACCATCCACAGGGAAAATACATTCCACAGCCCTTCACAATCAAATAAATAGTACATATTACAGAATGAGGTATGTTTGTAAGTGTATGAGCTCACGTCAAACGAAAGCAACAGGATAACAAGGCTAAAGTTCAGTGCAAAAGCTGTAGACGTGGTGCTCAAGTGGGCAAGGACCCTGTGCATCTCAAATTATGTAACCTTCTTGTGTTTTGTCATTGAATTTAATCTTAAAATCAAGGACTTGTTGTCTCCTAGCATTTGTAGATGCGTGAACTCTCCGTGGTTTTTGTAAGTTGGATAAAAGGCATTGCTTAATGCCAAAATCATGTGATTTTGCTATTCGAATAGGAAATTCCTGGTTGTCCCTGTTCTCCTTCAGGTCCTCTTTCCAGTGGCACTAATATGTCTACAGCCATTATATCTGCAACTGAAGCTCTATTTAAAGCACAGAGCTGTGTTTGGTACAGTGCAGGTTTGACTGCAGATTTCTAATGCAACCACTCATATTTCCTCAAGGGCAGTGATTAAAAGTATTCCCAAGTGATCCATGTGTCCGTGGTCCTTTTCAGCTGAAACATCAGTGAATTTAAAGGATTGACAGGCCAATAGGGGATGGCAAGCCACCTTGCTGGATTAATGCCTGGGCCTTTTATGATGGCTCATAAAAAACACTTAATTCCATCAAGGCCATTGTGTCATATCTGCTGCATGCATTTAATGGATTTAAGCTGTCAGGATGTATGGCTTTGTAGTAAAGTTTTATATAGCATGTGCCTTTTCCCTCTATGCAATGTGTAGAAATAAATTAATAGACAAAATCAAACAAAAACAATTGGAAACTGGTGTTGTAGTGATCACTGGGGTTAGCCAGACCATTTGGCAAGAAAATGAACACACTATGAATGTCAACAGCAAAAAAGGCCTTATTGGGCGTTTTATCTTTTAAAAATGAGGCAAAATGTTTTCTGAATCTTCTTGACACGCACAGAGACAAGCTGAAAATAGGCAGGGTGTGAATTTGCTCTGTGGCACGTTCTGTTTGCTACACTCTATTGTGGGCGAGGGAAAATCCTCACCCACAATGCACTCCTCAGACGATGACCTCACTGCGCCACGCTGTACACTGAGCTGCAGCTGGTGAACATAGCAGGTGCTTGGTGTGAGACGATAGGGAGAGACCCCTGATGTGTGAAACCTGACAGGCCCTAGAGCTGCTCTCAAAGGCAGCGCCAACTCCTGACTTATCCCCCCTGCTAGCTTTTCCAAGTGTATCTTAAACTTGGGGAACCTAACAAAAAAGGTCAAGTTATAGCAAATTATGAGTAATTATTTTTAAGCTACTGTATATTACATTTTCAAGGAGAAGACAAATAAAAGTAATCTCTCCTAATACATGAGCCAGCATATTCAAATAGGGCAGCTTTGAGGCTTATTTTCATTGTTCATTCTGTGCATACAACTGATATCAATAAAATAAAAATTAAAGGTAACGTGAAAAATTTAGAACATACTAAATATGTTTGTAATGCATGTAGTAAGGGCAGTGCTAGTAGCCAGAAATGTTTTTCAAAAAGTCTTCTTCTATAGGGCTAGGGATAAACGTGAACTCCACTGTGGCTCAGCACTGGCAGCTGTGACAAGAAGCAGTCAGTCCTTCATCACCTCGCTCAGACAAACACCCTGTAAGCTATGTGGGTGTGTATTAACCCCTGAAGCCAACACCAAGAGGTCACAGCCATGGGGGATGCCGCAGCGGATACATTTCCAATAATCCATGACTGTGTGTGTGAGTGTGTGAATGTTTCAGGCTGAAACTTGACACTGCATTCTTTGAAATGGATCCCAGTGGATGCTGGTGATTTTTAAACCGCTTTTCGTGGCCTCAGTTGTGGTGGCTATTGCAGGCTGGCAGTGTAGCCCGAGTTCCAGAAGGGCTGGGTTAACCTTCATCACCGTTTTAGCTGAAAATCCTGCATGTATAACCTGTCTCTGTGTTTTAACTGCAGAGATGACTGGTGCGGCCACAGAGCAGCAGCACAGCCATTGAGAAGGCGTAGAGGAATCTGCTATGTAATCAGATGGAAGTGTCTTATTTCGGCACAGCCATGCATTATACACTCAGCAGAACTACCTGCGTGGAGGGATACAGCTGTAATTATGTTTTTCTGATTTCCGGAAGGTATTTTTATTGAATTGTTGGATGGACCAGTGACAACTGAAATTAGAATGATGTATTTAATTTGATTGCAACTATGCTGTAGAATTACAATGACATTAAAGGTATTTTAAAAAGCAGTATAAACCAGTATATTCTATATTGTGATGATCACTAAGCAAAATTAGTCTTTAGACACTCTATATTTATTTACTTTTAACATCTTAAGCATGACAATGGTGTCATTGAACTGTAATATATGTAATTATTTTGAAGTGCAAATTACACAATTGAAATTGATCCCAGGCCTGACCTATAGATAATGTATTGTAATGTTTCTTGTCTGTGTTCACAGCATGACACTCATTTCAAAACCTAAGACTTCAAGTCCAGTGTCCCTTCTAAAGTGTCAGCTTGTTTAGCACAGTGGGTGGGGTTAGGGGGTGGAGGGGTTGGTTGTCCTGGAGACTGCTGTCTGTCGGTCATCCCTGGAAGGTGCTAGGAAATCAACTTCCTCACCACCTTGTCTCCACAGCAGCTGGTCTTTCTCCAGCAGCTGCAATGTGACATAATCCTCATGGACACACCTTTGCCCGTATAAATGCAAGCCGACATCTTATAAGCGATTGCACAGGGAATATAAAATGTAAAAGATACAGTACTGAAACTGGGAGCAGGATGTGGAGATGTGTAACATTCTTTTTCAGAACTCCAATTACACTTTCCTGAAGACCTTAAACTTGCAGATTTTTCTGCTACATCATGCATGTGATGTCCTATGGGATTTTCCGTAGGGTGTTCCCAGTGCTACTCTCTTAAGTTGTTCTTCTCCTCCTTCTGTTGATTCCAAGGACTCCTGAATGTAAGCCCGACCCAGGTATTGGCTTTTTCAGGACTAGTACATTTTCATTTTTTCCCTCCAGATTTAGGAGTGGTTTTCCGGAGTCTTCTAGACTTTGGCAAAAGCCATTCTACACCAAAAACTGTAGACAGAAAAGTGGATGAACTAAAGATGAGGAAAAGTAAATGCATCTGGGTGAATGGTTTGAGCCTGCTGCTAAATTTCACTTGTCACTGCGCGTCAACAAATTATGACAATAGCCAAAGGAACATTCTAAGCCTCTAGGTTTAATGATGTTACATTTAAAACTCCAATAGAAAAAAATTAACATAGACATGGTAAATAATATGCACATCTCAAGGAAGAGAAAGCAAATTGCTCTTGGTTTGTTTACCAGTCTCTCAGGCTGGGTTTCCCACATCAGATACTTGTTGATGGCAAATTTTGCAAGTCATTTAAACCACCAGGGGGAGCTCTTTGCCAAACCATAAGTCTAACAAGGCTGTTATTGAATGTGTCCGTTTTTGAATGTGGTCTTCACTTGTAGGACTTAAAGAGATTTTTTATTTCTGTTGTTGTGTCAGTATTACTTACTTGGAGTGTATGTGACTTATCTGATAGTCCCCTGAAATCACAAGCCAGGTTTTTTGACAACTCTAGCAGACTTGTTGTCACAGTTCTAACATAACTGTTTGGATCTGGAAGACTAGAGCAAAGATTGTGGTGACATATCTGCTTCAGTTGGGTAAGGGGAATTAAAGAGGTAGTATAATGCATCGGCTTTTCTTGTTCAATATGCTGTTTTGCAGTGTGATTTTTCCATTGCCTTTCCAACCTACCTAGCCATGTGCCCCTCATGTAAACTATTTTAAAAAGTGTGATCTGGAGTTGATGTTGATTGCCTATATTGTTTTCAGTTCAGCAGCTTTTGAACCAGATGATTAACTAGTATTTTCATGGTCCTTCATCTATTTCTAACCGTTTATCCTATTTGCAAGCTTTTCCATGCAATTCCATCTCTTTCCTGCTGGGGATCTCATGAATGAAACATTCAGGGAAACTTTCTCGCTTGCCCCCTGAGCTCATATTGCTAATTGGGTGAGAAAACATTTAGACGAACCCTCTTGAAGATAGTCAATTACGACATGACTTTAAACACTGAGACAACCTGGACAAACAGCCAGGGCCTTCAAACGCACTCGCCTCTCCACCGGCTGTCATTAAGCATCGCTGGCACGGCTCTGGATACAGTTGATGCTTAAACAGCATGTGCGCTTTGAAAATCGTATCCTGCCCTGGACTGATTCATGACTTTCTGAACAGAGGGGGAAGAGAAGGTGGAGGAGGAGGAGAGGAGCTGGGGTGCAGGAATAACAACAGCACGAAACACAGTGGAGCTAAAAATGTGAATCTACAGGCCTCGTATCCATGGCAGCAAGTGTTTGGTGTGAATGGAAAACAAACAGAAATGGAGGAAACAGGTGAGGAGGGGAGAGTGGGCTGGTGTTTCCTGCTGTAGGTGATCTTATATAAAGTCAGGATGTGAGGCCAGGCCTGCCAGCACACTGCGTCTCTCTCTTCAGTCCGTTTCCCCTCCGACCGCCCCACTGAACCCCCCCCCCCCCAACTTTTTCAATGCTTGACACAGTCTGTGGTGAGTGCAAGCAACAGAAGTTGGGCTTGATATTGGCCAGGGTGCCACCTTTAAGACTTCCTGTTCTTGTGTCAGGTCTGCTTTGCTGACTGTTCCATTGTATGCCATCTAATGATTTGTTGCTGCTGTTTAACTCCCCCTGAGGTTTGCCATTCTTGGTCTACCGATTTGGTTAAAGGATGTAGTGTTGGGGAATGACTGATCTCTTGGCAACAACAAAAAGGAATTGAGTCATGTTGTAGTGCAAAATGGCAACTTTGGAAAAGCATATCAGACACTGAAACAATCAATTAGCTATGTGGTGAAGATGAACCCTCAGTCTTTGTCAAGGGAGGGAATATGTCATTTTCACAGTTGGTGTTGGTTCACTGTATGAATACTTTTATTTGTTTATTTATCCAGCTATGATTCATTGCGTGCACGAATGATGCCGCTTTCTACTTTTCAACTTGGAAAGGGCGTAAAACAAATCACATTAAAGACTTGTGTTTATAAATCACGTTACTAAGTCATCATGCAGAATCTAGTATGTCAGATTACATATTAAGAGCACAAGCTACCTTTGACAGGCTGGAGTCTGTAATATGTACAAGTATGAGCATGGAGGGACTGTTATGACATCTCCCTAGACTAGCTACAGCCCATCTCCTGACAAACAGACCCTGTGGGACAGTTGTGAGTTAAGTGTAACGGCTCATTAATATTAAGGGGCATCTTAGACTTCCTTCTTTCTGTAAAACAGTTCATTTTAGTGTTGATTTATTCAGTTGAAGGAGACTGAGATGAGATTATGTCCGTAGACCTGGTGTACAGCTTATAGTGGCTTCTTAGTGAAACAGCTGCTGCCACATTGCTCTTCACTTTATATATATATATCATATAATATGTTTGTTTACCTCCATTTCCACATAAAATTATGTTATTTTTAGGGTATGAAATAGGTTTCCAGGAACAGAACTATTATTTATTATGTGGCTATGGGAAATAAATGTTTGACTTACAATGGCTCCACTTACGACAGCTCTCCAGGAACCAATAAAGTCGTAAGTGGCCTGTACTCTGGAGGTTCCCATGGCTGGGAACTGGGATGACCATTTTCATGCTCGAAATGCACCATTTTAAACCCAAAATAGAAAAATCTACTTGAAGGAGCCTGCCTCCACCACCACCAGTGTTGTCGCCTCCTATTCCCTTTTTATTTGCTGCCACCTCTGCTATCGAGCCCAGTGGTCTTTCCTGGAGCTTCTAGGTTGCTCTAGAAACCAAATATGTACGGGGTCTCTGCTGCTCCATCCAGATGGTAGATTTACAACTGCATTTAAGTGCTGGTTTAGCATGTGGCAGTGTTTACAATGTACTTATAATGGGGATTTTCAATATAATGAGCAATCGGAGAGTGATATGGAAGTAGGATTGGGGAACCACACAGCTTGCCTGCTTTTGCCCTTTATGTTGTTAAAAATGGTTTGGGAAAAGAAATGCAGTCTGGTGGTACACAGCGGATGATTCACATTTGAAAGCTCTTGTATAAAGCAATGAAGATTTTTACAATAAATCATTAGCCGCTAAATGGATCAAGAGCGAGCTCCATTAGTGTGTACACAGGAGTCTGCGGTTCCTGTAGCCACAGACAAACCTAAATACTGAAGCTCTTACAGTGCTAAACAATTTCTGTCTCCACTATCTTGCAAGGAGAGGATGTTTTCATTTTCACTGTGAATCAATCATTTTGATTTAGAAAATTTGGATACTATAGTTTGTTGTTTTTACTTTGTTTCTTAGTCATTGCAGTAAGTTGCATCAAACCATGACTGAAACATCAGCCTGAAATACTGAACATTCCTACTTGGACAAATGGAGATCTTCAAGAACACCATCATTTTGACCAGCATTACGTAATGCAAGACTTTCCCAGTACCACCACTGAAGGACAGGATTCGATGTGACCATGTGGGTGTGATGCACAAATATACATGGTCTGACTATTAAACAGTTACTCCTTTGCTGGGATTAGGCGGATGAGTAGACAGACAGAAGTATAAACAAAAACAAAATGTACTGTTCCATAGAGGAATCGCATCATGCCTTAATGAATGTCCCGGCTTAACATTTCAGGAAACCGCATTCTGCAGTTTCCCTGGATGACCACAGGGGGGCACCAGGTATTAAATGAGAGCGTAGGGCCTGGTTTAACATATTTTCCTCTGACAAAGGCACTCTCGTTTGAGAGCTCATTCTCCATTTTTAGTATTCATCTTTAATTTAAGCCTGCTTTTTCTTGACACAGAACATCATGTGAGCATAATATGAAAACCACAGTGCATGTTAAAAGACTAAGAAGCTATCAGTTCATTGTAATAATTTATGAGGATGTCGGCTGTTATGTAGGGGTAGTCTGTCCTGAAATCACTCTCAGCAGCTGTAGAACACTTGAAAGTGGGTACATTAGTCTTATGAACTTGAAAAGCATCAGCAGAAACAAAAACAACAGCAGGGATATTACTAAAACATTTGGGGCAACGCAGGGGATGGAGTTAATGTGTCTTGAAGCCCTGCTATTTTTTGGCCTTGACCATGGTTGCTACATGTACCTGCTATAGTAAACTGCAAAGCTGGGGTCTCCGCAAACAGCCATCAAGGACCAGCTGTTTCAGTATGCGCCTTGCTCCTACTGGCTTCCGACAGTAATATGTGATGCACCCCAATAGAAAACATCTGGCATCCCTCCTCTTCTCTCAGCAGAACCTCCAGCAGTACTGCTCCAAAGTATAAGCAGGAGGCTGAGTGTGTTAGAGCTCTACTTGGTAGCAGCCAAGACTCATCTCCGTTCTTGTTGTTTGTCATTTTAAATGTTATCACGGGCAGCGGCTGAGTGTTTTTCATGTTCCACTTGGGTTTGATGCAGCTGAGTGTTCTCATGGAACAATTCTGTTTACTGCAACCCAGTATTCTTTCCCCCTTGCGAAAGCATGATCTATGCGTTTTCCCTGTGATAAAGACTTTCTGAGCAAAGACGTGGGCAAGGTGAAAAACAACCCGCTGCCACGCACAAACACTGCAGAGCTCCGCAGAGAGTGGGTGAGTCAGCCCGACTGCTGCGCTCCTCAACAACACTCCAGTTTGGGGTTACTCCATATATGGGTGTCTGTTTCCTGTGAGAACGGCTTCTGTGGAACCAGCTGAAGATCATTATTTCGTGCTTTTTTGTTGTTTCTTTCTTTCTGCTGGTTTGCCAGACCACATTTGTTAAATGAAAAATCTGTGCAGTGCGCCAAAGTCTTTTTGCTCTGGGTGCTGTTTCTGCTGTCTTGTGTTCTTGGTAGAGGATATCGATAAGCTCCAAGAGGAGAACCCTGTTCTTAAATGAGGAAATGCAGAGATTAATCATTATTATACAAATTATACAATTATATGCTTGGTAACACATCTAAAATAGCATCAAAGTCATGTGTAGGTGCAACAGAGAGGAGAAATAACCTCTTAGCTTATCACCTTCCCTCTTGAGTTTGATTGCACAATTTAGAGAAAACTGAAGGCCAGCCGACCCTTGATAAATAATGAGAGCCAAGAGCCATTCTGTTCTAATCTAGTCAATCTAATCATGCTGTTAATTTATTTTCAATGAGCATGTGGGCATTGTCATAGCTCTGGAAGGTGAAGGTTAACTGGCTCTAGTGGACAAGCCAGAACTAGCCAAGAATGGCTTTGGGATCCCAGGACACGGGGACTATATCTTCAACTGGAGCATTCGCTAACAAAACAGACAGAAAAAAATAACTTTACATTAATAAAAATCTATTATTCCAAGTATATTTTTGTGTGTCTGTCTAATTATGCATCTTTATTTCTCACAATCAGATTTATTTACTTCAAAGCCACTTCAAAACACATGAGTAAAGACTTGGCATCACAGTTTTCCTTTATGTAACTTGGAATCTGTTTGTCTGTAGTCACGTAGCAACCTCCCACCTTAACTGCACTGGGAACAAATCTTTGACATTACTTTGGCATTATTTCCTTTGATGGCCTTACATTTTTATTGTTTTCTCTATTCTTTGTGATTGGAATTCCTGCTTTTGAGAAAGTGGTTAATCGCTGATCATCTGGGATTGGAAGAAAGTGGGTGGGAGCAGACAAAAACAAGTTACATACTGCTCTGGAGCCCATTAGTGAAGCTTTTAACCTGGGAGAATGCGAGATACTTTCTGTTGACTTTGAGGAATAGGCTAGATTACAATATCAGGCAGAAAATGTGGATTAACGAGTGTGAAGCATTTGATGAAATAATAAGGTAAAACCATAAAAACATAATCTATTCTACGCACACTCATGCACTTGTCGTGTTTGTTCAATGTTTTGACAAGAGCCTCACGGTGTGTATGGTGACAGAGGTCCTGGCTGCAGGTCACAAGAGCATCTCTGAGATATCGGCTCCATTTGATATTTCCTTCTGTGTGTTTCCCGTAGGCTAACCTTGTCAGCAGCCTTCATCAGCATGAAGTAAAAGCAAAAGTTTTTTTTTTCCCCTTCAGCCTGAGATAAGTAGAAGTGTTCCATCATCTTCTGCGCATTCACAGCTGCATTTCTCAACAATGGGGTAATGTGTACAGTAATGTATTTTTAGCTTTGCTGGCTGTTAATGGACCTTGATTGGTTGCCACTTTGTCAGCATTCAGAACGCTCTGACTGACATCAGAGATGAAAGAGGGGAGTGGGTAATTAAAAGGGAAATAGCCTGCTGAGAGTCTTTGGGGAGGTGTTCAGTGGTTAACACTAACACAGTGTTTAAGCCTGGCAGCGAAGGGCACAGATTCGCACAGCACTGCACACACTGACCTTGAGTCCTGTGGGAAGCTTTCAGCACTCTGAAGATTACAGAGTGGAAAAAAGTCTTCTCACTGCTGGGCATTGTAATCCTTAGAACTGAAAGAACATTTTTAATTATTTTTATATACGGTGAGGTAAAGAAACCATTTCAATGTACAGAGCCCTGACATGTGAAAAGCACAACCTTGACATGGAGATAATACACCTGCGACAAAATCCTAAGCACAAAACAGAGCAGACACAAACACGATCTCTCTTGAGCATCTCGTAGGCCCTGAGACCGGTTCAGTGCTTAACTAAATTGTATGGCCATGCTAATCGAATGAACAAGAAATTCTTGACAAGAACCCCCCACCTCCTTAAACTGAACCTCTGTAACGGAATGGTATCTGATGGGATGCTTCTTATTCTGATTTTGCCACATTTATTGCTGCATTCCTGTTGTACAGAGACAGTGTTTATTACCAGCTGAAAGGAGCAGGAATGCAGTTACGTCTGCAAAAACAGACACATTCAAAGAATTCTTAGAAGAATGCTTGCTCCATTAATGGCTTCAGAAACGGTAAGGACTATGTATTTTTAGTAACTTAGTTGCAGGTTTTAGCCACGGTACTATAATCCTTATGTGAGCCAGACTCACACCTCAATAAGAGCAATTGAAAGAGCTCTCGTGTCAGTGCACAGGGATTCAGTGCGAGGGAGGTGGGGCGGAATGCTGGAATGTTGGAGGTGTGGAGAAATGATCAGTGTTGAGATAACAGGCAGGGTTTTTTTTGTCCGCCCTAAGTCCTTGTGATCATCTGAATTACAGATGGGCCTCTGGCAATGTGACTTCAGAAAGCGTCAGTTTTGAATAGCCATTGCTAGTCTTTTATTCCCCTGTGGTGCCACTGAAGAATTCTTTATCGATTGCTGCCACTTCTATGGCGCTTGTACAATCCGAGGTCCTTTCTCTATTTCGTTCAAACATGTTTTTTTTCTCCAAGACAAAGAAGGTTGATCAATAAGAATACAACCAACCACCCACCCAACTAAACAGAATAATCTCTCCTCATTGGCTTCTGGGAAAAGCATGGGTTGGGCCCACATGTATTGTCTGCATGAATTACGCAAAACTATTCAAATTGAGGGTGCCCCACAAATAATTGTTCGGTTAATTTAACTTTTTCAGTCTGAGGATATAAATAGCAGTCACATTTCTGTTCAATGACTTTCCTTGGGCAGCATGTTAATTGTCTTAATTGCTGAAAGGGTTATATAGCCAAGTATACTTAAATCCAGATTCAGCAAAAACAAAGACTTATTTTCCTTTCCTTTTAGCTGCACTATCTTCCCCAGCTATTCTAAATGCCCATGAGTCAAGGTGTAGGTTATGTGTTGTTAAGAGTGAGGTCAGAGGGACTCGTTGTGTCGGTCTTTGATGTGGTTTGTACCTCTCACAACTAAGGCATTCAGAACACTGCAGCTTTACCTTCTGTGTTTGCCCAGCACAGACACAAAGGGGCTAGAGTGTTTCATAAGGTGATACGGTGCATTGAAGTTGATATCAGTTGCTTCCCACACTTGAAATGTCTTCTAACAATGGGAATTTGTTTAACTTGGGCTGTGTGGCGGCCTAGAATCAAAGTGACTTTTCTCTTAGCTGCTGCCAGTCCAGGGCAGCGACGGTGTGATAAGCAGGATCACATGGACGCTGCTCTAGTCACTGTGTTTACAGAACAAACTCTGAAGGTTTCTGTTTCTTTGCCCTCCTTCCAGGTCCACAGTACAGAAGAAGAGCTCCTTCTCTATCTTCCCCTCCTCCAATGGCTGGGCTTTCCGAGGGGTAAGTGGACTGCATAACCACACAGTCAGAGATCTGACTTGTGACTGTGAGAATCTGATGTTTTGACATACAGCGTCTCTTTTCCAGTCACAGCAGCAAATCTTATTTAATCTTCTTTTCATTTATGTAGTCTTTATGTAGGTCTTTTCATCCAGAATCCTTTCTATAGCTTATTTTATCCAGCTTTGGTATATATATATATATATAGGTATAATATTTATGTTTGAGACTTCTGTCCCTTTTGTGTTCTTGGGTAAACTCAATTAACCATATATTAGCTATTGATTATAGTGTGATCTTTGCCTGTCATTACTAAAAGGTAACGTTTTACAAACTCACATCTTTACAGCTGTTGGTTGTTGCTATTTAAGCAGGGAAACTGGCAAAAAATAAAATGCAGATGCAGAATAGTGCCTATGCTGTGAGAGAGAAATGAAACCGAAAAAACAAAAAAAACATTCTATAAATCAGAAGGAGGATACAGCCAGGCAGACCACAAAGACAGCCAGGCCCTGGGCTTCACTGCAGGCCATGTACAGGTGAACAGAGGGTTTCGGTTCTGATTATGGTAAAGTGAAGGGAGGAAACTACTTCTACTGACTGTGCTAAATAAGAATAGGGGAAGGGTAGGGGGCCATGTGAAGCACATGGGCCAGATGGCTGAATCAGGGCCACTGGTCTTAACCCATTGTGACATATATGTTACAGATATTTATCTAGCTGGGCACAAAATGTATTTTCCAAATTTCCTAGGCCTCTGTATGTGAGATGTATGTTACGCCAGGATTTAACGCTGGGTGTTATGAAGAAATTCAGTTCAAAAAGAGCTGGAAAGAGATCGAAGGATTAAATCCAAAGAGTTTGAGAAGTTTATTTTTCCATAGCATGGAGATGGAAGTCATACATGTGGTCGGTGTCCTCAAATACATTGAGGTTCTGCAGTTCTCAAAACGGCTTCTAAAGTCTGGGCTTCTGCATCAATATACAGTACTTATTTATTCAACCGCCTTGAGTGCTGACATTTACTTCTCTGAAATTGTTACATTAGAAGGAACATTTCGAACACTATGTGGAATTCCCTAATAAGGTAGGAACTTGGGTACACAATCAGAGACAGAGCAAACATGTAAGTTTGGTGATGCACAGTGAGGTGGTGGCAAAGCCTTACTTGAGCTGTGTGGGAGCACCGTTGACCCAAGAACGCTCCTATGACCCTTGGATCACCCACCCTAAAACTTCTTGACAAACACCTGTTCTTACAACAGTTCCAATTCACTGCTACTCTCGATGTCTTTGAAGTGAAGCCCAGTCCTTTCCATATATATCTTTGTTTATAAAGAGAAAACAGACACTGGATCTCTCTGTGAGTGTTTGTGCGTGGACCATCAGCAGCAGGTGGCACAGACATCACAATCCCCCTGAGCGTAGCATACTGCCCAGAGAAGAGCCAGCCCGCAATCCGTTTCCTTGGCAACACAGTTTCCACATAGTGGACCGTAACACACACTGCATCCAAGCTATTGGTAGGTGGCTGCCTGCACAGGACACCCCCGCAGCCTGGCCGGGCTCTGGGAAGGCAAGGGCTCCGGATATTCAATATGTTTGTTTTAGCTGAACACGCACACAGCATTAATCGCTTGCAGTGACAAATTCTGATGGGGCCTGTTCTAAATAATATACTAACATTTAGCAGATTCTATCAGCTGCCCTGTGCCATCTCGTAACATTGCTAAAAGGACAGGGTCTTTGAAGTTCATGTAAACAATGCTCGGCCATTTGCTCGGCTTTGTTTCTGATATAATCTGGTGACCAAATGTTCTGCAGCAGTCTGCTCCAGTATCTTGCAAATGACGGACATCATTTTACCTCACACAATCAGATTATTATGTTAAGTGTTTTTTTTTTCGGGTGGGGGACTGCTTTAGATAATCAAAGATGCAAAGATGACACTGTAACTACAGTCTCAAACTGTCAACAGTAAAGTCCTGTTTTGATGTGTCCATTTATCTCCATAAATGACATGGTTCAACTGACAGTGTTGATTTTTCTTATTTCTCCTAAAAAACACAGTTTACTGATAATAATAACAGGAGATGTTCCCCATGCTTATAACAGAGATGACCTCTTCTTATCATGATAATCTGCCTTTTTTAATTCAAGGAAGAGGTCGAATTCAGTAAAGGGCATCCTATAATGAAGTGTCCATGCACATGTAGAGTTTAGGACCATCTGTTGGTCCCCCTGGCAGGTGCCCAAGCCTTGCCTGCAGGGTGAAGTAGCTCTCCGGCAAGGTGTCATGGAGGATTGGAAATGGACTCTTTAGAGACTGCCGTACCAGGTCCTGAACAGATGTTTTTAGGCACTGTGCTAGGCTGCCTCAAGGAGAACAGTGTTAAAGGAAGGCTGGAGTAACAGTCGATGTGATATTACTTTTCCCTTTATTTCAGACAATCAGGTTTTGTTTAGCTACCAGCTCACAGCGTGCTCTGCTTGTGAGACTGCTGTTATTCCTCTCAGCCAAGCCAACTGGACCTGCTTTTGGTTAAAGCTCCTCCTCAGATGTAATTTGGAGCTAGTGGGGAGCTGTTTATGGGAGAACCCCTGCTGTTCTTGTTCCTCGTCCATTGTTGCGGGAAGAACGTTTTTAGAGTGGCCACAAAGACGCTAAGCAGAAATGACAACTGAGAAATAACACGGAGACAGCGGAATACAGGAATACGGTCAGAGAGTGCTGATGATTTAAACTCTTGTTTGTAGTGCTCAGGCCCAGTACCCCGCTAGAGATTGTACAGGACCGCCTCTGTGACAGTCTCCAGTTCGCTCTCTCCTAACTAACCCCTGCCAAGTGAGCTGGCACTGGCCCACAGTTTACAGATTGATCTGGCATCAGCTTGCTGTTGGCACGCCACCATTCAGAAAGGCAATTAAGGTTTCATGCCTGTTTGTTTAAAACAGAGACCAACTGAGGGGATTGGTTGTAGTGCTCAGAATTTTGCAAATGGATCAAATCTCTTTTTCTGGTGCCAGTCTCCCTCCTCCAGCAGTTTTCTTTTATTTTCTCTCTTTCCCGCTCTCTCTCTTTTGCCACATTGCTCGCCAAGCTGTGTTATGTTTCATGCTTGTTTTTTTTAAAGCACATCAGCATTGACCTATACTATCCCTGGAACCTGCTGTTCACCTGATTTGTAGCCAGCAAAAGCCAGGCCTGTAGCTGCAATCCATTTTCTGTTACTTAAAGTACACTAGTCTTTAAATCTGCCAAATACTCCCAAAAAACATTATTTGGACTCGCTGCAGAGTAAATACTGTGCTAGATAGTAAGGGCCTGCTTAGTGTTTATGTATCCAACTTGACATGTTTTAAACGAGCCTCTTTTAGTTTCGCTGGAAATCTGAAGCAGATAGACATCCCACAGAGTGGCATAGAAAACCCCGGTTGTACTCTATAGCAGTCAGACCTGAATGGGAAGTGACCGATAATTTGGATTGTAAATTCAATGAAAGTCGCACATAACAGACACGCTTTTACAGCTGTTGTGCCAAACACCCCTGGGAGACTTGGTTTGGCAGGGACACTATTCTGTATAACCTCAGCAGTAGATGAACTGATGGCGAATGGGTAGCGAGAGGAGTAGTGTGAAAACAGAGGCCAGAAAGGCAGTCCATGAAAGATTGCCCAATCAGGTCCTGCCAGAAACTGTGTTGGACGGCAGGGCACTCAATCTAAGCTGGAAAGCTGAGCATTTCCTCCAACAGCGAAGGCAGACTGCGACCGCAATTACTTTTTCTGTAACCTCTAAGAGGCTTCTTCATCATATTACAGCCTGGTGGGTGGCACTCAGCCGGCCCCCGCCCTTATTATCGACACTGCAGGCTTCCAGCGCCGTCTTGCACTGTAATTGCTGCCATAATGGTTCAATTAGGAGCTGGGCGGGTTGCCATACCAACAGCTTCTGTTTGTGTGGGAGTAATTAACACAAACAGGCCAGGGGGAGCTCTTTGTTTATAGTAAACACCATCCCTGCTGTGGCTGATTTGGGATTCATTAACCTCATCTGGACATTTCCTTTAGGGGAGTTTTGGACTGACTTATATTTCTTCATTTACCATTCATCCGTTTGAAAATGTTAGAAATGCGGGGCGCCAACTTGATTTCCTCTGAACCAGACAGGCAGCTCCTGTAACCAGTGGATTCTGAAGTCCGGAGAAGGATTAAGTGTTGAAAATAATGTTCACTGAAACCTGGCAATTTACACAACCGCAGGGCCTATTATCACCCTGTTCCCATGATGTTTCCATCGCTAGTGAGCTGGCCTCTGTGATAAAACAGCCCCCTGCCCGCTGCAGTGCTAGGCGATATGTGCTGTATGCTCACATGCTCATGACATATGAGGATGTAACACATTCCCTCTACATTTTAGACCTGTTTTCCTTTCAAGACCCAACAGTGCAGTCAAGGGATTCATCCAGGATCCATTCCTGAAGCCACTGATCTGAGTAAAGCTGTCTGGACATTTTGTACTCATCCCCCTTTGACTCAAATTAGGAATATAAAGGAAATCCTCCATGGTCCTTTTAGAGAAAATCCTAGTTATATAGTTTAGCATAGTTGTGTATCTCTGTGTTCTCCATGGCTTCATGACTGAGCTCTCCAAAGAACAGAGAGCTGAACTGAAGTGAACTTGGTGAGATCTGGTGGTCCTCTAATTTGAAGCACTGGCCAAGAGTTATTTTGTCTCTTCTCACTGACCACCCTATGTATTTGGTATTTTTTTAATCTAATAAATATTATTTTTCATGAGTCGTTTTTGACAAATGGCACTTCAGTACTAGAGAAACAGACACTAGACTCTACCTCTATCTGTCCAATGGGTGGTGTGTTAGGCCATTTATTTCCAGGACAGTGTGGCACAAAGGAGAAAGAATAAAATTAAATAAAAAGCCTTGCCATGATTTATTTTCAGTGTGCATAGGAAGGTTCTCCCAAAACACACAAGCCAGGGTCTCTTTCCCCTCTGGTCTTGGAAAGCTAAAAGATTTCTAGGGACCACTTAGAAAGAATTAAGCCATTTAAGCACCAGGGTAAAAGCCTGATGGCAAGGACACAGCTGTATGCTGGCTTTTATGGAAACGGATTTAATAAAGATGGTCATTTTCTAATTGCTTTCTCTTCTGGTGCTGGCTTGTCACGGAGGACAGTGATTTGTGGACTTTTTTGCTTGTTAGTTAGAAGAGCAAATTGTTCCATTGCCTTTGTGGGAAACCGATGTTGTCCAGATGCTGCTCTTGTATTTTGTAAGTCACCCTGGACAAGGGTGTCTGCAAATAAATAAATAATAATAATAACTTCCTTATATTTTGCTCACACTTGGGGAAAACCATGCACTTTACATTGGTACCACCGCAGTACTGCAGTGCGTCCCACCTCACAGCAGCCCATGCAAGGCTGTGGCAAAGCCGTGACTCTGAAGCCTTTGCAAAGGGATCTTGAGCTTTCGTACCCCAAACCCCTCATCCTCACACTCTTGAACATTGCACTGACAGTTGCTGGCATCTGCCATTGCAGACGCAAATGTGCAGTCTGCTCTTGGGAACAGCCAAGACAAACACTGAGGACCTGGCCATCCTTTCTATTTCAGAACCCACTAAAGAACAGCACAATTCATAACAAAAAAGAAAAAAAAAAAACTCCTCCAGCCACAATTTTAATTCAAGAAGCAGCCAAGGAATGAACAGAACACCGGATTCCTTCAAAGTGTGCAAATGCCCTTTTAGCCCAGAAAAATGTGTTAGTTGAAGAAACTGGCAAGCTTTAATATTAACCAGAGCCTGTGTATAGATCTTTAATGTATAATTGAATCACAAAGCGGGGAGAGAGTTTTTCCAACGTGTTATTGTTTGGTTTGCCAAAATGTAATGTTACTGTGGTTTATATTTTCAAATTCTGGGGTCGTGCCAACCATTCTATATTTTGTTGTGAATAGGCCTGCTTATTTGTAGCGTACTCCTATTCTCTTCGTGGCTCTGTCTGCTTCAAAATCCCAATTTAGATAAACTGCAGCTCTGGTGCTTTGAAGAGAATGATACCAAGCATGGAATAGCAAGCCCTGCATAGCTGGGTAGCCTTTTGTACCTTGCAGCTGATAAAACATTTAAGTAGGGCATGCACACATTTACAGTGCTGGAAACTCATCTGTTAAAAACAGTGGAAAAATGCAATCCTGGCACATGATGCTGCCCTTCAAGGCAGTTTTTTTTAATGACCGTATCTCTTTTCTTGCCCCTGTACGTCTGCAATTTCTGACAATGCAAAACATTTAAGAAATGTAGACTACAGACACGGTCTCAGATGCTATGCCTTTGAAGAGATATCAAAGCTTTTTATTAGATCTTTCAAAAGGGTTCATCTTTAAGTAAACCTTTTCATTCTGTTTTTATATGAAACCTTTGAATTGAATTAGTGATTACAGGCTGCAAGAACCGCACCGGCACACTGCCTTGATTGTTGTTGGTGGGAGTTTCTTCTTCATAGTCATGTTTCCATAACCCACACCCAATAAATCATTAACCAACATTTTGATATTGAAAACAATGTCAAGTCAAGGCTTATTCCCTTTTAATGTATTGTATAGTAGTGACACTGCTTAGGTAAACATTATGATCTGAGTGATCTACTTTTGCGTATCCTTCTTTAAAGTGGTCTGTGTAGTGGCGAGATAATTAAAATTCCCAACCCAGAACTTGATGGCAGATTGCCATGGGGTACAGAGAACAACCCACTGGAAAACTGGAACCCTTCAATTGGCTGCTCTGTTGGAAAGCTGTGGTGGTTCTTTGTGCGCTTCAGTGAGAAAATACCTGTATGTGTTCTTTTTACCAAGGGTGAAAGATACAGCATAGCATAGCAATTAAATATTATGTTAAGATGAAAAATGTACTTGACCACCCCAAGAGGAACACAAAACAACCCCAAATTTAGAAGTCTAAATCTGCTCAGAGCATGGCTGCCTGTGGGCTGAACTGGGTTATTTGGTGTGCAAAGCGTTGCCTCTTTTAACCTTCCCCTTTTCTGTTCTGCAGCTCAGGCAGAGTTTACCCTCTTCTGACCTGCCTGAAAAAAACATTTTCGGAAAACATTTCCGTCACCTGACAACAACCCCACAGAATGGACTCGACTGGTCCAATCTTTGTTTGAAGTACATCAGACTGGCACACTGTCCCCGGGCACACAGTGGTAGATTTATGTTTTGTTTCTTTGTTTTTTTGTTTAATTCCTTTGATTTTAATCATTAGAATAAGTTGTTTGAAAGCCTGGTTTATGTTGGCAGGGGAAGCCCGATGTAATCACTGACCACTTAGACCAGAAGAAAAACTGTAGCGTGATGCTGCCAGACTTCCTAGTACATTAAGGTCATTAGAAAAAGCCTGGGTTCAAGGATAACACTCATATGGACAGGCACACATGCATCCAACACTCTCCTCAAATACATTCGTGCAGTTTATATTAGTTTCCTTGAATCACAGTCATCCACTTCTACAATCTGTATATGGTCCTATGAGTTTCCACAGCCCCAAACCTAATATAACTGTGACTGGAACCCTAAAACAGTCGTCTGCTTATATAATCTTCTTATCAATCCAGAGTCAGCTCCTGCTGCAAAGAGCTCTGATCTCTGTCCTGTTTGTATGTCCATGTATCGATGTTGAGATCTGATTTAAAGGTACACAGGGTTAACGTGGATAGCCAGAATCAGGTGACAGGTGAAATTCTTGAATCAATATAGTGCAGGGATCCAAATAAGAATCGTGGACTACATGGCCAGTGGTTTGTGGTTGTAAGCTTTCTTAGTCTGTCAATTTTCAGTTTTGGAATTGTTCCAACTGACCGTCCCCAGCTTTCATTGTGTAGTGTATACATCTTTCCCTTAATTTAGCATGTTCTGTATACCTGGCTCTCTTTCAAAGTCTTTTTTGATTTTTAAATGAACAAGCTGACAACATTTTTCAAAAGCACTCCCGAAAATCAGCCAAGTCTGGAGGGAGGGTGTGGAGGGAGGGGGGGCATTAGCCACTTGAAAGATGTGATAGCTCCAACAAAGAACAAGTTCCTGAAACGGATAAACCCTCTAAGCACGCAATATCTGAAAAAGTATGACAAAAAAAGACTGGTGCTACCAAATTGAGACATTAAATGCAGATAAAGAATATTGCAGAGAAGTAGACTTCCTCTGAAGCCAGACAAGAGCTCACAGTTTCTGTTCAAACTGTAAAATACATGGTTCTCCTTAAACTCTGCTTTTCCCTGTGTTTCAACAGGAAAAGTGAATATTAAATATCTTTGTTGTGCCTATTTAAAGCAAGTGACCTCATAATTACTATTCTGTCAAATGACACTATAGTTTGTTTCTGTGTGCTTATTCTGTATAAGCTGTTAACTGTAATGAGTTTTTTAACACCAGGTTTAGGTATATATTCAGGAAAAAATATGAGGTGGATCTATATAACAGGATTATAAATTACAGTCTCCCAATTACTGTTAAATAAATCATAAAAGATCAATGGAAAATATTTGTGGCCTCATAAATAAGTTGTCTGTAGTCAGTGCCTCAAGTATTTTATTCACCTGTGGCCTGATTTGTTTCCCGGAACATTGTGATTATGATTTGTCATAAGTTAGGCCTACATATGTGAAAGATATTATAGAATTGATCAGGAATATTACTAACACTTACAGTAAACCTTCCTAAAGGTAATATAATGAAATAGGCTAGATGTAAACATGAATGATTTTGGTTTCCGTACTTTAAACTAGGCCGTGTTGTTTTCAAGCTCTGTTAGCATCTTGAATGTTCCAGATGATTGCTGCTCACTGTGGGCCTGAAACCTCACCTCTTGCTGTCCTAGTGATGCTGCTTTTCACAGAGCATCAGTCTGCTGGCCATTAGCAAGCATGTGGGATCAGATGTGTGTTAAGGCGCCTGCACCCATGTGTCACCCACTGAAGTTGCAGATCATCCCAGTGGTCCTGAAGTTTGATGTGTTATAGTACACTTCAGAAATCCATTGATGTCAATATTGTACTTCTGAGCAGCCGCTAACACACTGTTACAGGGGCTTGACTATTAACAACTGAGTATGCTGTGATTAGCTTCCTATAGGCGGCCCATTGAGTGTGATCCACCCAGTGCTGTGTAATATGCCTTCCTGCCTTATTCACAGGATGTGTTCCCCTGTGACCTCAGCATTGTTCTCCTTAAGCAGAAGCAGGGGAGTCTGTTCACCTCTCTGTTGACATGGTCTGACCAGGGTAGCTATTCGGATTCGATGACATCACCTAGAGAGACCAGTCGAGGGAGTGTCGATCTTCAGATGGGCCATTTCCATTCTGCCATCGTCATCTCTCGGTTAATGAATCTAGCTGCATTTACCTTGCTTCTCCAGCAACACTTGACCTAGTTAGACGGATCCTTATGTTGCTGATGGCTTTCTAAGCCCGTGACTTTTGACCCAAGGCACCGAGGCAAGATGCCAGGCTGCGGGACCTTGCTTGCTCTGGCTCCTGGAAATGATTCAAGTTCTCCAATCGAGCAGATAGTCCTATCCATTAGTTTGCTGAGTTCTCAAGTGGAAAGGGAACATAGGAGTCCCTTAGACTCTAGGGATCTCCTGTAGGGGGTTTTGGAAAAGAGATTGTTTGAAGGTGAAAGAGGATGTAGAAGGAGGAAGCAGCGAGCTCAGTTTCCTTCTCGAACATAAAGAATACCTTCTCTTGAAATCCCTCCACTCCCAGATCATTCACCAAACCCCAACCTGTAGGAGAGATCAGAGAGAGAAAGATATAAAAATGTATCACCAACCAGTCTCTACACATCTGAAGACTGAATGCTATGACTGTACCTTGTTGTTGGCCAAAAAATAAATAATGACATCCAAAATGAGCCTTCCAATCCTGCTCAAATCCTCTCCAATGTAAATTAATGTCTTCCAAAAACCCCGGTTATTCTCCTGGAGTACATTGAGATTCGGAAATATAAAAACTCTGAGAGAGTTCTAAGGCGGACTATGGCAATAGGTCTTTTCCATTGTGTAGGTGGTCAGCAGACATTAGAATTTTTTTGATGGCAGACAGCTGGCCATAACCCCCAGACCAGGATTACTGTCTGTTCCTCAGGGTTGGATTTGTCCAGTGCACTACAGCTACCTGTCAGGGAGAATATGTTTTGACAGACTATACCTTATTTTCTTTTTTTTTTTTGGTGGCACATTTTGTACTTTCTTCTATTTCGAGCACCCCTCTGAACCAGAAGGTGTTGATTTGTCTGCACGGCATGTTTCGTTGTTTTTTTGTCAGACTCGACTTGCTGGATGTCAGGGAGTCTTCATGCGCTGATCACAGCCCTCGGGACAGGGAGCTGCACTTCACACTACGAGAGCGGTTTTCAGGCTTGACCACGAGACCTAATTTGTTAATAACAAAATGAAAAAAGCCCTAGTAATAATATCTGAAGGGTGCGAGCTGCTTTCGTATAGTATAATCAGGCTGAGGGAATGTTTTTTCCTTATTCACATTTTTAAAAGAAATTAAGTTACCGTGGGATCTATTTTTAGACTAGATGAGTGTGTAATAGATCTTCTCAGTTTAGTGAATACCCACTGAACTCTTATTCATAACATTAGAAGTTAAGCTGGGTTGAAACACTTAGGGTAAACATTAATAAATGTGCTTATTTTGTATTATAATTATTTTCTCTCTTCTGGTTCTCGTCTGCTATTTGACATGCCCACTTCTGAAGGGATGCATATTAGATGGTGTCTCCTATGAGTGAATGTTACAAATTCACTTGACAATCTGGGCAGTACAGGGTTAAATCCTACTATCCCCATAGTTTTTATTTAATACGTTTGGCACACACCACAGGAATCAGCCTGCCATGAGTATGGAATATCATCTGCATAAATACTCCGCTTCTTACTGCTATAATAGTTAATCTAATGCACTAGTGCTTTGAAAACCCTCTTGCATTTCTATGAAGCATCATTGTCTTGCATTGACAACGATCCTTGAAAATTTGAAAATTGACATTTTTCTAAAGGGCCTTGCAGGAGGCTGCAGAGATTTCTGTTCAGAGTGTCCATGTTCTCCCACTGGCCAGTAAACTCAAGACAAACTAATGTTCAGTGTGCCTTAATGTGGCTTAGTCAGAAGAAGGAAATCCCACCTGTGTAGTCCATCGTGGGCGGGAAAGAGAGAGAGAGGGGGGGAGGTGGGATGGATATGATGGGCGCTTGAGAAGAGTTATGCAATGCAGTGACATATCGCCCTTTGGCTCGTCTTTGCTCCTAGCCATGTAATTTTAAAGACTGTGCTTGAGAAAACCAGGTGTTGCCTGGTCGTCTGCCACTCCAAACATTCCTTAAGCGGCAACTGTGAAGAATAACATGACAAAACCTTTATTTTACAGGCTGTACTGACCCATTTCAGCTGCAGCTTTCATCAGGGCATTCTATTGTGCAACACTTTAAAAGGTTTGCAACTGTCTGTATTTCGTAGATCTCATCAACAGCAAAGACTCTTCACCTATCTCCTTCTCTTATTTCAGCTGCGTGACCCGAAAGCACTTACCCCCCATTTTATTCCTTTGTTGTGTGGCTCGATCAGACCGCTCTTCTTAATCCGCAGTCTCTCGTTTCCGTCTGTGAGGAACGAGAGATGAGCCCTTAAAGGGAAGAAAACAGCCGCTTCAAGTTTCATGGCACAGTTTGTCCAGGCACGCACAGGCTTCAATAAAAACCCTTTTGAAAGATTTTTTTTTTTTTTGTGCTTTTTGTTATACCAAGTTACATATTGCTTATGCCAGTGTGTTAAAACTTTTATGAATATGTTCTTCAGTTTGATATTTTGCCGTTTAATATCTGAAGCTCTTTTGAGATTTTTTTGATGCTCAGTGTGCATGGTTTTGTTGGTACCTGGTTTGAAATCTTAAGGTTTTATGAAAAGGTGTTCTGATGTTCATTCTTGTGTTGCTCTCATCTCCAGGAAGTGCCTTGCGGAAGTCTCCTGGTTTCCAGGAAGTGTGACTCACAGGGGTTTCCTAGCTTCCTGTTGTAGCACAATCATATTGGATGGCAAACATCTATTTATAAATAAACACACTCTGATTGAGTACATTTTTACACAGTACAGTGTTTACTGCCAGTACTTACATAGATGAGAAAAACAAATGTAAATGTATTTATTTTTACTTTTTTTTAAGAAACCAAACACACTTTTTTAATCTTAAGGAGTTTCCAACCTTTTTTCAATACTATTATTTTAAATTGCCTTTATGCTTCACTTTAATCCATTCATTTGACTATGAGAATTATTTTTGATTAGTTCGGAGGAGAGTTTGGTGTGAAGAGCATATCCATTAGTGTAGCTGTACTTGAATGCCATTTCATCATGTATTTAAAAATCAAACTGATGATAAGGAAAACTCAAAAATAAAATGTGTTCGCTTAATAAATATTAAAACATATCATGAAAACAAGGCATTTTCAGGCATTTTGCAGATAAGATTTCTGCAAGTTAAAACTTTGTGTATTGGAATATGAGCATTTCTAATTTAGCTGGAGTTTTCAGTACAATTTATTGGATCTCTTAAAAGGCTTTACAAGAAGTTTTATCAGATCCTATATTTTAAAATCTTCTGTTGCTAGATTAGTACGGACTCCTGTTACCTTTTACACATTAGTAATTCACCATTGCAGTTACTGATACTTGCTGCAGTTACTGACGCAGTTATAAATGCACTTATTATTACTTATAAATACAAACGTGACAGGCGTACAAGTTTGTGATTCACGTAGGCCCCACATTTGACTGGGTGTAGGCCAAAGTCTACCCCCAAAGGGCATCTCGAAAGGCATTGAAAACCATCAAAGACCAGAATTCACAAGTGGAAAGGGGAACGGGTACTTTAAGAAGTGAAAATATAAAAGTTTTAACTACCCAGCAATGGAGCTGAACCTGACTCTTTGGGTTCCATCAAGAAACACCTTAATGAATTTCGGGGATTTGAATGAGCTGATGGACCACAAACCCTCAAAGTTTGCCGAATGGCCTTCTCTAGTTTCCTCGTAACTGTTGTTGCTTACATGTGTGCTGATTTCAGTGCACTGCCTCAATATTTAATCCATATTCAATAAACTTTTTCAATCTTAAGTGTAATATAATTCAGAAACCGACATTTAATCAAAACAGGTAAGACTGTCATTTTCAGACCTGGCACGTGTACAGCCCTCCCTTGTAATCTTTTCCTCCAGTCGTATTTGACTATTTCTTTATTTAAACAATGAGCCCGATCATGATGAGATGATCCCTGGATTATTTTTGGTTTGGGTCATTTAGAAGTGTGCTGTTCCTCTCCGTTTAAAATAAAAAAATAAAGCCTTGGAAAACATTTTGAAATGAGGAAACTTATTGAGACACGAGCTGACCTTAAAACTAAAAAACTTGAATGAGTTATAAAAAATAAATAACTAATAAAAAAAGAAAAAGCATAAAAATGATAAAACTACTAACATCACCAGAAGAAAACTGAAAAACACAATTGTCAATTATGAGTAAGTGGTTATCTCTCCACATGAAAGCGTTGATCTGACAAGTGCAACAGAAAAAGTGCAGAGCTAGCTGCTAGAAGAGGAGAGATTCTTGTGATGAGTTGGGTGAGGTTGAGCTACCACATGCCGCAGAGGAAAACAGACAAATACAAGTTTACCTTCTGTCACTGTGGCCCCTCAACCCCAATATAGCTACCGCTCTGTTTCCCCCTTTCATATCCTGTTGTTGACTAAGGCTGTGGCTCACAAAGCACACAGCTCTGCTCTCTCCAGCCTGCAGTGCAGTGCAGTGCAGTGCTGGACTGTGAGCTAATCAAGGCTGCATTTCGGACCCTGAATGGCCTGGATTCTGTGGCCCAAAAACTGACTTCTGAGCAGGCACTGTAGAACACAGGACTTCCTGATGGTGTGGTGTTGTCTCTTCGTGCAGCAGCGGGTGAGTGTGTGTGCCTGAGGTGGGCAGTGTGCCGTTTGTAGATTGAAAACTGTGGGGGGGGTCAGATTGGAGCACAAAAGTGGATTTTTCTTTTTATCTTTTTTATTTTATTGTCCTAACTGTAATTGTGGAAACTGTTGCCAACCACACTAAATCACACACCATATCGTTTTTTCATAGGATCTTTTTTTTTTTTACTTCAGACTGGAGAATATTGTATTTTGAAGAGGGGGCAACATTTTGAGTGCTGTAAGAAAGGACTGCGGTTTACAATGAAAGAAAGGGCTATTGCAAATGTCACAAGTCATTTAGACGAGATGCGTTTTGCCCTTTGATTGTTGCCAGTGGTTAAATCACATAGCTTTGAATGTTTGACTACTGGAGTTTGTCTTCTTCTGTTTATTACCTTTTGATGGCCCTGCTTATAGAGCCATTTCAGTGGATTTCATGTTTACAATCATTGTACATGTATTAGGATTTTTTTTTTTTCAGGAACTGACAGATTTAAAACATAAATCTCATTTCACACAGAGTACACAAGAAACTGCAGTTCGAATAGTTATGTCTCTTATTTCTATCACTGATGCTTTTCTAAAAAGTAGTAGTATCTTTATTATCATGTGGAATAACTAGTGTTTCTAGTGTTTCCTTCACTAAGCACAGTCATTTTTCTTAAAAGTTTTGTTTCCACATGATTTGTTTCAGTTTCGGTGAAGTGAGTGAGAGATTATTCTGGGCCGTATCAATGAAGATCATTTGCATGCAGAAAAGTGTGTGTGTGGTGCGTACTGTAGTGCTGAATGCATGCCATTCATAAGTGCCCCTGTTCTCCTCTTTTTAGATTTTTAAAAATGGTACAATATGTGAATATTTTCATTATTAAATCAACTTATCTGTTCTTCCCTTCAGTTTTGTTTTCTCCCACAAATGACTTAACTGTCCTCTGCTGGTATCACTGTGATCTTGTATATGCCTGTAGGTAGGATGTACCATTGTAAAATTGACATCTACTTTCTCGCATCCCCAGCAGTGCAGTTCTGTATTCCAGCTGACTGTACTAACATGTTTGCAGGTCATACAGGTGTTATTAACAGTTGAATTAACTTAATTAAAACTGAGCATAGCACAATACTTACCTGATAAACATTGAAACTTACATTGAAAACAAGTGTTGGACATTTTGGCCCTCCATGCACCCTTCTCTATATTTGTGTGTTTAATTCATAGCATTTAAATCTATATATATTTATTTGTATTATTCATTAGAAGTATAATTTAAAACTTTGTATTGCACTTATGTTGTAAGTCGCCCTGGATAAGGGCGTCTGCCAAGAAATAAAAAAAACACGAATAGAAGACAATAAATTCTGTGGGTTACAGCAAAGATTGTATCTGGTGTCTTCAGTGCAGGTGCCCAGATCTAATCTAATGCCACTGTATGTGTACTGTATACATTGCACAAAATAGCAATTTGTGTTTTCTTTTTGCCAGTGTTGTTTCATGGGTATTCCATCTTGTTCTTAGACCAGCTGTACTGCAGACCCAGTAGACACCTGGGATAGATATCTTCACACAGGCACTGGATTCTGTTTGGTTTATAATATCTACACTGTAATCAGTATTGCTTTGTACCCACTTTGTTACCCAGTGGTAGACAAGGCAACACCAAAAGCGTGTGTGTCACGTGGGCCTTCGAAAGGTATTTAAACAGTCTGATATTAATAGCTGTCCAGTGCACCATCTGCTTTGTGCAGAAATTAGAGGCACTGGTGGATTCTTGTTGAAATCTGCTGGAAAGCGAAGCGATTTATCACTCAGAACAGGAACTGGTACATCTGCAAGCGGTTACACCTGCTGCGGTTTAACTCTTTTACTGCCACACTGATCAAAGGCAGCCTGTCAGTCAGAGAAATACAAAGTGAAGAAAAAGAAAAAAAATCCCCTTAAAGTCTTCCAAAAGGGCAATCTGTCTGACCCATCTCAAATTTCTGGTAAGCGTTTTGTTAAGGTCTGCATTAATAACTTTCAATCTGAAGGTTTTAATAGCAGCCACGTCATAGGAAGAAGATAATATAACATCCTGTGAATAACATTAATGTTTCACAGCACTGTTTGTTCCTACAACTTACAGCTTTTACATACAGTATGTCCCCCTTGTCAGTTCAGGGAAAACTGTAAGATATTTTTCAGTTTAACTGTAATTGTCTGAAGAAAAAAGTAAATAAAAAAACTTTCCTTTTTCAGGAATAAATATTATCAAAAAATACCACAACTGTCAAAGTGAAGACCTAATAATGTTTTTCCAGCCTTATCAAGCTCATGGTGTAAAAACAAAGAATGAGTAATCCCAAACCCAAGAAGTGTCCAATCAGAGGGTGGTGTAGATTTGTAGTTTTGGGGACAGACTGGGAGGGTAGGAGGCATGACTGACCTTTACAGATACCTTACTTCCCTAGGACACACTTAATCAGAAACACAGAATTTATCACAGCCTCACTCCAAAGCATTATGTCTATAGAAATGATGAATTAACCCCAGTTTATGGTGCACCCTGGATTTCAAAGCAACAACGACTACTGTTCATGAAATGTGCTCAAGTGTTTAATGTTCAAAGAAAAAGAAAACCCTGAGGCATGTCAATAACTAAAATCAAAAACATTAGGCTTTGATCAGCATGGCAGATAAGACCTGACAGTTGACAGTTCTTAAATTCTCTGTACTGTAAATTGTCACACTTTCACAAGTTGCCTGCTTCAGCTCTTCTACAGTCAGAACCTTTTAACATGCAATGGCACCAAGTACTTCTACAGCAGGAACACGCGCCTTGGTGCCACTGTGCACTGTTTGTCACATACACCTCACAAACCCCCCAAATTCAACTTTTGGAGAAGACACTAATGTACATTTCATTTGGTTCCATGTTCTCTAGTTTTAGAAAAGCTAATTTTATTTTTATGAAATGTTTTGGTTAAAAACTTATAATTAGATCAATATACATTATAGACTACAAGTGAAAGACAATACCTAAATAAGAAACATGGCCATTCTCCAAAATGTTGATGTTACTGTTTGGGTATTCAATGTGTATTATAAGGAGACCACAATTGTTTCTAGAGTTTCCTTTTATATTAGGCTAGATTCTTATATACTGCCTGTTTAATTTCCAGGTCCATTTCCTGTTTTATGTGATCTTAGTGCATATCTATACTGATTTGATCAGTTAAAATAGCATCTGAATCATACTAACTTTTCTCCCAGGAAGTGTCAAGGGGGATGTAAGTAAAGTCGCTCTGTGTCCTGCCAAATTGTCAAATCATTGTAGCATGACTCTGAAATACCTCCCTATGTCCTTCAGCTTGTATGGCTTGTATGGACATTAACAATCTTAAGGGAATGAATCCCAAACAATAACTGTATCAAACCATCTGGAACAAGAAAAAGAAAGTGTAGACAAATCCCAGGCATTAACCTACTTGTTTAAATGCCATGAATTGCAGTGCCGGATTAAATGAGTGAAAGAGAGTCTGAGAATCCATACTTCTAAATTGCCTTTCAGGGCCTAATAATGGAATCATTCATTTCCGTTTCTCTCTCACTCTCACTCTCACTCTCTCTCTCACACACACACACACACACACACACACACACACACACACACACATCAATAAGACCTAAAATTTAGGAAATATTCCATAGATTGCCCAATAAGATTAAATAGACCAACACAAAGAACAGCGAGCACTTTTAACAGATTTTTTCTCTATAAATAGCCTAATAGTATCAGTCTGGGAGCAATCAAGACAAAGTGGACTTCCGTGCAGCGTTAATGTGACTTGTTGGTTTTAGTTGATGAAAGAAAGATCAATGTTATTAGTCTGACTTCACCTGCTTTCTATTAGGCAGTCTACCATTCATTTTAATCAATTGGTTTACTTTTTGCCTTTCCCCCTTTTTAAACCCAGTTGGCAGGTCAGAAATATCTCTACCATATTTGTGTCCAGACATCAATCAAATTACTGGGCAAGTTACTCCTGTCATACACAAGCTAGTACTAAACCAACCTTTTAACGAGTGAATGCACCCTGAATATACAATGAGGGATTTTATCACACCTGATCAATGAAGGCTTTTATTTTCATTAATTACTCTAGGAGAGCGAGCTTTAATAACCTTTGTATGCCACAAGTATCAAAGGTGGTATGGAATCGTTAGTTTTTCTTTTGAACTTCCGGCAGTTAAGAAATCTTTGCTTTCTTATTTGGTCCCGAAGTTCCTAGCTTATTTTTATATTTATATTTACATCCTCTATAAAACCAAGTCCTCCTTTCCTGTTGCCGGTTGTCTTTGTGTGTTCACTAATGTATGTGCATGTCCACTGTTTGCTTCAGTTTTACAGAACTGACTTCACGTACTTTTCAATTCTTTACCTTCTTTTCCTTTGTGTTAGATCTCAGCCTCAGAGTAAATCAGGGTGTGTGTGTTTGTATCATAATTAAAAATATTAATACTCAATAAACTCTGCTATTAAATAAATAAATGAAGACTGTATAGGATTAACCAGTGGAGAATGTGCTTGTTCTAACTGGCAGCGGAGCGGCCATGGTGTCTCCTGGCTGTGCGTCTCCCGCCCTGATAACTGTTCTCTCCTTGTCTTTGCAGAAGAAGAGGAAGCAGCGGAAGA
Source organism: Amia ocellicauda (assembly GCF_036373705.1). Lineage (NCBI taxonomy): Eukaryota > Metazoa > Chordata > Actinopteri > Amiiformes > Amiidae > Amia > Amia ocellicauda. The sequence goes on from NC_089852.1 coordinate 13,391,368, forward strand.
GGGATGAGGACTCGCTCAGTCTGTGCAGCCTGGACATCAGTGTGAGTACAACCTCCGCCCTCGGCACTGACTGCTGGCTTAACTAAACACTGGATCGGCCTCAGTTTGGGAAGGCAAATGGCTTTTCCGTTTGGACCATTTGGAGTAGGTCTTAGGTTCACTGCTGATCGAAATTGCAACTGTAGCACTTTTTGTTAATGACAGTTACCATGGTATTTTGTTTGATTATAAATGCAGGGTCATGTGCAAAACAATATAAACCAGTACACGATATGTTGTTGTGGTCACACCTATCACACCAGCAAGGCTACTACTGTTCATTCATCTATATATAGAAGAACAGACTCAGACATAAGCATTGTTTTTCAAGTTGTTTGAGGAAAAATACAGTCCAGACAGATCTTCACACTTCAATAGTAGTAATAACAATAATAAAACAAAACAAAATGTGATCTCAGCACCTGGATGTGTTGCTCAGCTGTCAGACATTTCTGCCATCCCTAATCTGACTCACTCCCCTCGTTCAACTCCAAGCAGTCCCACTTTTGCCAGCTGTTCCCTTTCACTCTCTCCATCTCTCTCTCCTTTGATACGGTGCACTTACTGACAATAAGACCAGTGTCTACCAACCTGCAATTAAATTCCATTTTCTAATCGATGTATTTATTCATTTGGTTTTACTTCTGCCAAGTGAGTAACAGTCAGAGGGCTGAGCGGACACAACATCCAGACTGACAATTAGAAAAAGAAGAGATAAATCACACTAAATTCAGTGTTCGGAAGCAGATGCACAGAAAACGGAAAAGTTAGATGCCTCAAGATTCTTAACCTTTGCCAGATATGGGCCCACATCTGCCCAGATGAATGGGATAAAACTGCAGAATTATTTACCAGACTGATTCAAGAAATGACTAACATTTCTGAGCCTACAACCATTTATCAGTAAAAATGAGAAGAAGATAAAAGAGATGACTCAAAACAGAATTGGATGGGGAGTTTCAAATACAAAGACATATCTTCCTCAGTGATGTGACATAGATAGGTGTTCCTGTGAAATGTGTTTTGGGAAATGCCTGGTATTTATGTGAATTGAAAGTGAAAAAATATTTTGGTAGAGAGATGAGCGTTCTGTAGGAGCACACTGTGCAGAGCCCGTGTGTGACACAGCTTGTGCCAGTTGTGCCAATAGCCCTGGCTGTAAGAATCATAGCTCTTTAATTGAGAAATGGGATGAATTGCTAGCTCATGGGATAGGAATACAGTTTCAGTTATCCCAATCTCATTGTAAGATCTGGTAGGCCAGGTGAAATCTAGTTTACAATCTTGGGTCTGCATTACAGTTTCCAGACTTGATGGTTTTTACTAAGTTTTAACAAAACAAATGAAAATGGAAATATTCAGAAAGAACCTTCTGCAGCGGCCAAACGCCACATCCACATGCATTATGCTGGTAATACGCACAGATAAGTACAGCAAACATCAGTAAAAAAGGAAAGCAAACTGGTCCGTTTCAAAATGATCCTTTATAATGAAGCGTGGCAAAGCTCTCACTGGAGAAGGTTGTTCTCATGCAGCCTGTCAGGAACAGACACAATATCCAATTTACTGAAAGGTCAGGTAATTTAGTGAAATATTTGTGCTTAGTGCTGCCTGGGCGGTTCGTGAAATGGCAGATGTAATTGCTAGGTATTAAGGGAATTGTGTTTTTATATATATATATATATATATATATATATATATATATATATGTATTATATTGTTTTGCCATTTGCATGCGGTGTATACATGTGTATTGCTGGTTGTTGTGCACAGAGTATGTGCTGGATAAAAACCCTGGCTTGATGACTGAACAGGAGATGTGCACGTGCGCAAGCTTTATGTACTGAACACTTCTCTCTGTGGGATTGATCAGGCAGTTAAGCTGTTGCTGCCTCCATCCCTTAAAAACTCACCCACCATTTTGGTGCCATGTGGCGATGTTATGATTTGGCTCTGGTATACTGCATCGTAATGTCATAGCCATGTTTTTGAATATCCCAGATCCATTCCATTCCCTAACGAGCTGTGTGGTAAACGCTTGCCAAGAATATGCATACTGCCAGCTACACTACCAACCGCTATATAGTTTCATAAGTTTAGGTTAATCCGGTTTTCTCAAAAATGAATATCAAAAACAAACGCAACTTTCAGACTGAGCACAGCACTCATAAATTGGGCTGAGCACAGTGGGTGAATCAGAAGAGAAAGTCCACAGGAAGGTTTTTCTCTCTAAGGAACACTGAACTGTCTCCCCTCCAATGTGGGCACCATATGGGCATATAAAAAGAGGAGGGATGAGCCAATCACCTACCTCTTCTCCATACCTACGGTACAAAGGAAATAGGTAACCTGTACTCATCGAAACTGAACTCCAGTTTACTGCCAGGGGTTATATTTTTTCCAAGAGTGCTCACACAGCTGGGCCTACAATGCGATGGGATAGCTGTGGATTTGCGCAAAGTCTGCGACCCAGCACCAGCACGGGTAACACATTCAATGACCGCGCAGATCTGGAACGTGCTTCTCTGAGTGCTGGTTTGGCTGCTTTTGAAGGCCTAGCCTCTCATCAGTCCACATTCCACTGCCACGAAGTTCTTAGCCGCCAAAGAGAAAAGCCATTACTATATCTATTTCGATCAGAATGTATGAAAATATTCAGGATAACTTCTGAAATTCAGACTGCTTGGTCGTTTTTTTGTTTTTGTTGAATTATTATTATTTTGTGAGATTAGCAGACAGAACTGGCAGTGCTACCTAGTGTCTGGTGCTTATAGCAAAACATCACAATCAAACCCTGCTCCTGAACTCCCTCTGTCTCACACACCACCAAACCTCAAGGTCAGAGGGCCTCCAGTAGAGATGGTGAAGGGTCACTGTTCTGGACTTAACAGGAAACAAAGAGGAGTTCAGTCTATTACCTCACTGGTGAATGTTGATGTTCAGTTACTGTCATGTTGTACTGTAACTGTGACTCGCTGCTTCTAAAAATGTCTTTCTAAGAAGTAGTTCCTTTATTTGTTTTTATTTATGAGTTCTGTTCTGGTAAACATGCTCTAAAAAAAGAGTCTTGGTAGATGACACCCAAGTGTTACTTAACTTGCGAGTTCGGCACTGTATAGCCGCTCAGACCGCATGGATGTTTGATACAGGGTAGCCAGCAGCGATTTCTCTCTGTGCTGTGTAAAGTGTGGGTCACCCCCTTCCCACATCAGGCACAGCTGCCAATGAAACTTGCATGTGTATTTTCTCTGTGTCAAGACTGCTTATTTTATGTGACGGAATCTGTATATTATTGGTGGCCCATTCAAACAGAAGACAGGGCCAGGCAGTGTGTGTGGTGTCACAGTGAAGCTATGGCAAGCTTCCAGCACAGCTTTCATTGTAAATATTACTCCATTAGTCCTCCGTTCTGCCACTTTATCACAATAAGCTGTTTTTCATGAACTAGGATAACTCTAGCTAGTTTCTGTCTGACACGTTTTTCTCTTTCCTCATGCTTTTCCGAGCTGATCCTCAGCAGGTAACCCTGTCTGTGATTAAGCGGAAATTGACCGAGTAAGCAGGCTGGGGATAGGGCCACTGATACAATCTGGTGTGTTGTTTTTTCCAATAGAAAGTCTTATACTGGATGTGTAAATATTGAAGGAGGTGCTGCAGATTTTCTGTCTCATTTTTCACTGAAGCATGAGATGGGAAATAATTTATGTTAGAGGTTCAGTGCTTTTAAAATAAGCCCACAGCACTGATGTAATCTTACGTCAGTGGAGTATGTTTCAAGTGTGTTAATTATGTGTTTGCAAAGAAGGCAAAAGTGTATGTACAGAGATGTTAGTAATAAACAGTTATTATTAATAATTAAATAATACCTTTCAAATTTTACTTAACAGACGGCATAAATCCCCGTGTGAGGGGATTACAGATTACTTGGGGCCCCTGTTTGGACAGCCCACGGCACTTCTTTACAGAGAAGCTCCGGAGACAAGTACTGGAGTGTTGAGGGCTTATGTCTGCAAATAAGCAAAGCAGGAGTCAAAAATAGGTAGGGCTTGCCTTCTTTTGTGATCACTGGATGGCCCTGGGTTAGCCCCTGTCAATGGGACTACTAACAATACCACCAGTTATGTCCCAGCATTGTTATCAGAGACACCTCCCACTTGAAAACCAATTCCAGTGTGTACAACAGTATGGAAAAAACAACCCATTTTGTTACTTAAAACAAAACAAAACAAAAACTATATTTTAACATCCTTTGACCTTGGGAATACTAAAGCTAACTGTGTGTTCATGCAGTGTTTCTGCATGGTGTACCACCTACACCACTGATTTATATTTGATCAGTATTCAGCATTTCTGTTCATTTTAGATTACCAGGTTTGGGCTTATCATAAAATACTATTGTTGCTACAGTTAGTAAAAGGGTAAATTTGTCTGCTGTGGGGGCAGTAAGCCCAGCTTTAAGGACATTTAATGGACTGCTTTTGAGTTTATTACACAGAGGTTAGGTTACTGACATACCTAGCAACCAGTCATTTAAATAATTACCCTAAACAGGCACAGTGCTGTAGGCCATGATTAGATTGGGCACAGTGATTGTCTTGTTCTTACAAGCTACTTAAGGGGGCTAGATATCTTTCTTCTTTTAATGTGCTTTTTTGCCATTAAAAAGTATGTCCAAATTTAACTGCACCGAGAGAGAGTTGAATGTTTATCTTGGTACATTTACCATATCATTTTTGCACTTGGGTTCATCACTGGACTATGAGGTATAGTATGTGGTATACTATAATGAACATAGAAACCTTTAGAAACCTTTAGAATAGTGTCTCATTGAATTTCCCGGTCCAGTGTAGCTTGAACCCATAGGAAAGCACTATAAAACTAGTAATACCATGTTAAAAGTGCAACAATCCCTAGGTAACCTTCCATAAGGGTAGGGCTCAGGAGAGAAGGGTGGTCCTCTCCACAATAGCCGCTATTGTAATCAGTCCATGTGGAGCTGCTGAAACCAGTAGTTTTTGGGCTCAGTTCAAGAGGAGGGTCATGCTGGCATCACTGGTTTCCTTCCTCAGCAAGTCTCATGACTGAGGGAGTGAGGGGATTGACACCACACTCTTTATGTCTCCCCCAGCTGTCTGACTAGTTCAGCGTGAGATTGCACCTCACTGATTCATGCCCTGCACTGCAAACACACGCAGCCCAGCCTTGCACCTGCAACATCCCTTCTTCAGCCCATCAACCCCAGGGGCCCAAGAGCCCCCCTGTAGAAGCTGACTCGTGTCTGGAGCTAAAGTTGATGAAGACCGTTGAAACCCTGCAACACTCTGAAACCCTTAAAACCACTACTATGCTTTTTTTTTTTCACTGAAAACTGTTGCTGCACTGAAATTTGCATTCCCCTCGTAACCCACAACCCTAAGCTACAGAAAAGGCCCCTGAGGTCTCTACTATAGTCACTTTCCATTTCAAAGACTGATGAGGTGCAAGGAGAGTGGCAGTGTGGAAGGGAGGCTGAGGGGCAGAGGACATGCTCTGTTGGCAGACCAAACTGCTTTTGTTTTGAAGCGTATTGCCAAGCCCAGGGGAAGAATGGCATTGATTTTGATGGAGCACCTTCATTAAAATAAATAAATACATATATAAAATGGCCTCTAATAAAAACATTCAGCTTCTTCCTCTAGTTTTTTCTTTTTGCTAAGCAAATTCCCTGTATCAATCACTCTGGGAGGGAGGTGAGGGGTAGGGGGGATCAAGGCAGTTTCCTCTGGAGTTTTTCCCAGCAAGTTTATTGTGCTGCTCTTTCTCTGTTTTTATTTTTCATTTGCACTCATTGTAGAACTGTCTAAGTGCTGCTGAAAGGAAGGAGCAAACTGGCCTGGTTGGAAATACATGAGACGGGTTAGTGGTGAGAGAAGTCTGGGAAAGCAGTGTTTCTACCTCAGTCTACACTACTAAACTAACATACCACACACATCAGCAGGGTTAGGTGTTATGAGGATTGAAAATTGATTCAAAATAAATAAAGTAATAAGGATGCAGAGATTAAATTAGCCCATTAGCTCCAGAGTGCGGTTTGTTCAGCCTTGGAAGGTGGCAGCCGCCCATCTTTGGGTCTAGACAAGGGAGCTAGATTTTTCCAGTGGTGTCTGTCGACCACCTTTCAGAAAAGAAAAATAAGTCCTTTACTAAAATATACAGGCTGCAGACAGCTGAAATTGCTCCTTGCTCACACAAAGAAGGACCTTATTCTGACCGTTTGCAATTTCCTGGCACAGGCTGTCATTCTTGTGAGGTCAAGGGAGTGGTATTGTCAGAAAGAAAATAAGTAAAATCCAATAAGAGCACAGCACTTTTATGACCCACTATAATTCCATGTCATTCTCACCTTTTCTATCAATTCTGTAGGTTTTTGTACTTGTGGGAGTTTTCGGTTAATAACACCATCGCTGGCATTTTTTTTTTGCATTAAAATTTGCTTATCAGCTTCTCAGTGTGTCAAGAGGTATCTGACCTGACTTCCCCTCTGTGAGGGTAGATTCCCTCCCTGGCTGTGGGCTTGCGTGTGCCGTGAGGCGGCATGTGGCTGACAGCTGCTCTTCTATGTGGAAGTCATTGCAGGCACGTGCACACTCTCTATTCCACTGCAACGTGTCCCCCAGCATCACAGGAGAATATACTGAATAACCTTAATGTGTCAGAACAAGGCATTCATTAGTCAGTGTCAGCCCTCCTCCAATCACACTCCATCGACTATGGCGACAGTGGTTGGTTCTGGTGACTCTGCAGAAAACTTTGCTCTTACTCTGACGAAAGGAACAGCACAGACCACGCAGTCATGGCATCGCTGATGTCATGGCGATGAAGATGACATCATCTTAGTAGGTGTAAGGCAAATTAGATTTGAGGCACAAAATAGGCTAATCTCTGTGATCTTTTCTTCCCTTTTCTGTGTGGAAGTCAGTGAATACGTATTTGCAGCTTCACTTTGAACCCCCCTTCAAGAGACTTAGGTTTAGATATACACCTTTGAGTCCCAGTGAGACTGGACTGAGAGAGCCTAAATCTTGCTTGAAGAGTCTGCACAGGATCAGAGTTGGCCATGCCAACTGGAGGATACATATCGGTCTTCAATCCCCCTTGATCACGTGTGGATTAAGATTAACAAATTCGGCGGGGGGGGGGGGGCAACAGAAGGTTAAAACCAGACTCTGTGACTCATGACTGTTAAAAACATAAATAATAAAGTTGCTGATGGTGGCAGGACTCTCTCGGAGGAATCGCCTGTTTGTGGCTCAGTGGCCACCCGCTGCAGATGCTAGACAGAGGCCAGCAGCTGCATCAGGGTCGCCGTCTGACCCAGCTGCCATATTTCTACATTACTGCACGCCTCCAGCAAGCCTCCATCTGCACAACTTTAATGAGGCCTGCCCAGCCAGCCTAAACAACTGTGTCGGGGTTTCACCTGGGGGCGCTTGGACCAATAGCACTCCTTCCCTCTACAGACCAACAGTTTAAGCAGAGGCCAGCTGAATTAAAAAAACGTGACCCTGTTTATTAATGCAAGGTAATGGGAAATTGAATCAGGCATGTATGGCTTGATAACTAAAGCACTTTCTCAGTTTTGTAGTTGATGACAACTCACAATGTTTGAAGTTTTCACTGTGATCATATGTCCCACAGACCCTGGTACAATTGCATCTTTTGCCACAGTTCACAGGGGAATATGAGTGCTAAAAAACATATTTGGTTGTACATTTTTAAGAGCTGTACTTTGCAACAGATGTTGTTTTTTTCAATGGATGTCGGTCAGACGGCAACATGGTTACCCTGAGACTAAAAGAAAAACAAACACAGATATGTGTTACTATTAAGTTTGGTTTGGTTTGGCTTGGTCCACATTTGAGAGACTGCAGAGCCCGCAGCTGGAATGCATAGAGGGCCCAAGCACTGATGGGAGTGAGGAGAGGAGAATTGGGCTGGAGAGCAGATGGGAAGGATGGGTTTATCCAGACACTCGCCAGCTGCTCAGGTGTCTGGTTTCTGTCCTGCCGGAAGGACTGAAGACCAGCTTCACAGATCTCGCCTCCTTTAGTAATTGCATTGCCGTCTATTGAAGAAGCAAATGCTCATTTTAGAACACTGTAATGTAATGTAACCGATTGACTATGAGGCCCTGTTTGCATGGAGTTGCTTTGTATTGAATTACTTTGAAAGTAATTTCTAGTGTATTACAGTGAGTCACGCTGATTTATAGCTGCTTATGTCTGTCATGTCCAAGGTGGTGTTGTGAAAACATGCTTCTTCTGTCTCAGTCCAAAGTTTGTCATTTAACAGATGTGTTTCACTAACATCACTGCAGTTAGTTTCCTGCTAACATTGACCTACATATCCAAAGCCACATAAAGCACTCATAATAAATACAGCTGTCTTTAAGCTATTCTGGGGTTATTGGTGCTTTAGATCACCGAAAGCCATTTTTATATGCTACAGTAAAGTAACTGAACAAGTGAGCATCAGCACTGGTCAGCCTACGGTGCCTTAGCTAGGAAAAGCAAATGAAACCTCTAGTGTTTATTGACACTTTCTCTTTGTCCTGTTGCTTGGCTTTGTGGTATTGTATGGTGCAAATCTGGCAGTTTTGTTTTAGGTCTGTAGTTTATCCTTTTAGAGAAGTATTTAACAGAATACATAATTGGAAGAACTCAACTGTCTGCTGTCAAGCAGGGAAAATGAAAGGGTTTTCTCTGATTTCTGGTGTTTCGACTGCATCTAACTGCGGTGATTGTACAACTGTGGAAGTCCCTGATTGGCTGCAGTCACTGTTAAATGTTAAAGAGCATTGGACCACATTCCCTTCCCAAAGCTTCCTTTCTAAGCAAGCCTCAAGTTACTCAGGTTATGGTTTTGTCAAAATAGTTGTTTTTCCACAGCCTTCTGATGTAAGGAACTGATTTTAAGTTGCTTTGGTTTTAAACTGGTTTTAAGTGGCAAACGCATCTCCTGTTATAACCCTTTGTGATTCTTCTGTCCTCCTCCAAAGTTTTACATAGAAAGACCTTGGACTGGGAGTAGAACAGATCCAAAAAAGCCTAATATAAACACCGATTTGGCTTCGTCACAGACCAGAAGGGAAGCATAAGTTTTCAGTCTGTATTTAGGTTTCTGGATGTAGGAAGTTGCATTGCTGTTGAAGGTGATTTGTTACTGTCTTCAGAACAAACGTCAAGAGAAAGACCTTGGATAAAAAGACTAATGGGAAATAGGACAGAAAATCAGTCGCTGACTCCTGCTCTTCTAATGAGGGCACACTGTTGAAAGACGTAATTTTAAATACAGAGTTTAAGTGAAGTGGAGCTGTAAACATGTCTGCTTTAAATTAGGGACCATATCTATATCTATATATCACTCAGTCATTCAGCCTGTCAAAGGCACAATAATCAGAACAGACCAGGAAAGAGTCATAGTGCGTCATGGAATTTATGCCATATCAAATGTGTATCTATTTTATTCAAATACAAATTAAATTAGCAAGTCACGTCCTAGCAAACGTGTAAGTAAGTAAATAGTCTCAATGTCACCTGGCTTGCAATGCCGGATTTTACTTCTCTTTGCTGACATTTGGGAATCCCCCAATCTAGCTCCTGTTTTCTAATTTTTTCATGGAGGCTGGCTGCAGTTTGAACCCGGTACATTCTTTAAAGCCCTACTTCTGTCCAAACAACACGACTGGCTGGAGTGACCTAAGAAGAACTGACAGTGTGGAGAGGGGTCGTCATCAGAGCAGCAAACCAAGAAGCTGATAGCATCAGTTTAACTTGTGAATTGGAATTTGTAATATGTTATGCCTTGTACTGCACTGTATTTTGCACTTTGTATTGTGCTTATATTTTGTAAGTTGCCCTGGATAAGGGCATCTGCTAAGAAATAAATAATAATAATAATAATAATAATAATAATAATAATAATAATAATAATAATTCCACAATGCCACTTTGTCCCATTTTAAAGAGTGCATGGTACGTGTAAGATCTGGTGCAAGCACTGAAGGAAAGTGCAAGTGCAACCTTGCCCCTTTCCCACAGACAGGATTATTTACATAGACCTAGTAAATCTGAAACTGTTATCAGGTATCATTTTAAGTATCACTGCCATCCATTCTTAATTGACTGAAGGATTACCATCACTATTTTCCATGGACTTTTATTGACGTGTCACTGAACCATTTTGTAGTCAACTGTGTTTAACTCTATAGCTAAATTGAAGTTATTTAGAGTTGAACGTGATCATGTTTCTTCACTTTCATAGCATTCCTGGTCATATATATTGCAAGTTTAGTAAAAGGTAAAGTGGCTGTATTACAAACTGCATTGCTCTCAAACATGTGTAAGGCAGCTTCTGGGAAATCAACCCAATGCACATTAGTTCTTCAGTGAGATCTATATATATTTTTAATGTATTCATATATTCCTGTGTGTCACAGTTGTGCTGTTGCACAGATGACTCGGCTGTACCAAACTATATTTAGCAGTGCTGTTTGTTTGCATCTCAGTAAACGCATGAGAGAGGATGTGAGGAGGCCACCAAGCCTAGTCAAAATAAACTGTACCTCAACTGAGATAAACAGACCTTGATATGTCAAAGGCTTCTGGGTACCATCTAATTTGAATCCTTTTGTAATTCATCCTCCAACTACTTCAGAAAGACAAAGGGAGATGACCAAACCTAGGCTTTTGTGACTTCCTAAGACCTGTATATAGTGACAACCAAGGGATTTCTGCAAAATGGTGGTGTTGGCATGACATTTGGGATGGCATTTGCTGAAGTGTCTGCTATGCAGTTGAAAATGTGTGCATGGGTTTAACTTCATATTGAAATCAACAGACTATCAGAACTTGTCAACACTTTACATTAGTGTTCAATATATACAGTCTGTATAGAGCCTTTAGCTACTATCACAGAGCACTGTAGATCAGGTGATGCATTAGTGCTTTGCTGTTGATCTGTAGTTAAATCTTATGATTTTAATGCATTGTAACATAAGGTTGTTCGTAGGATTGGTGTTCCATTGGAGTCCATCGGAAATGGCACAATCTGGAAAACAAGGTAGTCTGAAGACAACTCTTGAGTTTCAAAGTGCTCTTGGCATTATAGTCTATTTAAGGAGGGTAAGTATACAGTGACCTGGCCTCTGAAATACCTCTGGGAGAGAGACGGACGGGGAGCAACAGAAGCCTTCAATTTCTGCTACTTAGCTTCAGCAAGATAAGGAACTCAGTCGATACCTGGTTAAAAAGACCTCCCTGTGGTTTACACCAAAGTGTTCTTGCACACACACTCAGAAATAACGCAGCGCAGAGAGCTTGAGTCGCTCTTCCCTTATTCAGAAATTTGAACAAACGTAAGGCTTTCACAACTGTCTGCTGGTGCTCAGGAACAAGATACTTTGAGCTTTCTGAAGTGTTGACCCCAAATGGCTTACAGCACTACGTCAGACCAGAGACTGGGTGCCTCCCTTTATCGTCCAACTAAAAACCTCCCTCCCCCATTCTCCTCCACAAGGTCCTGTCATATCTCACAGTCCTAACTGCACCCCCCTTTGCTAAGCTTTTACAACATAATGATTTATTTTTGTTCCCAGTTTAGACAAGCTGGAATTTCACTTGTTTTGGTTCCTGTCATTGCGGTGCCTTTTGTTATTAAAATGTGCTTAATCAGCTGCAGTATTTCCTCATCTTTAATTACACTTCAGGCAGTGTCTGAGTAACTGCTGTGTACATGCAGAATGATTGCTTGCTTTGCTTTCTGGTAGTGCCATAAGAGGACCACTTGCCTGAATACTGCAATAACTTTCAAGCTCAGCCAGGGCAACAAGCTCAGGAGATTGTCACATCAACCCTTTTAAACATTTTAAAACTGATAGATATCACCTGATGGAGGCGATGCCTTAATAGAAACACTATACTGAACTGATTTGCACTTGCACATTCCGTGCCTGGTGCATTGAAGCATGGGAATGCATTTGTTACGGTTAGAAAATTACAGTGAATTTAAACTTTACTGTCAGTCACTTAATAATCGCTCATATTTATTGATTTAAAATGTAATAATAATAACCATACATATATGGAGAAACTAGATTTAAAGACCATGGATCAGTAATTAGACTATTACTGAAATCAGTGTGTGCATTAAAATAAGGAAATGTGATGCATCTTGCTTGTCAAATAACACATTGACTCTTGCCTTCTTTTAAGTGATATCTGTAGGTGTAATTTTTTATAAGACATCCCCTGAATGCTTAACTATAGTACATCTGGAAAGTATTCACAGGGCTTCACTTTTTCCACATTTTGTTATGTTACAGCCTTATTCCAAAATGGATTAAATTCATTATTTTCCTCAAAATTCAAAATTCTACAAACAATACCCCATAATGACAACGTGAAAGAAGTTTGTTTGAAATCTTTGCAAATTTATTAAAAATAAAAAACAAAAAAAGCACATGTATATCAGTATTCACAGAATTATTTTGTTTTCCCCCCCTTAACCTTGAAGGGGCAGTGAACAATACAGCTCCTGTCGTTCATTAGCTTCTTGACTGATGCGCTGTGACAGGGCTGTTATCATTGCCGGGGACTGTGAGGGGGTGGTGGCTAGGCGATTTGCGCCCTGTGCGGCGGCTGTTATGATTCCCGTGCCAGGGTTGTCGGAAGCAGTGAGGGAGTGCGCTGTGATGAGCAGGCCGAGACCAGAAAACTGCACCGGAGGCCGGGCACCGTCACCCGCATTCTCCCCTCTGCCACTCTGGACGATTTCTTATACGTTTTGATCACTATAATTATCAAACATCAAAAAAATAAAGTTTATTTATATGGTATGTGGTATTCTATTACCAAAATTCATATGACAACCCTCCCTCTAGTGCATACCAGTGCATACTGTAATATTTTGGACAGAGAAGGAACTGCCAGCATTGAAGTATGAAGGTACATCTACTAACACCATAACTCCCATGTCACAAAGCAAGGAGGGTTACACAATAGTGGTATAACTGAAAACATTTCACACCCTGCACAAGAAACGTGATCTTGTGGGACTATGTATAATAGATTATATTATATTTTTTCAATGGAATTACCAACAAATGTATCCATTTATGCCAATGGGGAATTATGGGTTACTACCCATTGTACTTCCAAAGCTCTGCTGTGTTAGTAATAGATATTTTGTACAGAGGGTTATGAAAAGGATTTTGCCTCCACAAAGAAACCCACACACATTTGTGTCGATGTGATTGAACAAGTCAAATTTCCCGTTAGAAAGTACAGTAGCTGGTATATGATTCTTTAAATAGGCCCGGCTTCCATGTGTCCAGATGCCTCAGAGAACACTTACTGTGCATTTCTGTCAGTGTTGTGAGCTGTTTAAAAAACGAATTGCAGGAACAGGGATTCAGTTGGAAGATTCAGAAAATAATACTCGTGGCTTAAGTGTAATATAAAAGCTTAGTTCACATCATCTGCTTCTCTGTTCTTTTAATTTCTCAGCCATTGCCTGCGTTACTTGAGGAGCCAGTGCTTTATCAAAGGGGGATTCAGAGTATTGTGTGATGCTGACTTTCTTCCACACCACACTGCCAGCCACAGCTGAGAAGTGCTTTCAGAGGCTATTTCTGCATTGAGACCGAAATAGCAGCATATAGTAAAGGCGCAATAGGCCATGCTATTGATTTTACCCTCTGCTGCTTTAATGATAAGAATCATCTATCACTTTTGGCTCTCTGATCCCCCCCGGAGGCCGGAGGTGAGCTGTGGGCTGTAATACCTGCAGTTAATGTGTTCACTCTGCACTTTTACAGCGGATAATGAAATGTGTCAACTCTGAAGCAGCAGACTTTCAGAATATTTACACCACATACAGCTGTGTTAAATAACCATTTTGCGTTCTGGGGCTTGTACAAAGCAGCGTACTTTAACCACTTGAGCCTGGCCTCCAAATGGAACATGTTGTATTATACTATTACTGAAAAGGTGAATTACTGTCCTGGTTGATTTGAAACACTAAATATAATTGAATCAACCTTCCCCTGCTGGAGGAGCTGTGATATTTTTCATTTATTTTTTATCACTGTTTCTGTTTTTGTGTGGAGACAAAACCAAATATTTCTCAAAAACAGGAGCCTCAGCTTCGAAACTGGTTGTATTACTATTCAAACTTTTTGTAAAGAAAACAAACCAACAAACAATCATATTGTTGTTCTGCCTAAAGCGGGCACTTTTTAAATTTAAATTTGCGGTCTCTGTCTGTGAATCTCCGTGCCAGGGAAGGTGTCAGCGGGTCTATTCTGGGACAGGCAGGGCCAGGGACTTTCTTCCTGTGTTTCACACAATGGAGGCCAATGCACTCCTGCCTGAGAGGGAAGTCTGAAAATAAACTCTTTAATACACTTGACTTTGAATCCCATGGGGTAAGACAGGCAAAAGTATAGTTTATACCTGATGTGTCTGTGTGTATATAAATATATAAATATGATTTCCTTTAACCATACATGTAAACACACACTCACGTGTATCTACAGACCCACATTTACACTTCTGGGATCTCCAGCACATCTACGCCTCTCCTGTGACACAGCATGCTGAGATTGGCCATCCAAGCAAGGCTTCCCTTATGCAAGATTGCCCTGTTAAATTAACCATAACTTTGCAGTGGTTTCCCCAGTTTAAACTACACTTCCCTGTTCTTTACTACACTTTGCAAATTAATTTACCATTGTCTACCATATTAAACATGCCTTACAAATATGTATCGTGGTATCCCTGTCGTCCAGTATAGTAAAGCACAGTGAAGCCATGTTGAACTCATAGGAAACCACAGTAAAAGTGCAATAATATCTAGTAAATATAGCAGGGTATACTTCCAGAGGGGCTCTTCTGTGGGCTTGCCTTCTGCAGCATGTTGACAACAAAGGCTGCTCCAGCTGTGAAGTGGTATTATGGCCATCCTATCCAGAGCTCGTTTCAGGCTGAGCAGCTGTGTTTCAGGCTTGCTGCAGCGTGTGAGCTGTGCATGTTAGCGGGGGCAGATTGACAGAGCTCTCAGTGGGTCTCTAGCATGATGCATGATCTGGCTGTCAGGTGTCTCTGTGATCTGTAGGTTGGGACCCGCCTTTCCGAAAAGGAGTGGGGAAATTGCTGGTTATAAAAGCAGTGTCAGTACAGCAAATTCCTGAGCCCTGGCGTGCGAGGGAGAGTGCTGCTCTGCAGATTTGCTCATCATGCCCTGAGGGGGCAGACAGGCTCTCAGGGCTCAGACACACGGCGGGCCGGTGCAGCGGGGAACATCTGCATCTCTGAGCCCAGTCGTCAGAAACCGCCCTGCGCTGACTTACTGTCCCGGCTCCCATTGCACCACGAGTGCATTCTCTAGCATCCCGGCTGGCATCCCGGTGGGGGTAGGGGGGGACAGGCTCAGGTCTACACAAGGGACTGATGGACATCTCCCTCTCCCACTCAACACTGCCAGCCTGCCAGAACCTTGTTGGGAGCCCTTCTGTGTCTTTGAAGTCGGTTGCCATAGGGAAGTGAAAATCTAAGCCAAATCAACCACAGAGCATTACTAAGAAAGCCTAACCGGGTATGATGCACTTAGGAGAAATGCAAGAAGAGGCTAAAGGAGATGAGACTGCAGTTACTCCTTTAAATGTGTTTGACTCCCAGGCCTGAGAGAGTTGGAGCTTTATCCTGTGGGAGTATAGTGTCAATCCCACAGTGTGGCCTCACCCATGTGATCTGGACATTATACACTGATCCATTTATATTATAACAACAGGCGGCCCACACAGTGTAAAAGGGCTGCTTTGGTAACACCCTATTTTTCATGATTTTGTTCAAGTTCCAACACCTTGATACTGCTGAGTGGGGGTAGGGGTTGGGGGTTGGGGGGATGCGGTGGAGAACAAAAAGAGGTTTGAGAACGAGTGAAACTGAAGCGCTTTCTCAAAAGGAGATGAAAGGCAGCCAGGCCTAAACCAGCCCAGCTCTGCTTTCAAAGGGCCTTCACAGAGTCCTGCCTCGGCCCTCCCTCCCTGCCTCAGCCCAAGAGAGAGGCTGCAGTTTGATCGTTGGCGTTTGATGCCGGATTTTGATGGGGACTTTTCAAAGGCGAAACCGTGTCAACAAACACCCTCCCTAATGCACTGCCCTAACCCCCCCCTCCCCCCCATCTCTCCCACTCCCAGGGCTTGTACGTTTCAGTACCTGGGATCATTTATCCTCCCTCTCCTACTGACACAATCTCATTTGTTTTGATACATGAATGCCCTCGCCAATTAGTCGGCCATCTCTGCTTCCTTTTTTTCCACCCAGGAGACGGAGCTGCCATGCAGAGTGAGAGGGCCTGTTCTGTTCCTCTGTAAACTATACAGGGTTTTTAAATGGCAACAACTCAAAAAGGATGGGCGGTCAGTTACCTCACCACAGCTGTGCATAAGGACCATGTAGCTGCAATAATTTATTACGTTCATGATGTTTATTTAGATTCAGGAGATTAGACAACCCCAATAAACATATGCAGAAGGTAATGAGAGTTTATTTTGGTCTAGACTCCTCCCTCTCTGGCACTTTCACAGCTTCTGATTGTCTCTATGAGTTAGGATAGTGAGTTTCGAAGGAAGAGCATGAAGCTCCAGGTTTCATCTTTTTTTTTGTTTTTTATTTTTCCAATTATTTTTCCAAACTTTTGCCAAAGCACCAGGGCCTTGGATTATTTACACAATGACCATGACAGTGCAAACTGAAATCCAAGTGCAATAATTCAATCTAAAATAAATCTTTATTCTTTTAAGAAGCTGTATATTTCTTTCTTTCTTTCAGCTTATCCCATGTTGACGTTTCACCCAGCCTTTATTAAATGCTGTCTGTGCTTTACCTAACTAAATGTCACACCAACACTCAAGGGTTTTTAATGAGAATGCAGTGAGGGCCTATTAGTTGTGTATTTATAGACTAGTGAAATGGAAATCTGAAGCTGTTTTTTGTCTTCTTCATCTTGTTCTTATTCTGCTGCTAGATGATGACCAGCCTTCCCCAGCTTCTTGGCAACCAGCCTATAATTTATGTGCCGCTTTTAGGAGATTGAAGTCCGCGAGCAATTGAACGCTTACATAATACTCACATAAAGCTCTGTTAATTGATTTCCAGTCAGGGCACAAGAAAAAAGACATCTTTCGATTGTGGCGGACATCTGAGCTTTGAATCGCAGATGGCTTTGGCTGTTTTATTTCCCAGATCAAAGGGCTGCTTTACCTCTCCTGTCTCTTTCACCTTTTAAAGAAACGCAATACGTTCGTCATCTGGAACGCTGGGGCCCCCAGGGGGATAAAAGGGGCCTCTGAATGAAGGTCATTGCCTCCCTCCGTCAGGTTTTTGGGGAGGGGGGTCATCTCTCTGTTTATGAATACACCAATTGAGGGCACTTTTGAAAATAGAACTTTCAACCAAGTCGTATAATCGATGTCAATCGGTCTAAAAGGTAACTTTATTTATTAACCCCTTTGACCAGGAAAGACATCAGTTGACATGAACAGACCCTGGTTCAAGGACATCCTTCCAAGTCAGCCAAAGCCATTTGGGGGCTACATTACATTCTATGAGGAATCACCAAAGAAGCATCTTCACCTAGACAATGAGAATGGATCTATGTTAATCTCTGTAGGTGTCATGGCTTTAGGGTAATACAAAGCACGGCCAAGCAGAATATTTGGTGTAACCGTGGCAAACATTACTAATGAACAGCTCACCATATAAAATGCACATGACATGACAGGCCCTGCAGCTTTAGCAATTTAGGATTAAAGTCTGTTGCATGCATTTTGATATGTAAATGCTTGGTTTCAGTCTAAATTTGTTAGGCATTAACCACTCACTGTTAAAGTCATTTAAAAAAAAAATCTTTTTTATGAGGCATTACTGGAAAATCCAATGCAGCGATGAAAATGAAGACACGAAAATAGCTCGGAGCTCTAAAGTCAAGTCTGCCAAAGGGTTTTGTTACTATAGCAGCATCATACTTTTTGGTTATGTAACATTGTGTAGTAGGATGTGCTGAGAGAGAGAGCTGGGAAAAGGAATGGGTTGTACAAATGGTACAGGTTCTGCTTTGCAGGTCACAACCACAAAATCAAACGGAGCTTAAGTATTCTGAAATATAAAGGGAGCACGGGAGTTTTTGTTTATTTTTATATATATTTATTTTTGATTTACCATAATCTGCAGTTGTGTAACAGTGCCTTCAGTTGTAACCTGCCAAGCAACTGACACATTGTAAGGAACATTCCTTTGACGATAATTTGTTCTTTCTGCTACTGAGAGGTGTTGGCTTAGCAAACACTGACGAATGATGTCTAATTAAAGAGCGGCCTCTGCCCCAGCAGCTCGGAGACCGTCCCTCTCCTGACCTTTACTGGAATATTCTCAACAGGGGCTGTCCTTGTACTGGATGTTGGGTGCTTGCCATCCGAAAATTCACATGCCATTGGACGGCTGAGATTCTGTATCCGTCTCTTAATTGAGACATGTTTTAATGTCTGACACATGGAGACCAGTCCACTTTCAGTTTTATGACTTAAGACATGGGAAGTGAGTGGGATTCTGTCCCAGAGTGCATTGCCAGGATGCTGCGTCACATGGGTGCCTCTGTGCTACACTCTCCTTTAGTCTCCTCATTTAGAGGTCTGTCACAGTATTGCCTCTGTAATAGTTTATAACTATAATTGAAAACCACATCGCATTCCAAGTTAGGATGTCCTGTTCACAACACGGATAGGTTAAACAGGGTTGTGAACTTGACTCACCCTCAGTCTGGTTCTTTCTTTGTTTTTTTACTTTCCATTTTCACCACTGCAAAGGCTGTAGACCATGAGGAATCGACTCACTGAATCAACCCTGAAATACAGTTGTATGGAAATGAACATTGATTTTTCCTGCTGGACAGCACTAAGCTCTGGAAAAGTCTGAAAGAGGCTGTTGTACACCATGTAGTGTTTACCTGTATACTTTTGCACAGTGATATTTGTTTTTGTTTTGTCAGGCATATGATACATGATGAAATACACTGAGGAATATATCTAAACTCTTTCTCAACATCAAGACATCCAGTAGAAGATGAGTTGCTTGACCTGTGGATGGAGCGAAGCGCCCAGTAATGGGTGTCCAGCACTGAAGGCCTGAGATAGTGTTCCTCAGCTGGACACAAGGGAATAATGAATGACCTTTAGCACAGGAAGTTAATTGCTGATGCCCAGTAACAACCAGAGGTATAGACTGAGCTCCACTTTAAAATGGAGTTTCTGTATTGCACAATTGAACAAATATGGAAAAGGCCAAAGAGAACCCTCTGCTTGGGTTTTATAGCCCATTATAACAGAGGCAATGTGCTGGAGGAGGTAAGTGATAGGATCTAGAGAAACTGGGACAGGCAGCTCAGCGAAAGCCATAAAAAGGCACTTGAAAGCAGTTTTTAGGAACTGTCTCAGTGTGTTTTATTAATGGTGCTAACTTTAAACACCAGGACAGCAAAAGGGTGGTCTGGCCCTGGTATTATAACACTGGGTAGTGCCTGACTGGAACCTTTCTGTGCGAGTCTGTTCAAAGTCTTACAGTTCTCTACCTATTCGATATGTCTGTCTGCTTTATTTTACTAACAACTGTCTTTAGATCTGCGCGGTCTACAGATATAATTCCGACTGCGGTTAGACAAGGCAGCTGCACTATTAATTTGTGGGATGTTGGTGAACACAGAGGACAGCAGAGAAATCTCACTTTAGTTTGTTGGCTTTCAGGATGTAAATGCTTCTTTTCTCTTATTTGCTCTTCCCTCGTCTGTTTAGGCTCGAACACAGTGAAATAAATGGGATTATGTTGTCTTGTGTTTGTTGCTGCTGACTTTGGGCAACACTGTGGATGATGGCAATGTGTAAGATTGAATCACACAGTCGTATTAAATGGCTTTTAGGATGCGCACGGCTGGGGGTGCAGAATTCCTGTGGCTGCAGGAATCATTCATTATCTT
Organism: Amia ocellicauda; assembly: GCF_036373705.1. NCBI lineage: Eukaryota > Metazoa > Chordata > Actinopteri > Amiiformes > Amiidae > Amia > Amia ocellicauda. The sequence goes on from NC_089852.1 coordinate 13,411,474, forward strand.
GATAATTACAGGGTGAACAAAAGGGCCTCCCTTCAAGCACAAGGTTAGATCACGGAGATCTGCTGCTATATCTAACAAGCCCCCCCCCATGATTCCTCCTACCCCCCCTCCCCCATCACCCCAACCCCACACACACCCACACACACCACACCCCAATTGTTATACTCATTTACACATGTATAGAGCCGCAGATTAGTAATCTCAATGGGTCCTCTCACCTGGGCAAATACAGCTGGGTGTGATGCAGGGGCTAAATCAAATGCCCTGCCGCTCTGAAGCATTCCTGTCTGGCATCATGCTGCCCACATCAGGCCTGATTCGCGTTTTGCATTAATATTCTGTAGTAAATACTTTTACGCATTTCTTCCAGGCAAACAATAATAACTTATTTTGGTATCTTTTCCATGTTGTTTAAAGGGGACAGATACATGATAATGGTAACTCTATACAATATACTTATTCCTCAGAAAGACAGAGCATCTGTTATTTTCCGATGTGCAGTGTGTTGTTGCAGGACTTTAAAGGTGTTTAGATCCACCAGTGTGGTAAAATACAGATGGGGGTGATGTATGGTCTTTTTTAGACCCCTTTCATTTTTCTTTAAGGACCCACCCCCTTGTCATTAAATGTATATTAAACAACAAGTAATTTACATATTTGGACAATAGCTTTTCCAGCAGAAATACAAAATGTTGCAAAGTTTCAGTACTGGAGAGCAGCACTGCTATGTTTGGACAGCTGACAGGTTCTTGACAGCATTACGAACATGTTTTGCTGTTCTCTAATCAGTCAGCGATGGCTCACCTGGCTGTATGAGTGATTTGTGAAATTCATGCTGGAGGGGTGGGTGTGTGGGTCTCTAGTATACAGTTTTGAATTCAATAGGTATCACATCAGGAAAGAAATAGACATGCTTGTATTTCTTTCTTCAACAGAGATTTTGCTTGTGATTGTTTGTCACTGCAAACAAACAATAGTAATATCAATCATCAACATAAAACAAAATATAATGATACATTAATATAATTATAATAATAATGACTTGAGTGATGTGTCATATTAAATTGTACTCTATGATTTGTGCGTGAGTTCAAAATAGCACTCCTAATCTGCGATTCCATTTACTTCAAATGTATAATACCAGAATAAATAAAAAGCGGGTATCATTCACATTAACGGTCTTTCCTATTATTAACACATATTGTGTGATTTGCAGGAGAGCACAACATGCTTTTTATGACTTGATTAAATAAACTAATGAAAACAGAAATAAACGCTGTAATCTAACCTGCAGAAAGCGTCACCACAGTCAGTGCAAGGGCTGTAATTTGCATCTAGAAGTGCTGTCTTGGCTTCTCTTTGAGGGGGGCTTCCTGTCATCCCCCCCACTCCTCCCGCTCTACAAACCCCCCTCTCCCTGCCACTCAGACCTATAATTAAAATCCCTATTGGCTGGTGCAGTGAACTGCCAAAGTGCGTCTGACTACTTTGCCCCAAGCCATGCTGTGCTGCTTGTGTTTACAGGTTAAGGGTGAACACAGTTGACGCAGGAGGGAGAGAGCTGCACTAAACACTCCAAAACTAGAAACCAAGGAGGTCCTGCCACCCTGCCCGTACAGCCAAATCCAGCATTGAATACTCGAGTGAACCACCTTATGACAATCCAATGATCCCTGTTCTTCACAAGTTGTTTTGGGATTGCATCAGCGATGGGGCATTTGATTAGGACATTTCAGAACTGACAACTCTGCATGTCCCTCGGCTGAAATGTTAGACCATAAAGCATAAAATGCCCAGAAGGCCATACAACATTCTTGTGAGCTACAGCCGGTACAAATCATAGAGATTGGTGATCTGCCCTAACTTGAAAAGCTCATGCTATTAATACCTCAGTACACAGAAAACTTCTCGCAGTGGGGCGGAAAGTCAGTGGTCCAAATGGGCCTGTTAATTAAATGATGGTCTCTTGGGAAAAGGGGTAGCTGGGTAGCCGGGTAGCTCCCCTTGTACACTATCTGTAAACTGGATACAGGGGACTGAATCCCAGTACCTAATCTCTGTCTGCGTCAGGTATAAAAAAGGCAAGTCTTGAGTTTCGAAATCCAAATAATAGGTGGTCTTTTTTATTTGTTTTCACATGAGATTGACTTTAATGTAATTTATGAATAGTACACCAGATACCAGCAGAATCAATGTCACTCCACAGCAGTGAAGATTAACAAGGCCTGACAAAGTGGCTGAGACATTAATCTCTTCAACTGTCACGCTCATCAGGCATTTAGGAGGAGGTCTGAACATGCTGGCTGTCAAAATATCTTCACAGTCACGGGCAGAGTGACTGATCTGAAATGGGGGCTCCAGTGTATCATAATTGTTGTATTTACACGCCTGTCTTTATTAAGAGCTGTCTTTGTTTGTTGAAGCGTGCCAAGCGTGATCCAGGCTGACCGGAATGCTGTTTATTGATTTATTAGTGTATTTATTGTTTTATTTGTTTTATCAAAACTGCTAGTAACAATAATAACAGAACAGTAATTATAACAATAACATTAAAATATCTGTTACAAATACAGGATGAAACCATTACATATCATAAATTACAAGGTGCAGGAGTTTAATTTGTGAAACATGCAGGAAACCATGCACATACAAGAAAAATGGAGGTCATATATCAATATGTATATGGATGTGTGTGCATTTGGTGTAATTGAGAAGCAGCAGGACAGAGCAGCATAAGGGTGCAGGGCAGGAGCCAGCTGTAGCATCTGTAAATTACACCACAGGGGGACAAGGTAAAGGACGTAGGTATGAGAGCAGAGGGAGATACAGCTAGTTGGCCAGCAGAGGAAGAGACAGATGGCAGGAATTATTTTTAAGTTTATTTTTCTCTGTTAGACATATTGCTACTACTTTTTTTCAAATCTGCAAAGACTTTTGACCATACCTAGTAGCAAGCCAATCCCACTCATGAGCACATCTCTTTCTCAGAAGAAAGTAATTTCAGGTATAACTATCAGTCCCCGGAATCACAGAAGGTGAGTCATTGTAGACATGAATCACCTAGCGTTTGGGAATAGCACTTGACATTTTTTTACAACTTTAGATATTATTGGGAATGGCAGCTCCCTTTGAGAAGTGTACTTTGGACAAACATCACTGCCTTTTAGTGGTTTGTGGCTTGTGTGAACTTCATATGGTTCTGAGACCTGCGCCGGCCTCATGCTCGCACCCAGGGCCCAGTGTTGATTAGCAATAGAGATCTTGTCACTGTTTCCTGTGTCAGCAATCCCCTGTCTGGTCTGTCAGCCTGTCTTACGGGAACAGGATGCTATCGCTGCATCTCTCAGAAGGTATTTTTAGGTGTTTATACTGAATTTCCTGTTGCACCAGCAGAAAAAAACAAACTGCAAAACCATTTATCTAAACCAAACCTCTGACCAGAGAAAAATTCCCAAGCAAGGATGATTGTTGAGAAAGTTAAGCATGTTTCATGAGAAAATGTATCTGTTATTCTAAACCTGCCTGCCGTTTTGTCATTATTTAGAAATTACCCAAGAAATTGATGCTCTCCTGTCATCTGTAAACCTGATGACCTGAATACTCTGCCCACAAATACAACCTGTAGGGCCCATAATGATCCCTGTATAGACATATTGTAGGGTCTAAATCAAAAGAGAAACTGTTCATCAAACTTCATCTTTTTACCTTCCATTAAACTAACCTTTGTCTTGAGAGTAATTTGTATGCGTTCTTATGAAGTGGGATTTGGGGAAACAAGTACAACTGAGATGACAATGTGCATGAATTATGACATGGGGCCATGGCATGTGGATCTTCAGTTTAGCTTACACAGCCCCACACTTGGTGTCCATGACAACTTTTTTGTTGTTGTTTTAAATGCTAAATGTTTTATGTGATCAACAAAATGTACTTGATGACTTGATGATTGCAATTCAGCAAGTGAAAGGTGAAAGGTCATGTTGGTCAGAAAAAAACACCTTCCCCCTGTACGTGTGTGTTCATCCTTGGTGTCTGAATCAGGTATACTCAAGGGAGAATCCATTCTGTGGACCTGTTATTTTCAACAGAATTCTTGCTGCTTGAGTGACATCTCTCTCTCTCTCTCTCTCTCTCTCTCTCTCTCTCTCTCTCTCTAAATGTAAAGTCACTGAAAGTCACTGTTTGTTTACAGTGTGAGCCTAGCTGGGATTAGAGGGCCTGTGCTATGGCTCATTTCCCAGGCCCTGATAGGAACACAATGGCAGGAACTGCTCAGCCTTTTAGAACAAAGCCACTTAGACCGGGCCAAATTTCCTGCTGTCTGAAATAAGAGCTGCTCTCAAAAAGGAACTTGCTGAACTCGCAGTACATATACTCGTAAAACCATAAGACGCCAGCAATGCCACACATTCTGGGTCTGCTGGGATGACCAGAGGCTATTTTTCTTTTTTTCAATGCTCTCTCAACCAACCCCCAAAACATCTCTTGCAAAAAACATGCTGGGATTATAAAACAAGCAACCTAAATGTGTGCAGTGTGCTGAACATTTTGAAAGTGTTGGCTGGGCTACAGTTTCTCGGAATGGGGTGTAGAAGAACGAATACCTGCAACCCGGAAACCAGTTCCTAAGAAGTCCACAGGGCAGACTCACTATTGCCTTTAAAAAATAAACAAAAAAACATCAGCTCTGACGACTGTGGTGCAATTGATGAAATTCTACTCATGCAAATTTTCACATGCAGTGCGTGGTGTTAAGCTATCCTTTCCCTGAACTTCTCTGGCGCTGTTTCATTTCATTCTGCGGTCAGTTGTGTTTTCTCATAAGATGGCCCTCTGCAGAGTTTTTTCTTGCTTTGACACGTTTCTCTCCCCCCCTCTGTCTTTTTCCTATTTCAACACATCTTCCTTTTGGCTTCAACATAATGCAGCGTGCAATTGTAAAACAATTTCCATTTAAGATTAAAATCTTCTGCTGATAGCAGTAGTTTTAGGCTTAGTTAATAAGAGCTGGAGTACAGCAAGAGTCAAATCAGCACATCAGGTGACATTTCATTGCCAGAATAATCATTAAATAAAATCAGTTAAATTACAGTATATATGTACATTAAAATGTTTCTTGATATGTATTATAGATGTATCTGCCCCCAAGCTGCAAATCAATGAATTACAGTTTTTTTTTTGTGTGTGTGTGTGTGTATATATATATATATATATATATATATATATATATATATATATATATACCATTTCTGAGGAATGTAAATTGTGTAACACATTAGATGCATGTAAAGTGGGGGGGGGATACGTTTTAGACTATTGAAATCTATGCAAATCCAAAACACAAGGTGGCCATTGCTGATATACTGCAGTAGGAACGTGATTTAATATGCTCCCTGACTACCTCAAATTATTGGTGGATGTAAAAGTCTTTTACTAGATGGAATTGTCTGTGTCCTGACTTTGTGGCTGATATGCATCCAGTATATTTATCTGTTGTAGTCCTTTTTCTCTTTAACAATATGCACCGAGCTTGTGTAGTATGGTAGACACGAGCTCAGTATTTTCCTGCCAACTCTGGATGTGAAATTGTTTTCTTTATACTTATATATTGGTTTTGGTATTGTGATTCTCGTTGTTTTTTCTATAGCTCTATGCAATGTGGCTGCTCATATTGGTAGACAAAACAAGCCACTATAAAGCTGGCAGCTGTATCAACTCCTCAAACTGATTCAGCTGGGGGAACAGAAACTAGGTCACGCCGGCAAACGGGGTTGCGTTCGTCGATAGAAAGAAATATGAATATACTTTATATATTTACAAAATGAAACCAGAATAAAAACGAATAGAACACGCATCTATCGTATAGGTTAACATGCAAGGAAACTGCGCTGTCAGATTCAGACTGTGGACACAACATAGCTGGTTGCTAGTTTGTGGTTTACAGACGATCTTTTTTTTTGGTCTGGATGTTGATGTAGCGCAGGAGGGTCGTTTGTTCGGCGCGGTTCCCCCTGTCTGCCTGTCTGTCTGTCTGTCTGCCTGCCTGTCTGTCTGTCTGTAACAGCTCCCAGGAGGAGGCGTGCTGCCCGCATCACGGGGGGCGGTGCGCTCGGCTCGGCTCGGCTCGGCTCATTCTCCCCAGTGCGCGACAGGGTCCGGGCCATGTTGGCAGCCGTTTAAGTGCGGATTTGAACTCGGCAGAGCTGGCGGGCACCGTGGCTGCGAGACACAGCTTTGCCTTTGACTACCCTGCTGCTATAGCTTCTGCTGTGACCTCCGAGACTGCCAGCATGGTGGCCAAGGATTACCCTTTCTACCTGGTCGCCAAGAGGGCCAATTGCGCCCTGGAAGTGCAGACGGTGAGCAGCAGCCCCGTCAAAGAAGTGGAGGTACGTTTCGGAGACACCTTGTTGTAGTTTGTGTGCCATATAGTCAAGCGCTATAGCGACTAAAAGGGACCGCAGATATAATGGCAGAGTTGAAATAATGCCGGACTCCCAGCGAAAAGCTCGCCCGCAGCTTCTTGCAAAAAATGTTGCTTGGGTGGAATGCATAGCTTTAAACCCGATGATTGCATTGTTTTTAATAGCTAATTATATATAACCACCAGCAAATGCGTTTACTGTTAATTGGCCCGTTTTGGCACCAGTTTTTCTTAGATTGTGTGTGTGGTATTTCTGATTTAGTGTTGTGGTTGTAATGACATTCATAATAACAATGATCATTTTAGTTTTGGTGCTAGTTTGTATTAATCTTGTTCGTGCAACCAGTAGCTATAGTTTCTTCTAATTGTGTTTCTAAACTATTGTAATGTGTACGGGCAGTGAGACTGGTTTTGTGACAAGGTAACTGAAGCTAAAATAAAAGGTTTTGCCTACTTATTTTAATTTTGGACATATAATGACATGCATTCTATTATTGAATTCTTCTTTGTGTCGCTTTGCGGCGTTTTCGGGTGCGTTGTGGTCAAGCATCTCTGTACATCTCTTTTAAACCCAAACACTAGGTAAACCCCCGTCGGCCATAAATAAATGAACAAACGACAAAAAAAAACTAGCAGTGGTATCGGCGAAGAGTGAGAATGTCGGAGCAATTATGTGTCACACGTGAAACTACCGGCGTCAAATACATATTAAGGCATGCTATTGCTCCCGTGTATATGCATGTCTTTATTTAAGCAAAATACAGTAGTTCAAATGAATGCATTTGTTTTTTCTGTTTGCGGCCAAAAAGCGATATTGTGCGTGTGCATCGTGCGCCTGCTGCTTCCCCCTCAGCGCGGCGTTGGAAGAGCGGAGCTGCTGTAGCTCATCGGGTTACCAAGTGCTAACATTTTTCTTTTCTTTTGTCGGACTCCAAAGAACAGTGATTGCTCAGCTTTCACAGTAATTCTTCCAGCTGCCTTTCATGTTGTTTTTTTAACGTGTGGACTGTTTGATTATCTGAATAAATAACAATTACGCCTTTTGTAAATTAGAGGTTTATTTTTTACCGCTTTAAAGTTTGCTAGTATTAAGCAGTGCAGATATCTCTTTGAAAACCAAATTGTTGTTGAGCACCGGCATACATTATTGCAGGCTGTTTAAGAGGTGTTTTTTTTCTTCTTCTCGGAATGGCTGCTGCATCCAGTGAACGGCAACCTTTTCCTAGGAACACAATTAAAACGTGCACAAGAAAAGATGCTAGTTTACTTAAAACGTGACGCTTGCCATAACTATCCTGATTCTCCAATATTAGCATGAGTGGCTGTGGTTGGGCAAGATGGGAAGGTACTTTGCTGAACTAAATGAATGCTTTTGAAATATCAGAACATGGACTCCTCCAAATGGATTATGCTTGGTCTTAAGCAGAGGCTTGTGGAGTTGTGTATTGTTTAAGGTGTGCAATACTGTAAGTCTTTATGGTAGAGAGCTTCGTTTTCAATTTTATGATGGCCTTTTCCTGCAGCATTGATCATTTTAGATGTGGTACAAGTCAATGGGGCATGCATCAGCAGTGGTTAAGATTGTGACACTACCAAGCACAGAACAGAGCACACTACAACACCACATACTCTAAAAGTTTGTCTCTGTGTGCCATGCAGTGCCTTGACGGAGATTCTTGTACAGAAGGATGATTTTTATATGTTTGGGGATGTATTGTGGGGAAAACCGCAAATCGATGCGGGCAGCCAAGATTCCCTCACAGTGGAGATGATGGCCATAGGACTCGGAGAGTTAGGGCTGTAATTAAAGCTCCACTAAAAACTGTGCAGGCAGAAGGGGTGGAAAGTGATATGGCTGAAGCGCACAAAGAAAAAGGCTGTGTGAGTTCCATGCCAAAGGAAGTGTTTGATCTTTCCAGATAGGTTTCTGCTTGCTCTGGTTCAAACAGCGACCCCTCTTCTACCCTGCCCCTCAGCTACACCTCACTCCCACATTGTGGCTTATTTACCTGCACTGTGAGAGCCCCTTCACAGCACAGTCACAGGAGACAGGGAGAGAAGGCAACTGAGGAGGTGGAGGGAGGCACAGAGGGCGGTAGTCATGTTTGATTCTCACTTGCTTGGCCATGAGGTAAAATCATTAATTCAAACAGCACTGTGGCCCCAGGCTTATAACACATAGTACCATCTGATAACACTGCCTCCAACACCTCAGCCAGGCAAACAAACACTGCAGTCCAGCCAGCCAGCCACAAAAACAAGCAGACACGCTCTAAGTTGTTTAAATAACCTCCAAATTCTTTCCAGAAATTGTGACAAACCAAGTAAGATGCTTGAGTTTGACCGTTTTTTTTTTTTTTTTTTACTCTGTGGTGTCTACCCAGACCTCTTGTTTTCTCTGAGCACCTGGAAAACCGAAAACAGATTTTGTAAAACTATGGCGACGTGTTATTCAGTACCCAGACTGTATTATCTAAGAACCCTCGTCTGTATCAGCTCTTAAAGATAAAATATTGAAACACATTTTTAAAGAAAAATAATTGAGGGAAGAAGCTCTTCTGTCATGATTTTTAAAGTTCTTTTCTTTTTGGTAATGTTTGTCAGCAAAATCATTTAATCATTTTAAATCTCCCTAGGTGGTTGTTTTACAATGCCAGTGAATGTGGGGTAGAAATCTCTACAGCACCCTCAGGGCACTTGTTAAAAGCTGTACTGTTTTTGCTGACTGTTGCTCGTTCACAAACAGAAGTGGATTTCTTTGGAGCCCTTTCTAAATTGCTGCTGCATTAAAAGTGTGACGGGTGTTTGTGAACTTCAAGCTGAGTAAAAACTAAAGGAAAATGGTGATTGAATAGCAGGAGAGTGTCTCTGTAAGATCCTGTTCAGACAGGGCTGCTGTCAATCCACTGTTCAGTCACTCCTCTCTGCCAAATCCAGTCAAGTCCTGAGTCTTTTCCAATGATCGGATCTTGATTGGAGCAATTTCCTCCCCTTTCACTCATTTTATACCCGATGCGGTTTTCTGCCGTCTCATCAGATCCTGATTTTGCATGTTGGCTTCTGAAGAATTTCTCTGGTTAAAGACTACCAGATGGGTGCCCAATTACCGGAGATTTGCAGCTATCTTAAAACAAAAAGGGATCAAAGTTACCTCTCTGAAGTATGTAAGACATCTTTTAATTTCCCTGCGTGTGCGTGCCTCCCGGAGTAAGGCAAGGAATCGGGCGGTATTTCAAGGGACTGATTTTGTTTTGGAAGAAGAGCGAGTGGTGGAATTTGTGTACCTGACTGAGTTGTTTTACACCCTGGAGCATCGTGGCAGTTGCCGCTCCAGGAAAATCTGAAGGGATTGAGACTTCCGAGAGGCACACTTTCAGGCTGCGAGGGAGAGAAGGGAAAAACTGAACTTTAAAGCCCTGAAAAAATGTAAAGCTTTAAGTTCAGTGTTATAGAGGAACAATGTATGCAAGTCATGAGAATGTATGACATGGGGTGGTTGATTCCTTTTGGAGACTTGTGAAAAGATAGTTATTCATTAAAATCCCTTATTTCTTTACCAAATACAAGGAGTAAAATTGGATTTATGCATCACGCAATTCACATTAACTAGATTACTCGTATTCACGCTCAGGTTTTGGTGCCATCACAATGCCAGTCTTTGTAACCAGATGACACATCAGCACTGCGGTAACCTCTCCGAGACAACAACATTAGTAATACACTTACCAAGCTCAGGAACACAGTACTTATGGAACCATAATACATTTCAGGAACAAAAAGTCATGTGATTAGTCCTTCTGGATTGGGTATTACTGCTTGACTAAGGGGAACTCACAGTAAACTTTTCTGGTGTCAGTGAGAGTAGCAGACTGCTTAATCATCATTGCATGATTAAAGGAAGTGTAACAAGAAAAAGAGGCACAAGCGAGAGAACTGCAAAGACATGTCTCCATACAGCTTGGGTCAAATTATCATGCATAGCAGTTTGGTGAAATGGACTCCAGATTTCCACAGTGGACAAGTAGAGGATTTTCCTATAATGCTGTTTCCCTGTGTGAATGGTAAAGAGACCGAGCATGATAGTCCAGTGTTTGAGGCATACAATCCTGTATTTTTTTTTTTTTTTGCGATGACATTTTTGTTTCGGTTCAGCCAAAAAGTGTCGTCATTAAATGCATAACCTCACACCATTAATACGTCAATGGCTGGTTGTTTGTGCTCCGAGGTGGCCTGGAGATAAAGTTCCATCTGGTGTCAGAAGTTAACATAAGGTAGCCGGGGGAGAGTAAGCCCATTCTTTATTCTGCTATCAGTGGAGGAGGACTTGTCTTATCACTGAACTGCAACAGGCAGGGAGGGACATCAGTCAGTGTACCCCTCTGAGTTGAGCTTTATTACCGGCTGTTAAAGGTTCAGCAATAAACCTGGCCGGTGCAGAGGGATCGCAGTGCAATCTTATCTGGGTGCAGGGCTGGGAGAGGCGGCGCTTCAGTCAGATGAAGGTCAGCCCGTCCGCTGTGACCCTGGGAGCAGTGTTGGAGTGGGTGGGCAGTCTGGAATAGAAACTGGAGGCAGCAGTTGACTAGTACTATGGATTGTACAGTGCAGAAGTGCCAAATGAAGTACCACGAAAATCTGTTCCAAGTGCAATTTGACAGTGCCTTGTGTATTGCCTTTTTGTAATTATTTTTTTGGGAAGAGACATTCATTTGATGTGTCTGATAAATTGTCGAATTGACATTTTCTTGAATGTCTTGTCTTTTGTTGGAAAGAGAAACACACAGCGAGACAATTAAACCATTACAGTGGGTTTCCTTCAAACCCAGCCACTGGGGAATAGTCTTCCTGGTTTAGTCACTCTCAGACGATTGGGCCACTTGCTGTAAGCTTATGTAAGGTCTATTTCCAGAAGTTCTCACATGCTCCAGCACCCATGTCATTGTCGGGCCTGTCGTGCTGGGAGAACAGGTGGCTTTGACTCCTGGGATTGGAGAGTAGTCAAGACTGTTTTGTGTACCACAACTTCGTCAAAGGGGAGAGCCATGACTGGAATAGCACAATTTTCCCGCTTCTTCAGTTCTTTCTTGGCACCTGTTTCACTGTGTGCCCGGTCTAAACCATTCTTTGTTACTGTCACTTAGATTTTATTGTCACTTGAACCAGCTTTTCCAGCAGAGTTGGACTTTCGCTGTGATTATACGTAGGAAAACAACCAAATTGGCGTTGCATAAGGTTCTTTTGCTCTCTGGGGAAGTGTTTAATACTGAAGCTTTTGCAAGTCCCCTCTTTTGCTTTGCTTCATCCCTACAGCCATCATTCTCTAAAGCAAGTATACTTTACCTTTAATAAGGGACTGTTTGTTGTGTTTGCTGGAAAGCAGTGTACATCTAGTTGGACCTTTACAGAAAGCAGACCAGTTGAATAAACGGTTAAGAATTTTTCCATTGTAAAACGTACATAGTCTCGTACCTGCTTCTTTATTTAGGTTCTGGCTATTTGAAATGCGATAATTGTTTAAGGGAATGGTGGGATTTACAGTAGCCAAGTACAGTAATAGGCTATGAGACCCAGGTACATTGGCAGGTCAGCTGACGGTGTGTTAAGTGGTTTGACAATGGAAAAACCTGGAGAGTGTGAGAGAGAGGAGGGGGGGCAATGGGCCACCTTAATGTGCAGACTTATCCAGATCAGTGGGTGTAGAGACGGGCTAATGTGTGTCCTAGTTCTCATTCTCATCCTCTCGGGGGGGTGACTTGATGTTCTCCAGGAAACTCCAATTTGCGGTTGTCTTTATCCAGACAGCCTGTTCTGGAATAGAAACACGCCTGAGGCATTGGCCTGTAAAAATGACTGTGTCTCTGAGCCCTGATGTGAGGAACATCAATCCCAAAGAAGGGCATCCTCACAGTGTTGTCTCAAGGAGCTGGAAATAAGGCTTGGAACCTCTATATCACTTATCAACAACACCCTGGGACTCTTCTGAAAAAGAATGACTCGGGGGAGGTTGTAGGAGGTGCAGGGAGCGAATTCACCACATGTAATCTCTGTCAAAGCTGGGCTTCAAGTCACGGCCTCAGCTCGAGTTCTCCTCCTCCTCAGAGGCAAAGCTGCCCTACAATTGGGGAACCTTTTGTGAGTCATCTTGTACTCGTGGATCTACTCACTGCCGGAATTGAGCAAATCAGGATCTTCCCTCTCGCGTTGTCCCCCCTGAGCAGGGCTGAATGTCTTTCATGTCTTCGGTGCATCGTGGCTGTCTGTGCCATTTCCTTTCCTCAATATCTAGCAATATCTAATGCTGCCCTCTATAGCCTGAGCCCCATTTCTCTTCATCACCCAGGCCTTGCATGCAGCTCAGTGGAAAAAATAACAGTAACAGCAGTGCTGACATTTCTGTTTCTGGAGGGGATTGTGGATCTGTGTATTAATTTTCAGATTCGATGTTTGTCGCAGATGGCCATTGATTTGGTGCTAATCCACCATACACAGCTTGCCAGGAGGCATCTACCCAACCAGGCCCAACAACCGTGGTGTTATTGAGCCAAGCAGAGTGCGTGCCTGCGTTCGGGTCAATGTCAGACCCACGTCTGCACAGGCGCAATGTGTTCAATGCTATCCTGCCCTCAATGGGACAAGATCTTGTAACAAGAGACGGAAGAAAAAGGAAAGGGTTTATTTTGTTTCAAGGGTCAGGCAAGCCGTTTTGTTGTCTTGCGTGTGTCAAGGGCCTGCATCACACGATCATAGCTAAATTATACAGGTAGTGTTTAATAGTGTGTGGCCATTTTGATCTCATATAGTGGCTTCTGTTTTTTTATAGCATGGTTAACAAGGGTCCTGATCTCTGTTTATATGCCTCTTACAGCAGATATTCCCCCCCGCATGCTGTCAGCTCAGTTATTTTGCCTCTAGTCCAGCCACCACTGATTCAGTTCAGCAGTCTTTGTTGAGTTCACCATGTACGAGAAGGAAGGGTAGGAGGAAGGGGGTGGTGGAGAGGTTGAATTACATGAGAAACCATAAGAATGAAAATGTTGCATAATAAAGACATGAGAGAATTGTACCATGGCAAGAGGCTGATAAGGAGGATATAGACACAGGCCCTCTGCCCTGGGGTATCTAGTACTGGCTGCTATTGTGGAGCTGCCTGACACTGAACAGCCAGGCCCAATCAGATCTCATAGAAAGGGCCTATTTCCATGACCGAGATAAGAAGCACCGTGGTTAAAGGGGAGCCCTCAGGCTGTTCCTCTGATCCTGATGGCAGCTGTTTAGAGTTAGAGCCACTGTTTGCCAGTGAATACAGCAGCAGACCAAGACCCAACGGCTGGATCTTGAGTTTCACACAGCGCGGGGGGAGATCATTGTGAGATATGAGTTAGCAGGGGTTTAGCGTAGGATTATGTTCCATGTTTTGTGATAGTGTTGTTTGGTAATGTAACATTAAACTGGGCTACATTATGATGCACAACCTACAGATGTGGGGATATCTGCCTGTTCAACTTTGACAGTCGGTGCTAACAAAAGCGTTTGTGCCTCTTATTTGGCATGTGAATGTATCCTCGTTTCCTGTTCCAAACTTCAAAAGGTAGCCCTGCTGACAGTGATTGAGTTACTTTTAATTATACCAGATGATGGCACATATATTGCCTAATGTATTAATAATGGTAAAATTAGTAATATCGAGTAGTTTACATCACAAAACAGGCCACATTTTACATTGCTACATTCGGTACGTGTTCAAAACCAATCAGACTTTATAATCCCTACAATCGCAGAACAGTGGTCTACTCTAAAGAGGTTCAGATAAGAGGCAGCAAACATGGATGGCAGCAAAAATTGTTATATGGTAATTATAGGTTGCATTTTGCTTTGCCAGATTTGTTTTTCACCTGTAAATTCAGCATTTAAAACCTGACAAAACTGGCTTTAGAACTTTATTCTATACATTGTCTCAAGGGACATCCATTAATATGCAGCCATCCTATGACAGTGAGAATGTGATTTCATCAGGCTGAACCAAGGAGACGGAGCAGCTTGCATGCATTCAGACATCTTCAAACCAAGAAAGACGACACAGAAATATAAGCGATAGGGCAGCCCTGGAGAGGAAGTGATTGATGCTGTTTAAGAGCCCTGCCCCGTCGCACAGGTGCTGCTTCGAGGCAGTGATAGATGGGAGCTCCCTGGGTCGGGGGGGCTGGACAGGCAGCGTGAAGAAGGGGGCGTAGAGCTATTCTTGTAATACAGATGCAGCCGCTACACTGACGTCACGCAGGGAGATCACAGTTGTGAAGGAAGGAGGGAGAGAAGGTTGGGGGAGCTGTTGTCAAGGGCTCTGACTCTGTAGGTGGGTGATCTCCATCCACTACCTGCTATTTTTTTTTTTGTTGTTGAGACTTTTTTTCCTCGATGTACAGAAGAGTAAATTTGGCATGTCCTCTGTGCCTCACAGCTCCAGCACACAGGTCGATCCTGGCATTCTGCTGCAGGCGCTTGCTTGATCTATAGACTCCACCTGCCTTTCTGCTCCCGTGTTGCTCCCCCTACCAGCCTCCTGTTGGCTCTGGTGGTGTTTGTCACCTGCGGGAAACGGTGCAGCTTCTACAGCATGGGAGAGCGTCTGGCAAGGAGAACCAGGATTCCTTCAGATGTCGTACCGGCGAATGGCCAGTGTTGCCTGTCCAGGGATGACTGAGGAGGGGAGATGACGGAGAAGGGGGGCTATTGTTTGTGGGTCCTGTGTCAATGAAAGGAGAAGTGCTAGGTATCTCTTGTCCAGGGGGGCTTTCAGCAGCGGCTGCCCAGTGTCACAGTGGGATGGAGATCTCAAGACTTAAGGTAGAAACGCTCTTTTGTCCTGCAGGGGTGTTTGGGTTTTATTTGAGGCAGTGGTCGGCGCCAGGGAAAGGTGGTCAATATAGTAAACTGAAAATAAGCTTTATTTTCATCTTTCTCGGTTCCAGCTTTATCAAGCCATAGGTCACAGGTAGGGTGCTAATGCTGGCGTGCTGTGAGTGTGGGTTAAAGGCAGCAATGGTTAAGTGATGTGTAGGATTTGTTAGCCAATTGCTGTGGTCAGTAAGAGGTGGGAGTAAACATGGGGCTGAGTAGATATTAGAGAGGCGAGACAGACAACAGCCAAGCCCAGCACTGTACCCATCAGGTCATCAGACTCTCTCTGGCTCCGCATCAGAGGATAAGCCCTTCTCCAACTAAGGAAGGACAAGAGACTTATGTAATACTTGTGTGTGGAAAGCATCAACTGATATCTGTTGAATATTTCAGTGCATTCTGGACCAGGCTATTACATTCTTCACATCAGATCAGTGCTAATAGCTAATTTAGGACCAGTTCTATTTTATTCACACATTTGTGAGTATCTGACCTTGCTCAGCACCCACTTAAAGGAGTGTCGCCTACGTTCCCTTCTCTTAAGTTTCTCCTACCTCTGTGTGTGCATTCAGTGTTGTTCTTGTTCTTTGCTCAGAATGTTACTTCCTGTTCTGACGGACCCTCCAGGCTTTGTCACAGTGTTCTGACAGCACTGTTTGTGTCCATCTTTGACAGGAGCCCAGTAACAAGCGAGTGAAGCCACTGTCCCGGGTGACGTCCCTGGCAAACCTGATCCCGCCGGTGAAGGCCACTCCACTGAAGCGCATTGGGCAGACCCTACAGGTGAGCCAGGAACTTCCTCCTCCAGGCTGGTTGATGCTACAGCAGACCTGTGCCCAACATCAGATGTGGATACTTATTAAATTCTCAGTCATGCCGAGTTTTTTGTGGCTGTTTTTACTGAAATGGTTTTTATAGCGTTGTAAATTGCAGAAACAACAACAGAGATGCACAGAGCCAACTAACAGGATGTGCAATAAGTTGAATGAAATAGCATGGAAATGCATGCTTCAGTTTGACAGTGTACTTATTTTCTACAGTCTACTTTATTTTATTATTCTCCATATTAAAATGTTTTAAGAAATAAGCGTTCATATCTCTGTGAAAATGATAGTCTGACCTTAACTGATTTAAAGGCCTTTTCAATTAGTAAAATTATGTATTCCAGTCATGACTCATTCGGTTATTGACTGCAGTTACATCTGGCATTTCTAGACATCAGGGCTTGTCCACAGCAATAATAAAGCCTGCATTCACTCAGCTTTGTTTCAAACTATGTGCACAGCACTACTACTTCTCTCATGGAGGCTCCTCCTATAATGGTCCTTGTGAATAAGTCGGTGCTCTTAATTGGAGTTCATGTGAGACACCAACAAGCACCTGTTTGAGCAGTTCCACGCTAGTGAGAGGGCGGGGGCAGCTTTGTTTTCGTTGGGGGCATTCCCAGACGCCTGGAAGAGCCTGTTTTGAATTATTTATTTATTTTTTCCCCTCTCACTCTCTGAGAAGTGTGGCCTTGATGGGGAGCAGGAAATTAGAGGCTTAGCTGGCTCAGTGTGCCCCGGGCAGCCTGAGCTGCACAACGGCCCTGTTTGGTGCTGAAAACAGGAGACCGATTCACTTTCTCTGGTCGTTTGCTCTCCATTTATTCCTCTCACTGCATTTTCCCACCCCTGGCTTATCTGACCTAGGCACGGTGCCCTGTCCTGTAGCTAATCCCCCCCCTGTGAATGAACCCTCTTTCTCTCTCCTAAATCGCAAAGCCCTCACAAACTGTGGGTCTTGGGTACTCCGTGCCTGACCGCCAGGCTCCTTGTAACCCTTACAGGAGGAGGAGGCTGTAATTGTAATGATGGCTCGAATCTGTTGTTCTGAACTCTGTAAAAGGGGGCTTGGTGTTTTTCAAAATGTCTGCTGATGCTGAGAGTCTTTAAATACACTTTAAAGGCCAGATGACAAACTGTTTGTGTGAGCACTGTGAAATTTTACTTTTGAGAAACAAACTTAAGGGGGTGGATGGAGGTTTTTTTTTTTTTGGTTGGGGGGGGGATTCCAGAAAAGGAAAATGATTTAACATATATATTGGTTCTGGAGCATGACTAAAGAACAGATCATAACAAACTATTTTGGTGACACATGTGAAATCATGACTGTGACTCTTTTGTGACCCCTGTCTACGTCATTGTACTCAAGAGGTCTGAGGTCCTGGACAGCTTGCTTGACAGGATTCGTTGGTTAAGAATGCAACTTTCCCGGAGTTTCATGAATAAATAAGGCTGTTTTACTCACCGGCTTTCAATTAGACTGCACAGTGCACTTGGACCAAACACAGAGCTGAGCAAAGTGAAACTGCTGTTTGTTTGATTGTATTGTGGTTAATCGTATGTCCAGTTTTGGTAGTTTTTTTCTCCACACTCCTGTTTTGGATTAGACACCAAGGCTGTAGTGGTGGCCTCACACACTCGCAGGGAAGTGTGTCCCCTTTCAAAGTCTGCTGACCAGCTGCCAACCTCAGGGGGTGGCACCCTGCCCTGCATCATGTCCATCAGCGTGGCCTCCAGCCCCGAACTGCCAGGAACGAATAGGGCACTCTGCCACCCCCGGATGCCCAATTAAACCCACATGTGGATCGCAGCAAGCCGCACACCCACCCTGAATAGCCATGTTGTCAGTTTGCCTTAACAGAGTATGAATAGGGCTTGGTTGAAGAGAATCCCTTCCAGCCTCTTGCTTATGGCGCTATAGCTTTGAGGGCAGGTGTTTCAACATGTGCACATATTCGGAAAGGCTTTCTGTTCTGCCCAGTTTGTTTATTTGTTAGGCTGAAAACAACCCTTCTAATATTTACAGAGCTAGCAAGGAGCTCCTTTTGTGAAGGGGCTCTAAAATCCACCATTGTGTTTTGGAAAAGGCACTCCTTGTCGGAGCAAGCTTGCTAAACTGGGACAGCATGTTAAATACCCTGTGATCTCTGGCCCTCCAGCAGGGGCGGCCTGGTATGTGTCCTGACAGACTGCGGCTCCATAGCCATGACAGACAGTACTACCAAACCCTATTTTTCCTGGACTGTTTTTCAGGTCAATTGATGATGGAACATTTCCTCTTCTGCACTCTATTTAATTTGACTAGATAGACAAAATCAAAGGTCAAAAGGGTAGTTGCATGTTGCTTTCTGTCCTTTTGCTCAAATAAGCTTTGATTGACCTTCCTTCAGCTAGCTGCCTTGGCCTGTGCTGTGATCTCCGCTTGTGATTGTTAGAAGTGCAGAGCTATGACTGACTGTTCATGTGTCCGTCCGTCCCCTCCTCCACAGCGGTCCATCAGCTTCCGCAGTGAGAGCCGGCCTGAGATCTTCACCCCGCGCCCATGGACCCGCAGTGCCGCCCCGGCCAGCACCAAGCGGCGGGACAGCAAGCTGTGGAGCGAGACCTTCGACGTGCGGCTCAACCAGATGCTGACGTCCAAGGAGATCAAACGGCAGGAGGTGAGCCCAGTGGATGCCCACTGAAATACAGGATCTCCTGCCAAGCTGATGGGGAAGACCTGAGGGGGATAGACCAGCGTCTCGCGGGCTTCCCTGTACGGTCATCCACAGTGGAGTTCAGAGCTTCCCATAGCTGTGAATTGGTTTCCACATTGCGCTTCTTTGCAATTCACTTAAAAACTACTTTTGGAAAAGTAGATCTCCTTGACGGGGAATGACTAAAGACAAGGACTAGGACTAGGACATTGAGTTATAGGAATAATAAATGTATCAAAAGTTTATTTGTTCTGCAGCTGTTAATGGGAGTTGTTCCTGCTTTTTAAAGTAAATCGAGCTGTATGCAGATTATATAGAAGTAAGCAGATTCCTCACTGCAGCAGTTCCTAGGATTTCAAAAGTTCTCCAGACTCAAAGTGAAGCTGTAGATTGGAACTATGGCACAGTATAGGGATTTCTATTGAAAGTCTAGGTTGAATCGCCAAATTCACCACAGTGATGACCTCATGAGTGCTGTGGTAACACTTTGAGTAGAGTATGTCTCCATGCCAGCTCTTTCCTTGGGAAATCCTGTGTAACTCATTGTACAGACTGTATTATGTGCATGCCTAAATATAGTAAAGGGGGAAAAAAACAGAGAAAGATTGATTGCTGCAGATGAGACATTACTCTAGCATGATGCATACCCTTGTGCAAGCAGGGTAAGCAGTTGAAAGTAAGGTTAGGGCGCTTTGAATCATGCAAGCAGGCCAAGCATGCCGACAGCAATTCCGTGCGAAACATTAAAACGCAGCCACCGCTCTAAACACAGACAGTGTTGTGGAAGCGTAAAAGAGAGGCTGTGAAATGGCTGTTGATTTAAGACGAGCGGGGTGGGGGATGTGTGTGTAGCTGAGTCTCTCTACACTGTGAGACACTGGCCTGGCGTGTCTGTGAGAGACTCAAATACCAGTTCGCTGGTGTCATTAGGCAGTCCTTTAATCATGGCAGCCTGCTCAAAACTACCCCCCCCCCCACCCCCAACTCTATCCCCATCCCCACTTCAGTTTCCCCCCCGACACAGGCAGCAGCCACTTCAAAGTTCAGGGCGATAGATAGCGTGACCAATTGAACACATCTGCACAGCTGCTTATAGAGCAGTATAGAGTTCAGACAGGAGCTGCTGGGGCAAACGTCTCTGTGCGTCTCGGCCTCAGACTATGGTTAATTAGATGCTGTTTGAAAATGAAGATTTGCTACTCCCATTTCTGAAAAATGAAGATGTATTAGTCTTGTGCAAGTTGTTTTTTCTAAAATGAAAAAAATAAGAGCATGTATGTATAATTATATTCCGTAGCTGCAAAAGCAGATGAGATGTGCTTGGATTTTTCAGAAATAAGCTACGTGCTGTTTTCCACATCTGTCTGGGTCTCCTTCAGGTTCAGTAAATTAACAAAAATGCTCTAAACTGAAGAGAAGATGACAGATTTTGTCTCCAAAAGGAGGGATAAGAATCTCACTGAGCTAGTGCTTTTCAACCTCAACTTCAGGCTCTTACTTAAAAGTAAGATGGGGTGCCTGTTCATTCAAAGCACACAGAAAAGCAAGGTGCAAACCAAGTTACAGATCTTATGGTGGTGATCTGAGTGTTCTCCACCCCTCTGAACAGTATCCCTTTTCCACCACCCCCACCCCCCCCCCAACAGGCAATCTTCGAGCTGTCCCAGGGGGAGCAGGACTTGATTGAAGATTTGAAGCTGGCAAAGAAGGTGAGATCTGTTTTCCCCATTTGAAAAGTTCCCCTCTCCTCCAGCCTGTAACATGTGGTTCTTTAACCCCAGTGGGAAAGCACAGTTCAAATTTCACCTCACCACACTGAGCCCACACACGTGAGGGAGAGGAGGGAGGAGGTGGAGTTAGTTAACGATCGCAAGCGTGTGATTCAGATGCTCACGCTAGGAACCTGCACAGTACCTGACATTGCTCATATCTCCGCATCGGTTAGTATACAGAAAAGGAGTGAGGAGGTCTGGACCTCTGGGAAGCTGCTGTGTGTCCCCAGCTGAGGCCTGTATCCTGGCCCAAACCAGAACTGAAACGGCCAGATGCACTGTGGGTGGGATGCGGTCCAGGAGTGAACTGCACCAGTGATATGTGAAAGATTTGGATAATCTTGCATCTCAAGAAACCTTGCCCTGTTTTAATTTGTTTTGAATTTTGTTGACACCGACTAGTATGGAAGGTGTGGCGATAGACTTGTGGGTTTTCTGCTGCTCCAGGCCCCGGAGCGTCTGCTCTAGGTGACACACTGTTAAAAAATACCTAAGAGACAATGGTGGGAAGGGTGAAGGAGACAATGAGGACTTTCCACTTGCATCTCCATGGTATCAGTAGATTTATGGGAGCCCTGTTGCGCAGTGACGGTTTGGGTTTTCTCCAGGCAGTATCTCGTACTGTGTATCTTGTTCTATTCCCCATTTTTTACTGTACAGAAAGGTATTGGATATCAGGGCAGCTGCAAAAGAAATCAAAATCCCATCTGCGCAATGTCTTAATCTGTATCTAATCAAGACGCTTCTTTTGTGCTCTTCTGGAGTTTTTTGGGGGGGAAATGTATTACACTTTCAATCCTGCAGTGTAGGAATTAAAGTAGCTCTATAAGATCTTGCTGTGCCGTCTTAGATTGTTTCCTTTTTTTAGTTTCTTTCTGGGAATGTTAACAGTCTGGGGTTTAAGTTTGAGGAGGGGGGGGGGTTGTCTGGATCTTTGCTCTGAAATAATACTGGCTAAACTGTAAGTATAAACAATTAGATTTGGCCAGTTTTTTTTTTTTCTTTTTTTTTTTAGGTTTTATTTGTAACTTTCCATATTGTGCCGAAAGCTTCTTCGCGCTGCAGTGTTTTCCTTACTTGAAATATGCTTAAATATGATCATTTTTTTTTTTTTTGGTAAATGTACTGGGTTTGTTTTTGCAGTTCTCAGTCTGAATTATAGCGAGGCCTTCCTCCCCATACTGCTCTCAGGCACAGACCATGTGCTCCAGGGCTGGCGGTCTTGGTTTGTAAGGCATTGTCTTTTCTCCACAGGCCTATCACGACCCCATGCTCAAGCTGTCAATCATGACCGAGCAGGAGCTGAACCAGATTTTCGGCACTCTGGACTCGCTCATCCCCCTGCATGAAGGTAAGGGCCTGAAGCAGGGAGCTGCCCAGGATGCCATGGCCAGGGAAACAGAAATTAGATCCTTCAACGTCCAATCCCCTGTGCCATACACACGCATGTCTGGACAATAAAACCAATTTCACTGCTTAATATTATGTCTTTCTGTCTTAGCAGACGACACGTATCCAGGGCAACTTACCGCTTCCAGATGAAACATTTTCAAAACATTACAAAGTGCACTAAATACAACCAGTGCAAAATACAATATGCTGACATCCTAGTACAAATAAGCTAACAAGTGCAGACATAATAGAGTTGTGTGCCAAGGGGTGGGATAGGCGTAGGAACAAGAGAAGTTACGGTAAAATGATAAGAGCTAAAAATACAGAAGTAATCGGGAGCATGGTTTTCTTAGCAGACGCCCTTATCCAGGGTGAGTAACAGCTGTTACAAGAAAAACCTATTTCAAAGCATTACAGAATGCTTAGATACAATATTAAAAGGAGTTAGATCTGTTTCATTTTCACTCCTTTGTCCTTATGTAAAGGATTTAAGGCTCTTCCAAAGCAGTCTACCTGTAATGCAGTTTAATTCAGTCTAATACAGTGTAATGTAATGCAAGGTCTTGTCCGCCTGCCTTGTCCTGATGGACCCTCTTCTGTTTTTGATTGGGACAGATCTCCTGAGCCGTCTGCGAGAGGCCAGGAAGCCAGATGGATCGACAGAGCACATGGGCCACATCCTGGTGGGCTGGGTAAGTCTCTGGCACAGGTACCCTCCCAGACCACATTGCAAATGGTGCATCCCACAATCTCTGGGAGTAGCCTCCATATCTGATAAGTGGCCTCAGACTCAATATCACTACACAGATTGAAACGGATGGACCCCTGTAGAGAGAGCTTTGGGAAGAGGCTGAGATAGCAAATTAGTGGGAGGTAGTGGAGTGACTCTTTAAACAGCCTGGACAATGCACAGAGCAGTCGGGGCAGGATCGGCCCATGCAGTCCTGTGAATAGATACAGGACTTTATTTACAGGCTTTGTCTGTCCTGGCCTTCTTACAAGAACAACTTGTTTTTTTTGGGAGAACAATTTTGAAGACCCATTTGTAAACAACTACAGGCTGCTGTGCACAATGTCTGCTTCTTCCACAAAGAGACCGAGATTTCACCGAGATCCGGCCCATTTATCACACTTGACGGGCTTGTCGAATGTCCCTGTTCCGACTGCAGGTTTGTTTGTGTTGCTGTGCGCTGCGGGCCAAATTGAACTGGCTGTTTCTTGCGCAGATCTGAACTGAATTGAAAACGGCATCCCAACTTTGCTGAGCTTTCCCAGGGTTAGGGTGTGCTGTTCTGGATGATTACTCAATCGGATGCATTTTACTAGGGTCACGGAATCACTGGAGCAAAGTCTGTCCACCCATCTCGTCCCCCCCGAGTTGATTTATACAGGAAGAGGGGTTTGTACATTGATGGATGAAGCAGTACAAAAAAACATCAACTTGGCAGCACCAGCCAGAGTGTTTTTTCATAGCAGGCTCTTTACTTTTTCCATTGAGTGAACTGTCATTTTTTTTCTTCTATTTTTCAGCATCCCATAATTGCATGGATAATATTGAAGGGTCTTTTCAAGCCCAGGATAGCAAGCCATGATCCTGTAGCTGTTCAGATATGGTCATACTGCGGACTGAGTAGTTTGACATCAATGTTCATGAAGTTCATGCAACTTCAGTACTAAACTGGATGCTTAAACATGAATAAATAAGACAACCAGGCAGTTTGGAGACCTGTGGTGCCTGCCACTTGACAAACCAAACAAGATCTGAGCTTTCCTGAAGCACACTGCTAGCCTGCACTCGCAGACGAGAGCGGGAGACCCACACCGTACAAAAACAGGATTATAGGCCTAGCTGGTTGCCATGGCACCTGGCTGCGAACCGATCACAGCAGATTAATGGTACATGGGGGAACATAAGGAGTTCAGCAGCCTGTCAGAAATGGCTAATTTGTTCAGTGGTAAAGAAAATACAACCATGGGCTGTTTCTGGAGATTTAGGAAGGTTTAGGTAGCAGGGGACTGTAAACAAACCATCAGCCTTCAGTGCTGATATTAATTGGCCCACAGGGCCCTGACTATAGAGTTTAACCCAGTAAACAATTGCCCTCTCTCTGAGATTATTTTAGTATGACGACTGGCCTCTTTGCAGTGCTATTTAAAGACCTGTGTGCTTGACTGTTTTCACTTTTCACTATTAAATAGAGCCAACTCCCAAAGTGATCATTTGAACCCCTATTTGACACCCTCCCTCTCCCACTGACATCTCGCAATGGAAAAGCTTGCATTTGCTGAAAAGATTTAAAACATGAATGGACAATCGGGTCTCCATAGATTTTTGTGAGGAAATTAGCAAAACATGGGACGATGCTCTGTTGAATACTTGTAATTTAGTCATTTACTCTCCTGTAAGATAGCACTTATACAATGTTTTGTCATAGTACTTGTCTTGCTTTACTAGAACTTGTTTATTTTGATTTCCCCTATGCTCCCTTTCCCTTAGCCCTTGACTGACCTAACATCTTGTCTGCACTTATCAGCTTTTACAATCTAGGATGTAAGCCCTCCTATATTGTTTACTGTATATCTCATACACTTGTGTGAATTGGAATTTGTAAAATGTATTATGCCTTGAATTGCACTGTATTATTGCACTTTGTATTGCTCTTATAAGTCTCCCTGGACAAGGGTGTCTGCTACGAAATAACAATAATAATAATAATAATATTGAGAAACAGACCTGGATGAGTTATATGGCTAACCTACTTACAATTAAATACTGGTCAGACTTCACTGCTTATAGATATAATATGAGTCAGTGATTAAATCTGCCTACTTCTCAATAAATATTAAAATTACTCTTTTAATTCTGAAGTAGTGGAGATTTGTTAATTGTATTTAGTAAAAGCAATCGGACTTCTGGTGAAGAGTATGAAATATGACTTATGCATTGATATGGGCCTGGGTGGCCTCTCCCTGCTTCAGTAGTGGCCTGCCAGTGGTTCTGCCAAGAGACTGCCCAGCTGTTAAGAACTCTCCTTGTTTATCTGAAACACTGCAGGAGTAGAGCGTGACATCAGGGGAGATCCGTCCATTGGATTTTCACCTCTGTGCTGCAGCGGTGACGCAAAAAAACATCCAACTGGTGGGCGATGGAGGTGGACAAGCTTATTTTAGAATCGGGAGACGTCATTTCCAATCTGAATTAACCTTGGTCTCCCAAGCTTTGTGTTTATCTGTGGAGCTGGAGGTTTATTTAATGGTGGGATGTTTTTTTTTTTTTTTTTTTTTTTTTTTTTCCCCCCTGAGTGAAGAGTTGGCCGCGAGGGGGTTTGATATTAATATTTACAACCAGCTGAACAATGCATACCAGACTGGGAGAGTTGGAGCTATATTGGAATTTTTAAGCACTAGTCTGATTTACAGCCTTTACAGTAAACTGGAGCTGGAGACTAACCTCGTCGTAACACCGCCGCAGCACATGGGATCATTGTCATTAGTGACAGGAAGTCCTCGCAATGTTGTTTGACAGTGCCTTACTTACTGTTAACAATGTATTGATGTGATCAGCTGGCAAAGTACAATGAAGCTGCAGGTCTATGAAACAATTACACATCTATATATTTAGGACATTTTGTATATAATGGAAGGGTTGTTTACTCTAGAGAATAAATAATTTGCAAATAGACCTAAAGGGAAAAAAAAATGTCACAGGTTTCAGATATAATGAGTTTTAACTGGGCTGTCAGATTGCATGCTCTGTATAATTTGTTCGTATTTTAAAGGGCTTCTAAAGTCATTAGAAATAAACAGACATCTTAATGTCCAATGCAGTGCATCCAGGAAGCTGTTCCCTCAGATAGCTGAGGTTTTCTCTTCTTCGGAAGACAGGAAAATCATTATCCACCCACAAGTGCAATTACCACAATTGTGTAATCACACTGGCAAAGTGAAGATTAATGATGAATCAAACTAGGTTTGATTTTCCTATTTCCTGCATCTAGGGAGCTTTTGAGCATTAACTCCTTCCATGTTGGAATCACCTTGACTGCTTCATCCCCATGGTGTGTCACAGCTGATCCACCTGGTTGCCCTGCAATAAACATCAAGAAAACAGGGCCAATATTTGGAAATAGGGGGTGAAACACATGCTGGACAGTTCCTCCATAGAGAGAAATTGGTTAAAATTGACAAGGTTTACCTCCAGTAAAAGTACCTGGTTGTAGTGTTTTTATTTATTTGTATTGTGTTGCATGGACCTAACTCTTCATCTGCTGGTTAGTTTTTTAAAGGGTTAATCCAATGCACACCCACTTCCTGCCCTCCTCCACACAGTGGAATGTGCCAGCGATGTTGTGCCAAGCTGTACCGATGTTCCTACTTTCAGCAGTCTTGACATGATAAGTAATGCAAGGAGGCAGTTAGTGCACACTGTTTGCTCGCTGAAATCTGCCTGTACTGGCTCAGTAACAGTCTTGTGGCTTATTGACGTGAATGCCCTGTAGCGTAAGAATCAGTTGGGATGTTAGTGCATGCTCCCCACTCAACCTTGAATGGACTTCATATTATAGCAAGGCCAAACGGTGTTGTCGGGACTGTGAAATGTGCGCAGTCCAGTATTGGCTTTGTGGTGGAAAAATAGACAATCGCGATTTACATTTATTTTATTGTCTCCCCGCAGGATTTTGTCACTCAGTGTCAGTGTTATTCATACTGTGTGTCAAAACACTTTTCACTTATTTAGGGTGTCGAGCCAAATCAGTTGTCTGTGTACACTCACAGCTGTGTGAGAAGAGCAGATCCTGCTGCTTGCACTGTATTAACTTTTCATCAAGAGGAATTACAGCACATTGCCTTGGCGAATCCCTGTCAAGGTGATAATTTTATCTCGGGGCATCTATGGAGTAAAAAAAAAAACTAATAAATTGGGGTCTGTTTATATGAATCACTGCCAAGTCTGTAAAATATAAATCTCCCTCAAAGTATCACAAAGTTAGGTCTCTGATCCCATTTCTCTCAACTGGAACCAACCAGGCCGATGCACCTTTGTGTAGTGATTGCTTTAGTGGGGCACTTATTGAGTATGTGGTAGTTTAACCCTTAGTAACCTTTGTAAATTGAGATCATATATTTTTGCAAACTTTTGTGTCATTTGTGTCCTGTATGTCACAAAGGGATCCTCAGGGTTGCATTGAAAGGTGCATTGCTATGCCTATGGAGGGAATCAGGGTATTGTGCAGCTTTCTGAACCCAGTGGTTTTTGTACTTCTCTCATGGCAGTGTTGTGGATAGGTCCCACTCCCCAGACTAACTCCTCTCTCTCTCTCTCTCTCTCTCTCTCTCCCTTCCCACAGCTGCCCTGTCTGAACTCCTACAATAGTTATTGCAGCAACCAGGTAGCAGCCAAGGCTCTGCTGGACCACAAGAAGCAGGATCACCGGGTCCAGGACTTCCTGCAGCGCTGTCTGGAGTCGCCCTTCAGTCGCAAGCTGGACCTGTGGAACTTTCTGGACATCCCTCGCAGCCGTCTGGTCAAATACCCCCTGCTGCTACGCGAGATCCTCAAGCACACCGCTAACGACCACCCTGACCGGCAGCACCTGGAAGAGGCGGTGAGCGAGAGAGGGGGGTTTAGCCACGCTAACGAGCCATTATTATACAGGTTTCCATTTCCGTTTCTTAATTTAGGTGTGTCCCGTACACACCTGAATTAAATGACGTCATAAAGTAGTGCTTGTTCCTGCGAAAGGTGGAGTTGTAATGAGTCAAACCGCAGTACCCACGATAAGGCTGAGAGGGGGAGAATCGTAATGAAATAGGTGACCTCGGATCTGTGATTTCCAAGCTCAGTGTGGGAGGATCTTGGCGGGCGTCTTTATTTCCTTCTGTCTAGGTGGCCTGCAGAGCCCTCCTATATCCAGCTCTGATGACAAGTTCACAAAAACAAACAGATCCCCCTGCTTTCCTTGGGGAGCTGCTTGGGTTTCTGGGGAAAGACCCAGGGCCCGTAGCTGCCACCCAGGAAACCTGCTGAAAGCCGGCTGTCAACAGGCCGTGCAGCACGCAGGACCTATCAGCAGCTCGCCTGCCTGTCTGTCCCCAGCCTCAGATGTGCTCAGCAGCTGCTCAGGAGGCGGCTGCTTCACTGGGGCCCAGAGCTGCTGTTCTGGCTCTCTTCTTTTTATATATTTGTAAAGTTCAACGGCAATGCAATCTGGTATCCAATTAACACTCCCCAATTAAGTCCCAGTTCTACAAAATAACAACAAATTACTATGGTCTTGCATATGGTCAGTCATCAAGTCACAAGTTTTTTTTTGTAATAAGATGGTGTAAACCCTTGATGCATGCAGTGAAAGTGTCTGGTTAAGAACAGCTTTCTTTTGACCGTGCTAGGAAGATACCTTGACACTTCGAGGACTTCAGCTGTCTCGGTGAAACACGCATATGATTAATAGCATAAGTGCTCTTTTCACAAAAAGCGAGTTGCCTCACACCTCACAGTCTGATGGTCCCTCTGCAGTTAAGGCTAGCAGGGCAAAGCACACGGTACGAGGGACCGCTGCTTCATGTGTGGCCAGCGAGGAAGTGCAAACAAAAGATGAGGAACAAGACTTGCCCGGTCTGACTGTGCGTGTGCTTCTGTTCCTCCCCAGATTAACATGATCCAGGGCATTGTGGCAGAGATCAACGTGAAGACGGGCGAGTCCGAGTGCCAGTATTATAAAGAGCGGCTGCTGTACCTGGAAGAGAGCCAGAGAGACCTGCTGATTGACAGCTCCCGCGTGCTCAGCTGCCACGGAGAGCTGAAAAACAACAGAGGCGCTGTGAGTGTCTCCGCACGCCACCCCCCACCCCACCCCACACACACACACACACACACAGATCACACCTCTGCAGCCCTGCACACCCACACACAGACAGGCACGCCAGACCACACCGAGGCTGGGCTGGATTTGATTTTGGCTGCACTGCTGTTTGCTGCTTTTAATTGAAATCTATTAATGGGCCTGGCCTTGGGTTACGCTTCATTAATATCTTGGGCATGTCAGTTTGTAGATTTTTTTTATACTGGATATAAGCTTAATGTATCACTCAAGACTTAATGATCTTGTGTAGTAGCTATATAGAGCTTTTTACTGGCCCATTCCTTTGTGTTCAAATCCAGAAAAGGGATACAGCAGCTGGAGGAAGAAGGTGAGGGTGGTTAACTGTTGCCCTCTCTCCAAACCTGTCTTCTCATCTCCATCCGTTCCTCTATAATCCACTCTCCTGTTGTGTGACTGCAGCTCAGTTAATCTGGCACAATTACTGACCTCCTGGTAAAGTGCAAAGCAATTAAAATGTGTTCTTCAACCCAGCAGCAACCTCATTGTCACCTGTGCATACACACTTTCTCCCCTGTTTTACACAATCAGCCCTGGAGCCAGTCTTACAGGAGTAACTTGTTAGAGCTGTCATCACACTGGCATTATATAACAGAGCCTGCGAGAGCTGCCACCAGACAGAAGGGTAACTAGCATCTGAGAGAGACAGCCCGAAGGAAGAGGAGCAGGGAGTGGATATCTTGACAACACTGGAAAGAGACCACACCAGGGATCAGGATTTCCCCTGAACCGAAGTGAAAGAAAAGAACAGCTTTTAATTACCTGCTGTAGCTCTTTATTTCCCAGTTCTGCTTTCCTGATGATGCCTAATCTGCCATAGTAGCCACCTTTTAACCCATTTCAAGATTGTCCAACCTCCAAATTGACAAAAAAAGACAATCCTTTCACTCTTTTAGGGAAGTCCGTACCAGAATTTACGCTGTTAAAAATCCTGATCAAGTCTTGTGTAGGAAGAGCATTAATAACTTAACTGTCCATACTGTGCCGCAGCCAGACAGAAGAGAAATGACTGTGCAGCTCTGCTAATTTGATGATTTCAGTGGCATCAATAACAAATCAACATATTCCAGAGTGTTTCAACACGTTGCCTGGATACAAACCTGTTCTTTTTGTTGCATGCAGCACTATTTTTTATTCTATTTTATTTTTTTCTCCAATCCTATATGAAAATGGAGGCTCAGTATCAGTTTAAAATAATCAATCATCCATGGCGACTAGGGTGCAATCCCAGTGCTTCGGCCACTTGACGACACTTCTAGGACGCACTTAGGAGGTGGCTCCGACGAGCAGGAGCCCGGGGGCGGACGGATGGAAAGGTCACAATGGCCGTGCCCTTTCACGCCCCCTGCCTTTCATTCAGCTCTGACTTTCCCTGCGCTGTTGCTGTTGGATGTTTGTACCCCTCTGTCAGCACACAGCCCAGAGCCCAGCCAGCACTGACCTTTTGGGAATTGAGGTTAATGAGGAGGGAGGCAGGAAGGAGCACTTTGATCCTTCCTTTTTGTAGCTCCCCTACCTCTCAACCAGCCCCTCAGGCCTTCACTCAATACTGTTAAAGCTACTGTACTGGCTCTCTATACCAGTATGACTGTGTTCACTGCCAGACTGACCCAAAACTGATGCTGTGCTTCAACTGACAGCTTATTTTATCCATGCATCACAAGCTGCAGATAAATGTTGTTATACTGCAGGTTAGGGTTTGTGTGTGTGTTCCACAAGGCATTTAACTCAACAACTTAAAAATTTAATCTTAAGAT
Source organism: Amia ocellicauda (assembly GCF_036373705.1). Taxonomy (NCBI): domain Eukaryota; kingdom Metazoa; phylum Chordata; class Actinopteri; order Amiiformes; family Amiidae; genus Amia; species Amia ocellicauda. The sequence continues at coordinate 13,442,115 of NC_089852.1, forward strand.
CTTTAAAATGAGCTACTTTTTCCCCCACTTTAAAGAAAGTCTACTGCCACAAGGTCAGTAGTTACCCACATCTTTTGAGTGAAGAAAGGAAGGAAGGAATTCTAGTCTGCCATTCCCAAAGCATGATGGGAGATCAGGTGGCACACCACTACAGGGCTAACCCACGCTCCTTGCATAACACTGCTGGATTAATCCACTCTCACTCTCATCCTGGCTACAGGTGCTTTGTCAGGGTTCAGTAAATATTGAACCTATCCAGTCAAGTGGTGTTCAGTTTAAAAGCATTCATCTGAGGCAGGTCAGGTTCAGCTTGTCAAAATGAGTTCTTTACTTCCATAAAGTAGCTAACGCATGGAAAATATGAAGTCATGTTGGCCACATTTTTAGGACACTTGATAAAATGAAAGAAGCTTAACTTTCAGAGCATGAGATGGAAAAAAAAAAAAAAAAACTGTCCAACTATATTCAGAGGGCCACTCTTAATTTCTGGGTAGCCGCGATGCAGACTTCACTTGTGTATATACCGTGATCGCTCCCGGTGGTCATATTTAGAAAAAGAGCTCCAACAGGGAAAGCAGTAATGAAATGGAAACTGCTAAATGATATTGGTACACAGTTGCCATGAGGTCATCACAGTTCGGTATAATAGACCTGCTTGGTAGTCTTGTGGTCATGTCAGTTTGTGAGTGTATGCCTTCTTCCCCCCCCCTGCAGAAGCTGCACGTGTTCCTGTTCCAGGATGTGTTGGTGGTCACGCGTGCTGTCACACACAACGAGCAGCTGTGCTACCAGCTGTACCGCCAGCCAATCCCAGTCAAGGATCTGCAGTGGGAGGACCTGCAAGACGGAGAGGTCCGATTGGGTGGATCCATCCGCGGCGCCTTCAGCAACAACGAGAGGAGTGAGTATTGGCCGGACTTTTGGTCCTGGGAGGATGGTAGTTTGAAACCTGAGGCTGTTGTTACACAGTATATAAGGAACTGAGCATGTTTTTTTTACCCTTACAATGCTACAGGTAGATCATGAGGAAAACTATCGAATTGTAACCAAACCCAGTCCCACCTACAGTTAGCTTTATGCCTGTTTCCTTTAAACACGGAGTGCAGACAGCCACAGTTTCACCTTCAGCTTCAGCATTTGGCTTCCTATCCTCTTGTTTTTGTAGTCTGCAGGATTCCAGTTATGCCGTTTTTGTGCTGCAGTGTAATTGTCCCTTAGCCGAAGTCAACAAACTCTGCTTTTGATTGGAGCTGCATTTCAGCCCAAGCGTCCCTCCTCCATCCATCCCTAACCTCCTTCCCCTCCCCCTTCTTCTTCCAGCCAAGAACTTCTTTCGTGTGACTTTCCGCTGCGGCTCACAGACCCAGTCGTACTCCTTCCAGGCCAGTGATACCTTCAACAAGCAGCAGTGGCTCAACTGCATCCGGCAGGCCAAGGGTGCAGCCGGGGGCGGTGACCCGGATCCCCAGTCCCCTCAGTCCCCCGTGCGGGACACCCCCAAGCCAGAACGCATGGACCAGAGTGACAGCGAGTCCTCAGACTGTAGCATGGACACCAGCGAGGCGAGCGCAGACTGCTCTCGGATGGAGGGCACAGACTGCAGCCGGCCCATACAGGTGTGAGAACTACAAACCCGGTGCTGAGTCTTACCTGTACAGTATTGGAACCCACCGCCGCAGTTTATGAAAAGCACTTCTTTTTTTTCAAATGTTTGTTTTTGTTTTGTTTAGTTTTTTTGTTTAGTTTTTTTTTTAACCAGCATCAGTGCGGCTTCTCTCATCTGTCGTGTTTTTCTACTAGACTGTGGTGTTGTGAGTGTGGGTCCTACCTGGGTCCCTTTCTCGGACCAGCAGGGAAGAGGGTGACAGCAGCTCTGGCTCCTCAGGATTCTTGTTTGTGGGTTATATTTTTCCCCCTGCCTTTCCGGCTGTCTCTCTCTGGGGTGGGGGGGGGGAAGCAGGGAGCCCCTGCCGCTCTGCTAGTGAGGCCTGCAGTCTTGGGACAGAGAGATCAGCTGACACTGAGGGAGAGCATGGTGGGGGAGGGAGTGTTTGCCATCCTGCCATCGACTCACCAGGCCCCAAGGACACTGCTATCTACCACCTCACAGTACTGTTGCCCACTTACTGACAAAATCACACCAATATGTATATGTATTAGTGTGTATATATGTATAAGTATGTGTGTGTGTGTGTGTGTATGTATATATACATATACATATATATTGTTTATAGATATATATTTTAGAATCTATAGTGTTTACATCGTATCCAGACAATGACCAGCAGAATGTTTTTAGGACAATCAGTAGAGCATTTGGGCATGGTGGGGAAAGCTGGCAGTAGGTTGATTTGTACCTGCTGGGCTGACTGTTTGGGTGGGGAGGTGCTCTATTACTGGAGGAGTGTATGGATGGAGGGGGGGGTTCAGGATGTCACAATTGGGGTTGGGATGAGGGCACACTTGGATAATTGACCATTTGCTGTGATTTCTTGTGAAGGGGAGGGGGTCTGGTTTCCTGTGCTTTTTTCTCTCTACTACCCTTGTGTGCTCAGGACGAAGGATGAACTATGAACTCGGTGCTGAGTATTGGACTTGGCCGAGGCAGCCTCATTCACAGCACTTAGCATCTCACTCCGAGTGCCTGCCTGCCATTGAAAGATTAGAGATCCAAGGCCACTTGCCCGGCCAGCCCTACGACAACCTAGGGTTACCATCACTGGGTAATGCAGAGTGGAGTCAGTCCCACAGGGGATTATAACCCAGGATGGCAAAGGTGCCAAGGGGGGCAGAAGGAAGCAATTGGATCTCAAAGTTAGTCTTCAGTGTCGACATCGCACAGTGAAAGAGAAATACTTGGAGAAACAGCAGTAAGGAAAAATCTTTTAAATAAGCTTAATAGAAGGATTTATACTTCACAGTACTGTGTATCATGACTAAAAAAAAATGAAAATGTTTCCTTTCTGGTGGAGGATTTTACTGATCAGATGAGAAGGGACTAGAACCGGAGCCCTCTGTGACTGAGGTGTGAGGAGACTTACCCAGCATGCCCTGTCCCTAGCCTGCTCTGTTCTAAGAGGAGTCTGAACACTAGATCGCACCAAGGGCTACTCAATGGGCTTTACTCCAGACTGCAAGTTAACCTAAGTTGATTGGAATGAGGGAATCATAAAGAGTATATAATTTGGCCATAAAATCCTGCTTATTTACTCCGTAGCTCTTTTTCAGATCAAGTTTTTGTTTTTTCATCCCTTGGCAGGATTGGAGTGGCTTACTTTGTAGGCTGCATTGACAGAATTGGCAGACTGTAGCAGTATTGCTGTAGAGATGTAAAAGGAGCAATCAGCAGCTCCTCATGTCTGACCCCTCTGAAGCCAGAAATGGAAACTGTTACCGTTTAGGGTCTTAGGTTTGTACAGGTGGTGGGAGTGAGTGTTAACGAATCGCACGGAACAGAACATGTACAAAAATAGCCATCAGCAGGTGAAACGTCTATTGTGTAAAACTGTATAATAAATCATGTGCAGAACAGCCAGTATGATGTAGGTTTGGGTGTTTTTACATCAGGTAATCATTTGCAGTGTAATTGCCACCACATTACACTTAAAAGAGAAGCAGAAGGTAATTATTACAATGTAATTAAATACTGTAGCTGTTCATGCCATGTACTCTGCAGTGCAGCCGTAGTCACTGGATTTGTGGTGGACTGTCCCATGACCGCACAAAATATGACTGCTAAATTATTGCCAAAAATCTTTGTGTTCAGTTTTTTGTAATCTCATGTGTACGTTTATTTTTGGAGTAATGTTTGTGTCTTTGTTTTTGTATAAAAGTCACATGTGTTAAAGGAATCAATGTGGCATCATAATCACTATAAATGATCCAAAATATATGCCTTTTTTCTTTCTTTTTAAAGAAAAGTATTGTTCAGATTTATCCTCTAGAACATTTATTTATAGTTTTTACACACGGTGAATTGCTTTTTTTGTTTTTGTTTTCTCTCATGGTTGTTTGGTAATGTTCTTTGGAGAGGTGACTGGTGGGGGTTTGTAAGTATCAGATGGAATCGGGTGGAAGAAGCTGAAAGATAGGTTATCAGAATGTGTCTGGAAGACTGGACTGTAATTGTTTTGTTTTTTCAAAAATATTAAAAAGGTAAAGGACATTTTTCTCAAGTGTTGTGAAGCTTAAAGTATGTTGAAAGATTCTGTGAGACGAGAGTTAAGAGAGGAGATAATACTGTTGTATAATGAGCTTGAAGCATTACCAAATAAATGACATGAACTGAGCTTTTGTATTGTGTTTATTTGTCACCCGGCCTCCAATCTCCCACGACACTGATAACATGGCTGTGCTGCCTGGTTCAACATCACTGCAGGACTGCGCACACAGCCCACCCAGGGGCCGCGCTTCCCACTCGCACCCAGCTCCGTGCTCCCCGTCTCCTCCCCACAACGTACATTTCAATTAAATACAGTCCCACTAAGTGCAACATGACATCTGCAACCGCCAGTGCACATCAAAGTAGGGGATGTCTGGGGTTACATATTGGAACTTAAAATTGCCCTTGATGTTTCTCCCAAATGGATTTACCCTTACAGGGGGGCCACACTAACATACGCAAGAACGGCAAGTGGATCATTGCAGATACAGCCCCTCAATCCTGAGGTATCAATTTTTTTTTTTCCACTGAACATCAGTTAGACTTTAGTGTCCTCATGTTTATTGGCGAACATCTAAAGGCTTAATTTCCTTTCACCACTGAGAGAGAGAGACCACCACTATAACCCACCCCAGTTTATATTTCCTAAAGCCATGCATGTTCACTTCACCGTTGGGGTTCTCGGCTCCTGTTGTTCAAACCATCACAAGTCCAGCTCAGGCCAGGAATGGGTGCACGATATGTCTGGTATGTTGGATTGTTATTTTATGTATACCCTTAATATTATTGTTTTCAAAAGCTTTTTTTTGGTTTATGAGAAACTTGTGTGTATATATATTTCAAAACAAGATATTGAAGAGAGGGAACTTAGTGCTACAGGTTACCAGTCTCTCTTATTAGAAATACAGTGGAGGTGTCATGGCTTATGTAAAGTTGATCTTGGTCTGAGTCCCATGCAAGTCCATCGGCATTGTACTTGCCATACTTTCCCAAGGACCGCATAAAGAAAGGGCAGAGCGATGGAAGGGGGAGGCAAAAGTTGGAGTCTAAAAGAATCCAGACTATTTATAACAAAACAAAAATGCAGTGGAGTTAAAAATACAAAAAGAATTGCATTTGTCAAACTGTTTGTTACTGCACTGCTCTCCAAAAATGCAGTCTTGGTATGAGACTTGAGCTTTAATTCAGATGAGTAATTGTCTAATTGGGGCCTGCATGTTTTAGGGCTTATTTTTGGCTTCCTACATTCCTGTCAATCTCTAATTGTATGCATCTTTTGGTTTATTATTTGGAACACCCAATGGGCAGTGCTATTTGTCTTAAATTCCCCAAATGTGGTCAAAACGGTCCAGCCTGAAATGGAAGAATAGTTGTTTTTTTCTCCAGTTTTCTTCCTTGTTCTCCTCAATTTCTTTTTTAGGACTTCCAGATAACTGGTTTGAGTGGGATTACATTTTCTTGTTAAGTACTTAATCCTTCCATGAGAAATGCTTCAGTCTTATGACTTGCTATTGTTTTAACACAGTGACAGATATTTATAGAGGGAAACACCCAGAATCACAACAGCAGTTAAATGGGCCAACAGTAAACAATTGTAAGCATAAACAAGATTCAAATGGGATTTTGTACACCGAAGAGAGAGAAATTAACTTTATCTGGCATTAAATATAACTAGAGATTACACAATCTTTCAATGGAGACCTGCAAAATGTAACTGAATGTTTCATTGATGAAATCCACGTGACAGATAGCAGTGGGTTCTGAGGAATCTCATCTGATTCATAAAAAGTCCATAACAACTACCACAACAAACGCAAATGAAATGAGCATTCAGCGTGAAATTACAGAAGTGGATCATCCCTACAGTGCCACAGCAGTTCAATTTTAACATCACACTGTGACTGTAGTAGATTTTACCATTGTGAATATTAGTTGTGATTCTAGCAGCTATGATTCTTACTTCATCCCAATCCATTAAATGAAATTGGGCAAATTTTACATTTCCAGACTCCTGTTTTCCGAGACAGAAGAAGCCTGCGCCTTCTTTTGAAATTAACTATTATTGAATGCTTATATCTACCTCAGAGTATGATAGGTAAACTGTCCTCTAATCATAGGATAATACCTCCCTCTGCTGGCTGAATGGTGTAGTTCTCTTTTTCCAGGAGTACCAATAGCAATAGCAAGCACCAATACCTGCAGTACAGGTGGTCATTCAGCAGAGAAACGAGACTAGAAGACATCAGTTGAGCTGGTTTATTCCATACAGGGTGCTCTGGAGCCAGCAAAAAGCAGACTAGCAGACTGACTCCAGATTGCCAGGCTGCAACTTATATACTTGCAGGCATTATGAAACACATTGTATCACAGTGTTTTTCACCCAATGGTCTTTACCCCTCACCTGTCCTCCCCCCTGAGTCGGATGTTCCGGTTTATTATTGGTGTCCCAGGCAGGGGCAAATCCTTCCTTTGGACCATACACTCCTGTTATCAGCAGGGGTGAATATCCCCCCCACCTGCTATCAGTGTCCTGTATTGATTTCTAGTTCTGTTGGTGGAGTCTTTCTCCACAGGCAATTCTACACTCATCATTTACACCAGAGAGAGAATTTGCTAGTACCTCACTGTGGAGATCCCCAGTAATAAGTAACCATTAATCCAGCTGCTTCACCACTGCGATGCTAATGCCCATGTGTCTTGTTCACAAGACACGTCTAAAATAATGAGCATGTGTCTTATTGACTCGTATTCACAGCCACTGTCCACTGGAGGATGAAAGGAGGGCTCAGTCATAATAATTGAGCTACACTTGCTTACTGTACTGCACGGAGAGGGGTTTCCACAGTTGTAAATATATATATACACCGATCAGCCATAACATTATGACCACCTGCCTAATATTGTGTAGGTCCCCCTTTTGCCGCCAAAACAGCCCTGACCAATCGAGGCATGGACTCCACTAGACCTCTGAAGGTGTACTGTGGTATCTGGCACCAAGACATTAGCAGCAGATCCTTTAAGTCCTGTAAGTTGCGAGGTGGGGCCTCCATGGATCGGACTTGTTTGTCCAGCACATCCCACAGATGCTCGATTGGATTGAGATCTGGGGAATTTGGAGGCCAAGTCAACACCTTGAACTTGTGATTCATCAGACCAGGTCACCTTCTTCCATTGCTCCGTGGTCCAGTTCTGATGCTCACGTACCCATTGTAGGCACTTTCGGCAGTGGACAGGGGTCAGCATGGGCACCCTGACTGGTCTGCGGCTACGCAGCCCCATACGCAACAAACTGCGATGCCCTGTGTGTTCTGACACCTTTCTATCAGAACCAGCATTAACTTTTTCAGCAATTTTTGCTACAGAAGCTCGTCTGTTGGATCGGACCACACGGGCCAGCCTTCGCTCCCCACGTGCATCAATGAGCCTTGGCCACCCATGACCCTGTCGCCAGTTCACCGCTTTTCCTTCCTTGGACCACTTTTGATAGGTACTGACCACTGCAGACCAGGAACACCCCACAAGAGCTGCAGTTTTGGAGATGCTCTGACCCAGTCGTCTAGCCATCACAATTTGGCCCTTGTCAAAGTCACTCAGATCCTTACGCTTGCCCATTTTTCCTGCTTCTAACACATCAACTTTGCTTGCTGCCTAATATATCCCACCCACTGACAGGTGCCATGATAACGAGATTATCAGTGTTATTCACTTCACCTGTCAGTGGTCATATACACTCACCTAAAGGATTATTAGGAACACCTGTTCAATTTCTCATGAATGCAATTATCTAACCAACCAATCACATGGCAGTTGCTTCAATGCATTTAGGGGTGTGGTCCTGGTCAAGACAATCTCCTGAACTCCAAACTGAAAGTCTGAATGGGAAAGAAAGGTGATTTAAGCAATTTTGAGCGTGGCATGGTTGTTGGTGCCAGACGGGCCGGTCTGAGTATTTCACAATCTGCTCAGTTACTGGGATTTTCATGCACAACCATTTCTAGGGTTTACAAAGAATGGTGTGAAAAGGGAAAAACATCCAGTATGCGGCAGTCCTGTGGGCGAAAATGCCTTGTTGATGCTAGAGGTCAGAGGAGAATGGGCCGACTGATTCAAGCTGATAGAAGAGCAACTTTGACTGAAATAACCACTCGTCACAACCGAGGTATGCAGCAAAGCATTTGTGAAGCCACAACACGTACAACCTTGAGGCGGATGGGCTACAACAGCAGAAGACCCCACCGGGTACCACTCATCTCCACTACAAATAGGAAAAAGAGGCTACAATTTGCACAAGCTCACCAAAATTGGTGAGTGTATATATATACAGTATATATATATATATATATATATATACACTCACCTAAAGGATTATTAGGAACACCATACTAATACGGTGTTTGACCCCCTTTCGCCTTCAGAACTGCCTTAATTCTACGTGGCATTGATTCAACAAGGTGCTGAAAGCATTCTTTAGAAATGTTGGCCCATATTGATAGGATAGCATCTTGCAGTTGATGGAGATTTGTGGGATGCACATCCAGGGCACGAAGCTCCCGTTCCACCACATCCCAAAGATGCTCTATTGGGTTGAGATCTGGTGACTGTGGGGGCCAGTTTAGTACAGTGAACTCATTGTCATATTCAAGAAACCAATTTGAAATGATTCGACCTTTATGACATGGTGCATTATCCTGCTGGAAGTAGCCATCAGAGGATGGGTACATGGTGGTCATAAAGGGATGGACATGGTCAGAAACAATGCTCAGGTAGGCCATGGCATTTAAACGATGCCCAATTGGCACTAAGGGGCCAAGAAAACATCCCCCACACCATTACACCACCACCACCAGCCTGCACAGTGGTAACAAGGCATGATGGATCCATGTTCTCATTCTGTTTACGCCAAATTCTGACTCTACCATCTGAATGTCTCCACAGAAATCGAGACTCATCAGACCAGGCAACATTTTTCCAGTCTTCAACTGTCCAATTTTGGTGAGCTTGTGCAAATTGTAGCCTCTTTTTCCTATTTGTAGTGGAGATGAGTGGTACCCGGTGGGGTCTTCTGCTGTTGTAGCCCATCCGCCTCAAGGTTGTACGTGTTGTGGCTTCACAAATGCTTTGCTGCATACCTCGGTTGTAACGAGTGGTTATTTCAGTCAAAGTTGCTCTTCTATCAGCTTGAATCAGTCGGCCCATTCTCCTCTGACCTCTAGCATCAACAAGGCATTTTCGCCCACAGGACTGCCGCATACTGGATGTTTTTCCCTTTTCACACCATTCTTTGTAAACCCTAGAAATGGTTGTGCGTGAAAATCCCAGTAACTGAGCAGATTGTGAAATACTCAGACCGGCCCGTCTGGCACCAACAACCATGCCACGCTCAAAATTGCTTAAATCACCTTTCTTTCCCATTCAGACATTCAGTTTGGAGTTCAGGAGATTGTCTTGACCAGGACCACACCCCTAAATGCATTGAAGCAACTGCGATGTGATTGGTTGGTTAGATAATTGCATTAATGAGAAATTGAACAGGTGTTCCTAATAATCCTTTAGGTGAGTGTATATATATATATATATATATATACTGCTTTAAATTTAGAAACTGTTCAGAGGTCAAATGGAGTATGTTGATCTCCAAATACAGTTGTTGCTGCAATAATTCAGACTCTTGTGGCCAGATCTTCCATTTAATAAGGACAAACTGAGACAGGGTGGTGGAGTGTGTTCTGGGTTTCACTCTCTCTTGGCTGGTTAGCCATATCTCTTAGAGCTGATTCTATAGGGGGTTATTTCTGCTAATATCAGTCTTGTATCACTGTTCCAGTGGTGGAGTTATGGTGCCAGACAAACAGCATTAGTTTGTCAGTTTCTATAACAAAGTTATTTGGTGATTTTGTTCAGTTCAATCAATATTTTTCATTCAACTATATATTATTAGGATTGATTGACAGATTTTGTTAAATATTTATTCAGCCTGGAGAAAACACTGAAAGGCTGTAGGTCATTGAGTAAGAACATTGAGTTTGTAAACTGGACTTCTATTCCATTGCTTTAAATTTGAACTATATCCAATACCTGTAGAGTTCTTATAGAGGTCATGGGTAACCCTGATTGTACTTGGACAAATGGTTTTCATTCAAACAGAGCTCTCAGTTTTGTAATCAAAGCATCCATTTCATTAATTGAATTGTTTTATTTTATAAATTGAACCAGTTAAGCAATGTTGAGGTTGTAAGCAGGTGCAGGTTTACATATACCTTCAAAAACATCAGGACTGCAGCCCCACTGGACCAGGGTGGCATAATAATATTATGATTGTTGTTGTAGTTGATATTAACTTCTATATGAGATGAAGGTCACAAATTAATTTGATATTACAGCCTGTGGCAATTTATAAATAAATACAAATATTATTTATTTATAGATGTGGCCGAATGTATTGGTACCCTTGCATTTTATTCAAATAATGCACAATTCACCCTGAAAAGTGTTGAAATTAAATACCTCATCCATTCATCCAGTATCACAAGTGTCTTCAATCGCATTATCACTCATTCAGCCAGTTTAAATGGAGAAAAGTACTCACTCTGCTGTTTTGTGTCAGTGTGTGCATCACACTGAACATGGAAAAGAGAATGAAAACAGTTGTCTGAGGAGGTTAGAAAGAAGGTAATAGCCAAGCATGTTCCTACAAGGCCATCTCTAAAGAGTTTGATGTTCCTGTGAGCACTGCTGCCAATATTAAGAAGTTTAAGGCCCATGGGACTGTAGCCAACATCCCTGGACATGGCTACAAGAGGAAAATTGACCCAAGAATGAAGAGAAGAATTGTTTGAATGGTGGAGAAACAACCAAGGAAAACCTCAAAACAGATCCAAGCCGACGGTCAAGCTCAAGGTGCAACAGTTTCAAGTTGCACCATCTGTCGCTGTCTGAATGAAAATGGGCTCCATGGTAGAAGACCTCGCTCTCTAAGAGAGGAACACACAAAAGCCCGACTGGAGTTTGCCAAAATGCATGTGGACAAGCCACAGTCCTTCTGGGAGAATGTCCTTTGGACAGACGAAACAAAAGCTTTTTGGTAAATCATAAAAACTCTATGTTTACAGGAAAAAAAGCTTTCAAAGGAAAGAACACCATGCCTACTGTGAAACACGGCGGAGGCTCAGTGATGTTTTGGGGTTGCTTTGCTGCCTCTGGGACTGGGTGCCTTGAATCTGTGCAGGGCACGATGAAATCAAAAGACTATCAAGGCATTTTGGAGTGAAACATACAGCCCAGTGTCAGAAAGCTGTGTCTCAGTCACAGGTCATGGGTCCTCCAGCAGGATAATGACCGGAAACATTCCTCAAAAAGCACCCAAGAATGGATGAGAAGAAAACATTGGACCTTTCCGAAGTGGTCTTCTATGAGTCGTGATCTAAATCTCATTGAACATCTGTGGAAAGAGCTGTAACTTGCAGGTGGGAAAAGGCACCCATCAAACCTGAGAGAACTGGAGTGGTTTGCTCAAGAAGAGTGGGCCAAACTACCAGTCGAGAAGTGTAGAAATCTCATTCAGAGCTACAGACAGCACTTGATAGCAGTTATTGTCTCTAAAGGCTGAAATAACAACAACAAAATATTAGGTTAAGGGTCCCAATATTTTTGTCTTTGCCATTTCCATTTGTTTTACTATTTAAAGTAATATGTTATATCATAGGGTGGCATGGTGGTGTGGTGGTTCTTCCCATGTTTTCTCAGGCACTCTGGTTTCCTCCCACTGTCCAAAGACATGTGGGTTAGGTTGATTGCTCTCTCTAAATTGCCCTTTCTGTGTGTGTTGCCCAGCAATGGACTGGTGCCCTGTCCTGGGAATATTCCTGCCTTACACCCTATGCCTGCTAGAATTGGCTCTGGCTTCCCCATGGCCCTTGCCTGGATAAGCAGTTTTGAAAATGGACAGATGGATGTTACATCATAAATCAAAAGCAAAGTTAAATGTGAAATAAAGAATGGTGAATAACAAATACTTTTGTCAATTTCTACCTCGTTCAGAGAAAATTGTGAGTGTAAGGGTACTTTCATCCACATCTGTATTTGTGTGTGTGTGTGTGTGTGTGTATGTATTTCACTTTTTTTCAAGGAAATAAAACCTCACAGCAAAAAAAGAGAGAATAAGAATAAATAATTTTCAATTTTCAAATTTGTATTTTTAATTATTGTATATTTGAATGGCTGCAGTTGTCTTTCTGTCTTTCCAGGTATCCAGGGTCCACACTGCCCACCAGCAGTGGGAATTAAATTGAGTGTCTGGCTTTCTGACACTGACAATCTTGTTGTAATGGGAATGTTACTGTGGAGGGCAGCTTGGCCTTGGGCTCCACTGGCCTGTGCAGAGTGATTTTCCTATCCCGGTTTCTTCTCTTCCCTGGGCACACGCTGTGTTTGTGTGTTATTTCCTTGGAAGGCTGGGTGACAATGTTAGTCAAAGGTTGCGTCAGCTTGCCGGTGTACCTGTGTGGGTACAAAGCTGTAATGAAAGCTACAGGGAATAGCCAATGATTATTAATTGATTGAGCACATCACAGACTGTTATTGTTTGGTTTGGTTTTTTGGATGCCTGTTGTTTGTGAGCATGTGTCACTACAGCCTGGCTTGGAGCCCAGTCTCAAACCAAATTAATATGTTGTGGAGTAAATGAAGACTACATTTGAATACAGTTACATAAGCAGGCAATATATTACACATTCCTATGTTCACAATGCACTATTTATTTATCTATTTATTATAGTCTATGACTCAGTCATGGTCTTACATTTGGATAACACTCCTTAGCAATTCAGAAATAACAAATTAAGGTTCTCAAATCAAAATCTAATGAAAACCTTGCTAGGAAGATTAATTCTAGCCTCAATACTAGTAGCCCAGGGACCCAGGCACATATGAACTGCACTCAGGAGAATACAGTCAGCCTTCCTTGTGACAGAGACCCTTGCTGGTGGACAGGCATCAGATCTCTGCCCTGGTCTGGCCGATCACACGAGCTCCAAACCTCCCAGGTGCGTCCCTGCTAGAAATCGCTCATTGAAATTGTGTACCAGAAATGGGGGCTTCTGTCCCACACGCCAGCATTGCTGATCCCATCCCCTCGTTGCACAAGAGCGCTATAGCCTTCTTCATGAGTCCAAGAGCAGAACTATAATGCATTACACCAGTGGTACTCAGATGGAGGCTAGCGAGTCACAAGTGACTCTTTTGTGTGTGCACTGTGGCTCTCGGCTGCTCTTAAAACACTGTATGAATGTGTAGCTCCATTAGAAGCAATGTTATAAGAGTTTAAGAAGTATGTTTCCCCATATCCGCTGCTAACAGCATTCCTAGTATAAAAACTGTGTCCACTAGGTATCCTGAGCATCAGGTTTCTTTATGTGTTGGCAACATGTGCCTTTTTTTTCGGTCAGTGGGACCAAGTTAAATTCCCTAAGGCAGGGGTAACCACGTTTTTTTGACATCGGATCTACTTTTTTAATTTCCAGCCTGATACCCCACCCTCAGGAGCGATTTATTTTAGGAACTACGTCACACATTTTGCAAAATAATTACCATTAGCAACCCCACCCACGAGAACGATTTCTGTCACTGTCACATTATTATCAATATTGTTCTACACCCCACCCCCATACAGGCACCAGCTTTAATCAGCCAGAGTGTTTTTTTGTCAGTGCATTTTTAGAATGTGAAACCTCTCACGCATGGACATTTTGTAAACTTCCGTATTGGAAATTACCTCGCGATCGACGTCTTGAGCACCCCTGCCCTAAGGGAATGTACACCAGCGGTATTCCATCCCTGGCCCCACAGAGCCCCTACTACCACAGGATTTATAGGTCACCCATAAGTCACTGATTTAGAAAAACTGGGAAACCTTCCATTGTGTTTGGGTCTATTCAGTCATGTAATGATCATAAGGGGCAGACATTTCAATATCCTTCAGGTCTCAAAGACTAGGTATCTCCCAATTCTACAAGTTAAAATACAATGTACAGTATGAGGAAAGACATCCCTCCAGCATTCATCTTTCTCATTACAAACAAACCTAGATAGTTCAGCCTGATCACACAATCCCTTTATTCAAAGCACCTGGATTGTGTGTGAGAGATATGCAACACAGTGGGGGGGGTAGCTGTTAGGGTTGACTGAGGTCATGGCAGGGTGTTTTTTTGATAGCCTGCAATGGAAAAGCATCCCCTAGGTAGCCGAGTCCATATTGCGTAGCTGAGGAACACCTGGGACAGCCCTGGCAGTGGAAAGTCAAGAAAACATCCCTCCACTGAGGAGCTCCAGCCTGGTGATGCAATCGAGGGCAACCGCAGCGCATTAGTCGGCCCAGGGCCCCTGCCTCAGTTCCCCTCCCTGCCACCTCCAGCTGCGTTACAACCCCTGGAGGGGCAGAGATCCAGTTCCTGTTGACTGAGCCCTCATTGGAGTGAGGCTCCTCCTCTGTCCAGAGAGGTGGCTGTGTTTCTCCTGCGTTGTCCATCTCAGAAGTAGTTCTCCGGATGGTCTGTTTGGCTGCATGTTGCTTTCAGTTGGCAACTAGCATCACCATGTATTTGTTTTTCTTTGTTGTAAAAGCATTTATAGACTGTCCCTGCTGTAGTTAATGGTAGTTCAGTCAATGCTGGAATACATTTCCAGGGGATGGTAAACAGCAGGAAGGGTGTTCAACCTTGGTCCGAGAGCGTCCCAGTTATGCAGAGGGCATAGGTTACCCCTAGAATCATGAATTCAGAAAAGGCTTCTCAGTGTAAACCCCTTGTGCACTTGTGGAGAGACGCACACAACCCTGCACATCATTGAGGAGTGCCCCCTCTACAGACCAACAGGGGGATTCATAACTTAGATCTCAGCCAGCCAGGAGGTTATAATTATTTATTTATGTATGTATTAATTAGCAGGCACCTTTATCCAGGGCGACTTACAATTCACACAACAAGTAATTTATTACTTGGCTTTAGAGATTTGCACTCACAAAATAAATTAATTAATCAATCAATGTCAGACAAGGCTGTGAATACCAGGATTTTGGGACAAACACTACGGTTATTTGCAAAGTGGCCTTGCCCTGGTACCCAATACTGATTTCACTGTTGACTTATTTACCATCAGCGGCGGATTGAGTTTCGCTACAGACCTACTAATATAGCAATAAAGAAGTGGGACAGAGAGGAAAAAGCATGTTTCTGTGTAAGGAATGAGATTTTAAAAGTCGTTGTCAAATCAATCTGGTTTGAGTTGAAAGGATAAGGGTGGATTGAAACAGAGTGATTAATCCTTGCTAATTGAAAGTGGGTGATCCACAAATGGAAGGGGAGGGCAGTGTGGAGTTGGGAATCATGGGGGGGTTTAGGTTCATCTGTGGTTCAGTGGGCTAAAGAGCAAACTTAAATTGTCAGCGCTACACCTATTCTGCGCTGTGTTTGGTAGGCACAGACCCAGATCGTATACACACACAGCCCGTTTACAGAGAAGGGACACATTACTCCAAAAACTTGATGGTAGCAACCCAAGCAGTATGATTTTTGTAGCCAGGGAACAGCAAGAACTGCTTTATATGAGACATCTTTAATGTCTCCAAATATAATAATCAATAAAGGTGCGATTATACTGTCTGCATTTTTGCTTTTTATGCACCGTTTTGTGTGCCTG
Organism: Amia ocellicauda; assembly: GCF_036373705.1. NCBI lineage: Eukaryota > Metazoa > Chordata > Actinopteri > Amiiformes > Amiidae > Amia > Amia ocellicauda. The sequence goes on from NC_089852.1 coordinate 13,457,968, forward strand.
CATGATTCTTTCCTATTGCATCTGCTTACCTTGTTACCTGACCTGCTAACTAGAATGTATATCATTGGTGCCATACCCATAGTAAACATCAATTAACAGATCAGTCACAGCTAGTCACTCTTTGGTGGTTAAATAAAGTTCACAGTTGTCATTTATTTTCTGTTTAACCACTTCAATGTGCCTGTCTGATGCTTCACCTCTAACTGATCTCACCAGCTCTCCAACCATACTCCCATTATCTACAAACCACTGCTGGTCTTTGAATGACAAGTCAATGTGCACCTCACACATTTGTATAAAATGTTAAAGAGCACTTTGTGGAGCCTGTGTTTGAACAATATATTTAATTTTTTAAGAACTAGGTAGTCAGCTGTATGGTGTGACCATTCCAGTAGTTACATTATATGTTCAATTGTGTCACTGATGTGTGTATGTGACAGAGCCTTTTTTATACAATATTAATTACATTTTACTTTCTAATTAACTGAGTATAACTGTGCTGTTCTAGTCATTCCTAGAACTGATTTTTACATTGGCTTTGTCAAAACAAATGACAACAAAAGTAACAAAAACAGTTGAAATGCGATTTGTTTTTCTTGTTTCAGATTAAGTACACTAAAGGCCTGTGCTGCTGATCTACATATCTCAAAGAAGAATAATCTGCATGTTCTTTTTTTACCTGTATCACTTCCTAATTTTGAGCTGCTAAATTCCACCTGCACCGCAGCTCACCTCAGGGACTTGCAATAGGAGCAGGAGGGAAAGTAAATGACATATGCTCACCACCCGCTGCTTACATTTTTTGTTCAAATGTGGCATACTGTGATGAAACAACAGAGTGTTAGTAGAGAAACTTCTATCAGTCAAACAGGAACAGAATCGTGCATGTCAATGCTCAGAGTACTTTATCACCTTTAGATGTGAATCATGGACAGGGCTGTTGAATTTTGCTCAGGTGCTGCTCAGTTTTCAAATACCACAAAGCTCCTATTGTACATCACCTTGACACAAAGGGTCTCTAACCCCCTGCTTTACCGCAAACAAATCTTGTTTACTTCAGAACTGATACACATTTGCAGTTGAAAAGTCTCAAGCCTTCACATCAGTTTTGTTTTCTATTAGATTTGTTTAGAATTTCTTTGTCTGTGGTTCGACACCTTTACTGGTAATCTCCAGTCCTGAACAGGCACACTTTGTGCAGCCATGTCCTCTTTAGTGCAGGCATTACAAACATAACCTAGTACTGTAAAACAATAATAAAAAAAGCTTAATTGTTGCTGTGCCAACAAGATAAAGCAATGCTGGCGAGATTTAAAAAAACTTACTAGTAGTGTCAGAGGTGATACATCCTTCTTTACAGTACTTCTTTGCACTTTTATTATAATTATTATTATACTACTAATATTGTTTTAGTAGTATACTGTAATGTATTATATATTTAAATTGGGAGGCTGATTGTGTGCTTGTGTAGGAAGAGGAAAGAGAAGTCTTTTTCAGCGTTTTAAACGTTTCTTAGCATTGATTTACAGAGGACGATATGTGTGTACACATATTCACTTGTATTCTCACGCATATATATATATATATATGTATAAATGAATGAGGAACATAATTCTGCTGATAATGATAGCATTGCCGGGTGTAAGCAGTGCTCGGCTCTGCTCGGCTCTGCTCGGCTGAGCACGACTGCTGCACTTCCTCGGTTGGCGACACGCTGCGCGTCGGGCGGCCGGCAGGGGGCGCCGCCTCCGCCGTGAGATTATAAAAGCGCACCGGGCGCCAGAGTCGAGCAGTAGAAAGGAAGGAGTACGTCAGAGCGGCAGTATGGCGGAGGGAGGCTGAGAGAGTGTGAGCAAGGGAGAGCCAAACAAACCGTGCCCGCAGAGGTACACAGCGGCGAATACTGCATCTGTAAGCGATAAAATGGCCAGCAACACCCAGGGCCAAGCACAGAAGCCCCGAGGAGGCGGGGGAATCCGCGACGGGGATGTATCCGCGGAGAGTTATGATATACTGAGGCATTTGTTGCCAGACTCGGCTACGGTCCCATCCAGCCAAGATGGCGAACAGGCTGGATGTGAAGAAGGACAGAAACTCGCAGCCGAGCAAGAGGCTGCCGAGCGGCGGCGGAGGAGGAGCGGGATGTCGGAGCTGAAGCACGATAGTTCCCCCTCGACATGCCCCCGAGCTGCTGAAGAACTGCCCCGGAGAAACTTTCAGATCCCCAGGAAGAACAAAGAGAGGAAAGGTTGTGCATTCTCACTATTGCTAAAGAGAGAGGGAGAGAGGGAGAGAGGGAGAGAGGGAGAGGGAAAACGCTGAGCTCTGTTTCATATCTCATCTGCTGCATGAGCAGGGCAGGTCGACCTCGCAGAGGCTAGTTCATTGGGCGCTGTGCGCTAAGGGCAGTGCTCGCCCAGCCTCACCGACGCAGGTAAGTTAAACGGCTGGGACACATCCAGCGCAAGCAGCGGACCGGCCAGTGAAGACGTGCCTCGGCTTGGGCTTAGTCTAAAGAAGACCCTCAACAGCTCAGTGGAGAGGCGATTTTTTTTTTTTTTTTTTTTTTTTTTTTTTTTTTACAAAGTCAAGCCAGAGAAGGTTTTTTTTTTTTTTTTAATTTATTTTTTAATTAATATTTATTGGCAATATGTCTGTTTTAGAAATATAAAGTCTATCCCCCCCCACTTTGTGTTGCGTCTGGTCTCATGCTTTGGACAGTTTGCTGACCACGCCCATCACAGTTATTGGCTTTTTCCGGGACTCGCCAATATACAAATTCATCTTTTTTTGATGACTCCAAATGGAAACTTGATACAGTCATTGAAATTCACTCCACTAGTCATAGGAGTGATGGCTTTTAACTGCAATGTAGTGAACTCCAGTGACTTTTTATAAAAGCAAAATGTCAGTGGGGGGGAAAAAAATGCATATATAGTAAATGGCCACTTTGATTGGCATTCAATATTCAATAGGTTTAGTTCAACTAGCATTGCTTAAGCTCTTAGTTAAGAGTAGGCTCCACCTTCAAGCTAATGCTACATCATGACACATCCCCCTTCCAGTATATGAAGTATACTGATATTAAGAACATTAGCCCAGACTTCTAGCTGCTTTAAAGTAATTACTTGCAGATGTACAAATAGGACTGTAGCAGCTTGTAGGTCTCCGATCCTTTTATGAAAGCCTTGGTAGGCGTTGTAGGCTCTGTGGTCATTGCCAACAACTGGAGTGCCTCTTGGGCTCTTGACAGCCAATCATGGTTGTTGTATTCTTTTACTTGTATATATGGTGTCCAATGCTTTTTTGTCATCTGGATACAAAGACAGCTAATTGGTCTTGGTGCCACAGGCTGGCAAAAAAGATGGGTTACAAACAGCTAGTGGCCCTACTCTTGAAACCATTCTTGAATTTCAGAGCGGAACAATGCCCGTTTCCCAGCAAAATAGATTTGCGAGGCTGAGGTGCTCATGCCTTGTCAGAAAGACCTCCATAAACTGTTGTGAACAAAGCTGCATTGTTTATGGATTAATAATTACTTTGCCAAAGAAGTACAGGTTCACCCCCCAAGAAAAGCTTTCCCGTGGAAAATGAAGACCAGTTCAAACTGCTTGATTTGAAACTCAATGTGCTGTATTTTCATAAACGTTTCAAATGCAGACGTTCAAAATGCTTAAGTAGAGTAATGTAAAACTTCAACTTTTAATGGCACTTGAAGCATTTACTAAAAAAGGAACTACAAAAAGCATGTAACAACATGGCTGAAAGGGGTGGAGTTGGAAGAAAGGCAATTGTTGCAGTGACCACAAGGGGGCCTAAATTATCAAAAAAATAAAATAATGCTCCATGACTGTCTACGGATTACACATTCCGTTGTTAAATTGAATGGCCACTTTCATGCATCACTTTGTTTTGAGGAATGATGTTTATTGTAGCCTTAGGCGCTAAATATTGTACTCAATATTGTCATCAATGAGGTCATTATTTTTTAGTTTCGAGCATGGCGGAAATGTGATATTTTTGATTGTAGTTTGTAAGGAAGTTAATTTGAGTGATCATCTTGGAATTGGCTGAATTAAAAATATACATAATGCATAAAACGGGCGATAGGTGAAACTTTTTGCAACCCAATACATAACGGACTTCTACTGCCACAGTGCACCATTTTAATATAGTCTACCTTTGAGATTTGATTGGTCAGCACTGAAATTGACTCACTAGGTTGTTGTGACTGCCGGTGGGATTGTGACCTTAAGGTCTGCTGAAGCCAAGAGGAAAAGCCAAAACTTAATGAAAGTATTTTTTTTTTGACTGATTCACTGATGCGCAATAGTCCTGAAAGTGGTAGTAACGGAATGCTTAATTTTATTTATTTTTTAATTCTCAAAGCTACATCAAGTAAATGGCACATATGAGTAAAATGTAGCTCCTTTCATCAGAACAGAGTCCCCTCTACTTCTACAAAGAACCAGTGCCTTCCCCTGATAGTTGCCTTAACATATTGCAGGTTGACTTGGTGACAAAAAAAACAATAAATAAACAAACAATATAGATTTCGACAACAGGAGTTGGACACTGTCATATTCAGGATAATAAACAAATGAGTGGTGCTTCAGAGTCTGACCCATGGTGTGGCTTTTGTTAAAAAATATTTTGCAAGGTAACTTGATAGTGTATAGTTGCCTTGCAGGCCACAGTGTTTAGGCCTATGTGGTGTCATTTTAATAATAACATTATGCACCTGGGCCCACCATTTCATTATTTTCTTCCAGTTTCTCTCACTTGCAGTATTCCAATTAAGATGTGTCACTTCATTGAAAATACCAGTCTAGCTGGGATCTGCAATGACCTTACCAGTTTCCCCCCCCCCACATGTACTTCTCAATGCATTTGCTAAAGGGCAGCTAAATGCACATCTCCCATTCAAGGGTATTGTGCAGTTTCTTTCTTTTGTTGAAGCACCTGCTACAATAATTGTATTACCTCACCCCTACAATAGTAAATGGTACTGCTGGACTTCATGACATGAAAAACATTAGTGAGGTGGCCAGTGATATCAGCCCTGCACTGGAAGGTCATTGTGGACTATCTTGCAGGTGTTTGCTGCTGTACAATGTCAAATATGCCATGTGGCCTGAAGGGAATAGACCTTACACAAGAGTTTCATGTATCCAAACCTTTTGTTTCTTCTTTTTGTGTAATGGATGAAAAGTGATGAAACTCATTGCATTTCTTGGATATTGATTGCAAATACACTGAGCAATATAAAAGGTTTTTGTGTTGACTTGTTATCCTATGTAAATATATTGTGCTTTATTTTTACTGTAAGTGTTATGTTAGGGTAGCATCTGAATTCAGATTGAATACCACAAAAGGCATCTGTTGAAATGGGGCTGTTTTTTTTTTTTTTTTTTTTTAAATGGTTTGGCTAGATAGAGAATAGATGTCACATCTGTGGAAATGTGAGGTAACAATTAGTAGAAATTGTTTTTGAATTTTGACTCGGGCTCTGATGTGCATGCTGCAGTTGTCTTTATAGAGTTGTGAAACAAAGTTACAGTGGAGCAGTCATGATCTGGGCAAGTCAAAGTGAGATACATTGGAGTGAGCAGGAAGAGAACCCATACCTGCCACACCGAGAACAGTGTGCTTCCTGCTGATTGTAAAGATATTAACTTACCCCAGTTGACCCTTCCCCCTCAGCCTTCATAGGGCACAGAATTTGGGGCTCTTATCTTAGAAGTGCATATCCCAGGCTAAGATTGATATTTATGGTGATGAGACCGATGTAGGTAGCCTTGAAGCTGTAAGGATTGAAAAACAAAAAATGTGTCCTGCTTGCCACTCCAACAGTTGGGTTTCCAGATTGAAGAAAGGACTTTCATGTTATGTGGCTTCTATTAAATCAGATTTATTCAGATAAAGGTGTACACTGTACCCTGTGATCTCTGGACTATAGTGAACTTGTGCAGTGCCAACCTGAAAACCTCCACCTGAAATACATTTTTCACAGGCCTAGAAGGACATGAGTAAGACATTACACAGACCATGGCTTTGGGATTCTACTGACTATGGTGTTGACTTTTTGCTAATCATTTACTACTGGACAAGTTTATTGATAGTTATTATGTACTGCTATTGAAAAGTATTTGTTGTGAAAAATGTAATTTGCCCTGGTTATGGCTGTCTCCTAAGAAAAAGCTATGTATAATCACATTACAGTGATTGCAGTCAAAACAACCATCTCCAAATAACTTTTTGAGGAAAATCTCACACAAAGCAGTAACACCAGAGATCTGGACATGAGGTTTTTTGGCAAGTGGCTGGAATTTGTTAGTAAGGTTCATTTTGAATGTCTAGATTTGCCCAAGTGGTACCATTTCAGTAGGTTGTTAGATCTCCTCAGATGTGACTGAGACAAAACCAGGAACTCCTCAATCAAACAAAAGTTGAAGACTTGGAGGCTCTTGAATGTACTTCAGCCTGTGGTCAGTGCAGCCAAGCGAAGGAAAATAATGCACGTGCAGACAATGCCAATTTGTAACAACCAGTTCAACCTCTGGCTTTGCTGGTTCTCTATCATGAAGTAAGGATTACAAAAGACATTACTTAACAAAAATAAATTAATAATCAACTAACCAGATTTAACATTTCAAACTATTTCCTGAACGACTGGGGACTTAACTGTATAAATTAACAATCACTTATGACCTTGATCTCTGCCATTGTTTCCCCCCCAGTGGCCCTGATATATAAAAAAAGAAATTGGATGGAAATAAACGCAGATTGCAAAACAAATGTAAATCCTTTCCTATTATGTAAATATAGCTTCTATCTCTAAGGTCTCCAGTGCCTTGTTTGTTTCAGACACTCTGGCACAGCTCTGATATTTACATTAAGGAAGTGTCATAGTTAGTTTTAACTGTGTAGCTTTACTTCGTTTTTCAAACAGTGTTATCCTCTTGCTTTTGTTATTGAAGGTCATATTAAATATCGGTCCTGGTAGCTTGCTTGTTCTGTCTAGTGCAGTGGCTGTTCTTTTGATGGCCCTGTGAGAGACTGTACCTTTTGTGTAAGATATTGTTCTTGTCAGAGGAGCTGAAGTTGGAGTTGCACAGCAGTCTGGTGCGCAGTAGTGGGTTGGTCAAAGGGAGCAGGGGAGGCTTTAGTTTCCAGTGCAGTTTGTGGGAAGAGTTTGCAAAGTTACAAAGACTCTATGGGGTCAATTAAAGTTAATGATGCAAATAAACTACACTTTGATACAGACACTTAAGTTGTACTAATGCAGAGCCTCCTTTTATATATTTTTTTTGTAAAACAATCACATGTCTGGGTTTTGGGGGTACAATAATTAATACAATAATTCAGAATAATAGTTTTGTTTCATTCAACAGACAGAAAATGCCTGTTCACGGCCCTCCAAATTATTATTTTTTTAAATAGTTTTTCCCATGTTCCAGCTCTTTTTCAGCACGTGTCACTGGAGTCTCGGGAATTTGAAGAGATCCAGAAAATCATCTCCTCCTGCTATCTGGACTCATCCTCCGTCGGGTCCTTCACCTACACGAAGGCCAGTCTGGTCCACAGCGAACTTTTGGAAAAAGAGGTTAGTGTCATTTTTGTGTTCGTTTTCGTTTTTGTATAATTTTGTCCTAAAAGTAGAATTTGCTGTTTACATGGGCGACACGCTTCTTTCTCATCTTCTACAGTTTATTGAGAAGAGGAGGGAGTTGAAGCAGGATGGCCGCACGGATAAGGAGCTGGCTGAATCCTACGGATTTCTTCTGGCTGAACACTCGAAGGTGGGATTTTCAGCAGCCCCACGGCCACGTTCACGCCCCAGCATTGCTTGCTTATTTTGAGATCTCTGGGGGAAAGTGAGGAGCTTCCAACACAAAAGCGTCCACCCATTTGGTGGCCAACAGCAGTACCTGTGCGAGTGAACTGAACTGTGCATTGAAAACTATGTATTTGTTTTGTCTTTGCTGAGTATAACAGAGTATAAAACGCAGAGCTGTGTTGCAAAATATTTTCTGTGATGACCAGTTTAAATAGACAATGCGCTAAGCTGAGTGTATATACTACCTCAGTAAAATGCATTTAATAGTCCTATTTGTCCGGTTTGTGTTATCCCTAGTGCTGTCTAACCTATTTTATGTTTTTTTTTTTTTTTCCTTTCTTTTTTATGGTGCAGCTCAACATGATTTGTGAGAAAGGCCTTACAGTTGGACACTCCCGCATAACCACGCTTGGCAAGGCCACCATGGGTATGTACCATTGTACAGCAGTGTGTGTCACGTGTGGCAGGACGTTTAGCCGCACCTCAGTGGTGTCCTTAGAATTAAAGTGTGGAAGGGGATTTTGTTATACCTATTTCTCTACATTTATACTGTAGATTAGATTAATACTGATGCATTGGTTTCCTCTTGGCTCCAAGACTAAACTGTTTGGGGCAACCAGATGCTTTTCCTGCTTAATGCAAATTAAGACTGAATCAGCTGTACTGAGAGGCAGCGTCAGGAGAAGCACTGCTTGCTCTTACATGGCCAGGGGTTCAATCAAGCCTAGAGGGTCACTGTCACAGGGCACAAGAGCACAGTCAGTTTGTCCAGACTGGATTACATATATCCAGGCATAACTCAATTTTTCGGCACACTTATATAGGGTTTATATAGGGTTCCTGTAGAAAATCAGGGTCTAAATCTGAGTTGTGTTTCTGAAAAAATGTTTCAAGTGCAATGAAAGTCCTATTCGGATACCTGCATGTACAGTGAGGGAAAAAAGTATTTGATCCCCTGCTGATTTTGTACGTTTGCCCACTGACAATGAAATTATCAGTCTATAATTTTAATGGTAGGTGTATTGTAACAGTGAGAGACAGAATAACAACAAAAAAATCCAGAAAAATGCATTTCAAAAAAGTTATAAATTGATTTGCATGTTAATGAGGGAAATAAATATTTGATCCCCTATCAATCAGCAAGATTTCTGGCTCCCAGGTGTCTTTTATACAGGTAACGAGCTGTGATTAGGAGTGCTCCTAATCTCAGCTCGTTACCTGTATAAAAGACACCTGTCCACAGAAGCAATCAATCAATCAATCAGATTCCAAACTCTCCACCATGGCCAAGACCAAAGAGCTGTCCAAGGATGTCAGGGACAAGATTGTAGACCTACACAAGGCTGGAATGGGCTACAAGACCATCGCCAAGCAGCTTGGTGAGAAGGTGACAACAGTTGGTGCGATTATTCGCAAATGGAAGAAACACAAAATAACTGTCCGTCTCCCTCGGTCTGGGGCTCCATGCAAGATCTCACCTCATGGAGTTTCAATGATCATGAGAACGGTGAGGAATCAGCCCAGAACTACACGGGAGGATCTTGTTAATGATCTCAAGGCAGCTGGGACCATAGTCACCAAGAAAACAATTGGTAACACACTACGCCGTGAAGGACTGAAATCCTGCAGCGCCCGCAAGGTCCCCCTGCTCAAGAAAGCACATGTACAGGCCCGTCTGAAGTTGCCAATGAACATCTGAATGATTCAGAGGAGAACTGGGTGAAAGTGTTGTGGTCAGATGAGACCAAAATCCAGCTCTTTGGCATCAACTCAACTCGCCGTGTTTGGAGGAGGAGGAATGACCCCAAGAACACCATCCCCACCGTCAAACATGGAGGTGGAAACATTATGCTTTGGGGGTGTTTTTCTGCTAAGGGGACAGGACAACTGCACCGCATCAAAGGGATGATGGACGGGAGCCTCCTTCCCTCAGCCAGGGCAATGAAAATGGGTCGTAGATGGGTATTCCAGCATGACAATGACCCAAAACACACAGCCAAGGCAACAAAGGAGTGGTTCAAGAAGAAGCACATTAAGGTCCTGGAGTGGACTAGCCAGTCTCCAGACCTTAATCCCATAGAAAATCTGTGGCGGGAGCTGAAGGTTCGAGTTGCCAAACGTCAGCCTCGAAACCTTAATGACTTGGAGAGGATCTGCAAAGAGGAGTGGGACAAAATCCCTCCTGAGATGTGTGCAAACCTTGTGGCCAACCTTCAAGAAACGTCTGACCTCTGTAATTGCCAACAAGGGTTTTTCCACCAAGTACTAAGTCGAAGGGGTCAAATACTTATTTCCCTCATTAACATGCAAATCAATTTATAACTTTTTTGAAATGCGTTTTTCTGTATTTTTTTGTTGTTATTCTGTCTCTCACTGCTAAAATACACCTACCATTAAAATTATAGACTGATCATTTCTTTGTCAGTGGGCAAACGTACAAAATCAGCAGGGGATCAAATACTTTTTTCCACCACTGTATATCCCATCAGGCTTCTTTCAATGAATTTTAGTTCAGATGGTTGCAATACATTGAAATAAAACTGTGTATGGCTTCAGTTTGTATGACCTGTGTCTCAGTATTCAGCCTTAAATTGTTTCAAAATAGTTGTCTTTTACAGATTTCCCTTTATTTGGATCCAGTTTCCTTTCATTGTTTTTATTGGTTTAATTTTTCTGAGTGAGTGTGGGGACGGGGGGTAGTGTAAAATCAGGAGTGTGTACACTGTGCTCCCACAAGCGCTGCAGGCAGTGGCGTGGTAAAGGGGTGAAAGGTGAAGACGATTCAGGGGGCCCTGAGAGGGACAGGGCCCTAGAGAGGGTCCTGCGCGTCTTATTGGTGGGGCCCATGCATGTTCTTTTCCTGGCTACGCCCCTGACTGCATGTCTTGTGCTGCATTTTAAAAGCACTGTTTTGGGGTGAAGCAATTCCACCAATTATAGTTACACAGCGTGTTCCCTTCAGTCCTGCTTCTAATGACATCTCATGGCTAAAAGTTTTATCGACAGATCCATAGTATAAGTTCCAAAATGCACCTGTATGCAAAACAAGATAAGTTAAACAAAAATAAATGTTGTGTAAAAAAGTGAAGAAAATAAAATATATACACCGTACTATGCAAAAGTTTTAGGAAGGTGTGAATAAATACTGTAAAGTAAGAATGCTTTAAAAAATAGACATATTTCTCAGTTAACTAAATGCAACATGAGTGAACAGAAGAAAAATCTAAATCAAATCCATATTTGGTGTGACCACCCTTTGCCTTCAAAACAGCTGCAATTCGTCTAAGTACACTTGCACAAAGTCAGGGATTTTGTAGGCATATAGTCAGGTGTATGATTAAACAATTATACCAAACAGGTGCTAATGATCATCAATTCAATATGTAGGTTGAAACACAATCATTAACTGAAACAGAAACAGCTGTGTAGGAGGAATAAAACTGGGTGAGGAACAGCCAAACAAGGTGAGGTTGCTGAAGACAGTTCACTGTCAAAGGTCATGCACCATGCACAGCAGCAAGACACAAGGTAGTTATACTGCATCAGCAAGGTCTCTCCCAGGCAGACATTTCAAAGCAGCCAAGGGTTTCCAGATGTGCTGTCGAAGCTCTTTTGAAGAAGCACAAAGAAAGGGGCAACGTTGAGGACCATAGACGTAGTGGTAAGCCAAGGAAACTTACTGCAGCAGATGAAAGACACATCATGCTTACTTCCCTTCGCAATCGGAAGATGTCCAGCAGTGCCATCAGCTCAGAATTGGCAGGAAACAGTGGGACCCTGGTACACCCATGTACTGTCCAGAGAAGTCTGGTCAGAAGTAGCCTTCATGGAAGACTTGCAGCCAAAAAGCCATACCTCTGATGTGGCAACAAGGCCAAGCGACTGAACAATGCATGGAGAAACAGGAATTGGGTGCAGAAAAATGGCAGCAGCTGCTCTGGACTGATGAGTCCAAATTTGAAATATTTAGTTATAACAGAAGGCAATTCGCCGAAGGGCTGGAGAGTGGTACACGAATGAGTATCTACAGGCAACAGTGAAGCATGGTGGAGGTTCCTTGCAAGTTTGGGGCTGCATTTCTGCAAATGGAGTTGGGGATTTGGTCAGAATTAATGGTCTCCTCAATGCTGAGAAGTACAGACAGATACTTATCCATCATGCAATACCATCAGGGAAGCATCTGATTGGCCCCAACAGTGACAGTCCTTAAGAACTATCTTCAGCGTAAAGAAGAGCAAGGAGTCCTGGAACCGATGGTATGGCCCCCACAGAGCCCTGATCATCGAGTCTGTCTGGGATTACGTGAAGAGAGAGAAGCAACTGAGGCTGCCTAAATCCACAGAAGAACTATGGTTAGTTCTCCCAAGATGTTTGGGCCAACCTACCTGCTGAGTTCCTTCAAAAACTGTGTGCAAGTGCACCTAGAAGAACTGATGCTGTTTTGAAGGCCCTGTGTAGATGTGTGACAGACCTTCATAACATTGAAAGCCCTGCTCTCATCCTGGGGGAATTGAGGCAAATTAATTTGTGGGTTAATCCTCTTTATGGTTATACTATTTGCTTGTTTGTGAGGTGACAAAAGTCCTGCTGCTGTTGTGAAAGAAATGTGGTGTTTCCCTATGGTTTAATTTAAAGCTCCGATTACTCTGGTCTAAAAACACAGAGGTCAGACACATACCAATGTCCTCGGTGGTGAGTCTTTCACTGCCATCACTGTTACATCTTACATCACACCTCACCTTGCCTGACCCTGTGTGTGAAACATATGTGTTCTTTAGAGCCAAATTTTCTTTATGCTCTGGATTTTGAGATAACCTCTAAATATAATATTGCAACAAACCCTTGTGCTTGTTGGTCCCTCTTCTTATAGACATACAGAGGGAAATACTTCCCAGCACTACTGGGTGATGACTGATTATAATGTTTCCACTGTAAACCTCTGTATGAATCATTTCATAACCCCTCTGCTGCAAACCAGACTTTTACATTTTACACAGGTCATAAGTGCATATATAAATATATTGATTTAATTCATAATTAACTTTTATTTTTAATGTCTTGCAGGGGTGTACTTATCCAAGCACTCTGATTTACTGCAGATCAATCCTTTTGATGTTGGAGCCACGGGCCAAATTATTATATTTAAGCTTATGAAGGTAAAGTATTAAGAATGTGTTGGCATTTCAGCTTTAACCATTACTCAGGTTTCTGATTTGTCAGAGGCACTAGTGAAACAATTTCTGAAGCAAGTTAAGTCTACAAATGTAAATGAATCAAAAAACATGTTTATTTAACATACCAATGAGCACAGGAAGTATGTGTAATTTTTTTTTTTTTTTAATCAAACCTCTGAAGGTTTGCAGGAAGCTAATGTATTTGACAGGTGCAGGTTCTGAAACCAGCGTTACAACTATAAAACTCCCCACAACACATTGGCCCATTCACCCTCATGGATGTATTGAAAAGACACTGATAGTCTAACAACATTCGCAGCGATATACAAATTACACAGTCATTTAGTAAACTACTACTAACTACCCCTTGAAAGTAAGCTTGTTGACAATTGTTGTGGGCAAAAAAAACAACTTCATATAACTTATCTGGATGTTTTTTTTTTTTTTTTTTTTCTCTACTCTCAGGGGAAAGTCAAGAGCATATATGAAAACATGTCTAAGAACGTGCTGGATCCCACGCCCAAGTTTGACTGCCATGTGTCCAAGAACGCTTCCCGAGTCACTTCCCTGCTGTCCTACCGGGCCTTTGAGCTCACACAGGTACTGCCAGAACCAGCTGAAAACTTGCAGCACTGCTGACCCACTCCACAGATGCATAGCATTGAACTCGCATGCCAACAGAACAAGGCCAGCTCAGATCAAAGTCTGTTATGTAAAGCCTGAAAAACACACCACTATGATTGTCAAACCTTCTGCTTTTAGCCTTTGTCATTAACAAACAAAACAAACACCAAATACATCCCATTAAATAAACCGAATGGCATCACAGGAACAAGAGTAGACTCTCCAACTGTTTATTGTTGCTTTGAACCAAACTCCACTAGAAGTACTGTGTTAAATGATAACACATGATAACATGATAGGTTCAGGAGTGTTATGTAATAGAAACCTGATCAAAATCAGCAAATTAACAGCACTTGGCAGATTTATATTGTGTAGGGTGGGGAATTACCGAGTCAGTTTTGTTGTAAGGTTTTTAATCAGGTGCCTCCAATTGGAATATATTTGTCGAAGTCAAACAGCATCCCCTGTCTGAGCCTGTGAGTCAGGATGTGATCTCTATAAAGATAGCCGGTGACACTTTTTAGCTGCTGGTCTACTGTATCTGCATCTGTTCTATGTCTGTAACAGTATTGCGTTTCTTGTATTCAAAGCAATACTTCTACGAGTACACCTTTGATGAAATCAAGTCTCGGCCCAGGCATGTCTGTCCCTATGCTGTGGTGTCCTTCGTCTGCAAAAACAAGGAGGCCGCGCCACCCCCGAAACCAGTGGCATCCCAAAGGTACTTCCTCTCTGTGTTGCCATGTTTGAGCAGCAGCGACACTTCCACTCATTTGTGTCGAAAAGTATATACATAGGTAACAAAGCATTTGTAATGAAGCGGTCCCTGGTTAAAGCCCTGCCTTTGCCATAAAGTTGCTGTAGTATACCTTGAACCAGTTACCATTGGGTCTTGGGTGTGTGACTTAGGTGAGGGATGGAACACAAGGAGGGTCATGGGGCGTCTCTGCCATGTTGATGTTCAGTTCATTAAACTAAATTGAAGTATCCCCTAAATGGCTATTTCTGATGATTATTATGTAGGCGGGTCTGACTCATCACTGTTGTCAAGGAAAATAAAATGATGATGTAACCTGTGGTATTTATGATAGGTTCTCACAAACAGTTCTCATGTGTGTCTCAAACCAGATGTTGTGGTTGTTCTTTCAGATCGATGAACAAAAGCTCTGATGGAGGAAAAGGTACGGTCTTAGCTGTTCAATTCTGCCATTTTGCAGCAGTAGAATTAGTCTTCTCATGAATGCTATTGTTTCCAGTCAGTCCGGTCTGGAACTTGTCATGCCACTCATCTGAACTTCACATTACAGAGTTATAAATCAACAGATATTGGCTTTATTTTAGACATGATTAAAAGCAAAAATCTTAAATAGAAGCAGTCTTGTTGACACTTCGGTGAATGTGCAGTAAGTTTTGATTTTATATACATGTATAAAGGATTGCTCTGTCAAGATATTCCCTGTATGAAATAATCAAAGTGAAGTAATAAAAGTTAAACCTGAACTCAATATGTTTGTTGTTAAGTGCCAAAAGCCATGATCAGATCAAAATGATTTAAAAGTTAAACATATTTTCCAAAAAAACAATGCAAACACAAACATAAACACCCTTCCTACAAAAAGCATTTATTTTGATATTTTTTTAATTTAGATCCATAACTCTTTTGCTAAATACAAGCTTCTTTGGGCCCTGAAGATAATTTACCATGATACTTTGTGTGTATAACAGACCTTCAACTCTCCTGGTTGCCTTGCAGACAAAAACAGCTACACGGTGTGGAGTGGCCAGCTGCTGAACCGAGGAAAGCCATTGTGTCTGGCGTGCCTGAAGTCTGCAACCCGCCCTTTCCTCCCCTTCAAACTGTGAGTCGCCCCCCCCCCCCAACGCAGCTCTTGCGAAGGGCTGGCCTGTAAAAGGAGCTGGCTTTGTTCCTGCACTCCTGCACTCCTTTGGCATGATTCGCCCTTACGCAATGTGCAGTGCTCCTGCATTACATTCTGTGCACCCAAGACACGAGATTGAGAGCTTGATTGTTGTTTTTGTTTTTTGGGGAAAACATTTTAATGTATATTGTGTGTTCTGTTTATTTAGTTTGTAATTAATTAATGTAATAACCTGTTGGTGTTTTAGTTCAGACAAGCTGGAGATTGGCACTGTGATGAGCCTGGACCAGCTGAAGAGGAAGATCCCAGTGGCCCTGTTCTACAAGGACACCTACAGCGGGACCCGCGAAGGTGAGTGCAGTAGCTTCTGTCATCATGTGTTCCTTGGTCCACTCAGAAAGCCTTGGAGCCTGTCTCAGAACTGCAGTATTGCACACTGCTTGTCCGAGCTCTTTAAGATTGCAGAAAATGCCATTGTGCAGTGCTGACCACAAAACCACTGAGGATGCTGTGCTTATATGTGTGAAGCCAGCCACTCACATGATCAGTATTGAAGCCATGCTGTATTAATCAACTGACTGTAAGGACAACCCCTCACCAGTCACAATGTTTGTCTCTGCAGCATTTAATGCAAGTGATAGATGCTGCGGTGTATATGTTGTATTAAGAAAGGTTAGTCAATTGCTGTGGTTTTGGGCCTTTAAACTTCTTTTACCAAAGCCACAGGTTTCAGCCCAAGCCTGTCTCTGTCTTTTACAGTGCTGAAAAATGGGATGTACTGCAGCCTGTTTGAGGTGATGGAGAAAAACAAACCTGGAAACTGCTTAGCGAGTCTGCTTCACAAACTGGAGAAAGAAAACATGGTAAGTAGGCAATGACCATGTCAAACCAGAAGAGCTTTTCCAGATCAGCAGGGACACACGCACCTGGGGACAAAAATGGAAATTGGGCTTCAAGGCATTCAAGACAGAAAACAGGAGACAATTCTTCACACAGAGAGGCATCACAATCTGGAACAAACTCCCTAGCGATGTGGTTGAAGTTGAACATTTGGGAACATTTAAAATCAGTTATTAATGGACACCAAGCGAGCACGATGGGTCGAATGGACTCCTCTCGTTTATAAACTTTGTTGTTAAATAAGACAAGAATGAGCTCCATATTCTTTGATGGGGGTATAAATAGAAGAATGTCTCCCACCTGGTTCATTGTGCACAATTAGGCTTGCTTGGAAAAAATTAAATAATAATATAACGCTGGGGGGGTTCTCTAATGAGTAAGCCCAACTCATGCTTTTCGGGTGCAACATAATTATTTTTAAAATTTTATTTTCATCCAGCCAATTATAAGAGACCTGAACAAGTCTTTGCACTATTATGATTAAAAATTAGGGCTGTCAATCGATTAAAATATTTAATCGCGATTAATCGCATGATTGTCATGAGTTAACTCATGATTAATCGCACATTTTTATCTGTTCTAAATGTACCTTAAATTAATACTTTTCAAGTTTTTAATACTCTAATCAACATGGGCATGGACAAATATTGATGCTGTATGCAAATCTATGTTATTATTAGTGAAACCATACTCAACATAGAGCATGAAGTCTAGACATGTTTCAAAGGTCATAAATGTTTTTCAAAGAACTTGTTCTTGTCTATTAGACACATGAAAGAAATACCAGGTTCCTATTACTTCTCTTTCTTTGCACTGAGCAATTTACTTGCACAAGCCTGTTTACATTTAGTTATTTAGCCACCCATTTAGTTATCGCTGTGGTGAGTCTTGCTTGTGGAGTTGTCCATCCGTCTCCGCTGCAAATTATCTAGTGTGGTCTGCCTTTGGCGAGGGGGAGGAGAGCTCTCTGCATCAGTTGTATGCTTCGGTATCAAGTGATATTTTAAACTCGACGTGCTGCGGTGATAACTTAATTCACATCGACAATAAATGCAGACAACTTTTGTCTTGTCAACAGGACCATCAGACATCGTTTTGTATATGAATTTTCCATTCAGAAGAACTTTCCTTTCTCCATTTCTTTTTGCTGCTGCATCCTTTCCTGTATTATGGCTCGCTATGGCTGCATCTCCATTTCTCCAACTACGGGCTAGGCTACGGGTCAAAATGCACGCTGCATTAATCGCGCGTTAATAAAATTAGTGCAATTAAAATGAATTTGCGTTAATGCATTATTAACGTGTTAATTTTGACAGCCCTATTAAAAATCTTCACAAATTCTCATGAATGCGGAAGACCATAACGCTTGAATGTGAAGTACAAAAGGCATGCCAGAAACCTTGTGAAACACCATAATAGATGCTCAGGGTGTCTTACACAACTGCCCACACTCAAAGCTGAAACACTGAGTTGCATTCAGCATTCATTTGCTTCCTCACCATGCTGCTTTATTTGTGACCGGATATGCATAAGTGCTGAAATGCATCACTATGATTTCAGTTTGTGTGCAGTATTCACAGGGGAGTTGAGCACAGGGAAGTAAACCTCCCATATATCTGCTTTTGGTCGATGGAAGTTTCACCTGAGAACCTTACCACTTTAACCACTTTACATCATAACCAAAGGCCTTTGACATTAAAATCACAAAAAACAAACTCGAGGCACCACTCGACCTTTAGGTAGTAGGAGTGGGCAGGGGGATTACACTAATTATAGAATTCATACAGAATTCTCGCATAAAAACTCTGAAAATCTGAAATCTATTTTCTGAAGTCTGTTCACTATGTTCCTTGTTAACCTGAAGCTTTTATTTGTTTCTTTCTGGACAGGTGCTAGTGAACCCCTTGACTGACAAAGGATTCCTCTTCCTCCTGTCCTCATCTCAGATGCTCATTCCAAATGGTACGTTAGTCTCTCTAATAGGAGTGCTGTTCAAACCTTTCAGCATCTGCGTCCCGTAGCGCAGCACCAACCATTTTAATTTCTAACTGTCTCGTCCCAGAAACAGGAGGCCGGAACAGATGCCTCCAAGCCCTGTTCCTCTTCCAGGAGCCCCGTGTGGTGTTAAAGTGTGGTGAGTGTCAGTGTCAGTGTCAGCAGTAAATCTCCAGCAATCATCTTGGCACCTGGTGCTGAAACCATGAGCTTGTGGAAGTTACGCAGAAATTAAGATGATTCACGTGTAACATTACTGGGGCCCCAGGGCATGGAGGTTCTTTCATAGCTGAAAGTATAGGATGCAAATGGACACATTATGATCTAATCTTCATCACCGACGGTTTCTTTTATGCTGTAATATATTCTTACTTTATATAAGGATGTACCTAAATTATAATGCTTTTGTTTATTTGTTTCAGTTTTCTCAAGGATGTAATAGCACAGAAACTAAATTATTTGTAATGAAAGTTATTGGAAATAATTCTTGTAGAAGAAGAGTGAGGAGTGATATATGCAAAAAATGTTGTTGTCATTCCCTAAATAAACTGATTGAATCCCTGTCTAATCCACGGCTCTCCACAGCATCCAAAAACACAGCTGCTCCGGAGCCACTTGCGTTGGCCGGCCAGGAACCAGTGATGCCGCATCTGGATACCTTCATCCCAGCGCTCCACTACGCCCTGATGAAGCAGCGCGCCAACCCCAGCGCCGACATCAGCTCAGGGACAGAACGCTACGCCCGGGAATACCTGCGCAGCCGGGTGGAGGGCACCCGCAAGATGCGCAAGTACGTCATGTATGAATACGAACAGAGGCTAGACGAACTTCGCTTTCTCTACTCGGCGCCCAAAAAGAAGCACAACCTCGAGGGCTCCCTGCACAACTACCTCTACAGCCCCAACACCTACCTGCTGACACTGGCCCAGGCGCAGGAGATTGTCGAGAGCTACCAGCGGACGCAGGAGTACAGCCCTGTGTCCGATTGGGAGGGCTCGGACAGCCAGAGCGAAGCCTGCCGCATCCCCGTCCAGGCCAATGGCTCACAGGGTGCCCGGCTATCCCAAGTCATGGCCGACTATGACCAGGAGAAGTTGGAGGAGCTGCTGCGCCTGATCCAGATGCGCAAAAAGAGCCTCGGGGAGGGGGGCAAACCCGGGGAGGAAGAGGGAGAAGACGAGTGCCCCAGCAGCCGGGGGCTCAAGAGGAAAATGGAGGATGAGGCAGCGGAGACGGCCTACAAGTACCTGAGAACCGCCTCCGCTGACAACGGAGAGGACCACCGAGGTGAGGCTCAGTGCCACATCCACACTAGTGCCTAGGAAAAGCCTGTCTAAAAATGCCATTCATATACTTATGTTATCTTAAGCACAGATTAATTTAAATGCTTCATTCACATACCAGAGATGAAGCCTGGATAGATTCACCTCCTGCTTGACACGTTGTGCCCTTGAGTTGTAAACTCAGTCACCCCAGAGTTACTATCTTTGTATGCGACTTCCCCCTCGCTCCATTGCGTGGGGGGCATGTGTAGCAGTGCGTGTAACACAGTCCCT
The DNA here is from genome assembly GCF_036373705.1 of Amia ocellicauda. Lineage (NCBI taxonomy): Eukaryota > Metazoa > Chordata > Actinopteri > Amiiformes > Amiidae > Amia > Amia ocellicauda. The sequence continues at coordinate 13,477,937 of NC_089852.1, forward strand.
GTGCCTGTTGTTTGCAGGCGAGGAAGGGCAGTCGCCGGGCTCCCTGTCCTCGGTCATCAAATGCATGGGTGGCCGCGACACAGATCTGAGGAAGCAGGAGGGCTCCAGCTCGGCAATCAGTGACACCCAGAAGCTTCTCAAACTGCTGCTGGAGTCTCTGAGTGGAGCCATGGCGCAGGGCACCAACTCTGCTGCTGCCCCACCCCCAGAGGTCCCTGTAGGAAGGGCTGGCCTGGAGCCCCCCGAAGAGCCTCTGTACAACAGTGAGAAAGAGCGTTATCTGTCAGCCCACTGTGATGTGGACCTGCGCATGCGGCCCAGGGGAGACAGCCCAGAGGACGACGGCAGGAACGACCTCCTGGAGGTACAGACATCTGCCTCTCGTTCAGCCCCACAGTCACAGCTCGCCGTTCCACACTAAACTTGCATTCTTCTTGTAGTTAACTCATCTCATTCCCTAGCACCCCATACTTCTTGTGCTCTCAGTACCATTATTTTAGTTCTCTGTGAAAAGGAGTTGCTCTTTGACAAATGAAAATGGGGCAGGGGTTTGGTGGCTGTGATTCTTATTTAAGGTGAATCAGAGTACTAGTCTACACAAATCCAGCTCTTCTGGGTGTAATTCCTTCACTTCTTATCAGTGAAATAATCAGACGTATACATTACTGGATTCGACTACTTCGCCATTCTCCCCAGCTCTTATGTAGATCCCAATTACAGAGTTCCAGTTCCAGGTCATGGACTTGTTGGGTTGTCTAAGCAGCACTGTTACAACACTCGAATAGCGAGGTCTAGAATTTTGATATCGGGAGGTTTTATTCAATTTCAGATCTATAGACAAACACCAGCTGAAATATGGGAATATGCCAAAGGCCTGTTAAAAGTGGTTGATCACCCCACTGTGCAACAGGCTGTCCATGCCCCCACGCTGTGCGTTGCTGTGAATTGCTCCGTATTCTGACAGGGCTGTGCTGTGTTGTGTGCAGGATCAGACGGGAGGCAGTGTTAGCAGCCTGGAGGTGTTCAGCCCCTGCTCCAGCACCCAGCTAGAGCAGACGCACCACCGTGGGAGCGAGCCCGCCACCGAGGGTCACATGACCTGGAAACTCATTCCCATCACAGGTGAGGAGTGGGGATATCACATGCAATAAGAAGCAACAGCACTTGTTCTTTTGTTTGGTTTTCAAAAAAATGCTAACAAATTCTCTGTTTAACACAAATGTCTACTATTGGCTTCTGTAAGAACAAAAAGTGGAAAAAAATACAAAATCGCTGGAATAACAGGTGCATATACAGGGACCATGAAAATCCGTACAGTATAAATGAAATGCATTGTAGCCATTTTAATCATGAACAATGCTGCAGGCATAATTACCTAATCTAAAACCAGGAAGCTTAACTGCCAAACCATATGAGTTTATTAAAGGTTTTATGGATGACAGCATAAACGGCAGTGCACATGCATTATAATTGTGAACACTTTTTTTAAATCTTAAAAATTACAAGCAGCTATTTCTCACATTTACCAAGTTCAGCGAAATCGCTACCTTATTAAATTGATAGTTAGTAAAAAACAAAAAAAAAAAAAAAAAACTACAGGATGCACTTGACAACATTATTAGATTAAGATAACTCTCTAGTGCTTTAAAAAGGTTTCCTGAAATTACATACCTGGAAGTCTACCATTTTACTTGGTTGAGACAAGCTTAGCCGCTTATTTATATTTTGTGATCACAAGACATATACTGACATTATCCTCCATACTCTAAAACTATAAATCACCACCTCAGCAAATTTCCTACCATATGTTTGGAATACCTATAATTTATCAGTTATAATCTGGTCTAGTATGTATTGTTTAATAAGATATAGCAAAAACATCCCGGTGATGAAGTGCGAGCTACATATTCCTGAATCTGTAGGTCTTTATCTTTGATAAATTGTTTGTTCCAGGTCGCACTGAACACCTGACTGCACAGCAACAATTGCCCATTTTAGACTTGATGTATCCACACAAAATTATCAGAGAGAGAGGTTTTTACACTTATTACTAGAACATGTCAGCTGTAATTTCAAATCCGGTCGAAACAATGTAAAACTGTAATAACTGTGTATTTGTATTACATTGTACTGAATACAAAGAATACCGTGATACTATCTCCAGATGACAACATAAAACCGAAAGCTTGCTAGTGCACAGACCTGACTTCCGGTAGCTCATGAATATTAATATAAATCTGTGTATTGACTACGTGCCATTATTTTATTGAAATTCATATCAGGAGCCGTATTCACGGCCATCAACAGCCGAGTGCAGGTCGCAGGTGTACAGTGTGTGTGTGTGTGTGTGTGTTCACTGCATGTGAGGTTCCGATTCGCTCCTACCTTGTTCAAACTGCCTGGCAATTTTCTCTCTTCTTCATTTTTGTGTTTCTTGTTTTCGGTAAGCCTTTTATGGTTGAATTAGATTTTTCCCAATTCAAAATATGGTTTAGTAATAATAAACAACTTGCTCAGTGCTGAGCGCTTTTGTTGTCATTCTTGTACTACGTAGTACGTAGGCTAATGAGCGTCTCTGTTAACGTTACTGGCACCAAATTTCCACCCCCTTTTTTAAGATCTGGATGTTCGTTGTATCCAGAAAAACTAAATATCTGTATGGAATATAAAAAGTCAGTTGTAAGAAGAATATACGCCATAAACGAGTCAGTTTAAACCAGACTATTCCCCCATCGAAACCCATGTTTTTTAATTCAGCACGTTATAAACGGAAATGCGTTCTGGTGGAGTGCACCCGTGTATTAATCACCCGAGTATTACCTAAAAAAATAGGGAATGTGTTTTTTCCTTCTTCTAAATGAGGATGATTTGATGTGCTAGACTTCTGTAAGCTATGCATTCAGCATTCAGCTGCTATTTCAGTAGGATTTCAGTGTCCTTTTTCTATTGTTTTTATTTTATGTAATTATGACATTAAGCCATATATAGAGGGTCATGTTTGATAATGTTTTCAGAGCAAAGACACTTCAGTGTGAACAACTATTCATAAAGGAGTATCTCTTTAATCTCTATAGTTGAGCCATCTCACTGAGGGAGTCTTTCCTATTTCTCACAGGTATAAAGTCTCGCATAGAGAACACCTCATACTGCCTCAGTCAAAATGACAATCCCTGTGACCCTCGCATGTTGCTCAGGCAGCGGGGGGGCGACTGCCTCCCCCCCAGCATCGCCCACGATGTCCCACCTGCGACCCTCGGGGACGGTTACATGGAAGCCGAGGAAGAAGAGCCAGAGGAGCTGGATTGTCCCCCTTTTCCCGAGCAGTACTATGCGCCCCAGGGGGTAGACGGCATTCTGCATGATGAGTTCAGTGGCTTTTCAACTGAGGTGCGGGACCTTTTGAGGCAGGAGAACATCTATTACAGCCCCGAGATGGACATTTCTCTCCCAGACAAGCCCACAACAGGGCTGTCCCATTATGTCTCTTCCTCCACCTCTCCTGTGCAAATGCAGGACTATGTGAGCACCTTGTGTGAGAAGATGTGCTACTTGATAGATTCCCAAAAACCTTCCCCTGTCCCTGCCCCTGTTCCTGTTCCTGTTTCCACTCCCTCTTCTGTTTCTGCTGCTGCTGCTCCTTCTCCTGCCATGGTTGCTCCCCCCATCTCGCCTGCAAGGCTCTCGAGCAGATCACCTCAAAGCCAGCCTCCTCAAAACCTACCTCGCCTCGGGACAGTGAAAGAGGTGTACTTGCCGAATCCCAATGTGCAAGTGAGTTTAAAAAAGACTGATGTAGATTCAAAAGCCATGCAGGAAGTCACGGCCTCTTGTGGCACTGGTACTAAGGAACTGGAGATGCTGGCTACAGACGGCAAAGATCAGGGGCCCTTCCTGGGAGATGTGGCCAGTCCTGCCCCGGCATCTATTAGCAACCTGATCAGCCAGCTAAAGCCAGAGGTTTTCAGCAGCCTGGTGAAGATCATCAAGGATGTACAAAAGAACACTGTGAAGTTCTACATCCACTCAGAGGAGGAGAGCGACGTATGCACTGAAATTAAGGTACACTGTCAGTGAGAATGTTGGATGGGGTTTATTTCTGAAGTCATTTTTGATTTGAAGAACCAAAATTAATACACACCTACGTGCTGCCTCCACTGGGGAGCTGCAGTGGGCATTGAGGGGAAACCGGATGTGCCAGTTAACTAGGTTACTGTAGCATTTAGGGCTGGGCGATATGACTTAAAAATATCTCGATATTTTTAGAAGTTTGGGGCGATACACGATATGTATCTCTATTTCTTGTTTTTATCCAATCAAGCCACAAAATAAGACCAAAGACATTCAAACTACAAGTATTTCGTTAATCCTCCAATAAGCAAAACTAACAAATAATACATGCAGGCTGTCATGGTAAATATATGCAGAATGCAACACATTACACGGGAAGTGTTGTGTGATTACTATTATGTGTGTTATGGGAGATATATATATATATATATATATATACACTCACCTAAAGGATTATTAGGAACACCTGTTCAATTTCTCATTAATGCAATTATCTAACCAACCAATCACATGGCAGTTGCTTCAATGCATTTAGGGGTGTGGTCCTGGTCAAGACAATCTCCTGAACTCCAAACTGAATGTCTGAATGGGAAAGAAAGGTGATTTTAGCAATTTTGAGCGTGGCATGGTTGTTGGTGCCAGACGGGCCGGTCTGAGTATTTCACAATCTGCTCAGTTACTGGGATTTTCACGCACAACCATTTCTAGGGTTTACAAAGAATGGTGTGAAAAGGGAAAAACATCCAGTATGCGGCAGTCCTGTGGGCGAAAATGCCTTGTTGATGCTAGAGGTCAGAGGAAAATGGGCCGACTGATTCAAGCTGATAGAAGAGCAACTTTGACTGAAATAACCACTCGTTACAACCGAGGTATGCAGCAAAGCATTTGTGAAGCCACAACACGTACAACCTTGAGGCGGATGGGCTACAACAGCAGAAGACCCCACCGGGTACCACTCATCTCCACTACAAATAGGAAAAAGAGGCTACAATTTGCACAAGCTCACCAAAATTGGACAGTTGAAGACTGGAAAAATGTTGCCTGCTCTGATGAGTCTCGATTTCTGTTGAGACATTCAGATGGTAGAGTCAGAATTTGGCGTAAACAGAATGAGAACATGGATCCATCATGCCTTGTTACCACTGTGCAGGCTGGTGGTGGTGGTGTAATGGTGTGGGGGATGTTTTCTTGGCACACTTTAGGCCCCTTAGTGCCGATTGGGCATCGTATTAATGCCACGGCCTACCTGAGCATTGTTTCTGACCATGTCCATCCCTTTATGACCACCATGTACCCATCCTCTGATGGCTACTTCCAGCAGGATAATGCACCATGTCACAAAGGTCGAATCATTTCAAATTGGTTTCTTGAACATGACAAGGAGTTCACTGTACTAAACTGGCCCCCACAGTCACCAGATCTCAACCCAATAGAGCATCTTTGGGATGTGGTGGAACGGGAGCTTCGTACCCTGAATGTGCATCCCACACATCTCCATCAACTGCAAGATGCTATCCTATCAATATGTGCCAACATTTCTAAAGAATGCTTTCAGCACCTTGTTGAATCAATGCCACGTAGAATTAAGGCAGTTCTGAAGGCGAAAGGGGGTCAAACACAGTATTAGTATGGTGTTCCTAATAATCCTTTAGGTGAGTGTGTATATATATATATATATACACACTCACACACACATAAGTTTAAAATAGCTGGCGTTACAATAGTTTTAATGCATCTTAAATGCGGGTGCCTTATCCCAGGGAAGGACAGCAGCTCCCGTCTAAAAACAGTCCATATTTAGCGATGTCTCAAACATTATTCATTAGAGAAAAAGTGAACATCATAGTGCTTACGCGTTTCGACTTCTCTTCCTCAGAGCACAAATATACACACACAGCATGATTTACTGTCACACAACAACAGTAACACAAGTGATAGTGATCACGCAGCACATGCGCAGTAAAGGTCCAGATTCAGGCAGATTCACCACAGCCGGGTCTATAGCGGCGCATTAACATCTGCTGGACAGACATTTCTCCTGTGACTGTACAGCACGTTAATACAAAATAGTTATAATAATAGTAATAATAATAATACAACTGTTGAACCATCTTAATTAAAAGAAAATTATACTTTCTGCATGTGTTTGCATTGCTTTCCAATTCATTAAAATGCAAACAAACGTTTATTAATTTTATACAAATGATATCAGTCTAAATTAGAGTGGATGGGGGTGCTTGCAGATCGAGTTTAACCCGGTGACGAGAGCGGGGCGGACCGTGTGCGCTTGCGCATTAAAGTGTCTGTTGGTTATTGTGTGTCGGGTCTCTCTCATGTCTGTCTGTGTTTCTGATGCTCATTTCTTGCCGCATCCGACACGTGTGGAAGAATCGGGAAGAACGCAAAGCGTCCTAATGACGAAAAATACTGCCGTAAAGATTGCAATTTGCGACACCACGATATAAACGATATAGCATAATATGAAACGATAGACGTTTTTCTATCGTCATACGATATATATCGTCATATCGCACAGCCCTAGTAGCATTTTATTCTCTTTCACTGGGTAATGGGGGTGGGGGAAAAGGAGTAATCAAAATTGGCCATGCTTGTAAAAAATAGAAAAAGGAGTATTATTGTTTTTCTCTTCTGTTAGGAATACTTGATGAGACTAGGGAATGCGGAGTGTGATCCCCAGAGCTTCCTGGAGAGCAAGAACAATCTGGACAAGCTGTTGATCATCATTCAGAATGAAGACATCGCTGCTCATGTCCACAAGGTACGGTATTCTAACAATCGCAAATGCACACTTCAGCTTCAAGGAGGTCTCTTGTCAGCCCCTGATAATGTGTGATGAGTGCTCTAACCACACAGGCCTGGAGTTTGTCATAAATGTGTCCTTAAAGTGGAGAAGCCCATTTCTTCCATTAATCACGCTTCTTTTTTTTTTCTCTCGTCAATCTCGTGCTTCCTGACACAGATCCCTGCCTTGGTGTCTCTGAAGAAGCTGCCGTCTGTCAGCTTTGCTGGGGTGGACAGCCTGGATGACGTGAAAAACCACACCTACAACGAGCTCTTCGTCTCAGGGGGCTTCGTGGTTTCAGATGACTTTGTCCTCAACCCTGACTTCATCACTACCGGTACTGGTTGTTCTAACATGTCTGCTTTGCTGTGCCTTCATTACCATTTCCAAATTGGAAAGATCAGAAATTGCCTGGAAGTGTACTGGGGAGGCTAATAAATTTTCCACAGGAGTCTATTTTAATTTATTTTTCCTCCCCCCAAGCAGCCACTGAATCTGTTTAATGTAGAGCAGGGCTTTTAACAACCTACAGTATGAACGGGAGACATTTACTCCCCTCAATAGATAGGCAGACAAGGGACACTCGGGCCTGATTTAATTTGAAAAATACCAAAGTAGTTTATTCAACTGTAACGAAGCGCTGTGGAGACTGCCAGTCACAGAGACTCGTCTAAAGTTTTTCTAACGTACTATCATATTGAAGATTACTCCCTTTGGTTCCCAAGCAACTACATGAGTTTAAGTACCCCAAACGTCATCACCCGGAGCTGAACTAAAGCTAAACAAAGCTAAAATTCACACCATCTTGCTGCAGCAGTAATGCAAAGAAAATGTGTTTGACATTCAGACAGGGCCGTGTCCTGCATCAAGTCCATTAAACCTTAAAGGTGCTCCAGTTTGAGCTCCAAACAGATAGAGGTACGGCCCCTTTGCTGAATTCCAGGGAAGAGCTGTGGGACTGTAGAATCAATCAATCGATAAATCAGTTTGCAACAAATTGCCACAGAGCACAGTATAGTAAATGGCAATGTGTTTTTTTTGTCTCCAGAGAGGCTGCAGGCTTTCCTTAAGTTCCTGGAGGAGCAGAACACCCCCGAAAGCAGCTGGCAGTGGAAGGTGCACTGTAAAACCCAGAAAAAACTCAAGGAGCTGGGCAGGTCAGTCTCGGTCTGCTTCAGGGACTCGAACACAGCATCTCAGGGCAGCTTTATTATACAAGTTAATCGGCCGTGTGAAGGGGGTCTCTTATTGTCATCCTGTGCAGTTTGGGATCTGGCTGCACAAACTGTGTGAAGTATAAAATTATATAATAAGAGACAACCTTCACACTACCTATTAAGTAGTAGACTACCTATAAGTGGAAAAAAAAAGTATTTTCGTTAAATTGAACAATTAACCCCCTTTCTCTCCATCTAAAGTGTTTTAGTCCAGGATCTGCTGTAACTGACCTACAGAAGCTGATCTGTGTTGTGTTTCCATACTGGTTAAACGTAACGAATAACAAATGGACATCCTGTGACACTGTTTCCCGGCATTAAGTGTCCTGAAACGCCTAAAGAATGTTTTAAATACTTGTATATTGATATGAACAGGATGACATTTATACACAAGATAAGAGGTAGGCTTTAGGAATTTCTGGGAATGGGCTCTGTGATTGGCTGGTTTCTCATATGTGATTTATAACATAGGCAGTTGAGCATTGACCCAACAGTATAGTGAGCCACACAGACTAATGGCTGTTGAATGGATTGCTGTGTTAACTGCACTAGTGATGAGAGTGGTGGGAGTGCCACGCCGTGGGTGTAGTACTGAGAGTTATAAGCCTGACCTGTGTGTGTCAATAGGTTAAACAGCGACGCTCTGAGCCTGCTCACCCTGCTCAGCGTCTACCAGAAGAAACATCTGGTCGAGTTCCTGCCCTACCACGATTGCGATGCCCCCTCCCGCCACGCCCCCGACCTGGACTGTCTGGTCAGGCTGCAGGCGCACAACACACAGCAGCGCCACATCGTCTTCCTCACTGGTACATGCCATGCTCTGTCTCGCCATCCCTGCCTGACTGCCTGCTCACTCGCCTCACGCTCCCCTTCACAATTGCTGACCACTCTCTTAACACTCCTCCACACCAGTACTGAGCACTCTGTCACGGCCTGCCCGTCAACCAAGCAATGTGTATGTTTTATAGCACCCTTTGCAACAAGTTGTTTTTAACTTTAACATGTTATTTTTTTCTCCCCTAGAGAGGCGCTTTGAGATGTTCCCCCATTACTGTAACAACGGCATCCTGATCGCCAGCATTGACGACTTCATGGACAGTTTTCACAGCCTCATCGGGTTCAGCTGCAGTGGGGAGGAGCAGCCTGCCCCAAACAGCGGCTCTCAGGCGCCTCCCACAGGTCAGTCCCAGCACTGCACACGTCCCCAGCACTGCACATCCCTGCCTCACGAGCGTTCCAATACAAGAGCTGGAAATAGCCCTGTACAGTGGCATCCGATCTGACTAAATTTGTGCACAGATTCTCTTTGAACTCTGAGCCTAAACTAGAATCTGTAGTTCTTCAGGAGATCTCCGAAATGCTGTGCTAAGCTTAACCTTCAGCAGACTTAGTATGGAGTGTTTGAAGTCGTTAGATGGGCTGCTGGCTTTCTCCTGTCGGATGTCTAATGCATTCTCGTCTCTCTGGATGCAGTGAAGCTGCCGGTGAAGGACGAGTGTGTGGAGGAGGAGGACATGTCCTTGGACTCAGAGGAGGACACCCCTGTGATCGAGCAGCTCCAGCCGCCCAACAAGGGGGAAGGCCTGGAAGTCCCACCTCTGCCCAAAAAGGAGGAGTTCCGCCCCCCACTCCCAGAGCCGCCCATCTCAGAGGAGCCCTCCTTCCTGTCCTCCCAGCCCCCCAAGCTGGACTTTGAGGCCCTGAAGTCGGCCATCTCTCTCTTCTCAGGCTCGGGCCAGAAGGAGCCCTGGTCTGCTGAGCCTAAGTCACTCACAGCCTTTGAGTTGGGAGGAGGAGGCACTCCTCCGTCGGGGGGCAGCAGCAGCAGCAGCAGCAGCAGCATCAGTGTGAACACGCACCAGAGCTTCCTCAGCACTGGCCTGCAGCCTTCCACCTTCTCCAGCTCCCCCACCTTCCCTGCGTCCCCAGCCGCCCAGGAGCTGGAAGGCAGGGCCGTCACCTCGGCTATTCCCTCGAGCCAACCCAGCATCACCGCACGGGGTGGGGCGGCCTGTCAGGCTGTGTGGGCCACTCAGCCCCCCACCCCTGGCACTCTGGTCGCTGCACAGCCCCCCTCTGGCCTGGGCAGCAGCAGTGGGGTGGCAACTCACAGCGGGAGCAGCACATCAGCCTGTAGTACTTCAAACAGCGGGAGCTTGAACTTGAATAGAAACACAGCAGGGACTCCAACCACTCAGACGGGTGGCACTCCCACCACCACTGCAGTCAGCCATACGCCCCCACCCCGGGCTGCTCAATCTGCCTCCCAGACTGTCAACAGCAAGGGCAGTGGGAAACAGGGCGAGGATGTCTGCAGAAGGGCAAGTGCAGGCAGTGTGAGCAGTACCTGCGGAACGCCCATCAGTCAGGACAATGGGCCACTGTGCACGGCACTCAGCAGTCAGGGGAGCGCCGCCACTCCGAGCAGCGAGAGCAGTGCAGCTGGGACCCCGAACAGCCAGGGAGGAGGCACCCCCACCTCTGCCAGTCTCAGCAGCCAGGGAGTTGGGAAGACGGCAACTCCTGGCAGTGGCACCCCCAGCAGCCAGGGCAGCTCCACTCCTGGTGCTGCCAGTGCTGTGGATCAGGGTAGTGGGAAGCCTGCCATTGTGGGAGGTGCAGCGCTCAGCAAACGGGGAAGTAGTCAGGGCGGCAACTCTCCTCACCCCCGGGGGAACAGTAATTCCAGGGGGCGGGGGGGTGGCAGCAGTCCTGCAACTGGGACAGCGAACAGCAGCCGGGGGTGCAGAGGTGGCAGTGGCGGTGGAGGGTTCCAAAGCAGAGGGAAGGCACCCAAGGGCCAAAGGGGAAGGGGGAAACGCCTCAGGCAACGGGGCACCCCCTATGGCTGGGGCTACCCCCCAAGAGCAGGGGGGAACTACTCAGAGGACTATTTCTGGATGGACAACTATGAGCCCCAGGTGGACAACTATTTTCAGAGAGATGGCTACCACTCCCATGGCTGGTGAGCCACAATGTAAATAGTTAATCTTTGGAGCGCTTGGAAAGACTACAGACAGACAGGTCAAAAGTGTCCTGCTCTTTACATATGTAAAAACCCTGTCAAACCACTATATTTGTATTTGCCAAGATTTTGTTACCTGCCCTGAAGTCAAGCATTTTGTTTGTTTTAGTTTTTTTGTTTAGTTTGTTCCAACTTGTTTAATAATAGGGGATGAGAGCCTCACCTACAGACCTTTTTTTTTTTTTTTTTTTTTAATCCAATTCTGTATGCAGCTGGCGGATTGCCACTGGTTTTAATTTTTAATGGTTATTTTTTATATTTAGGTTTGTTCAAAATTGTGCACATTTCTATTAAACCCGCTTGTATCAAAAACCACAGGTGTTATTGTTTTGGTGACTTGGATGAAAAAAAAAGGAAAAGAAAAACAATAAATATATTCAAATCTTCAATCTGCAATATATTCTACTTGTGTAGTACTTTTAGACAGGTCTACGACAATAAATCCCTCATTTAATTGTTCCTCACCAACTAGTAGCCATGTCACTGATCAGATCTCAGAAGACATGGGATGAGTTTTCAAACATGTAGTTTATTCTGGGATAAATAAGAAATACAAATAAAAACATTATTTATCACTGTAACTAATACATATTGGGAGGAATACATGTATATGAACCTGCATCTAAATGTAATGCGCTGAAGTGAATATTTATTGTGGGCAGTCACTCAATGTAGATTTTTTTTTTTTAATATATTTTTTTTGCTGTAGTTTTTACATTTATCACCTGCTGGTATATCCACGTTTTACAAAGGAATTAAATTTTGTACATTATGTAGGAAATGCAAAGCTGACAGGTGAAACTGACATTGTATTCAATCATGATGACACCAAGGATCATCTTCATTTACACACAGGACCAAAGAACAAGCAAGCCTGCACATTGTAAACCCAAACAACGCACAGACTTCAGTCATTCTGCACAGAATCTGGAAAGTCTGAGCATTCATTGGCTAAATGGTCATATTCTTTCTGAATGATGAAAGTCGGGTGTGAGGTGAACACACCCCATGTATACACACTGACAGTAATGGATTCTGGGCTTGGTAGTTTTCTGTAGGAAGTCTGCCTATGCTGGGCAGGTAGCCAGAGTTATTGATAAAAGGGGTGAGATTAAAGAGTTGAAAAATGAACTAGAAATGCTGTGGCTATCTAGGATTTAATAAAAGGCTGTTTTGGAATAGTTTATTTGCTCTGTTGAGGTTTTATGTAATTTGTAAATGAATATGTACTGTATCTGTTATTTATTATTTATTATAGCACTTTTAAGTATTTCTAACTAATGTTTTGTTGGTGACTTATTGTCTGTGATGAATTGTTGATTAAGATGGATTGGTGATGAAAACTCATGATGAAAAGTGTGAAGAAAAAAAGAGACTGGATACCCTTTTAGACACGGTGCAAATACCATGATCTTAATAGAATCAACACATGAGGTTTGATTTGGTAAAACTCTTAACTATCCCTTTAAATTTCTTTTCATGATACTTTTCTGCCCTGACGCATCTTTAGAAGGCCCATTACCAGGCTGCAAAACTGTACATTCCTGTTCTACTCATTTTGAATATGTTATGTCCCCAAAACACACCAAACCATGTACAGTGCTAAGCAACTAGAAGAAACGTCATCCTATTTTCCATACAGATGTCACCATCTTTTGAATAATGCCCGTTCAATTATACACAATCTCGACCCAATAGTCTATTGAGGGTTGAGGATTTTGAAGATTGTCAGACCGATGGCATCCTCCTTATTTTTCAATACAAATTTTCAGTGTATGTGGCCGATATTTAGGTTTACCACCTGGCTGGATTTTGACCTTATTCCCAAAGCATAGGTGATTGTCTATGAATGTTAGTCTTTGTAATTAAGGCTTTGATGTTTTAGTGCCATTAATCCTTCCAGTTGTTGTTTATAATTAACACATACTTTTACCGGTCCATGAAATGGTCAAGCTCACACAACCAGGTGTCTACTGCAAACATGCCTCTAGATATCACCTGACAATTCAGATTATTTTAAAAAGAATGTTTTCTTTCATTAATCTTTCCTACAATGTTGGCCACTTGTTCAACACAGGGGGGCTGACCTAACTGAACCAGTGCCCCCCTTTCCTGGAGGCCTGCTGGCCCTGTTTGGGTTGTTACAGAGGGAACCAGTCAACTAAGAGGACATCACCTCTACAACCAGCAGAAATGCAAACAAGTAAGCACCCTTCTAAAGTTTAACCAGGTTATTTTCATTCATCAGAGATGAAGGTGGAACCTAAATGGGATCTTTATAATAGCACTGGATTTGTGTTATATGGTACCCATATCTGCTATTTACCGATTTGCTCAGCATATATATCTTTTGATAAGCTCTAGTTTTCATTCATCCTTTCTTTATTTAAATGAGGGACAGTGCAGCAATTTATAATAGACATCGTTATCCCTTCTTATTAGGGATGTTGTGGGCATTGCTTTGTGCAATTCCTCATGGAGGGGCTGCACAGTAGGTAATGTGCAGTTGCAGAATGCTATGCTGGTTTCCAAAGTTGTTCAAATTATCTGTGAGTGTGTCAGGAGGAAATCGTGACCTAACAATTAGTATACAGTGAGGGAAAAAAGTATTTGATCCCCTGCTGATTTTGTACATTTGCCCACTGACAAAGAAATGATCAGTCTATAATTTTAATGGTAGGTGTATTTTAACAGTGAGAGACAGAATAATAACAAAAAAATCCAGAAAAACGCATTTCAAAAAAGTTTTACATTGATTTGCATGTTAATGAGGGAAATAAGTATTTGACCCCTTCGACTTAGTACTTGGTGGCAAAACCCTTGTTGGCAATCACAGAGGTCAGACGTTTCTTGTAGTTGGCCACCAGGTTTGCACACATCTCAGGAGGGATTTTGTCCCACTCCTCTTTGCAGATCCTCTCCAAGTCATTAAGGTTTCGAGGCTGACGTTTGGCAACTCGAACCTTCAGCTCCCTCCACAGATTTTCTATGGGATTAAGGTCTGGAGACTGGCTAGGCCACTCCAGGACCTTAATGTGCTTCTTCTTGAGCCACTCCTTTGTTGCCTTGGCTGTGTGTTTTGGGTCATTGTCATGCTGGAATACTCATCCACGACCCATTTTCAATGCCCTGGCTGAGGGAAGGAGGTTCTCACCCAAGATTTGACGGTACATGGCCCCGTCCATCGTCCCTTTGATGCGGTGCAGTTGTCCTGTCCCCTTAGCAGAAAAACACCCCCAAAGCATAATGTTTCCACCTCCATGTTTGACGGTGGGGATGGTGTTCTTGGGGTCATTCCTCCTCCTCCAAACACGGCGAGTTGAGTTGATGCCAAAGAGCTTGAATTTGGTCTCATCTGACCACAACACTTTCACCCAGTTCTCCTCTGAATCATTCAGATGTTCATTGGCAACTTCAGACAGGCCTGTACATGTGCTTTCTTGAGCAGGGGCCCCTTGCGGGCGCTGCAGGATTTCAGTCCTTCACGGCGTAGTGTGTTACCAATTGTTTTCTTGGCGACTATGGTCCCAGCTGCCTTGAGATCATTAACAAGATCCTCCCGTGTAGTTCTGGGCTGATTCCTCACCGTTCTCATGATCACTGAAACTCCACGAGGTGAGATCTTGCATGGAGCCCCAGACCGAGGGAGACTGACAGTTATTTTGTGTTTCTTCCATTTGCGAATAATCGCACCAACTGTTGTCACCTTCTCACCAAGCTGCTTGGCGATGGTCTTGTAGCCCATTCCAGCCTTGTGTAGGTCTACAATCTTGTCCCTGACATCCTTGGACAGCTCTTTGGTCTTGGCCATGGTGGAGAGTTTGGAATCTGATTGATCGATTTGCTTCTGTGGACAGGTGTCTTTTATACAGGTAACAAGCTGAGATTAGGAGCACTCCCTTTAAGAGAGTGCTCCTAATCTCAGCTCGTTACCTGTATAAAAGACACCTGGGAGCCAGAAATCTTGCTGATTGATAGGGGATCAAATACTTATTTCCCTCATTAACATGCAAATCAATTTATAACTTTTTCGAAATGCATTTTTCTGGATTTTTTTGTTGTTATTCTGTCTCTCACTGTTAAAATACACCTACCATTAAAATTATAGACTGATCATTTCTTTGTCAGTGGGCAAACGTACAAAATCAGCAGGGGATCAAATACTTTTTTCCCTCACTGTATGTAGTAAAGTACCAACAATATATGTATTATATTAAAAAAAAACATTTATTCACTAATTTAAACTTTTTCTACTGATCACAAAAAAACAGTCAAACCTGACTAACTTCCAGGCTCAGCAGTGTGAAAGGCTCAGTTCTTGACACGTTTGCATTAGATACAGTGTCTACACTCTTAATAAATAGCACATTCCTGTGATTTACAACAACAAATGTCACATTGGATTTTGACTTTTCTAAACACAAGACACACAGCTTCATTCCTGTGTGCATTCGCCACACACACTCTAATAGCTTAAACACTGATTGGGTTTCTTGACTGTCCATCTCTGTACAAACATGTTGCTGTCCTTGGCCTGTTGTCCTCGGATTCCCCTTGGCTACACTTTTGTGATAAAGTGATGAAGTGCTTGTGTTAGGGGCTCTCCAGGTGAAGGGACAGAGCAGTCATGTGCTAGAAGGGAGGAGATGGATTCCCCTCTTGGTGAAGCCGTAAGGGGCTAAATCCAGTCTCCAGCTCTCTCTGTTTCTGCAGCAGTCCCTGAAAGTCAGATGCATGTTGTTACAGCTTCGAAAATTATTTAGGTATTGTTGCTGCTTCTAATACTACTTTGAAAACAAGTCTTTTTTTGTGGGTGCTTTAATAGATTACAAATGCAAAAACAAACAAAAAAAACCTCAGGAGATTTTCTATTGGAGAGTGCTTGGCCTACAGACTTTTGCAGCTAGTTAGTAATTCAAGATGCAATCAAATGCATTGCAGATCTCAATTCCTCTAGTTGGGAAAGTCATTTTATTAGGTTTGTTATGTGGCTTCCTTAGTTTTAACCGGGATTGGAGGTGAACGTTACCTGGCGCAGTTCGGACAGTCCTTTGAGAATGGCCTGCTGTCTGTCCCTGTTCTTCAGCAGCTCTGGGTGGAGGAGAGGGTCCCGGGCGTGATTATGAGAGGTAAGCCGAGCGCAGTCATCTTAACACACCGACATGCAGAGAACGGGGCAAGAGTGCACATAAGCACTCCTACGTGTGCAAGACACCCTGTTTACAGACAACACTGTCTGCAGTGTGAAGATCTACCCACGGACATGTACGTATGGATTCGCTAATGTGCTTGTAATTGATTTTATTAAAATCATTATAGAAGTTATTCTATTCACTTGAACCACTGCAGCCCTGTACATAGATTAAATTAATGAACTCTCACACTGGAAAATCAAGTAGCATGGGCATGCACAGGGAGATTTCCTTTGAGGTATTTTAAATGCTGTCAGTATAACAGTGCATATCCAGTGAGAGACCATGTAGGGACAGAAAAATCTCTTTTAATTAGATTTAAAGCCAAAGAAATTGTAGCAGAGTTTTGCACTGGAGGTATCATGCTTTGCAAATTGCACCCTGAGGGTGGCTCACCTGGCTGTGGCTTGTGCTGGGATCCCTGGGTGGGGGGTCGAGACAGGGGGGCGTGGGGGTCCAGCTGGTACACCTCGTCTGTCCGCACGTAGGGAATGAAGTGTGAGGAGGGAGGTCGTTCAGGGGGCTCTGGGGTGGGCATGTTGTCCTGGGGGGGTGCGCTGGGGGCCTTTGCAGAGGGACGGGCAGGGTTCTGCTGTCGGTACTGCAGCTGGTGCAGCCTGTGCATCACGGCAGGCACTGGGGGAGAGAGCGCCCTGCTGAGGGAACGCAGTATCATTTTTAAGTCTTTTTACATGCAGTTTTTCCAAAGTCACAAGTAATCCCTGAAATTCCTGCAAAGTCGGGCTGAACCGTTTTCATATACAGCTGATAACAGATTGTTTCTGTGCTGCTTATGAAGACCAGTTTGGGCTTTGATTTATAACTCTGTTCTAAAGCGAGTTCTCAGAGGCTATGTGGAAAGGTCTTTGCTGATGGAAGCTGTTCAGTGAGGGGCTATTGCTCAATGTCTGCCTTCCAAGGCCTAAAAGAATGACCTGGCTGTTATATTCCAGTAAATCCACAGAACTTTACCTGTTTTCTGTGTGGGCCACAATGTGGTTCGATGGTTTTCTCTGGGAAGGTTCTTCCTGTAGAAAAAATCTCAAATTATTCCCAGAAAAAATAACTAAAATTAATGAAATTCAGACTACTGTGAAAAGCAGGCCACTTATGACAGGGTCGTACCTTTTTACGTGCCGGGGGCTGCAGCCTGTGCGGGGGGTGAGGGGAGGAGGGGACAGTGGGGGTCGGCCTGGCAGCAGCATTCCTCTCCGCCAGCGTGAGCAGCTCCAGCTGCCGGCGCAGCCTGCTCTCCTGCCGCTCCTGCTGCAGGCCCTGCGGATAGCGCCCAGAGGCCGGCACGAAGGGCTTGCTGGGCTTCTTAGTGTTCCACTCCGGCCTCCTCCCGCCCCGCTGCCCCGGACGGCCCTGCCGCCTGTCTGTCCGCGTGAAGGCTTCGTACGGGTCCCCCCCCTCCTGGTACACATTCTCCTTCCCCATCACAGGCTTCTTCTCCGCAGGTCGGGGCTCCCTCTTGGCCTTCTTTGCACTGCTCGGCTGCCTGTACTCTACAGGAACATCCGGCGTCTGTGTGGCCTGCCCTCTGTCCACAGTGGCTGCGAGTTTGTAGCCCATGCTCGGCATTTCCACATCTCCACACACAAAATAAAAACATGATTACATTATTGCCAACAGTACAACAGCATACTGAATCCCCCCCCATTCTGCAGCTGATTTGGCCATTTTGCACTGAACTGCACTGCGCTGAATCTTCTTTTGAATCTACAGGAACCATCAGTGTTCCATCTGAATTCAATTATGCTGCTGCATATAAGTTCAAGATGTCCCTCAGTATTCTGGAACTGAAAATGTTGCAGTAAGTCATATCAGTGAGTAAAAACGAGGCTGGAAAAGCCAGCAATATGTGCATCAGGCCTTCCATGACTAAGCCATATCAGTGTGCTTGACCTTATCTTGCAAATATATTAACTCTGGGTAATGACTGCTCATCGAGGGCTGTGTTAGGGGCCTGTATAGGGGTGTGGTAGTATGCTGCATACACTTTACCAGTCTGCACTGCCGTGTCTTTCCTGGGAGTTTCGACACTGGGGGTCTCGAGGCTCTCTCGCCCTGGGGCTCCCACCTCCTCTCTGGCCAGGCTGCTGGCTGCGATGCTGGCATTCTCTCCCCTCACCGCGCCTGTGGGAAATGGGGGTTCACACGATTGCATTTAGTCTTGATGCAACATCTTAGTTTACCTCCCCCTATTCCACATGATCCTCATCCAAGTACAAAGAGAGATCGATGCCACAAATTCAGCTTTGACTGGAATCCAGCCAAACTCTATATTGTGAAGGTGCATGTGTGTCCATGCAGAGGCATCTCTACCAGAGCGTGGGCAACAGCCAAGACTGTAGAAACAGCAAGATCTGTTTTTGAGAGCAATCGCTATATGAGGAGTAAACTGCTTCTCATGGCTGCAGAAACCCAGACCATCAGCATTGCATACTTAAGAACCACAGCAAGGGAGGAGAATCTTAATAAATAGTAATAGATACAAAAAATATATACAAATAATCTCTCTGTTCTTAAATAGCCTGAATTGAGTAACTTCAGAAGATACACAAGTACAACAGATCTAAAGCTCTGAAGGAGTGGAAAGGGTTCATTGGATTAACCTCCAGTTTAAGCCATCTGTAGGCTGTTGTGCTCCACAGCGGACAGTGTGGGATGGGGATGCGGAGTGGATGTACCTTCCAGACTGCGCTGCAGGTGGGAGGTGTCGTGGCCTTTCCTGGCCAGGTCCCTGATGCGCTGCTGCTGCTTGGCCTGGCGTGCCTCCTCCTGGGCCCTCTGCACACTCTGGTGCAGCTCCTCCGTCTTGCGGGAATGTGACTCCTGCCACACACACACACACACACACACACACACACACACACACACACACACACACACACACACACACACACACACACACACACACACACACACACACACACACACACACACACACACACACACACACACACACACACAGATAGACACACAGCTCAGTGAAGTGTGACAGTGGAGGGTTTCTTTGTACAACATCTGTCTGAGCACCTTAACTTATTAAGAGGACTTATTCTAATTCACAAATATATCTGAGGCTGGGTGTTTGGGCAACCCCTGGTTCCCCTGGTTCACCTCTTTCTGCCTCAGGCGTTGCGCTTCACTCTCATACTGCCGTTGGAGAAGCTCCCTCTCGTGGGCCAGCCGCTGCTCCTCCCTCTGCTCCTCCGCCCGCTGCGCCTCCTCCTCCCTCTGCCGCTGCCGCTGCCTCTCCGCCACCTGGGCCTCGATCGCCCGCTGCCAACACAGGGAGGGAGAGACGGTGAGCGAACTGAGAGTTTTAGTTTTTTTCTATTGAGCACAAGCTTGGTTGTAACCCACTCTAATACACTTTTACCGTCGTTTAATCCTGTACCTGATGCTCCACCTGTTTCAGCCTATTCCTCTCCCTTTCCTCAATCTGGACCGGGTCCAGGAGGGCTGTCATGGTGCGCAGATGGCTGTACAGACAGAAAGACATAAAAGATGGCGTTCCGGTTAAACCTCTGCAGGTCACAGATGGGATAACCTCACACTGAACATAATGAAGGGGCATTGTGCTGACCCGGTCTTCTGTATGGGTCCTGTCGTGGAGTCCACACTTGCCCTGCCCAGATTATCTCCGCCCCATAGATTGGCACCATCACAGGTCGTAGACAGAGCCCCCCTAACCGATAGTGGCTGAGCGTGAGAACAGGTGCTTGGCTGCTCTGCTCTCTCTGTGGTGAGGGGAAGCTGGGCAGGAGTCCTTTTCTGCAAGGAATCAAAGTGCATGGCCCAGCGCTCGTGGTCTTCAGTCTGTGGGCAGAGAGAGACAGCGTCACACGACAGCCAACCCCAAGTCTATTCATCGAGGCTAGAGTCTAGAGGACCAGCTGTAGTTCTTTAATTGTAAGTATACATGCTGAGTTGCTCTAATGCTGCCAGCGTAGACGCGTTTAAAACGTGCTGTGCAGTGTGGGGGCTCCAGGCTCTGGTACCTGACTGTGGTCGCGTCTCTCCTGGATCTTGCGCAGCTTGGTTTCCTCCCTCTGTCTGTCCAGTTCCAGCAACCACTGTTTCTGCTGCTCCCTCTTGTGGGCACTAAAGGCGTGCTCCATCGGGGCGGCCTCCTGGAAGGACAAGGAGTGCTGCCATGACACCTGCCACTGTACAAACACCTTGTCAAAGCACCCTGTTTCCAACGCTAGTCCTGGGTAACTTCTATCCATTATCCTTTTTTCTTATGTCTTATTGCGGATTCAATAATATCTATGAACAAAGGCTGATGTATTTTGTCCTGTGGAGTTTTCACTTGTATGCAACATATCTTTGCCTCCAAATGAATAGAACTTTTCCCCAAAGATCTCAGTTCTGTTAGTGTGCATTTTGTGTTACAAAGAGAAATCTCAGGGGATTCTGACCTTTCACATTTCGCTGTGCTGGTGTTGTGCGTGTTCTCCACAGTGCTGTGGATCTTTTAAAAGCACAGCACTAATTTTGCAGGTATAAAACAATATGGATTCTTGAAATGCCTTGAGGACACGTAAAGGTTGTATCCCCATCCTATTGATCCCAGTTTAAGGCAGGAAGCTGTGTGTCCTGTGAGTTTATAGATGGAGGTGAGACGGCCATACCCCCAGCACAAAGGCAGAGCGGATGGCAGCAGGCAGGTCCGGGTGGCTGAAGCTGTAGGTCTGCGCCGTGCTCTGGGTGACTGTGTTCTCCAGGCCCGGGGCAGTCTTCACAGCCCTCTCCTCTTCACCCTGCGACAGGAACATAGGCTGCCATTTCACACCTTGATCTCATTACAGACACAAAAAGTCTATTATTATTCTTAGAAACTCTACAGTAAACTATTTTTTGGTATTCTATCTGTTGGTCTCACATTTCACATTATGAAAAGGCTTTTGGGATATGCATGTTATCAGTTGTTCTTGTCAGAGGGAATATGTATCCTCCCGGGCCCATGTCACTGCAGGGCTTTTGCCTGGCCTACCGTTGTCAGCGCATCCCCGGAGTTGAGTGCAGCAGGAGCCCCAGCACCAGGCCTGCCCCACGGGTTGTATTCTACATGGACGTCAGAGCTGGCTTTCTGCTGCTGCTTCTTGAGGGCCATCTGTTCATCTGGCCACACAAGCAGAGAATCACATCAGCAATGACTGGACAGGAGGGCAGCCATATTCACATACTTCAACCACTTTGTCTCACAGCTATTTAAAAAAACACTCCTGGCCCTCCAGTTGGTCTTCAATTGCATTAGAGAGAGAGAGAAATACTAACAGGATTAGGTGGAGACCCATACCAGCTGCTTTCTTAGTGTCTCCTAATGGAGTGTGTGTGGCTGTGCTAGAAAACACGCAAGCCCCTTGATAGTTACCTAGTTCCTTCTTCCATTGGGCCCTCTTTGCCTCCAGAGTCTCCTTCTCCCGCTCTCTTTCCCCCAGGTTGCTGAAGAGACCAGAGGTGAAGCCATTCCCATTTGCCCTGGGGATAAATCGCACGTGCAAAAAACTGAGGTTAAGAGCAACGCTGTGAAGTGATTGGGGGAGGAAGTTCAATAGGTGATATCACAATTATATTAATTCTTAGTATTGCTTCTACGTATTCCCATCTATCAGTCTATCATGTCAAAGGTAACTGTATGTAGAATATGCAATGTACCATGCTGCATTTACCTTTGGCCCTTGCAAGGAGTGAAAGGCCAAGCCATCACATACTTTTGGCTATATACTGCGTTTGTGTTGAAGCTGCAGAGAATGCTGACTGTAATTTTACAATACAGGAAAGGGCAGCTTGCAGGGAAAAACTTTTTGCCAGACAGCAAAACTGATGAGACGGGAACTAAAGAGACTGTTAAAATAAGTCTTGGGTCAAACAAAGGGCAGAGAAAATATTGTGTTATCTGAACCCAGCAACTGAGGGGGAAATATTACTGATGTGGTATGTAGTAGGCAATATCCTCAGCTACTTAAAATGTATTCTGCTAGATCCTGTAGACATAAGCAAGAACTTAAAATTGATAGGACACATGGTATAACAGGAGACACTTCTTCACACAGAGAGTGGTCACAATCTGGAACAAACTCTGCAGCGACGTGGTTGAAGCTGAACATTTGTGAAAATTCTAAAATAAACTGGATAGTATCCTTGGATCACTTAGTTATTAATGGACACCAAACGAGGACGATGGGTCCAATGGCCTCCACTCGTTTGTAAACTGTCTTATGTTCTTATGGACATATGAACTGACAATGTCTTGTTACCAATCCATTGACATTGTGTAGTTAAAACTGTAACTTGTAACTACTGACATTCACCTGCATTATTATTGTGCATATAATTGTATTTAAGTATTGAAATCACACAACAATAACCAAAAGGAGATGGTAACAACACATTACAATAACTATTACATTTTGGTCATCCACAGTCCATGGCTTGTAATTTCATGTAGGAAAAAACAAAGGGGGCTCAATGGTGTTCAGCTCCAAGGTACTGATACTGCAAGAAGTTTACCTGTCGTCTTTGTCAGTGTCAGGCACGTTTCCCTGGCTGTCAGGCTGCACCAAGTGAGAACTGGGCCGGGGGCTGTTATTCTGTAGGCCTGCAGCGCCCTCTTCATTAGCGTCTCCAGTGGCAGGGCCATCTTCTTTCATGTCGGTTGCTGATTCTGAAAGGGAAACACAAGAAGCAGGGGGAGAAGCCATCAGCAGGAGACAAAGAGAATGGCAAATTGGACAAGCGAGCTGATTGCTCTGTGGGTGTACTCACCTGGAAGAGGCTGGCTCTGTGCATCCTGGTCCTGAGAAATGCCTTTGGATGCTTGGCTGATGGTGCTGAGGATCTGCTGGAGTTGCTCCTGGGTCAGACACACCAGGCTGTCCCTCAGATCCTTGACTGGTACTTTCCGGGCTCCTGAAGAGGGCTGCTGCGGTACTTCAGACTTCTTGGCCGAGAGCTTCCTGGCCACAGCTGTGCTCTGAGGTTGCCCTTTGCAGGTGTTGTCTTTCAGTGTTCCCCCTCCTGCCTTGCCTGAAGCATTTGATGTCCCCTGGATGCCCTGCCTTGTAAGTGCTGCTTCAGGAGCCATTTTCTTCACATCACTGCGCTTTGGGAGGACCCTCTGTGCTTTCTCTGACACAGGCTCTTCAATCAGCTTATTTGACTTCAGGGGGAATTTCTGAGTCCTCGTTCTGTGAATGTTCTTTCCACAGCACAGAAACATAAATTAGACAATCCATTGTCATTCCTTCCTATATCCTCTTTATACCAGAACTGGCATTTTTAATATGCTATTTTGGTACTAGTTCTTTAAAAAATAAATATGATCTTCAATGTTATAAACTATTTGGATGAAAGTAATTCAGGTCAAAAGTACACTTACCTTTTTTGAATTCTTGGGCTCCAACCCTGAAACAGCAAGAAAAGCCAATCAGTGACTGTGCTGTGCATAAGTATACATCCTACAGGTTCAGTAAGGACTCCATATTACTCTCCTACATGATACTAAAAATAAGAAAAGGAGGTGAATACAAATGTACATTAAATACAACCAGACTTTGATGTGTAAATAGAAGTGCTCTACCAAAGAGTTAGAATTTGATTTGTATTCTGATCATATTCATTAGTAATGTATTTTTAATTTGATGCCATTTTGGAGTGTAGGGGTGTCAACAATTGCATTTTTTATATTGCAAGATCACTTCAGATTTTCAACATATTTAACAATTAAGTCAGAGGTCAGAGGTAGATACATGAACTGGGATGTTAAGGGGATATGGGAAAGGAAACCACAGCTTTCCAAAGAAAATATGGGGAAGGGGAATATCTTAATCACCCTAAAGTATTAACTAGAAGAGGAGGTTTGGTGTAGGTAATGCATACTTACCATAATCTGAAAGAATGAGCTTGGGTTTCCCATCATGAAGTTCTAGCTTCAGACCATCCCTGAAATAAATGAATGATGTTATTCTCTAATGGTCATTTTCCCCCCTCTTGAATATAACAGACAACTGTCACTTTTTATTGTGAATACAAGGCATTTAAATTATTATTTTTAACATCCAAACAGCCAAGTCAAATATGCAAAGCAGTCATGATCACTGGAAAGTGCAGAGAAACGCATATTGCAACTCTGATTTAAGCCTGCTCTGGTAAATCTAGAACTAAGACCTATTGAGAAAGTTACTAAGGTTTTTATTTCATTTTATTGGGACCATGTTCTAAGCAGGCTATGTCACATCATAGGATTTAGAAGGGCATTTTTCCTCCGGACTGCACTGCTGTATATGTGTTATTAATTCTACATTGAATGAAATAGTATTATATTAAATTTTAGAACTCGTACATACCACTTAGGAATACATACACAGGAGGGCATTTATTATTATCGGTACATTCATGCCACAACAACGTCTTGTACCATTTGTACCACAACTTGAGCAGAGGTAGAGTGTCAGATAACAGGCCAATTCTGAAATTAAACGGGTTGTCATTTTGTGGCGCATAGCACACCTTCATTTCACACAAGAAAACCATATGATGTGACCCCGGTTTTGTTTTTCTCGCAATTGTGTCTCGTTGCAACACACACACACCCACACACAGACAGACAGACACACACACACACACACACACAAACACACGACAGACACACATACACACACACACAAACACACGACAGAGAGACACACACACAAACACACACAAACACACGACAGACACACACACACAAACACAGAGACGCACACAGACAGACACACACACACAAACACACGACACAGAGAGACACACACAGAGACACACACACAAACACGACAGAGAGACACACACAGAGACACACACACAAACACGACAGAGAGACACACACACACACACACGACAGACACACACACACACACGACAGACACACACACACACACGACAGACACACACACACACAAACACACGACAGACACAGAGACGCACAAAGACAGACACACACACACAAACACGACAGAGAGACACACAGAGACACATACACAAACACGACAGAGACACACACAGAGACACACACACAAACACGACAGAGACACGCACAGAGACACACGACAGACACACACACACACACACACACACGACAGACACAGAGACGCACACAGACAGACACACACACAAACACGACAGAGAGACACACACACACACAAACACACGACAGACAGAGACGCACACAGACAGACACACACACACAAACACACGACAGAGAGAGACACACACACACACACACACACACAAACACGACAGAGAGACACACACAGAGACACACACACAAACACACACAAACACGACAGAGAGACACACACAGAGACACACACACAAACACACGACAGAGAGGGACACACACACACACACACAAACACACACACACACACAAACACAACAGAGAGACACACACAGAGACACACACACAAACACGACAGAGACACACACAGAGACACACACACAAACACGACAGAGACACACACACACAAACACACGACAGACACAGAGACGCACACAGACAGACACACACACACAAACACACGACAGACACAGAGACGCACACAGACAGACACACACACACAAACACACGACAGAGAGAGACACACACACACACAAACACACACACACACACAAACACGACAGAGAGACACACACACAAACACACACACACACACGACAGACACAGAGACACACACACAAACACGACAGAGAGACACACACACACACACAAACACACGACAGACACAGAGACGCACACAGACAGACACACACACACGACAGAGAGAGACACACACACACACACGACAGAGAGAGACACACACACACACACGACAGAGAGAGACACACACACACACAAACACACACACACACACACACAAACACAACAGAGACACACACAGAGACACACACACAAACACGACAGAGAGACACACACAGAGACACACACACAAACACGACAGAGAGACACACACACACACAAACACACGACAGACACAGAGACGCACACAGACAGACACACACACACAAACACACGACAGAGAGAGACACACACACACACAAACACACACACACACAAACACGACAGAGACACACACACAAACACACACACACACGACAGACACAGAGACACACACACAAACACGACAGAGACACACACACACACACAAACACACGACAGACACAGAGACGCACACAGACAGACACACACACACACACGACAGAGAGAGACACACACACACACACACACGACAGAGAGAGACACACACACACACACACACGACAGAGAGAGACACACACACACACACACACGACAGACACAGAGACACACACACAAACACACACACACACACACGACAGACACACACACAAACACACGACAGAGAGACACACACGCACAGACAGACACACAAACACACGACAGAGAGACGCACACACAGACACACGACAGACACAGAGACAGACACACACAGACAGACAGGCACACAACGAGGCACCATGTTCCTCAAAATACTAGCGCCCGCCCGTATTTGAAATCCTTGCCTGTGTAACGCAGTCACAGCACTGTACTGTTTTAAATACTGATGTTAACACACGCATCATGTATAGCATGTTTTGACAATAGCACACTCGCCACCTAAACGGAAAACTCATAGATGGAAGAAGGTTATGTTTTTTCCCATTGAAATCCTCAGATGTATGCGTGTCCATTGTTTACTGAGGGCAACGGCCACTGAAACTATATGCATCGTGATCTTAAAAGCGCCGCGAAATGACACAAACTCACCCCAGATTCATGGCTGCAATCCGTTGGCATTCACAAACAAAGCGACGAGACTAATTAAAGCGAAGTTCTTGTTTTTTTCTTCATATAACACAAAAGACCTTGCAGTGGCATTACTTCGACGTCACTTCCTGGAGTTTGAATGTGTACGTTGGTTGCTGTCCACAGCAGTAAAGCCTCCGATGATAGGGGTGCCGTTTCCAGCGCCCCGGCACCGCACAGCTAATCACGGCGCGCCTCCGCTGCGAGCTCCTCCTGCTCCCGCTGCCTGCCACAGCGACGTCAGTCGTGTAGCGCAGACTGTCGCAGTTCTGCGCAGATCTGCAGAATTCCAACGATCTCATTGGTGGAGCAGAACTGTGGAGATCTGCGCTACAGGAACGCGACCAGACAGCTCTGTAAAACAGATGGTTAGAACTGTGTTGCTTTGCAAGATGCCTTATATTCACCTCTGTAGTGATTTGTTGAGAAAATATTTTAAACAGGGTACTTTGTAATAAAAACCCAGCACACTAACCACTAACTCATTTTAACAACTTTTTCCCCTGATTTGAAATAAAGTATACAATTACTGCACCGAGAATAAGGTAAAATCCTATTATCTGCCAAGAATGTTATATATTTTACACTTCTATTTACGGGTACACAGATCACTCAATCGAGTCGAAGTCCGAAGTCCTAACCCATCTAACACAGCTGTTGTTAGCAGGGAATCTTTTGATTAACATAGATATTTTGAGAAACCTACATAGATGCTATATAACTAGTTATGCAAATACGTATATGAGCGACAGGAGTAGATCAAATTCGGTCAATAAAACTGCAACAGAAGCTATATAGGACTATATAATGTAATTTATGTAGAAGTATTTTTTCATAGGTTGTGAATTATTTTAGGTCATCCGCTAGATGGCAATAAAATATGTATTATACTCCACAGAGCTCGGCTCATTATCAGTGAAAGCAGTGGGGTGGAAGAAGTTGTTAAATAAGCTATACCACCGATATTTCGTTTATGTACATCCATATATGTCTGCACTCAGATATTTCCCATAGTATAACTAACTTATGAAATGTAATTGTGGAATGTTCTATTCTCATTGTTTGATATTCTGCATTCGAACAGAATGAAGGGGGGAATGTCACACCCTGTCTTGGAATAACGATAAAGCCAAGGGATCCTGATTGAAATTATGCTGCCTGCAATTCTGTACACTCACTGGTGGAGTTGTCAAGTACTGGAATTGGTGGTGGTTGGGGGTCTTTCAGTCTGAGGTCCTCATTATCCTAATAAACTGCCTGGCAATGCTGAGATTTCGTTTTTGTTAAGGGTATATTCAAAATTAGCATATATGAACTGGGTATTTTAAAGATATATATATATATATATATATATATATATATATATATATATATATATATATAAAGACCCCTAATTATTAAATGTAATTTAGTCGTTTTCGAAAGTATTCATCTTCCATCCAGATGTAGGGATGTTTTTTCCATGCTGTGACTGACAGTTCCTGGGAGCGTAATCTATGCTGACAGTTTTATCAGCCAATGAAAGCTACAGTGGGCGTGTCTTAAGAGAGCTATAACGAAAACAACGCTTAGACCAATGGCAGGCAGAGAGGGAGGGACTAATGCTGTGTTTTTCTCTCTGTGATTGGAGGATATTGACATGGTGGCCAATAACGCTATCTATGTGCGTCGGAGTGACGTTTCAGTCCAAACCTCCCGGCTTCGGGCCGCCATTATTGTTTCAGAAGGGAGAAATAGGTTTAGTGTTTTTTTTTGGTCCGAAGGGAAGCACCAAGATCCGTGGAGCAAAGCTACCGATTGCCCCCTCCTCTCTCCTATAATCACAGAGAGAAAAGTTTTTTTTTTTTTTTTGTGTGGTTGCATTAAATTATTCCGAGAAAAAAGTGAAAAATATTGATAGTAAAACACGGTGGAAGCGAGGACCCTGGGCAAGGGGGCAGGGATAAGGAAGCCGATTTACCGAGAGTAGAAAGAGAGAAAAAACAAAAAATAGCTCCCACCCACCAATCCCCCCACTCCACCCGTGCCGTAATTGCAACTGGGACCCGTCCGGGGAGAGGATTGTGAAGGACGATGGGTGTCAGTATTTGACATCTCGCTGAAGTTGAACTGTTGAAATAAAACACGGGGTTTACTGCCGGTACCCCATGACTTTGTAGGTCGGGGTAAGGGCATCCTCGTTGCATTTTTTTCTGGGGCATGGAAATGATTTCGGGATACATTTCTGGTTTTGTTTTGGGGAAGCAGAATGGTTTTTTCTGAAATGCACGGCTCTTTTTTTAACTGGAGAAAGGTTTATTTTGTGTCGTAACAAAACAATCTGACGTGCGGTTCCGTTCAATACTCTTATCTAGCCGTGCAGATAAGGACATTTCTCTTAACAAATAAAATGATTTGGCATAAATCTGAAGCGGACTTGTTCAGTTTCTGCACAGATCAGAGCCCGTTCTCCCATGTTTTGATGTGCGTGGGTTTTCGGTGAGAAGGTTGTGGACACCTCGAAGGATTTCCAGTCCGCCCTGAAGAAGGTCAACCAAGAAGAAAATACGGCGACTGTTATATTTATTTATTTTTGGTTGTTCGGGACCGACATTAGTCTGACCCGACTGAGCCCTCACCACCCTGAGCTGTCAAACTGAAAACCGAGGGCTGATCGAACCGGTGAGTATGGTTTTGATATACACTTGTTTTATTATAACAATCATAATAATTATATTATGTTAGCTAACCATCTTAGTCCAGCTATGTAGGACAATTCCCTAGGTCAAATTGAGAAAATTGGTACACTCCCTGAAGCATGCTGGGTTTAGTTATAGGGGCTTTTAAATACCATGCAAAGTAATTGCAACAACAACGACAAAACGTTCCCTGATCCAATGCCAAGCAGCCTAATATGTCATCGAAAACACACAGCAAATCTCTCTTGGTCCCGTGTTGGTCCTGGTCCACGATTTACTGCATCTGGGCGACCTCAAACTGCATCAATGATGTGCATACGGACGACGACCGAGTTGATTATTCTCAAGTGGTTATTCTCTGTCATGGATTTCTTAATATTTTAGCATTTCATTTGTGATTTCAATCCTTCTGCTGTGGTTTCGCTGTGTAATTGTACATGCATATGGACGTTTCATCTTAGATGATGCACCTAAAATGTATGTCTAGTATCACTCTGGGACGTCATACTGTTCCATTCAGGGTTCAGACTTCTGTTTAGAGTCGAGCGAGATAAAACATTCAATTAAGTAGCTGATTATCAGTACTTTTTTTTTTTTTTTTTGTCTATCTTCACGTGTGCGGTGTTTTTTTTGTAAAGGTCCCCAAGGCAGTTAGTGCAGCTACTAATATAGTAATATGCACATGCAAATGTTCAGGGTTAAATTAGTGGTAACTACACATTTGCCTATCCATTTAAATCTGTCTTTCGAATCACAGAAGTGAAACCATGATTTCCACGAATAGACTGACGTTTACGGCAGTAATGCATGACGTAATATTTATGACACCTTGTTGCTGCTTATTTTTAAAAAGCGTCTAACCATCATTGTAATGTCATGTGCTCTATACTGTCCACCATACATTGTTATGTAAGCCTAACGTGACTTCCACTGGTCCAGTTTTTGTTTTGGTTTTGTGCATCCATGAAAACGTAAAAGCCGTTTGTTTTTTGTCTTGATATTTTAAATCTACATTTTACATGTGCATTTGAACCTCCCATTAAATCCAGCTGCTTTTTATTTTTAAAAGGTGTTAGGCTTGCTTTTGTTCTGTTGTATTCTGCCTGTCAGTTGCATGGTTACATACGTTACTGATCAACTTTAATATACCTACATGTTTGCGTCTTAATGAGGATTTTCCGGCACACATTTACTTCCCTGTAGAAGAGCACATCTTTATTTAATATTTTTTTAATTAATCAAAATCTTCTACCATAATCTGCTTTCTGTAGAATTCAGGACAGGAAGATGACTGCATTCTACTATCCAAAGGTCACTTTCCAGAAAGCTACTCTGGGATGTAGTTTATTTTATTTTATTTTATTTTCCACAAAAGCCTCAACTATTACAAATGTACTGTAAGTGGCTGGTTAAAGGGTGACCATTCATGATTGTGGAGTCATTGCTAATCCATCAGACTCAAACAATGTCTGTCTCTTTAAGGGGAATCAGGATCTGGTGGGAGTTTGTATTTATTTTTGTAGTCCAACTCAATAGCAGTCTTTGTTTCCAAGGACTTTATGACAGACTCACTTCCACAGAAGTTTCAATAACAGTACATTTGTTGGAAGAAGAGTGGTGAGGAGCAGTGATATATATATTTTCATTTTGTTCTCTCACATTAAAAGCAGAATGCAGGAACAGTTGTGACCCAGCTTCAGGCCACTTCCGTTTGGTTGAGTTTGTAATGTAACTTGCGATTTTCCCTCACCCATACATTTCACTGCGGCTCTACCTCGTTTCATTTTGCTGTCTGCAGTGAGATGGTGGCAACCATACAACTCGACAGTCGAAATCAAAGTGTGGAAGCAAGTGAAGTTAAAATGGATCCATTGACCAGGGCTCTTATCAATTTTGACCTATTTTTCCTTACCTTAGAAAATGTTTTGTTAATCTTACGGCACACTGTGGTGATTCTAGATTAGAGGACATGTTGGGAAAGAGTTTAGTCTGTGGTGAAGGATGTGTGTAATTGACAGGCACTCCTTTTTCCATTCAGCAGGTTCACAGTTCTCTAAAACCTGTGGCCTCTTCACTGTGCCATGTCAATCCCGTGTGCAAGTGAACTTTGCCAGAATGGTTTAGGTGAGCCAATGAGTAACTTGCCGACGGAGGTTTCCGTACAGTTTTTGGATTTAGCTAATCCTTGACATTGAGTAGGTGCTGAGTGTCGAGTGGGGACCTGTGAAGGCCTACCAGCAGATGTGGGTTCCACTGGGGTTCTTTTTCATTTAATGAAACATATCATTCAAATCTTAACTGCACATATTGTCTGGTTTGTATGTTTTTTTTTTCTTTTTTTTTTTTTTTCTTTAAATATAATTTTAAAATGCATATGTTTACCACTGAACCCATTGCAGTTCTATACTAAAAAAAAAAAAAAAAAAAAAAAAAAGTAAAATAGTGATGCCCACCTCGCATGCATCAGTGTGACAGTGTTAAATGGTTGGTCATACCTGTGGTAAAGATGGCATGGACTCTTCCTTCACTCCATATGTGACATTTAATGGCAATCCTGTGTTTTTTTTGTTTTTGTTTTTTTTCTCTCAGAAGGGCCATGCCTGTTTATTTTCAAGCAATAGTAAATAGATCAGATTACAGAAGTTCCTCGAGCTCCAGGAGGAATGTTCTGGATGTTGGCAGTGTGGTCCTCCCTCTATCTGAAGACTCAGTGCCACACCGGGCTTACATATGTGCTTCTCAGGAAGAAGTGTGAAGACTCACAGTCCCAGGGGACATTTATCCTTCCATTAAGTCCCATTCATAAATCTTTTACTACCATACTAAGTTTGCACCTGATATTATTTTGTTTGTTGGTTCCCCCTCCTATTAAATCAACATTAGATTGTAAAGAGTCACAGCAATCTCACTGGATGCTGATTTCCAATTTATATGGGATTCAGAACATATAAGTCTCATACCGCTCCTGTGTTGTTTTAACTGCTTGATGTAATATAGTGGGCCTGTTGTTTTTCTTGTCATTGTTTACATCCCTATGAGTCATTGTCAGTTGAAAACAGTCACCTCCTACATGTAATCAAGATGACATGTTGAAAGTTTAATGTGTTTTCAGGAGGTGAACAAGGAAAAGACAAAATGAGGAATTTACTCAGTTGTAGCATTACGAGATGGTAACACTATGCTCTTAGAAGCCCAAAATGTGATCACCAGCAGGAGTTCCTATAGTTTGTTTTGGTGGCATTCAAGTTTTTATTTATTTATTTATTAAATAGTCCAGAAAATTGATTATGGTTGTGGCTTCTTGTGTTTAATGTAAGATAATTATTTTTTTTCCCGATTGCTTTCCATTATGTTACTTTCCAATTTGTACCTCTGAGTCATGTGCACAAGCCGCACCTTCCATTTTCTTCTCTTCTTAAAAGTGGATTTGTGAACCGCATTTTGCATGTCTCGTGTACTTTTACAATTGACTTTACTGCAGTCTCCATTTTAAAGACATCTGAGAGTGAAGGGGCTGTACAGGGATCTGTTTACTTATCAGATGAGACAGGGTTATGCTGAGTAAAGGGGCGTGGAACAATTGCCGAAGTACAGTGAAATACAAGAATGGGTTGTATCTTGATGCTGTGAACAAGGGAACTGGTTATATTATCGAATGGCCAGTGTCCTTCATTTGCATAATCCTCTGCTTTTTGGAACATTTGAATTTATGCAAAGTCATTGTAGGTGGAGCCACAGAAAGTTTTTCTTTATATCTCTGATTAAGTTTACAGTTTTAATACTGTTCCTCACTTGGGGGCAGTTAATCAGTTTCCTTTATTTTCTGTGTGATCTTCTTTGTAGGAGGTCAGCAGCACTGTACTTTAGAAACAAAGCACCACTCCAAGATGACCTGTCTAGAGTGCACTAAACTGGACACCTCTGGCCCCTATAGGTCCAGAGAGCACAATTATCATGGACACTGTATTTATTTTTGATCTCCTGACTGAAAGGGGATAACTCTGAGGAGTCACTGTGTCAGCTGCGGAAATACCTGAGCATTCATACATACTGGGTCTCCCAGTATCATACCTTCTCACATCAACTCCTTTGGGAGGAGGCATCTTTGGGTAATCTTAGTACACCTTTGTTTAGTATTCGTCATGGTGTGTTTATAGAAATGCTTTAAGTACAGGGGCAGATTTGCAAAGCTTTAAGGAGCGGAAACCCTGTTAATGTTTAAATACTAGGGCTTGGATGACAAGACAAAATCCACTCAATTGCATGTTGAGACGTTTCAGACCCATTATTTGATGGTGGCTTTATATTGGTTAGGAAGGAGAAGCCTGTGGTGTTTAAAGAGGTTTGTACTTTGTGGTATGTTGGACTTCAGAAACATTTTACGTGCTTCTCTTGTGAGAACCAAATTCTAAGCTCAACTAGTTAACTGATTAGTCGGTCAAGAATGATATGTGCAATTGTCTCTCATAATGGCTTGTTTTCAATTTTCAATGTGAAGTATTGTCATCATTGTCTGACACGGTATCCTGTGTTCTTTCAGTAGAGACCCCCCCACCACCCCAGTATTCTTAATGTGTTTATTCTTGGTTAAACTTTGAAGAATTATATCTATTTTTAAAATGGCACTGATATATCGCTTTTTAAGAAATAATATACGTTTATAAATTGGCTGTCAAAGAACTTCTTATTAACTACATGATGGTGAAGAAAAGGAGCCATCCAGAGGGGGACAAGTGCTACACAGGATTATTTTTGGGTACAATGGCTTTTTTATTTTTTTTCTCTTTTAGTGTAATGTCATAAAACAACAACACCACCCCCTCCCCATTCCATATTTGCATTCCCTGAAGTCGTCATGTCACGTGATAAATATCAGCAGAGACTTGGAATTAGTTTCGTTGGCCATATGTCCTTTAACGGTAATGTGCAGAGGTGGACATGTCAGAAAGCTTCAGTGCTCATCTGTCATTCTCGTATGATGGTTTTCATTCCTGTCATCGTGTGTCTTTTGCTTTGCGCAGTGGTATCTGTACTACCTATGGCTACCCCTCCTCTCCAGTGATCTGACTTATCAATCGGGCATTCTCACTGGGCAGGCCTTGCCAAAGAGGACCAAGGTGTGTAGCACCCCATGGAGCACAGTGAGAATGGGAGATCTTTCATTTTCTGCCTGTAATGACAGGTTTTGGTGAGGGATCCTGTTCTTGAGGTGCTATAATAAAAATTGAAATACATAGAGCAGTTAACCAAAATGGCATACTTCTTAGATTTGTTTGGAATGGAATGGATTCTGGTAGAGAACTGACTACACAAATTGTAGTTATATAGTGAGAATACTGTTTTATCTTATTGTTTTTCATGTTGCTTTTTTTCGTCAACGTTGTGCACATACTCACTTACAGATTTTGCTTGCAAGTTGGCAAGAAGTGCATTATTTTTTGCAATTGCTGTGATCATTGCAGTTTAGAAAAGTCTTACTGGAACATTCTAATATTGTTCTATATGAAACATTTGCAACCCCAAAGACTATTGGCATGTCAATAGAGAAGATTGAAAGTGGGTTAACAGAACACACATAAGGATGGCCTCTGCAGGAAATCATGAGTCTAGTCTTGCCTTTAGGATGCCCGGATGTCCTAGGCCCTTAGTTTTGGTATGGCCGCACTGCTTACCCTTCTTCCTGTGTCCCTGTCTCCCTGTGAGAGAGCCTTCACTGCGGCCACCTGTCTACTTGTTGAGGTCATGTCTCTCGGCAGGCCTGACTAATTTCTAAAGAATTCCTGTCCCCCCTTGCTTGCATCAGCGCCTCTCTCCCTTTCTCGTCCAGGCTTGGGTCTGACTGCCTGTCAATTATCACCTGTCACCTGTTTAACCTGGCCCTCTTCCAGGACCTTCTCCCCTTTCCTGCACCCCCCCTCAATGTACACCAAATTACTCTCTGACCTCTTCCTCCCAGGAGAGAGCCAACTGCAATGTCCAGCTCACTTCAGAGCAGCACAGTGCTGATATAACTTCCTGCAAGAAGCCAAGCCAAAGATTGTTTGTAAAAAAATTATATATTTTTTTAATATGTGACTATGTACAAGAGTGAATTAACAAATCTTATCTCATTGGGTTTGGGACATGCTTGATGGGTGTGGTATGGGAATGGCGATTGTAGTCCTGTGAACTCAACTCTGTTTTAGTACTTCAATACGTAGTTTACATTATCCCTGTTTGAGCACACCTAATGGAGAAGGAACCAATGTGATTTCTCGCTCCCATTCTACCTAGGCTGCTGTTTGCCGTCCTGACAATTGCTTCTCAGAGCTAACAAGGATCAGCAGTGGAAATTAAGGAATATCTCCCAGTACTCTAATGCACATTGCACAAGTTCTAAGTCCTGGAGGTCTATGGTTTACTGACATTGGTTCCCACCTCATCTCCGCTCTCTCTCTCTCTCTGCATAGAGGCATATTTCAATAGGACATTGGCCGGTAGCACTATGCATGGCAAAAAACAGTCTAAGCACGAATGGACACAGAGAAATGCAGAAAGCACTACAGGAGACATGGAATAAATCAGGATCTGAGAAGCAGCAACCATATAGCCTATATCATTCCAAGTCCCCCTATTAAAAAAATGATTACAGTAGTGTTAGGCTACATTCTTTTAGAAAAGCTTTGGGGTTTGGAATATTTTAATTAAGGTAACATATATGGACATGCATTTCATTTTCTCACCACTTGATTTTATGTGATGAATAGAAACAAATTAAAATAAATCCTGGGACAAAAAGCTGACATGGTATGCTTTATTTTACTTTAATCATCAGTACATGTTTTTTATCCCATGTTAGGCTGTCGAGTCCAAAAAGGTCATGGAGGATGGTAGGGAGCCAATACTGTTCCATCCCTAGTCATATCTGCCTAAGTTTTACTAAACCTTACAGGGATACAGTGGTGGGATAGCACAGCCCAGTTTTGTATTCTCCCCAGTTCCCTGGAAACTGGACACTGCTAGGACTTTAAAAGGGCACATGTGATAATTTAGAGTGAAAAAAAGTTGCCTCCTTGTGTTTATTTTACATTAAGGTCTACACGGTCTGGGTTAACCATGGGCGGCTTCTACAATGAGGTCTTTAGTTCAACTCCAAAAATAAAACGTTTCAGGAAATCTGTCAGCACAGGTAAACTTCTCTATGCAGCATGTGTTGGATAAACAGAAATAAATCTCAGCTATTAATGGGTCGGATCTTAGATTGAAGAGTTGTTGTTTGTAGTTTCGTCCTTGCTCTGGAAATAACTTGTGTTGGCCCTTCGCACTGGAAGTCCAGAGGAGGTAAACGGTAACATTCTGGTTGTTTTGGTTCTGAGTGTATAAAGCTGAAGGAATTGGCATGCGTTGTTCTCCTCTCCCCATGATTTACTTGCTTAACTTCCTGGGCTGTTCTCCGGTTCCCCTCGTGTACTGCTGTTCTTACAGAGGAGGCCTGAAAACTTTGGGCAAGATGTAGACCAAATGGAGTCTGTTGACTTTCTGCACCCCAGATCTCTTTCTTTGTCTCTTTTGGTTTTTCTGAAACGGAATGTTTGACCAATTCCAATTCCTTTGGTGTGTGTGTGTGTGTGTATATTACACACAGTATATATACACAGTTCTATACAAAAGTTCTAGGCAGGTGTGAAAAAATGCTGAAAAGTAAGAATGTTTTCAAAAATAGAAATGTTAATAGAATACATTTACCAATTAACTAAATGCAAAGTGAGTGAACAGAAGAAAAATCTAAATCAAATTCATATTTGGTGTGACCACCCTTTGCATTCAAAACAGCATCAATTCATCTAGGTACACTTGCACAAAGTCAGGGATTTTGTAGGCATATAGTCAGGTGTATGATTAAACAATTATACCAAAAAGGTGCTAATAATCATCAATTCAATATGTAGGTTGAAACACAATCATTAACTGAAACAGAAACAGCTGTGTAGGAGGAATAAAACTGGGTGAGGAACAGCCAAACTCAGCTAACAAAGTGAGGTCGCTGAAGACAGTTCACTGTCAAAAGTCATACACCATGGCAAGACTGAGCACAGCAACAAGACACAAGGTAGTTATACTGCATCAGCAAGGTCTCTCCCAGGCAGAAATTTTAAATATTTGGCTGTAGCAGAAGGCAGTTTATTCGCCGAAGGGCTGGAGAGTGGTACACAAATGAATGTCTGCAGGCAACAGTGAAGCATGGTGGAGGTTCCTTGCAAGTTTGGGGCTGCATTTCTGGATTTGGTCAGAATTAATGGTCTCCTCAATGCTGAGAAGTACAGGCAGATACTTATCCATCATGCAATGCCATCAGGGAGGCATCTGATTGGCCCCAAAATTTATTCTGCAGCATGACAATGACCCCAAACATACTGTGAAAGTCATTAAGAACTATCTTCAGCCTAAAGAAGAACAAGGAGTCCTGGAAGTGATGGTATGGCCCCCACAGAGCCCTGATCTCAACATCATCGAGTCTGTCTGGGATTACATGAAGAGAGAGAAGCAACTGAGGCTGCCTAAATCTGTGGTTAGTTCTCCAAGATGTTTGGGCCAACCTACCTGCCGAGTTCCTTCAAAAACTGTGTGCAAGTGTACCAAGAAGAACTGATGTTGTTTTGAAGGCAAAGGGTGGTCACACCAAATATTTATTTGATGTAGATTTTTCTTCTGTCACTCACTTTGCATTTTGTTAATTGATACATATAATCTATTAACATGTCTATTTTTGAAAGCATTCTGACTTTACACCATTTTTTCCTACCTGCCTAAAATATAATATATATACACGGATCAGCCATAACATTATGACCACCTGCCTAATATTGTGTAGGTCCCCCTTTTGCCGCCAAAACAGCCCTGACCCGTCGAGGCATGGACTCCTCTAGATCTCTGAAGGTGTGCTGTGGTATCTGGCACCAAGACGTTAGCAGCAGATCCTTTAAGTCTTGTAAGTTGCGAGGTGGGGCCTCCATGGATGGGACTTGTTTGTCCAGCACATCCCACAGATGCTCGATTGGATTGAGATCTTGGGGAATTTGGAGGCCAACCCTGTCACCGGTTCACCGCTTTTCCTTCCTTCGACCACTTTTGATAGGTACTGACCACTGCAGACCCCACAAGAGCTGCAGTTCTGGAGATGCTCTGACGCAGTCGTCTAGCCATCACAATTTGTCCCTCGTCAAAGTCGCTCAGATCCTTACGCTTGCCCATTTTTCCTGCTTCTAACACATCAACTTTGAGGACAAAATGTTCACTTGCTGCCTAATATATCTCACCCACGGACAGGTGCCATGATAACGAGATTATCAGTGTTATTCACGTCACCTGTCACTGGTCATAATGTTATGGCTGATTGGTATGTATCTATATATACACTCACCTAACGGATTATTAGGAACACCATACTAATACTGTGTTTGACCCCCTTTCGCCTTCAGAACTGCCTTAATTCTACGTGGCATTGATTCAACAAGGTGCTGAAAGCATTCTTTAGAAATGTTGGCCCATATTGATAGGATAGCATCTTGCAGTTGATGGAGATTTGTGGGATGCACATCCAGGGCACGAAGCTCCCGTTCCACCACATCCCAAAGATGCTCTATTGGGTTGAGATCTGGTGACTGTGGGGGCCAGTTTAGTACAGTGAACTCATTGTCATGTTCAAGAAACCAATTTGAAATGATTCGACCTTTGTGACATGGTGCATTATCCTGCTGGAAGAAGCCATCAGAGGATGGGTACATGGTGGTCATAAAGGGATGGACATGTTCAGAAACAATGCTCAGGTAGGCCGTGGCATTTAAACGATGCCCAATTGGCACTAAGGGGCCTAAAGTGTGGCAAGAAAACATCCCCCACACCATTACACCACCACCACCAGCCTGCACAGTGGTAACAAGGCATGATGGATCCATGTTCTCATTCTGTTTACGCCAAATTCTGACTCTACCATCTGAATGTCTCAACAGAAATCGAGACTCATCAGAGCAGGCAACATTTTTCCAGTCTTCAACTGTCCAATTTTGGTGAGCTTGTGCAAATTGTAGCCTCTTTTTCCTATTTGTAGTGGAGATGAGTGGTACCCGGTGGGGTCTTCTGCTGTTGTAGCCCATCCGCCTCAAGGTTGTACGTGTTGTGGCTTCACAAATGCTTTGCTGCATACCTCGGTTGTAACGAGGTTGTACATGCAAAAGGAAGTGTCTGGAAAGCAGGGGTCTTTCAGTGGGTGTTGTACAAATAGGCTAAACATACTGAATAGAGGGGGAATGTGTAGAGGGTGAGCAGAGCTAGATTGCAGCAATGTTGTCATCTTACACAGCATTCCTGTTTATGCTTATTAAAATGAGAATGTCAGTGAATGCTTGTCTACAGTCAACATGCTTCACTATTGGACAGTATCGGGCAGCAAAGGAGGTAAACTGGACTTCCAACCAGAACATAAATATTGTTTAAAAATGCTTAAAAAATATATATTTCTGTTGTGGTGTGAGTCAGGGTGATGTATGCTATGGAGAGCTTTAAATTTGCCTGCAACAAAGGAGTCTTGTACTCAAAGCAAATGTATTCTGTAGCACTGCTCTGAATATAGCTGATCTTATTATGAATTGTTCAGTTCAGTCCAAAATATCAACTTCGGTTATTCATTCGTAGTGGTATAGTACCTTGCATGTAAAAGGCTCCAGACATACTTTGCCCAGGTCTGTGTCTCAGTGCATGCAAACCACTAATGTGATTGTTCTAGCCCGTTGAGCTGTTTTCATGTTGGGACTTGAGGGATATTGTGTTCCATGCTAAGTGTTTTCATTAGCTGATTTTTCTCTTCATTTGTATTTTTGAAGGGTTGCGTCTGTGTGGCTAAATGCATTATCCAAGGCTACTCTAGAGCATTGCTGTTTAGTGGAGAGACTGTTCAATTCTAATGTTATCCCCTGCCGAGAGTACCTTGACAATATGATGCTCTGTGCATGCATGTTTGTCTGTTCAAATGATCAGTGATTTGCACAGCATTGCCAGATGTAGATGAGTATAATACAGCAGAGATGACACTTTCTTTGAGACAAAGAGAGAATTGAGCCTTATGTGGCCTTACAGCCTTATAGGCGGAATCACCTCCATATAATCTGTTGTTCTGTCTCAAGGTCACCTTATTTTGCATTTGTTTATATAACCCAAAGCACTTCGGTGATAGTTTCTACTGTGTCCTACTCTCCTACTCTATACCCATATATTTGCACATTCAAATACAGCAGCCTATTTTAGAAACTAGGGGAATAATGGATCACCACCAAGCAGCTAATTTTCTCAGCATTTTCATACAGAATGACCTAATTTTAGTACTCTTCTACATCTATACCAGTGTGTAAATTGTAGCTCCCCTCCATGCAGAGTCTCACGTATTTGGCATTTGTGAAAGCAGTTATTTTATTTACTGTGACCTCAAAATAAAGGCATGTATTGATTTTATTTTTTTATTTTTTAATGCATGCATCTACATTTCATTTTTGTCCCCTTCTGTTCTGCTGTTCTGCTGACGTAAAGATTTTCGGTCACCTGGGTGCACATGCCTTTTGTGTTTTTGTGTTTCTCTAGCGGTGTGCAAGGATGACTTTGCTTTTCTGTGCACAGGCAGATAAGATGACTCCAAGCAGTTTTGCTTGAAGAATGTGATTCCTGAGGTCAATGTGTTGAACCGGCTGTACACTGTTACTGTTAATTCAGCACTGTTTCGTCACTTTCAGGAACGACCGAAACGTGCCATATACCCTTGTCTTATCTGTTGTGTTCTGTACATCCTTAATCTTCCAACCATATCTCCTGTGTGCAGGGGACACCCCCCTTGCTGTAAGGGTTTAATTTAGTATCTCCCCTTGCAGGACTTAACGAACAAATGTGATAGTGCTTGGTGACGTCTCGGGCAGGGCAGCTTGTTTATCTGCATTGGTGTCGGCTTTTATATATTCTGGCCAGTACCTACACTGAGCGAAGAAACCCTCTACAGATAGGCAAGCTGCCACTGACAGGATGACAATGATGGCTAAGGTAACTTTTTGTATTTGAAAGCATACTGAGCAAGCTTAAAATACTTTGTGCAACCAAACCTGGCAGGGGAATTGCATTGGCTGACAGAATGCAGCAGTGTTGATTTGACATGCTTTGTAACCAGTGCTGGTATGTGACAGCCTTGGCTGTGGTTTGTGTGTGTGTTAATCACATTGTAACATGACTTGTTGTTGGACTTCCAGGAGGATGTTGGCGTCATTAGCTGGAATAGGTGGAAAGGGGACTTGATTAACACAGAGCTATGTATTTGTTTGTATGTTTTTGCCACGTTTGACCTTTCTTGCAGTCTATTAATAATTTTCCAATTTCTTATATTACTTATCCCTTCAAAAAGGGTGGAAGAGAGTTAGCTACTTATTTGTTGCTTCATTTTTATACAGCATACAGTACAAATGACAAAGGTACAACATGTTTAAGATTGATTTGTTTCCTGTTGGCATGGTTTTGATCCTGTATTTGGTCCGAGTGGGGTGCAGGGTGGGAGTAGCAAATTATTTGCCCTCCTCAATGGTAATATAAGTTGATTGAGAATTACAAGGAACGATTATGTCGTTAAGATCCTTCTCAGATCAGAAAGCTCTGATAGGGCAACCCAAACCTGCTCACTTGGATACCACCCTGCATTCATACCATATCCCC
Organism: Amia ocellicauda; assembly: GCF_036373705.1. Lineage (NCBI taxonomy): Eukaryota > Metazoa > Chordata > Actinopteri > Amiiformes > Amiidae > Amia > Amia ocellicauda. Next base: position 13,520,495 of record NC_089852.1, read on the forward strand.
TAAATCCTAGACACCAGCTAATATTAGTCTGATAATGCTTGAGCACTGGCGGTCAGAGAATAGCTCTGGAATAGATACAAAGGCTAATACCCCCTTCTCCTACCATCACGATCACCTCTACTTGTGAACTGGGCTGTCATCACTGAAAAGAGGCTTAAGGGGGTCACCTCTCTCTCGCTTTCTCCCTCCCTTTCTCTCTCTCGCTCTCTCCCTCCCTTTCTCTCTCTCTATTTCCACTCCCTCTTAGATGCTCTGTCAAAACAAAGCCCCACACGTCAGCAGCCCAGCTTTCTCTCACTCAGCTGCCTGTTTGGTTGTTTACTTCAGTCTGGCCTCAATCGAGGAGGGGCGGCTGGAGTCAGTGCAGAAGCTGGTGGGGGGGGAATTTTTTGTTTTTATTTTTTGAGTATATAATCATCCAATGCCCCCCAAATCAACCCACGCACCCCCCGCCCCAGAACTATGCAGGCCCCCCACTCACTTCTTGGAATGAATGATATCCAGAGCTGAGATTCGGACTGTTTGTTGGGGTGGGGGGAAACGAAAGCAAAAGCATTGATCGGGACCCTGTGTATTTTTCCAGTAAGTGACCTGAACTGCGACTGGATGAAAGAATAATCTCAGTGGAGTGGAGAACCGTCTGCACCCTTAATTTATTCTGCGCTCGTGCTCTCTCTTCTCTCTCTCTCTCTCTCTCTCACACACTCACTTGGTTTGTCTGGGTCTGAATGGACATACAGTGCGTTTTTGAGCAGCGCAATAAGGTACTGTCTTTTCTTGTGCATCTGTTGTTGAGGTTTGTAGTTTAGTCGATGTGCAGGTTTGCTTTTATGTGCAGTATTTGATGGTATCAGCGGCTGCCTCCCTTCATGCAGACATTTGCCCTGTGCTGGTTTTAAAACTGTAGTTTATTCTATACTGTAACAAATGGCTGTACATGTGCTTGTTTATTACTATATTGTGAAAATTAGGTTAGGTTGATGTGAAAGAAAGCCTTTACCAGCAATGTATTTTTTTCATGGAGATCCAATTACTGTGCTATGTAGCTGCTGAGTAGTGTCAAATATTATACTGCAAAAATTACTGGGCTGCTTACAGACATTTTGTAAATTGTCATATGATTATGGTTTAAATGTCATTTTTGAAAACTTTGGAGTGGTTTCTTGCTGGCAGTTGTGGGAATTGTTAGTTTCATTTTTACTTTTCTGCTTGGTTATAGTACTGGGACTACAACCAAGTCATGTATTATGACATAGGAGATGTCAAGATATCTTTCTTAACATGGTGCGGTGGACCAAAGGACTTGGAATTTAATGTCCAAATCATGAATGTAGTTCATGGTTTGCAGAAATTGCTCAATCAAAATATACACACTGGTGCAACTGGGTGGAATAATGTCTCAGTGGGTATGACACTCATTTCTAATATTGAAGATTGTAGGTTAAAATCCTGGCCAGCCCATGTTCTGCCAACACTAAATTTTGCAGTGAAATGGGCTGTGGTAAGATTTTTTTTAAAAAAGCAATATACTGAGCTGAAGAGCACAGCCCTGGCTACGATGGGGAGGAGTCAAAAAAACGGTTTGATTCAAAAACTACCCACACTGGCCAGCCTGTAAACTGTACACATGTTACAGCAACTCTTGTGCTACTATCATAATAACAGTAACATCCTGGAAACCCTGCTGACTGTAGGCTAAGTTACTGTAAATGTTACAGAAATTGTTTAAACAGTGGCTTAGTCAGATGTGGTTTGGTGTGCATAATCCAATACATGTCTGACATTTTAAATTTATTCACAGATTTACAGCTTGTTTCACAGACCTTGAATAGCTCTCATCTTGGACATATTGACCTAAAATAACATTGCATAGTCAAAAACTATTGCTGATCTGGATCTGTGATACCAGCCTTTCGAGATTGTTATTTGTCTAATATTCCCAGTGTCTGTGCAAGTAGGTAGTGCATGGTGTTTACACAACCGAAGACTTTTATCCTTCTGTGTCCTAGTTACAAATCTTTTTTCGCAGGTGAGGGGGTGTACAGGTAGGGATGTTTTGAGCAGGGGGGTGCTTTAGAGGTTAAAGAAACCTTTGTAGTGCATTATTTTCTCAGGAAAAGCTTCTTCAGAAGAGTTTAAATGATTTGGACTGAGAACAGTTGAACCGTTATACAGAACAACAGCTGTGGGCCATATTCATAAAGAATTTATTACCCAGCTAAGTTTACACTTGTCTTTAGCCTATTAAGAAAATGGCACAATGAGGTTGTAAAGTGTCATAAATCTTACAAGATGCTACTTTTAGAGTCCCTACAATCTGTTTAAATGTACTTTCTGATTGTGTAACATTAGGGCTTTGTCTTTTCCTTCTTAAAATGAAAGTGCCCCAAACCGAATATATATTATATCTGTGGTGCTGGGTGTGGTGATGACTGGCATTGAAGAGTCTTAGAAATGTCACCAAAAAAGGGTGTTTGTGGAGGTGGATTGGAAGCTCGGAGATCATGTTAAACTAAACCTTTTTTATAACTAACCCCAAGCCAAACTGAATGTCATGGTTTAATTATAGTTCACCACCTTTACATACTTCATAGGGTGGGTCAAAGAATAGGGGTTAGTCCAAACAGCTTCAAGGAAATGTAATTTCTGCATCCAGATGTATTGTCAAAAATATGTCTGTGCTACACATTCAGTGCTGCAGAAGTCGTTTTGGGACTGTTAAGGTTTTATTTTTCTAAATGCATTCAGCAGCAAAAAAATGATTTTTTCTTTCAATGAATTGTAGACTTCACAGATAGTCAGTGAGCCCTGCCCTTTGGGGTAAGTTCATATACCAAGTGCTAAATGACAAGAAAGTAGCTGCATTTTAATTAAGATATGTGATTAACTATAATGTAACTTTAGTGGAATAATCAGAATTGAAGGTGATGGGCTAGTTTCCAGCTCATGGCCACTGCCAAAACAGCCAACCATGACTGTGCTGAAAACTCTGCAGTTCTGCGTGTTAAGCTGCAAATCAACAATTAAACAAGCAAAGCCCTTTATTGTTGAACATTTCCTATACCTATAGGGTATGGGTTTGTAATGAAAGGTCTTCCAGGCTTTATGAGGTTGATTGACCATTTTGTCAAGGTTACAGAGCCTGTCTTCCAAATTTGGCTGTGTTAAGCTTGTTGGACAACAATCTCACTTGCAGACCCCCATTTAGTAGTGTGTTGTGTGGTATCAACTAAAAGTTTGTGTTAATAAGTAGCTATAGAGCAGTGGAGCCGGGACTGGGCAGCCCGTGTCTGGGCTATTTCAGAGAGCATACAGCTCAACACAGCCTCTTGGTAGAAAGCATTTCAGAGGCTGCAAGTCTGCTTGTTTGATAGAAATAGCACCTAATCCAGGCAGGGCTTCTAATTGTATGAACTGTGGTTATGTAAGTGCTAGAGCTCTTCAAAGCTGATTTTGTGTGTGAACCTACATCTACTCTTTGAGTTGAACTGCAGATTAATGTGGGACAGTGGAAAACAATAAGCAGGAATTACCTTGAGGCATTGAGATGGACTAAATGGTCTTGAATTTATTCTCATCACTTAAAGCAAACTCAATGGATATGATAGGTCAGTCCAATTGAGAAGGTATGGAAAGACGCACTGCTCCCCACTGCCAGCATTTCCGTACTACTCCTGTCTGCTACTCTAGTTCCATAAAACTTGAAGACTGTGTGTTTTTGTTCACTCTGGGGTGGTTTCTGATATCACTGCTGGGAGATGTTTTGCCAGCTTCTTGTGGGCTCTGAACATCTTCGTCTCTTTTCAAACCAAAATAGACACAAATGTTATTTTTTTTTATTATAAACTTTTGCCTACTTGGTTTTGTATGAGTATGTGTGCATGAAGCCAAATGTAGGCAAGGTGTCCATATGACTTAAAACAATGCTCTAGCCAGACTAATGATTGCTCTTTAGAACTAGCCCTGGAGTATTTATAAACCAGGAGCCATGGTGTATCACTATGCTACATCACATGACAGCCCTGCCATGGGAACGGCTTCAAAGAGAGCAGGGTGTGAAGCAGTTTTGAGAGGGCAGAGGGAATTTCACACCAGCTAGGTTTCTGTACTGGGATGAGGTGTTATCCTCATGTCCCCTCACTGGAAGTGTCTTCAGCCCAGTGAGCATCTCTGTGAGTGACACCTGCTTCTCCAAACTGCAGTCCCTGTCTCTCCATAGAAGGTTCCCATCTTTGTTCTCACCAGGCCCAGCTTCATTAACCTCAGAGCTTTCAGGTTCATAACCCCCTTCTTGCACTTTACAGGCTCCATAACTCAGCTGACTTCCTCTCTTTTTGCACTTGCATTATGTACATCAGGGAAAATGATCCAAAGCTTGGTTTGTGTTTATACGTTTGATTGTGTATGCATGTGTATATACTGATTTTATATATACAGCTCTGGAAACAATTTAGAGACCACTGCATTTTTTTCTTAAATCAGCCATTTCATTCCATTCATATTTTTATTTGGAATTTGGGAGAGATGTTGTCAGTAGTTATATATATACATACATACAGTACTGTGCAAAAGTTGTGAAAAGGTGTGAAAAAATGCTGAAAAGTAGGAATGCTTTTAAAAAGACATGTTAATAGATTATATGTATCAATTAACAAAATGCAAAGTAAGTGAACAGAAGAAGAATCTACATCCAATCAAAAGCAGCCTCGGTTGCTTCTCTCTCTTCACGTAATCCCAGACAGACTCGATGATGTTGAGATCAGGGCTCTGTGGGGGCCAAACCATCACTTCCAGAACTCCTTGTTCTTCTTAATGCTGAAGACAGTTCTTAATGATGTTCACTGTATGTTTGGGGTCGTTGTCGTGCTGCAGAATAAATTTGGGGCCAATCAGATGTCTCCCTGATGGTATTGCATGATGGCCTGTACTTCTCAGCATTGAGGAGACCATTAATTCTGACCAAATCCCCAACTCCATTTGCAGAAATGCAGTCCCAAACTTGCAAGGAACCTCTACCATGCTTCACTGTTGCCTGTAGATACTCATTTGTGTACCGCTCTCCAGCCCTTCGGCGAACAAACTGCCTTCTGCTACAGCCAAATATTTAAAATTTGGACTCATCAGTCCAGAGCAGCTGCTGCCATTTTTCTGCACCCCAGTTCCTGTGTTTTCGTGCATTGTTGAGTTGTTTGGCCTTGTTGCCACGTCGGAGGTATGGCTTTTTGGCCGCAAGTCTTCCATGAAGGCCACTTCTGACCAGACTTCTCTGGACAGTAGATGGGTGTACCAGGCTCCTACTGCCAATTCTGAGCTGATGGTACTGCTGGACATCTTCAGATTATGAAGGGAAGCAAGCATGATGTGTCTTTCATTTGCTGCAGTAAGTTTCCTTGGCCAACCACTGCGTCCTCAGCGTTGCCCGTTTCTTTGTGGTTCTTCAAAAGAACTTGGACAGCACATCTGGAAACCCCTGTCTGCCTTGAAATGTCTGCCTGGGAGAGGCCTTGCTGATGCAGTATAACTACCTTGTGTCTTGTTGCTGCGCTCAGTCTTGCCATGGTGTATGACTTTTGACAGTGAACTGTCTTCAACAACCTCACCTTGTTAGATGAGTTTGGCTGTTTCTCACCCAGTTTTATTCCTCCTACACAGCTGTTTCTGTTTCAGTTAATGATTGTGTTTCAACCTACATATTGAATTGATGATCATTAGCACCTGTTTGGTATAATTGTTTAATCATACACCTGACTATATGCCTACAAAATCCCTGACTTTGTGCAAGTGTACCTAGACGAATTGCAGCTGTTTTGAAGGCAAAGGGTGGTCACACCAAATATGGATTTGATTTAGATTTTTCTTCTGTTCACTCACTTTGCATTTAGTTAATTGATAAATATAATCTATTAACATGTCTATTTTTGAAAACATTCTTATTTTTCAGCATTTTTTCAACCCTGGCTAAAACATTTGCACAGTACTGTGTGTGCGTTTGTGTGTGTGTGTGTATATATGTACACATACAGTATACAACAGATATTTTATGATTTTGGAAAACAAGCTCAATCTTTGAACACTGAAAACTCCATGACCTAAAATGTTTCAATATGCATGAATGATGGTAACACTTGGTATGGCAAGTAAGAGCATAAAATAACATGTTTTAGCCATCCAGCAATGAGCAATGTGCAGTGATAAAAGACGCAGTTAGATGTATTCACTCTAACATGCTATTTTTGACAGTTGTCCAAATGTGTCTGTGATGACTTCAGGACTGGATGACGCCCAAGTGTCTGCAGTGTAGGGAAGAAGTCGTGAGCATGTTGTGTGACTGGAGGGGGAATATTACTTTTAATTTCCATACGCCATTGACTGAATTTCTTAGCTCTTTTTTAGTCATTGGCCCACCTTACAGAAACCACACTTCCTCTGTGCTCCTGCATGTTGCTTTATGTGTGCTGTGTGCTTTGAGCGAGGGAGGAAGAGGTGGGAACCGGGGGGCTTCATGTAGTTTTTAACTTTTGTGTTTACTGTAACCGCAGGCTTGTGCAAGTCCAATTAAAGTAGGCATTTAACTGCTGTTGGGGGATTTCTGATTCTGATTTTGAGAACTCTTGTTTATTTACTCAACACTGTAACACACATTTATTTGATACACATGCACATATGTAGCTGCATTTGTTTTCTGTCAGTCATAGTTATTATTTAGAGGAACACAACATAAAAGTAATTTTACCTCAATAATAATTTGTTATGTAGAAGATACAGATGACACAGCGGAATTTGCATCAACATCCATTCATTCAAAGTCGTTTACAACAGGATCTAAATTTTAATTTATTCTAGGGAGGGAGCAGAGTCCAAAATAGCCTTGAATTAGGAAAGTCCTTCATTCCCCTGTATCAGACTTGTCAGTTTTGTAATGTATCACGGAAGTAGCAGCCCCAATTCAAGTAGAGTCTACAACAAATAAATGCATTTCCCATCTAAATTTCTTTGCTATAGCTATTTATATTGTTTTGTTTGTGTGTTTCAAGGTTTATAATTCCTCTATTTGTGGCTGGATGCAAATACTTGTGAATGGTCAGCCTATGAAGTGGCGTTCACATTGAAATGAAGCTCATCCCTCATTGTAATCCCAGCAGAGCAAAATTATTAGAAGTTAGTTGCTAATAAAGATTTGTGATTGTCCTAATTTTTCTAGTGAATGAGCAGTTGGTTTCTTGGCCGAGTGTTTGGCGTGTAGCATTTTCAATGAGATGATTCAGTGATTCAGTCTTTTAGTTTTTTTTCTGCCAGCAGTCATTTTCTGTCTGTTTGTGCAATGCAGCACCTGTCTATGTTTATTGTCGGGCGACAGGCCGGCTGATTGTGAGAGCAGGGTATGAGTGTGGCTGGAGCAAAGACCAGAGACTGATCTATTTTGGGGAACTGCCATTTCTTTGCCTCTCTGGGAGAACCTTGGATGCTTAACACAGTGACAATCACAGTGATGCTTTGTTCAGTTACACTTTGCTGCACAATTACAGTGACAGGAAAGGTAACATACATAAGCACACACGTGCTCTCAGGCTCCAAGTCTCATCTGTGTTGTAGATCTCTGTAGCGGGAGCCACGGTCTCCATGGAGAGTGTTTTGGAGATGGGTGACGTTTCTAGGATTGGATGTGAATTTATATTCTGCCGGCTGCCTGCTGCAGACGAGACGAGCAGGTCATCTGGGATACAGCCGATCAGGAAGGGAAAGAGATTGGCAGCCTGAGCCCCTGACCTGGACACTCGCCTTCATTAAAAACCCACAGCACTGCTCTGTACTGTCCCAGTCTGTCTACTGTGAGAGAGAGAGAGAGAGACAGACAGACAGAGATGGACAGAGTGAGAGAGAGACAGAAAGGCCAATAGCAGAGTCCAGTCTATCCTGGCAAGCCCGATGTACACCCAGTAATATGCCATTGACTGCAAATTCAGACATGGCTGTGATTCTCAATTTCAATGGTTTATGGCCCCTTGAATACTGAACTCAGGTACTTCTTGAAATATAGGAAAAAGCAGATTTCAGCATTTGTGATATGCAGCACATTTAGCAAATTGCTTTCAGTGCCTAGTGGTCTTCTCAAGGGCCTCTTCTAAATATCAACAGTGTTGTGAGGATGAGGTTAGCTACTGTACAAAGAAACTAAAACTGACCTGTAATGTACTAGTAATTATATGCTTTGTATCTATGTACGTGCATCCCCAGAACCATGCTTCTAGGTGTGGTGTTTGCTGTATTCCTGGGAACCTGTTAGATGAGGCTGCAATTTCACCTAGCACAGCAGGACTGCATGGGGTTGTGTGGGTGTGGAGTTGTGTTGGAAGCTGTGTCAAGGTCATCTCTACGTGTCTTGGACAGGGCTGCTTGGATATGATTAGGATCTCTCTCTTTGTGAAGGTAAACCTAGTAAACCATCTTGATGTACTTCAGCCACTCCTTGAGACTGACATGCTGTTGTTGGGTATACGTTTCCTACTCGTACCTTTAAACAGTAAAAATCTGTAACAGGCCTGCTCTTTCAGTGAGCCCTTGTGTTGGAAGATATCCTAGCTCTTGCCTATCAGCTGTGCCTTCGTCAAATACCAAATTTGCACAGTTGGACAGAATATTTTTTTCCTGTCTGTGGTTACAAGTTAAAGGAAAAACCCTCTTTGAACCTTCCTGTTTTCTTTTTCTTTTCTTTATTTTCATGTTTGACTCTACTGTTTACCAATGGTGGGAAAAACCAGCATCTCTATGCTTTTAATGATTTCAATGTGTTCCTCATTCCATGCTGAACTGTAAACCTGAAGACCATATTTTTCCACAGTATACAGTCTCACCTTGTTTACGTTCCTGTGGTGTCAGCTGTACATACCCTGTGAGTGGCATATCATTCTGTGCATTGTACCTAGTATTGTGTGTTCTCTCATTTTATTTGAAGGTAGCTTATCTCCTATTGAGAACACCTGGGTGCTCTCTGTGTGTGGTCTCTTCAGCTGCTGCATACAGTGGGCTGTTCCAGAAGCTGCCATCCCTGCTTTTCACTTTCACTTATATACTTGATGTAAAATCATCACAACCCTTTAGGGAATCAAAAAAAAAAAAGGTTTTGACTTGAGATGCATTGAATACTTAAAAAAAAAATTAAATATTTAAATATTTGTTGCACAATCACACGATGATGTGAGGGTATTACTTAGATCCCACTCCTGTTTATCTTTCTGGGTGTGAGCATTTCAAACCGGTGTGGGGCCCGCTTGAAATTACTTTTGAAATGCAGCTGCAGTGATGTGAGAAAAATGAGACCAAAATGGGTCCTGAAGCTTTAATGTCATCCTGTACGTGCAGGTTGTGATGTCAGCGAGATCAGCTGAATGTTGGGTCTAGTTATCTGGTTCCACAAATGGTCTGGAATATGCAATAGAGAACAGAATGTTACAGTATGTAATGTATTGAAAGTTTTAACATTTTGTCCCAGGTGTAAAAGCACCTGTATGAGATCAGTACACATCAAGTGATGTGTGTGGTTATAAGAGATACCTGTTTTCAGTGCAATGAAAACCATGTCTTGAGGATTGCAGATTCTTTTTGGGGGGAGTTAGTCTGACTGAAGTCAGCCTGCCAAAATCAGATAATGCTTGCCTTTGATTTGAACCTCTCTCTCCTATCCAGCTCTCTGTATACTGGGCTTCTATCACTGCTTTCCTGGAGAGACAGGTCTGCCTAATGACTCACCATCTGCTTGGAGGGTGTGTGGACAAGTAGCGGGGACGTGGAGGGGGGAGTAGCAGGTTTGAGATGTAACATTAACCAGGCCTCCACCCCCCCATGAGTCTCATAATTAGAGGAGCGCAGTCCTGCAGTCTTTAACTTTTTGTCATGTATGGTGTAGCCAAGAGGCAGTGACGCAAGCGCCCTGTCGGCCGAAATGAAGACATCTCCGAAGTGTTAACAGATGCTGTGGTATGAGGGTATGCAAGCTGGGAAACTGGGGGGGTCCCCCCTGCACTAATCCAACAGGATCTCCATCATGAAAGGGCAGCTCAGCAGAATGTGACACATGAAACCTGGCCCAGCAAGAAGCTTCTTGGTTAATGGCTTCTCGGCCATTAGTGATGGGCAACTTTTCAAAAAGTCAGATTTGCATTAGTGCTTAGTCCGCTGTGGTGGTTTTTGTTTTGCTCCACAGGGTGGGGAGTAAAAAGCTCCTTGGAATAGAACCTGCCAGCCTCAGGCCCGACCCCCCCATCTCAATAGTCTTTCTCCTCTCAACAGGACTTGTTCTTTATCCCCTTGCAGCCCACCCATCGAAAAGCTATTTTCAACAGCCTAACATGAGCTCGATGTGTTTGTTTTAAATGCTAAATCTGCTGACGGAGTTATAATAGGGGTAAGACTGAGGATCGGCATGTGTTTCAGGACAAAATACCTTAAACTGTATAATGAAGACACTCAGAAGATGCCCCTCTTTGCTTGTACGAGTCACACCACATCAAAATCCCTCACACCTCAAAAGGGGAGCATGTGAAGGATGAGACCTGCTTGCCAAAGTGCTGCACTGTGCATTGCCCTGTTCCTAGATTCACACTTGACAAAGGACTATCATCTGGTAAGTGCTGTACTCCTCTGAAGAATTCCAGAACAGCACACTGCATTCCCACTCCTAAGCCCCCTGATTGGAAAAGCAGGCAGGGGAGCGCGGAGCCATATGAATGAGTACTAAAGGTGTAACAGTACATTCCTGACTGAAAAACACTGTGCCATCCTCTTTCTGGAAAAAAGTGAAGGCCAGCTTGTTGCTGTGTATTGAAGAGTGTATTTCACCATATTATGAAAGGAGGGGAAGTGAAAAACTGATCTGGTCACACATTTGGAGGATTTTTTTTTTATCATAGTGAAACTGCAGAAATGATACAGAAATTACACATACTGAGTGTAATTCTAAATTGATCTGCCAGTTCTGCCCTTGGGGTTGTTATTACATGATAAACCGATAGCACAAGCAGTCCTTTTTATTTTCTTTAAGGAATATAAAAAAAAAAAAACGGATGACTGGATGATTATGTAAAACAGACTGGGACGGAAGTGCAGAAGGAGCTGTGAGGCTATAGCATTCCAGTAAGTCGTGCTGCGATAGACCAGGCCTGTAGATCACAGTCCCCAGTGTGGGAGTCTATGGATAGTGGCAGGCAGCCAGTTCTGCTTTATTCACCCTGGGTCCTTTGCTCTGGTCCTCAGGACATTCATCAGGGGAGCAGCAGGCCTCCATCGTTGGGACAGGACTTCCATCCCTCAACCCTGCTCCCCAGCTCCTGGCTAGTTCTGGCTTGTAGGCAAGCTTCAGAGGGGCTTTCATCACTTATGTACAATTACAGCGATGGAACTGTTCCCTTTGGATTACCAGCAGGGACAATTGAAAACAGGGTAGGAGGCAGGTTTGAGATTTCCAGCAGTAACTTTTTTTTTTTTTTAAACTAGGAGCTTTGCTGTTTTTCCTCATGCGATATTTTCCCTTTGCAGTAATGTCTGAGAAGTGAATGTTATGTCTGTCGGCTGTGGAATATGGTCTTGGCCTTTTGCTTCAGTAAGGTCATTGGTGCTGCAAAGCTATGACTTTCCATCACACACTTCTAGATTGCATAACTGGAGAAAAAAAAAACATTAACTGTGTGGTTGTGATGTAGTAGAAGAGGTTTTAAAACGAAGTGTTGGAATTAGGGCTGTCCCAAAGGGTACATTTTTATCTTCGAAGGTTCGGAATACATTACCGAACAAAGGGTCCAAGCTTCGTTTGTGCTAATTTGCATAATGTATTGATGACTTCACATTAGCTACTAGTGTAAAGATTTGAATGAAAATACTATATATATTATTTTTAAAGGTAATCCATTTAACAAAATAAAACATTCCCTTGGAGTATAAAATAAGTTATTTCAAACAGTAATCATGTGTATGTGTATTCATTTTTTACAAGCACGGTTTTATTGATTCAACTTGCATGAAACACTTTAACCTTCAAGTAAAAGCAACTTTCTCATAATAAACTGTATGCTCGGTGACGTATGTATGTTAAGTTTAATTTGTATTTCATTTAATAAGGGAAAAGTGTCGGAAATAGCGAATCGATGTAAAACCCTTGATGAATATATCCTGATGTTCAGTGTATTTTGTTACAACTACTGAAAGTAGTAAATACTAAAGACACTGGAACAGTACCTTAACATTTGGGTTAACTATAATAAAAAGACTCCCTACTACATTTCAGAGTTTGTGTCAACATTATATATTATTATTATACTGATTTATTATTATTATTATTATTATTATTATTATTATTATTATTATTAATGCCTCAATTGCAATGAACTCGCAGAGTTTGTGTGGAGCTGCGTAATAAATATGCGATAATCTCCAGTCCGCTGTTTTCAGTTCTATACAATTGACCCATTAAACGTAATAAATAACGCATGATAATTTTAACTTGCGTTGCTTAAATGATCCCTGAAAATGCTTTTTCCTCCATAATATGTTCAGTTTCAAATTTACCTTAAGATTGTGGTGGGTCTACTGTGCATTAAACAAAAAAATCCAAACGCCAAAACTTTGTCGAAAAACTTGTTTTGTTTTACTTTCCCATTATATTGCACAACACTTTCCTGTAAAGATCATGGATAAAGAAACAATAAAGCAGAATAATGCAATGGTGCCACAGGCATGCTGGCAGGATAGTGCCCTTTCAGACGATTATTATTATTTTTTTTGCTTTTTATTACAGTTTCAAACTTTTATATCCAGCAACTTTTATTTAAGTAATTGGCAGCATACAAATCAAATGTTATAATTTAGATAGTGGGACATCTGAAGTGTGGTTTAGTATTGTAACGCTTGCCAGGGTTTCCAAGAAGTAGACCCAACTCATCATTGCTGGTGCAACAACAAATCGTGGTATTAATTATTATTGCAGCACACACAGGTCTCAGGGACTGAACACACTCACACACTGACTTGTTCTTCTGCCTCCCTTCACCTTTTATCCCCTCTCCCTATGCTCCTCCCCACCACACCGCCTTTACCCCATTAACCTTTTATCTGTTGAGGTGGCACACTACAGTATTCAAACACTGTCAGTGTGTATCAACACGATTAACAAAAATCGATGTGATTGTCACGGATGTCTGGAGACCAAACGAACCTTCGAACATTCGAACCATCGAAGACAGCTCTTATTGGAATTGACTACACTGTATTGACCAAATACTGTGTTAGTTAGGGTTTAAATTGAGGGTTTAAATTCTGTCCATAAGGGACAGAGATGAGAAGACTAAGCTGTTGGAAAATTACACTTTTTACAGCACTTGTTATTTAACCTTATTACCAACATTGTCCAGGGCTTTAAAAACTGTAGTATTAAAGAGTCAGTGGGATCTTGTGTTGAGGTTTAGGTCTTGTCCTAAATAAATCTGGCTTCGAAAAAGCTCTCATCCACAATAACCTGTCTGGCAGGATGCAGTAATCAAATGGGTGTACCTATTAGAGGAGAAAAGTACACCATTTGTGCGTGGATATTCTTAACACTAAAATTAATTATTTGATTATTGCACAGGTGTTTTTATAGCAGTTGACATGGGTAGAAAATCTGGATCCAGCTCTCTGCTATGTGAAGTGCCCGGGTTTCTGGGTTCTTTTCAGGTAAAAAAAAAAAAAAAAAGCATTACAAAGATAACACATGTGATATACACATACTTTTCCTTCCTATGATGAGTCTGTAGACTTTAAGGACTGAAACCAACAAAATATATATTGTTTACTGTATATCTTTTATATACTTGTGTAAATCAGAATTTGTAAAATTAATTACACCGTATTATTGCACTTTGTATTGCTCTTATATTTTGTAAGTCACCCTGGACAAGGGCGTCTGCTAATAAATAAATAAATAATAATAATAATAATAATAATAATAATAATAATAATAAAAATAATGGCAATAATGTTCCAGGTAAAAGTGTGGGGTAAATGGAAATTTTATTTTTAGCAGTAGTAGTAATATTTTGCGGGAAATGAATCGACATTAAGCAGGTTATGATTGAGCTGCTTAAGAAGATCCGGTGTTTATGCTTTACTCTAAACTATTTAGGTGTCGAATTTGCTGCTCTCAGTAGTTAAGTCTCTGCTTGTCCAGCAGAAAATAGCCCGTAATGGATTAAACACAACCCCGTAATTAATTGCACAGTGGAATTTGGCCAGGCCAGGATTTACTTAATTTTATTTGATATTGCTTTCACTCTCAGTCATGCCCAGACTAGTTCGGTGCAGAGTCTTCCAAATGGCAGGCACTGGATCGACCATAGCTTGGGCTTGTTGCGGAGAGCAATGAGGGAATATGCTTGGGCTCTCTGTAGGAAGTTATCCTCATTATGTGAAACGATTCTCTGGAAGGTGCCTCTGGAGTTAGGCAAGGCCTCCTCCAGCAGCAGGGCTTCGCACAGGCTTTCGTCAGCACATTGTGGACTGGCAGCAATTTTTGTGGCCTCCTGCTGGGGCTTGACGGGAGAGCCAGGCTGTGATGGATCTCTTCAGTTTCCACATTGATTGATCAAGTTGTTGGCAGTCAGTGCCATTGAAGCATCCCTTCCGTCGCCGAGTGGAGCCCTGCTGCTTTCTCAGTACAGGCATGGCAGAAGACAGGAGTGTCACTTTTCACCCCGGCAGCGCAGGCTTTGACTGAAATCAATACACTGGTCTTGATGGAAGCAGGCCAGGCCTTGTGGAGGCACGCACAAGACAGCAGGAGGCCCTGTATTTGCTCATTAGAGCCTATTGATGGCCAGGAGCATGGCCCTTCTGCCTCCCACAGTCCAATTGTGTTTTTCACCCTATCTGGGCTCTGGTTTCTAATGCAAAACTTATTTACCCCTCCAGCCTACTCCGCCCCACCATCCTCAATGATGGGGGCATGCAGCAAGCTTCTTTGCTGTTAATTGGGTCAGCGAAAGCTTTCAATATTCATATTGCAGAGCCAAATGTATTAAACTGTGTGCTGGATTAACGGTACTGAAGCCAGAGCAAGGATTTGTCCGATGGAAGGGTGGCGAGAGGGATGTTTTAAGTGTCAAGGACATCTGTCAAAGACACTTCATGTAGAAGCAATGGGAAAATATCCAGGAGGAAGTGTATTGCCAAAGTGTTCAAAGTTCATCATGTGAGCCATCAAACACAAAAGTCAAAACTTATTTACTTATTACCTTCAAGGTTTCTGATAATTGTATTTTTTTAACCTTCAAGATTTCCCATAATTCACAGCAGTCTAGCTCAGGAAATCCCCACGCCATGCATCTCCACAGATCACCAGGCTGCAGGCTGAATCAAACTTATAAGAGCTGACAGTAGATACTTAAATAAATAAATATACAAACAAACAGTGCATGCTTAGCCTTGGGAGAGTCTATTATCTACAAGACTGTGAAATCGGTTAGAGGACACAGAGCCCTCATCAGAAAGATCTTGAGCAGGATATTTCATCAGTCAGTGAGAGGCCGGGACCACAGCAGCTCAGCTCAGTCCTCCTTCTCCATTCAGCAGCTTCCCAACGGTTGCTGACTCAGTGTGTCAGGTGAAAGGAGAATGCTGCAAGACCAGGGACATCATGGGCCTTCCATCTCAGATTCCCACTGTTACTCGTGGATTTCAGCATCATGCCAATGTGAGAATGGTGTGGTTTTTTGGTTTGTTTATTTTCTTGGTGCTCCTGCTTGGGGAAAAAAATGACAGCAGTTGAACTCTGTAAATCTCGCTGTTGTCTACGTGTCAAATGGCTGCATTTGGGTTTTGTTGAGATCCATGACTTTTCAGGCTCTCACGACTGCCATGCTTTGAAGGTGATGCAAGTAGGCCCGAACTAGAGCTGGCTCTGTGATGTCATATCATTACAGGGAACATTACATTAGAGTAGCTGGGATGTGTGTTTTCCTGGACGTGTTTGCATCATGTGACGCCCTGGCAAGGACAACTTGGCACCACGCTCAGAAGTGGGGGGGGCTGTCACAGCACTTGTAAGCATTTGTAATAAGTATAAAGTATAAAATACTGCCAGGCTGACTGTTGAAATGACATTCCCGTTGTGTTATATGTCAGTGTCTTGCTAGGACCATGACTTAGGGTTCTGCAGTTTCTCCCTCTGTGGGATTGAGGTCAGGACTGTGAGCAGGCTCTTAAATGTTGTCAGCAATATTATGCCTGCAAACACTGTGGGACTCTTCCAGGGTTGTAAAATGACTTGGTAGATGTACTGGCCCGGTCCATTAAATTCCTTCAATGCTGGCAGTAAGACAAATTTACTGCAGGTCATGGTGCCCTTCACAAAAAAGGGAGGGAGTTTCTTATTAACATAGAGGGAACATAATGCATTATCTTACTCCTGACTCCTCCTGTGCACAATTAAGCCATACATAATGTACTGTCCACCATTGGCTGTGTTGCACTTGTATTAGATTCCTGTAAATCCAAACTGTATCATCAAACTTAAAAATGTAATTCATTTCAAAGGTTTTTGGAATGAAAGTTCACCCTAGGGCATCAGGGAATTTCGAAACTCGTAGCAGGTCTGCTGTTTATTGATGTCGCAGTTTGAAGCCTCAGCGTTAAATGTCCGTGACCTTTATTGCAGCCCATGAAGCCTGGCATTGGCCAAGAGAGTCCGCTGGTGATGAAGGGAGCGTGGGGGACAGGTAATGGGAAGGTTGGCATGTTTGCACTGTGGCTTCAGTAGGAACCTCACCTCTACTCCTCCCTGGTGTCAACCTTACTGTCCAATAACATAAGGCCCCCAAAGATAATCCTCTTGAAATCTCTGGCCTTGTGAAACACTCACACTCTTAAAGGTCTTCTAGCCAACCTAACCCAAACTTCACCTTCCAAAGTTAACATTGACTGGAGCTGTAAATTGGGCCTGACAGCGATATAGGGCCTGCCTATTTACACAGCCTCACACAATGTAGGTCACTTCACATACTGTTCATTCTCCTGTAGTGGCACCCCTTTCACCACAGGTTGAAAGGGAGCACAACTGTGAGTATCACACTCCAGATAAACTAAAGCAGAATACAGCGATAAATCTTGCTGTCAGTTTGCTGAAAAGCACAGAAACGCAGTGTACTTGCCTATCATATATTATCTAGGTACAAGTGACTCAGCAGGTTGGGCACTGAAATTTTTCATTTTTGTGTGATGCAAAAGTATGAGAGATTGCAGGGATGTTAAGTGAGGCTTTTTACTAGCAAGAGATGCACAGTGTTATCCTATCCTTCACACAGCAGGGCTTTCTTGCGTGGTTGTCAGACCAGTTGGATTTGTGTATAATTAATTTGTTTAGTTTAACCTATTGTGCAAGTCTTTCAATTGAGCCTCCTTTAGTGTTTAGCTTGGCTGATATACTGACAGCACTCACAAATCTCTGTGTTGAACACTAACATCTTTTGCAACTGAGCAGTGTGACCAGAAGCTGTCAGTTACATTCTTCCTTGCTGCCAGAATATTCCTCTAATTTGATATTAGGCTGAAAGGTACATATGATTATTTTTTTTGTATTTTTTTTTCCAAGCACAAAACCATCCTGCTGTTGTATTGGCTGCCAAGGAGGGATATTTTCATTATGTGCTTTTCTGTGAAGAACGTAACATAGTGAAAAACACTTTGAATAAGTAGGAAAATAAAAATATCACAGATTGAGAAACTAGAAGATACACTGTACAAAATTCAGTTGAAGGTAATTTTGATGTGTGACTCATGCCGTGATTGAAGTAGACCTTGAAAATCGAGTTTAATGTTTGCTAATAGTCTATTTATTTTTCCGTGCATAATGAAGTGAGTATTTGTTCAGGCTGTCTTTCCAGTGTGGTGTGGTGTGGCGCGGCACACTGGAACATTGCCAATACAGTTATGAATTGGAATAGCGTGGCTCTTATTTGCCCCTTTCAATAATCACAACTGTGACCCCAGAACACCAAGGTGTATTTTGAAACACTTTCTCCCCGTAGCAAAATGTTTATAAAGGAGAATATTAAGTTTCCCCAGCTGTTTAACCCTGCTCTGGTACCATGAAAAAAGTTACATTGACAGTACCATTGGGGTGGGGTCATAGAGACCCCATGGTACCACAGCAGGGTTAAGGAACGTGCTTAAACTTTCAGGCCAAACGCTTTCAACATATTCCTACAGCAGGACTTTTGTCCTCGGGGCTGCTGTCTGTCTGAAGTCTCACAGCTGCTGGAGGAATTTCAACTACAGGTGCCACCAGCATATCACAGTTTGGACAAATGTGTTTCTGGAGCAGGTGCGGCTGACCTCAGACAGACTGCAGCCTCGGACACATCACACCGCCATAAGATGCCAGCTGACCTTCTGCTACTTATTGCATCAGACTTCTAACCTCAGACTTTAAGAAGTTCTCGGGATGTGAAGAATCAAAAAAACAAAATGCTTCAGACATTTTCTAAACACTTGTCTAAACATTTGTCTGCATTGCTACAATTTGCTTTTTAGCTCTTACTAGGAAAAGGGTGAAGTACGTTTACTTAGAGTAATTAAACCCTGTGGCCCTCTAGAGTTGCAACTAGGTACCCAAACCAGGTCCATTGCTTCCCAAGTACAGTGTTAATCCAAAGACCAGGTGGAGAGGAGCCATTTACTCCATGGTGGGCAGCTTTTGTCTCAGTATGTGCTTGCGTTGTGTTGCTGAAATGGCCAGCGCTGAGCTGACAGTCCTCTCAAATCCGTTTTCTGTCTCTTTGTGGGCAGTAGGTTACAGGTTCAATGGCTCGTGTGATGCTTATTACAGAGGGGTTATTCTTCATAAGATGTCTGATCAGCTCTTATTAGGTTAAGCCCAAGTATGATTGCTCAGATGCCAAGTCATCTGATCATCCCCATCTGCAGTCAATGAGTGGCAGCTGCTTTGGTACTGTGGTGTGAAACCTCTTAATGACACGGGAATGTGGGTGGGGGGGAGCAAGGGTGTCAGGGGAAACTACACAAACACAATCTGGAAATCTAAACAGCATGCTGGAGGTGATACCCTCTGGTGTAAGTGGTAAATATTGACCACATTCACACTGTCAGGCGACAGTAGGCGCTTGAGCCCGTCAAGAATTAACCCGCCGTCTAATCTTTGACAATGCCTCCAGTGCTCTGTGAATCTGCACTCAAGCTTTTAATTGACCGGACAACACAAAAAACACTTGGAATGCAATCCTCCCTGGCAGATCAATCAGTCAATTGAGCTCCTTGTGCGGAAGTCTCATTGAAGGAAAGAAATAGAATCAGACTTTTTGTTTTGGAAGCTCAAACAGTGTGTCCAGACCCACACATGCCACAAATGCAGAAGTTCTCCAGATGCACTGAACCCGAGTTATACTATTGGTACTCTCCACTTTATAAATAGACATATTGTGGTCAGCCTATAGTGTTGTAATGTTCCTCTATGTGCGTCTTTTAATGGCCAGGTGGTCACTGATTGGTGTCCTGTTGTCAAGGAGACCGGGCAGCCTTTAGGTAGTGTGTCTAAACGGGCTTATTTGTTTTTCAGTCTGCGTGCCTTCACTGCCGCCTGTGTTGTTTTCTGTCCTGATCTCCGTGTCCCTTTCTCTGTTGCAGGAGGCGGCTCCCAGCACCCCAGGAGCCGGGATTGGCTGGCTGACGGGCGTGGCCAGCGGACTGGCTCCTCCCCCTCCCGGCGGCAGCGTGTGCTCCCCGCCGCCCCCCGCCTGCACCCCCCGATCGCCCAGCCTGCGTGCCCGCGCCCATGCTCCCAGCACCCCGCGGCCCGCCCACGCCATGTGCCTTTCTCACACCATGGAAGTGGGCAAGCACAGCACGAGCCAGGGGCCAGGCAGGCGGGGCGGGGTGCTGCTGGAACCCTTTGTGCACCAGGTGGGCGGGCACACCAGCATGATGCGCTATGATGACCACACTGTGTGCAAGCCCCTGATCGCCCGGGAGCAGCGCTTCTACGAGTCCCTGCCCCCCGAGATGAAGGAGTTCACCCCTGAGTACAAAGGTAAGAGCTGCCCTTTCTCTGCACTGAGGTCCATGAGGTCCTCTCTCAGGGGCCACTAGTCCTGGCCCTTCCATTCCATTGGGAGTTCCAACTATTCCTGCATTAATTAAGTGCTGGTCAGTAGCTGCATCTATTAATTTAAATGAGGGTCTATGGACTGCTTAAAGTTCTGTGTTGCTGTACAGCCTGTAATGGCAAAGAGGCAGAGTTGTTTTCCTCCGCATTAGACGGAGGGTACTGAAAGTAGAGTCTGCAGCTTTTGAGTTTCTGACCTTCCCTGAATTGCTTTTCCAAGCAGACTATCAAAGCAGGTGACCAGGGCAGTGCCAGTGGGGTTTCCTCTGTAGCTGTACATTTACACGTCTCTCAGGGGCACGTCTGAGCACAAGGGCAAAATGACCCGAGAGTCTCCCTGATCTGCTCAGCATTTCAAACTTGATCATATTTAATAAACTCAGATGTGCTTCTTCATCCTGTATCTGATGGCAGGCTGGGATCAGTGTTATCCAGACTCACAGAAAAATCACTTGATCTTTGTGTCAAACATGAGAGAATTCTAGAATTTGGCGGAAAAATTTAAAGTGGGCCCTTTCTCTGTGTTCATCTATTGCAAGTGTTGCTGTAGTGTCTCTATGAGTGCTGCCTGCCCTTTTACTCCAAGCTCTTTCTGCGATTAGTTCAACTCTACAGTTGTTTTGCTATGGCAACTGCAGCAAACAGTAACTAGGAAAGTGTCTCATTGTATCGGCTTTCAGTTGAACAAGGCTGTTATGAAAGCAAACAAGGGCATCAGAATCAGGAAATTAAAGTTTTTGTAAGTGATCCCCCCCTCGTTCTCCTATGCTAAATACAGAGCTGGTAAATACTCTTTATTGTTTGAGTTTAGCTTTACATAACAACCTGGGTCTTTAATTGTGGATCCCATCCCTTTACGGCAAACACAATCTATCATTGTATCTGTAGGATGCCCAATAATCAAAAACACTGCAAACAAAGTCTCTGACATCCCTTCATGCTTTTAGCCAGCAACATCACCCAGCATTTAATTAAGGGCTGAATCAGGTGCTGTATTTTTCAGCTGATTCCATTTACTGGCCCAGAAGCTCCATTATCTGACTGTGTTTTTAGTGTAATCAATGCGCAGGGAAGACAGACTCGCAGGCCGGGTTGGAACTTTATACTGTTAAAGTGGCTTTTATATTAACAGAGGCCCTAATGTTACAGGAAACCCAAGAAGTCATTAAGAGCGTTTCTTTTGTCTGTCCAAAGCAGTCTCACACTTACAGGATCGGGCTTTCAGTGTTTACAGTGCAATTATTAACTGGGCTTGGTTTGGCAGCTGTTTTTCTCAGGCAAATGGTTTGTTTTAGATGGAACTCTGGAATCATCTGGGGCCGACTGTATTTTGTGAGAAGAAATATCTGTCAACAGATTTTTATTTTGAAAGAACATAAGAAAGTTGACAAACGAGAGGAGGCCATTCAACCTGTCGTGCTCGTTTGGTATCCATTAATAACTAAGTGATCTAAGGATACTATCCAGTCTATTTTTAAATGTTCCCAAATTTTCAGCTTCAGCCACATCGCTGGGGAGTTTGTTCCAGATTGTGACAACTCTCTGTGTGAAGAAGTGTCTCCTGTTTTCCATCTTGAATGCTTTGAAGCCCAATTTCCATTTGTGTCCCCGGGTGCGTGTGTCCCTGCTGATCTGGAAAAGCTCCTATGGTTTGATGTGGTCGATGCCTTTCATGATTTTGAAGACTTGAATCAAGTCCCCACGTAGTCTCCTCTCTTCCAGGGTGAAAAGGTTCAGTTCCTCAGTCTCTCAGTAGGACATTCCCTTCAGACCTGGAATAAGTCTGGTTGCTCTCCTCTGAAATGCCTCTAGAGCAGCGATATCTTTCTTGGAAGTGTGGAGCCCAGAACTGTACACAGTATCCAGATGAGCTCTAACTAGTGCATTGTACAGTCTGAACATTACTGCCCTTGTTTTAAATTCTACACTTTTGACAATATACTCTGACATCCTGTTTGCCTTTTTTTAATTGCTTCCCCACATTGTTTGGATGGAGAAAGTGAGGAGTCCACATAGACTCCTAGGTCTTTCTCATGCATTACTTCATCTAGTTCTGTTCCTCCCATAGTGTAATTATAGTGGACATTTTTGTTACCTGCATGTAATACCTTGCACTTGTCCACATTGAATTTCATCTGCCAGGTGTCGGCCCACAACTGAATATTATCCCTTAGAATAGCCTGTGCTGCCGAGATTGTATCTGCTGAGCCACCTATTTCAGTATCTTCTGCAAATTTGACACGTTTGCTAACTATCCCAGAGTCCAGATCATTAATATAGATTAGAAAAAGCAAAGGCCCTAGTACTGATCTCTGTGGAACTCCACTAACAACCTCACTCCAGTTAGAAGCAACTCCTCTAATCGACACCCTCTGTTTCCTAGACATCAACCAGTTCATAATCCATCTACTTACATTACCCTGAATGCCTACAGCTTCCAATTTGTGGATAAGTCTTTGGTGTGGAACCTCATCAAAAGCTAATCTAAGTATATCGTATCATATGCTTTCACGTGATCTACAGCTGCAGTTGCATGTTCAAAAAATTCTAATAAATTAGTAAGACATGACTCATCTAAACCCATGTTGACTATCTCCAAGAATATGGTTTTCATTAAGATGCTCCTCTATTTTCTGTCTAAAAAAATTTTCCAACATTTTACAAGTATTGCAGATGAGACTGATTGGTCTGTAATTTCCTGGCTCAGTTTTGTCCTCTTTCTTGTGGATTGGTATGACATTTGCCGTCTTCCAGTCAGTTGGCACATCCCCTGTTGTAAGTGTCATTTGGAATATTTGATTTAGCAGCCTATAAATAATTTACCTAATTTCTTTAAGTACTGTTGGAAATACACCATCTGACCCAGGTGAATGGTTTGTTTTTAATTCTGCTAGTCCCTGTAGTACCTCCTCCTCATTTATCCTGATCTCTCTTAGGGTTTGACTGGACTAGGTGTTAACCTGTGGCATGTTATCTGTTTTTTCTCTTGTAAAAACCTCTGTGAAATACTAATTTTGAACATTTGGCACATCTTGTTCGTTCGGGTTGTCCTTTAGCTGTTTCACTTCCTCCTTTTTTGACCTCATGCTGTTATAGTATCGAAAAAAGCTCTTTGCATTAGTTTTAGCTCCAATAGCTGTTTCTTTCTATTTCCCAAGTTAAAAGTTTAACCCACAAAGATTGTGTTTCGTTACTAGGATCTAATTTGAGTTCTTTTGCCTCAATGTCATTTTTGACATATAATGCTACCCCACCACATCTTTGATTTTGACTGTCCCTCCTAAACTGTGTGAATCCTTTCAACTTGTATTAATCCCTGTAATTTTCTGTAAGCCATGTTTCTGTCAATCCTACAACATCATAGTCACACGCCAGCACTGTGGCTTCTAGGTCTAACATCTTGTTCCTTATAGTCCTGGCATTGAGGTACAAACATTTCAGGTCTTTCCTACTAGCAGTTTCTCTTGATTTCTTTCCTTTGTGGAACATCTCCCATTGTCAGAGCTCCCTGCCCCCATGGTCCATAGTTTAAAAGATTCTCAATTATTCTGCACATACGCTCTCCCAATGCATTAGCTCCCCTTCTGTTTAGATGTAGACTGTCCAGTTTGTACAGGTCCCATCTATCCCAGAAGAAAGACCAATGCTCCATAAATCTAAAACCCTCTTCCCAACACCAAGATTTCAACCATGTGTTAAACTTTCTAATCTCTACCTGTCTCCCTGGCCATGCATGTTGTACCAGAAGTATTTAGGAGAAAACTACCATTGTGGTTCTGCACATTAGTTTCTTTCCTAACTCTTTAAATTTGTCTTGCAGAACCTCTGCCCTTCCTTGTCCTATGTAATTGGTTCCAATGTGGACCATGAACAGTGTATTCCCCCCGGCTTTGGACAGTAGCCCGTCTACTAGTTTAGGGAGATGTGCAACCTGAGCACTAGGTAGGCAAGATACCATGCGGGTCTCCTTATCACTAGAACACACTGTGTGATCTATGCCTCAAAGAATCGAGTCTCCTACTATATCTTCCTCCCTGTTCTGGGGCAGAGTGGGCACCATGTCCAGCGGTTGGAACCTGTTGGGCATTTCTAGCTCTTGGTGTGTTTCTAAGGGATGTGCGTGCCCTTTTCTGCTGTTACGACCTACTGTAACTCAGCAATTCTCTACGCTGTCCTGCTCTAAGGTCTCAACTCTCCTAGGTTTTGGCATGCACACCATCTCTCTCATGGGCTGATTGACCAATTCTTCTATATCACTAATACAGCGCAGATCACTGACCTTGATCTCTAGGACTTCAACATGCTGACAACGTTCACAAATGAAATCTTCTTGGATGAGTTCATCCAGGAAGGCAGTCATTCTGCAAACCTGACACTGTAGTGGCCACATGCTTCTAAATGTTAGTTTTTTCAGTCTCTTGGTTCCTGTTCCCTAGTCAACTGCTTTACTTTTTGTGACCGAGAAACAGCGCAGCTCTTTCTGAACAGCTGCTTTAAGTAGCTTTTGTCTACCTGCCTCCAATTCACCCCTAACTGGCTCCACCTGGCCCCTCCTGGAACAGAATTCCTGCTAGTCCTTGACTAAGTCACCTTTCTACAACCTATTTACTTTCACCAACTCAGCAGCTGAACTGAATTGACTTCAATTAAGGCAAACTAGAGACAAGATTTACTTCAATTAAGGCAAAGTTAAAACAAAATGAGGAATGCTAAGACTGGTCTGAAACTATGAAAACAACTAGATGGCTGCCTCTCACCTGTACTCTCCTGTGTCTGTTTGTGGCAACTTGTAAAGGTTGCCTTTGGATTTCAGAGCTGTCTTTTCCCATTTAGGGACACTGTAAGTGTGTGTATATAGGATCTATGGTTACCACAACAGCATATCACAATGCCTTCATTCAGGTTCATAATCAAGGAATGAACTCCCTTGCATGAGACTGGTTTCTCGACATCACAGCCAAACATAGGCTGGCCACAATGACACATCCAAGTGTTGTATTACAGCATGGACAATAATAGCGAATGCCATTTACACCAAAGTGCCATAACCACATTGGCTATTACAGCGTTACCAAAAACAGCGCATGCAACATACAGCGCAGTGCCAGCATCGCACCAACAATAACAGCATCTGTCCTGTAAAGAGCATCCCCGTCACAGCACATTAACCCTATACAACTACATGAATTCTCTAATTGAATGTTAATAATGATGATAATGATAATAAGTTTGTCATGTTAGATGCAGTGTGTTTTAACAGCAGTTTCTTTTGTACCTGCCTGTCAAAAGCATTGCAGAGTCATAACAAGTTAAATAAAATGTTCTTGTTAGGAGTCATGTGTGAGTGTTTACATATTACCTTTAGGCTATAGGTTTCTGTTAAGCTGGAAATGCATATTTGCCTGACATTTTAAGCGAAATGTATAGCTTTCTTTTAATCTCTTAGCAGAATGAAATGCAAATGTTAGCTGATGCTGTGTTTGTGTGTGTGTATGTATATATGTATATATATATATATATATATATATATATATATATATATATATATATATATATATATATATATATATACATATACATATACATATATGCATATGCTTCACAAATGCTTTGCTGCATACCTCGGTTGTAACGAGTGGTTATTTCAGTCAAAGTTGCTCTTCTATCAGCTTGAATCAGTCGGCCCATTCTCCTCTGACCTCTAGCATCAACAAGGCATTTTCACCCACAGGACTGCTGCATACTGGATGTTTTTCCCTTTTCACACCATTCTTTGTAAACCCTAGAAATGGTTGGACCACACCCCTAAATGCATTGAAGCAACTGCCATGTGATTGGTTGATTTAGATAATTGCATTCATGAGAAATTGAACAGGTGTTCCTAATAATCCTTTAGGTGAGTGTATATATATATATATATATATACAGTGAGGGGAAAAAGTTTTTGATCCCTTGCTGATTTTGTACATTTGCCCACTGACGAAGAAATGATCAGTCTATAATTTTAATGGTAGGTGTATTTTAACAGTAAGAGACAGAATAACAGCAAAAAAGTCCAGAAAAACGCATTTCAAAAAAGTTATAAATTGATTTGCATGTTAATGAGTGAAATAAGTATTTGATCCCCTATCAATCAGCAAGATTTCTGGCTCCCAGGTGTCTTTTATACAGGTAACGAGCTGAGATTAGGAGTACTCTCTTAAAGGGAGTGCTCCTAATCTCAGCTTGTTACCTGTATAAAAGACACCTGTCCACAGAAGCAATCAATCAATCAGATTCCAAACTCTCCACCATGGCCAAGACCAAAGAGCTGTCCAAGGATGTCAGGGACAAGATTGTAGACCTACACAAGGCTGGAATGGGCTACAAGACCATCGCCAAGCAGCTTGGTGAGAAGGTGACAACAGCTGGTGCGATTATTCGCAAATGGAAGAAACACAAAATAACTGTCAGTCTCCCTCGGTCTGGGGCTCCATGCAAGATCTCACCTCGTGGAGTTTCAATGATCATGAGAACGGTGAGGAATCAGCCCAGAACTACACGGGAGGATCTTGTTAATGATCTCAAGGCACCTGGGACCATAGTCACCAAGAAAACAATTGGTAACACACTACGCCGTGAAGGACTGAAATCCTGCAGCGCCTGCAAGGTCCCCCTGCTCAAGAAAGCAAATGTACAGGCCCGTCTGAAGTTTGCCAATGAACATCTGAATGATTCAGAGGAGAACTGGGTGAAAGTGTTGTGGTCAGATGAGACCAAAATTGAGCTCTTTGGCATCAACTCAACTCGCCATGTTTGGAGGAGGAGGAATGCTGCCTATGACCCCAAGAACACCATCCCCACCGTCAAACATGGAGGTGGAAACATTATGCTTTGGGGGTTTTTTTTGCTAAGGGGACAGGACAACTGCACCGCATCAAAGGGACGATGGACTGGGCCATGTACCGTCAAATCTTGGGTGAGAACCTCCTTCCCTCAGCCAGGGTATTGAAAATGGGTCGTGGATGGGTATTCCAGCATGACAATGACCCAAAACACACAGCCAAGGCAACAAAGGAGTGGCTCAAGAAGAAGCACATTAAGGTCCTGGAGTGGCCTAGCCAGTCTCCAGACCTTAATCCCATAGAAAATCTGTGGAGGGAGCTGAAGGTTCGAGTTGCCAAACGTCAGCCTCGAAACCTTAATGACTTGGAGAGGATCTGCAAAGGGGAGTGGGACAAAATCCCTCCTGAGATGTGGGCAATCCTGGTGGCCAACTACAAGAAACGTCTGACCTCTGTGATTGCCAACAAGGGTTTTGCCACCAAGTACTAAGTTGAAGGGGTCAAATACTTATTTCCCTCATTAACATGCAAATCAATGTATAACTTTTTTGAAATGCATTTTTCTGGATTTTTTGTTTGTTATTCTGTCTCTCACTGTTAAAATACACCTACCATTAAAATTATAGACTGACCATTTCTTTGTCAGTGGGCAAACGTACAAAATCAGCAGGGGATCAAATACTTTTTTCCCTCACTGTATATATATATATATATATATATATATATATATATATATATATATAGCATAAATGTACCGAACATATAGATCAAAGCATTTTTGTCCAAAGCTGTTTTGAAGCACTCTTTGTCTCTGTAGTAAATGTGTGTTTGCCAAATTGCTCTGAGTGGAGCTCCCACTGTTAAAATTAGTAAATAAAAATAAATAAATTTGTAACAGCGGCTTTATTTTGGGAGTGGGGTAAGTAACAGCCCTGTCCTGATTTTTCATCCTGTGACCCCTTTGCTCTCATGTAGGCGGTCTGTTGCTGCTAAAAATAGCCCTTACCCACGAGCTCGGCATTGTTGACACATGACAACAAGGCCGGGGGAATTATCCCCATACAACAAAGGTATTTTGGAAATGGAGAATGGTTTAAAAATAGAGGCTGGAGAGGGGTAGCTGGCGGATGTGTCACTGCAACTTTCAAAAGCGAAGCACAGGTCCCACCACACATGAATACCCATGTTTATTTTTAAAGGTTGTGATCATTGGAAGGCTTTCAGAATAGACAAAATGTCTGTCCACAGGAGATTGTAGCCCATTTTGTCAGATTACCGTTAATGTTGTGGTTTTAAGGTTTGATTCCGTTTTCGTAATTTATGGAGAGAATAATAAAGTTGGGATCAATAGGACACCCAGAGTTCAGTTCAACACATTTTCCCAGTTTGCTTCTGTTCTCTTCAGAATTTTCTGCTTGGAGGAGAGAGCTGGGGCCGACTGATTGGGACAGCTTGAACCTGTTCCTGTGATTTACATTTAAAGAGCTGAGAATGTGTTTAAACCCACAGCAGCCATAGAAAAAGCCCTCCACTTTAACTCTGTCTGAGCCAGAACACAAGTTATGCCATGTAACAACAAAATAAGTATACATGAATCACTGGATTATGCACGGAGCGTCAAAACTGGGGGCTTTTCTGTAAATATAGGTTGACATGCAAGCTTATTCAGGACTTAGGGCTGTGCACTTCCAGAAAGAGACATTTCACTTCAGAAAAGGCTTAAAAGGATTTTGCAGCTGGTTGATTGAATCAGAAAATGGGCAGCAGGAGTGCTGTAGAATATCATAACTGACACATCTGCCAGAGACCAGTTCTCTGTTCTTGTGTGCCTTCTCTTCAAGACACACACCTTCCTCTTGACAGCTGCCTATATGGCCGTTGTGGTACTGCTGTGTGAGTGCTGGGGGTCTAAATGTTAAAAAGCTGGTCTTCGATTTGGTGAAGAAGACTGCCAACACAAACCTAATTTCACTGATTAACCACACAGGAAAAATCCATTATTTAGGCTGTTTGTTTAAATGCTGTGGGAAGGGAGAAAAAAATTAATCTACGGAACATAGCCTAATGGTCCAACTCCAACAGACAAACATTTTGGGGAAAAACAAAATCTAAAAAACTCATACCCATTTGTGATCTGCCCAGACCAGTCATGTGGTGGAGGGCAGCAGTGAAGCATTTTTTTATTTTGTCAGAGCACTGTCTGTTCCTGCTGAGAGATAAGGACCCAAATAATTGTGAAAGCACACTTCCCTGGAGATTATCCATTGGTGCTGTTAACCCTTTTTCTCCTCTTGGAGGGCTACAGCGCCCAGGCGGGATCACGCCATTGGCAGTGTGACTCTGGAGGCTGCCTGCTCAAGTCTGAAAGGGCAAGTCCATGATTGCCCCTGATCCAGGCTCTGTGTCTCTAAGACCATTACAAAACAAATGCAAGATGCCAAATGCTAATGCTCATTAAACTGAGCCTTGAGCCTTTCCTAAATTAGCCATGGCTGTGTTTATGTTGTTCAGTACAGCCCACCCCCCACACCCCACCCCCCACACCCCACCCCCCACACCCCACCCCACCCCTACTGCGATACAGGCTGGTTTTAAACTTCACTGTGACATCAGCCCTGTCTCCATTCATTACTGCCCTGGCCAGCATTGACATCATCAAGGAAGGATCAAAGAACTAAAAGCCAGCTATTTGCTAGTCAGCAGAAAAATGCTGGATTATTAACCCCCACTCCCCAAGCCTCTCAGTCTTCTTTTTCTAGACTTCCCTGTCCTCAGTTCAGAACTGAATGTCTTTGCTGCTCAGCATTTTTGATTTGATTGTATTATTTGCGTTTCTGTGTGCTGGAATCCAGGCTGCTTCTGCGCTTATCATTCTATCAATCACTGGTGGTATTTCGTCCTGTCAGGTTAATTTATTATTATTTGCTTTCTGCCAACTCACTCGCCTCTTTGCATGACAATAGTCATTCAGTATTTCTCCTTGGCTGAATCTTGCTTTTAATTTTTTTTTTTTTCCATTACGCCTGAAGGATTTACAAAAGAAAAGAGTTGAATATAAGTTTGAAAAGGGGGGACAAAGAAGTTTTGAAAAAGGAAAGCTCTTTTTGTCTAAATTTGAAAAACAGTAACGCTGTCTCCACAATCTCAATGTAGTGATTGCAGTGATATTACATAACAAAATCCTTTTTAACCAAGGGAAATTGGGGAAGTTATGGCCAAGAAATGTATTAATGGATAACATACTACCCTAGCAATGTCATTGTATCAGGTAGTTTGATTAGTTATGTTTGACTCTGATTCTGTGATTTACATAAATAGATAATATTTCCATATGTACAGTATATATGCTCAAAAGGGCTCATTGGGAGGTTAATAGACTCTATGGCAGTCAGTCGTGACTCAAAGCCTAAATGCCTGCATGAACTGGCAGTGAGGGCAATCTGGAGACGCAGTGAACCAGCGGGAGACTCCGGCCAGCGCTGTCCTTTATGCCCTCTGTTCGCAGACTGAATGCTCAGACTCCAGTCGAGTGTTCTGAAGCTGCAGGAGTGGACAGTGCTCACAGAGAGATTTTAGTGCTGTATACAGCTTTTACAGAAAGTGTACTGTATGACTTGGTCTGTAGACAAGCTAAAGGACTGTAATGATTCCTGCATCAGAAACACTGGGTTGTGTACCTAATTTTCCAAATAACTTGTACCAGTTGATCTAGCAGAGTTACAGTAACTTAAATTTAAAAAGAACCATTGCAATACACAGCGTATCTGCTGAACAGTATTTCAATATAGTACTGTTTCACTAATGAAGTTGAACAGCAGAAACGAGAGCCAACTGTTTTCAGATTGTGTGCCTGGTGTTGTGGAAAAGTGTCTTGTTTTTGTGGTCCACACTAGCAGGACTGCAAAGCTGTCTCCCTGTCAGGATGGATCTATTTTAAATATTACAGGTGGTGCCGACGGTTGCGACCATGAGGACAATCGCCTCTTGCTCCTCCTTTATCCGACAACCTTACAGGTATGCTTTCTCTCTCTGGCTCCAGTTGAATATGTGGCACAGCGCCAACCCCAGAGACAATTTTTTTAGGCCTGGAGGCAAAGTGATAACAAACCATGTAATTTCAAAGCTCGCATTCAAATGATACGACTTCCAAGGCTGCGTATTATATCGGCGGAGCAAGAGATTGTAGTCATGGGCGTGACTGGTCTTTGAAAGAGTTGGCTCCTGGGAACTCGGGTGGGCTGCTGGCTGACTGGTGCTCTCACCCTTCCCCCCCACAGGCGTGGTACTAGTGTGCTTCGAGGGGGACAGTGATGGCTACATTAACCTGGTGGCGTACCCCTACGTGGAGACGGAGGGCCTGGACCACGACGACTTGCCTGAACGGGACCAGCCACGTCGGAAGCACTCGCGCCGCAGCCTTCACCGCTCCAGCAGTGAGAACAAGGAGGAGCGGCCCGCCCACGAGAGTGACAGCAGTGAGAGGTGAGAGCCACAGGCACGCCCCATGCAGTCCCCTCCGCCACGCTCGAAGCCACACCCGTGACTGAACGCTCCCACTTGTTTGTGTGTGGCATGTCAAACAGCTGTGATATATTATCCTCTGGTGGAAACTGTTAAAATATAAGTGTCCTTCCCATAACTGATGATAACTTCCTCTTGCAGCACCGGTCGGGCCATATTGGTGATTATATAACTGGTTTGAGTCTGAGCTGGTTCATAGCTGCCAGGATTCTCTGAAGCGGTGGTACACAATTGGCCCAGTAGTGCCTAGACCATTTCCAATATGTAATTCCAGATTGGGGGCCACTTAAGGAATACATTATTTGGTTCAAAATTAAGAAGGAAATAAAAATGATTTAAATCTTAAATCACAGGTGACTTCATTGCTTTACACACACACACACACACACACACACACACATATAACACCCCTGCCTCCCTTGACCAGGTCTGAGTTCAGAGATGCTCATATTTGCAATGAAGGTCTAGGTGTATTAAAATAAGCACATTAAAGAAAGAGGGAGGATTAGCAATTTGTTTTGAGAGGTGGTGACAAGGATTTACAGATCTTAGGAGAAGACGATAATAATACTTCTAATACTTCAAATAAATAGACTTCTAATGTATTTTGATGGATTTTGGAAAGGTTGTTGATTTTTAATAAATACAACAGAATGTTGTATTATTATTATTATTATTATTATTATTATTATTATTATTATTATTATTATTATTATAACATTTCTTAATAAACATCCTTATCAAGGGCACCTTCCAGATGTTTAAATATATCCCATTATTTGTACATACAATTACCCATTTATACAGCTGAGTTTTCTTTAGTTTTTTAACTGGAGCAATCTAGGTGAAGCACCTCACTCAAGGGTACAGCTACAGTATGGGACTGAACCCACAACCCTTTGCTTCAGAGTCCGGAGTCCTAACTGCTACACTGCTGCCCTGGGTATTGGTTGATGTAAAGATATAGCACCACTGCTGCCTGTGTTAAGTGTCTTCCATGTGATAGCCAGAGCCTCTGTGTTGTGCCCCCAGCCTCCAGGAGCTGAAGAGCCCTCGCGTAGAGCTGCAGATCCACTCTGATGTGCCCTTCCAGATGCTGGACAGCAACAGTGGGCTGAGCTCAGAGAAGATCAGCTACAACCCCTGGAGCCTGCGCTGCCACAAACAGCAGCTCAGCCGTATGCGCTCCGAGTCCAAGGACAGGAAGCTGTACAGTATCCTTTCTCCTGCCTCTTGCTTTATGCTTCACTGGTTAGCACCCCCCTCCTCCCAGCCCAAGAATGTGAAATACAGAAGTCCAAGTTCACTTAAATGCTGCAACCCGCACATTCAAGCACAGCATGGCACTGAGACACTGAGCTGAGAGAGCCATCTAACTGCAAGGTACTGCAACTGCAGGGCAAAAAAACTAGGGAGTCCCTGGGCTTCAGTTTCAAATGTTACACTGTTACCTAAGTGCAGCTTTTAAATTCTACGCATTTCTCACTGGTGGAGTTATTTTTTTCTGCTTAGATCATGTTTTTCTCCACAAACCAGGTGTGTGATTTTACCAATTGCAGGCCTCTATTTCGACCTTTTATCCTTGAATCTTTGAATCCTTGTTGAAGCACGAAGGTCATTATTTGTGCTTCAACACTTACAAGCACACACAAACCAAAAGCATAGGTAGGAATGCGGAGAACTGGCATAGTGGTAGAGGAACAGCTCCTTGACTCCTTTCCCAGAATTCCTGCTGCTGGAGAATGTGGTACACCACTTCAGCTACCCCTGCATTCTGGACCTGAAGATGGGCACCAGGCAGCATGGAGACGACGCCTCTGAAGAGAAGGCTGCCAGGCAGATGAAAAAGTGTGAACAGAGCACTTCAGCCACGTTGGGAGTGCGCGTCTGTGGCATGCAGGTGAGAGATCACTGTGCTGATCCCGGGCTGTGTACTAGTTAACCAACACTGGTCTGTGAGGGATGTCAGGCACTGGGGAGTCAGTTATAGTGCCCCACACAGAGAAAATACACTGCCAGTGTATGATATTGATTGGCACCTGGCACAGGAAGGCAGTTTCAGTGTGACCAGCTGTTCTGATGTCATTTTGTTTGTCAGTGATATTTTTGAAATTGGGAGTTCACAGTGTTGTTTTTTGATTTGTTGATCTCAAAAACATATTATTGATTCACATTTATTTCAGAAATCCTTTTTTTCTCAATATAATTATTTATCACAACACAGATAATAATTCCATAATCATAAACATTGTCAAAGTGATATTCTGTCTGCTCATGAAAGCCGCTCAATCCTTCAAATCAAAGTCTTGGGTTTGAATTTAAAGCATTTGCCATGCACATCAAAAAGAAAACATGACCAATTTAGTGTGAAGAAGTTTTACATTTTCCTTCTTTCTTGTGAGGCGTTCTGATTTTTTATGGCCCTGACAGACTGCCCAGTTGTCCGTGCCTCTCCATTTGCCAGCTGTGCGAGAACAGGCAGTGCTGACCTCACAGTTCTGTGTGATATGCAGCGTTTCTAATGGGCTTCCCGTTTTCTAATCTCTCACTGCCAGCCTGCGAGATTGAACACCAGGCAGGCATAGAGATGAATGATGGGCTGCATCGATCCCCCTGACACAGCTAGAAATTGGGACATGCTTTGAGGAAACACGTGGCCCCTGCTTTTTCTGTGTGCTTGTCATTAGGATTTTTCCCCTTTCCAATATTGCTGGAGCAATGTCAAAAAAAGTACTGTACCCAGGATAGCAATGAAGAAAAATATTGGTGTCATTCATATACAGGAGCTGAAATAGTGAATATTGATGGTCGTTTACACGGCATAGGGCTTGCTCAATTCTGGTCCTCAGGGTATAGTCGTATTGAATATTTCATTCAAATATGTTTTTACATACTTTTTTTCTGTACTCAGACCCTTGTTTCAGTAATAATCTGCTTTGGGAATATATAAAAACAACATCAGCAAAAACTAGCTCCTCATCAAATCCCCTGCACCTGTGTAAACGTCTCTTAATAGGTTACCAATGGATGATGTACACACAGGTGGGAATTATGCCATGTCAAATGCATCCATAGTTATGCTTAAGCCAGATTGCTTTAATTTAAATCCCATGTACATGTGTATATATAATGATAAATAAATTCCTTACTCCTGGTCACTGAAACAATATAACTCAATAGGGGGAGTTCTGAATCGCAATGCATTGTTTTGCTGTGCTGCTTCTCAGACTTTCTGTTGTTGACACCCATAGGTGTTCCAGATGGACACTGGGCACTACCTGTGCAGGAACAAGTACTACGGCCGGGGGCTGTCCATCGAGGGCTTCCGCCACGCACTCTACCAGTTCATGCACAACGGTGCCCAGCTGCGGAGGGACCTCTTCGAGCCCGTCCTGGGAAAACTGCACAGCCTGAAGACTGTGCTGGAGAGACAGGCTTCCTACCGCTTCTACTCCAGTTCCCTGCTCATCATCTACGATGGCAAAGAGCTGGGTCTGGAGCCCTGGCAGAGAGCGGCTGAGGTGCCGCCTGAGAGGAACCCCAACCCTCCAAGCCCCAGCCCCACAGTACATGGTCCCTCGGAGCCCGCCCAGCTGCCCGCAGACTCCGCCCATCTGCCCCCAGAGCCGCCCCCTCCATCAGACCCCAGCCACCCTCCACCCAATGTGGACGTGCGCATGATAGACTTCGCCCACAGCACCTTCAAAGGCTTCCGCGACGACCAAACGGTGCACGACGGGCCCGACAAGGGCTACGTTTTCGGACTGGAGAGCCTCATCAAAATCCTGGAAGGCATTCGAGATGAGAACCAGTAGCTGAGACAGAACTCCCCTTACCCTCCCCTGCTCCTCACCTTCCTCAGAGCACCTCCCCACCCATGTTCAAACTGAGAGGTCTGTTTCCAGAAAGAAGCACATGGATGGGGGTGGGGGGGTCACAAGGAGGCTATGGCTTCCTTTAGCAGTCAACAATGTGGAAGGGAAGACGTTAAGGGCACTGGTACCCTCCACTCTCGTTATGGATCTGCAGCCTAGAAGACAGTCAGAGCCTGCGGCAGGGTCAACAGCCCACAATCAGGTTGGACGTGGTGAAGCCCCTTGCGTTTCAGAGGGCCATATCTGCCGAGTGGGCACATAGCCACCATGTGGCCAACACAAGTATTTCAGGACAGCACGGGGCAGGAATAATGAACTATTCACAGCTCAGGGCATGTCCAGAGTTAAGCTCTTTCTTCACAAAAGGGTGGGTTGGCTGGTGGGTGGTGGGGGGGGGGGACGTCCCTTCAATACAAATCTTCTCAACAAATCTTCTCAACGGCCGTGAGGTATTCCTGTCAGGGTTAGAAAGGGGAACAGCTTTGGTGGGAAGTAGTTCTGAAAGCTTTACTAGCTGGAGAGTCATTTATCTGTGTTAAACTCCCTTTACAGCTCCCTGAGGTTAAATGCCACAGCTTTACTATATGAAAAACAATATAATACAGTTCACACGTTTTATGTAGTATTTTTTTCTTTTCTTTTTTTTTCTTTCTGCTTTCCTTTCAGATTCATTAGTTATTGTAATTTCAATTATACCGATGTATAGAACAGGATAATGTAGTCCATCATTTAGTCTGATTACCCTTCTCTCTGGCTGTCATAGTTTATATCTGGCAATCCTCCCTGATATTTAGTTCAGCCTGTCCTGATAAGGGTGCTGATGTTCCAGAAAGAAACCACATACTATACAGCCGAATCAGAACCACAAAAGTGTGATTCTTCGTCTTTTCTTTTTTTTTTTTTTTAATGTGTGTTTTTGGTTAAGGGTTGGAGAGCTTAAAAACACAGTGAACTCTACTACTTCATCAGCACATGTAGCAACAAAAGGACACGAGACTAAACGATCATTCTCTTCTTCAGCGGCTCTCTCCGCTATCCCGCCCGCAGCCGGAGAGGGGCTCATCATTAGTGTTGCTGGGTTAGGTTGTTCTCTGTGTTAAGTGGAACAGTTTTGCACTGCAGCTGGAACCACTTTGAGAATGTGGAGTTTTTACATATATATTTTTATTATTATTTTAGTTTTCAATGTTTCGCACTGTCATGTCCTCCTCTGGCATATACTCCAGGGCTTCAGAAGTGTTGAAATCAGTATTTTTTTTGGTTGTGTCCAAAGCACATTCTGGACAGTGTTGGGTATGTCTTTTTCCACTGTGCTGTTCTTTATCACTGGCCAACTCAGTTTCTCCTTGCAAATCTATATCCATGATAAGAATCCTCTTCATGTGGAGCAGACATTGTCTTGGACAGCACCAGTGATGTTTTTTAACAGTTTTCGATGCTCATTTTTAACCTTGAATCAACAAGGTTAAATAAGGTTTTACCAAAAGGGACAGAATACCAGTGATTTACATTTTAAATGATCCCTTGTGGTATCTGAGCCATTTCAATTCCTCTTACAGCAAATGTGTATCTTCACATCTTTTTTCATTTTATCTACTTAAGGAAGAAGGAAAAAAAAGGAATGTAACTGAAAATTAAGAAACCAAAATTAATTAATTCTGTGTTTGCCTGTGCAACTGTAGATTAGCATTTTAAACATGCTTAATTGAAAAATGATTAGTGAATCAAAATACACAAGACCTGGTGTCATAGACGTAGAAATACAAGCTACCCCAGCTAACGTCTCTCAGCCCAACTCCCCAAGAGAGACAGTGCCATGGGGTTTGATGACATCCTGTCCCCTTCCAGTCCAGATTCTCTCCATAACTGTGCCAAGTTGTCTCCAGGCCATCTGTGCTAGTGGCTATACTGAGGCCAGTGGACCTCACTTAATTTTCCTAATGCCCACAGCTCCATACGTGAAGGGCTTCCAAGGCACTGGGACATTATTTTCAGCTTCATTTTTAACATCTCGTTTCCTGCCTCTTGTAATTTTGAAGGGGATCAGACTCTTGACTAAACTTTGACTCAATTCTTTTTTGGTGTGTTCCTGTGCGCCGTCTCGCAGAGTAGAGGTTTCTCTAATGAGCAGGCAGTGTGGCTGTAAACTCACAGGTGATATTGCACATCTAGGATGACTTGTAGAATCCTTATGCTTTTCGGTGAAAGCAAAATGGATCCATTGAATGTGCTGTAGCTGCAAGTGCAGCCTAGCCACCACGACAGTCCTTGTGGATTTTGAAGTCAGACCTGCAGTGCTTTGGATGTGTCTTTTTAAGCAGCATGCTTTGGTAGACGGACACAGAATTATAACAGAAAAACGAATGTGAAGAATTTTATTTATTTATAATTTAAAGGTGTTTTAACAAAGCCTTATTATTTTGGTGAAGTTTAAAAAAAAACAAAAAAAAAAAACATACATATACTGTATATTTGGTAATTCTTCCAAAAGGAGTTTAGTCTATATCTGCAGCTACAGTGAAGCCCAGGTCTGTGCCAGAGAAGAGAATGGCGTGCCAAATGAAGTCCTAAACGCAGAATTCCACAGTCTGGAAAGGGGTTTGGTTAAAAGTCAAAATGGCCTCCTCTGTGGTGGATGTTTAATTGTTAATCTTTCCATAGAAATAAATCAAATTATTAGTAGAGAGAGAAAAAAATATTACCCCAAAAATTCAAAGGATCTTTTTTTTTTTTTTGGTTGCATGGATGGATATTTTTTTAAGAGGAATTATAATATGACATCTTTATGACAACTTTGAATGTGATCAAAAAATGTTTATTTAAAAAAAAAAAAAAAAAAAAAAAAAAGTCTCCTGTCTCTTTTGTTATGTTGTTTTGAATTTGCAGCATTCACATTATTGTTCTACAGTACAACACACACCGATCGACTGGCCACAGACATGGGGACAGTACCGTAAGCAAAGCAGCACTCTCCACAGCTCCACATCAGCAGAGCTGCACATTAATCCCATTATCCCTGTTATTATATCTGGTACGCTTTTTATTGAATGAGAGAGGTGTTTCCTATCCAAAGTCTTCTTTACGTTGATTCAGCTGGCTCGTAGCAGATTTTAGAGTAAATTATATATGCATCCTTTGCTTTATAACACTAATCTCATGCAACACAGAATGAGTTGCACCACATGAACTAGGAACCGTCTTCATTTTTAACATGGTTTATTTTTATTTATTTATTTATTTATGTATTACATATTCCATCTTTTAACACTTCAGAGTGATCCAGTGTTCCCAAGTTTCAATAAACCCCTTAGTATCTGTGTGGGATTCTGTTTAACGTTATTGCAGACATGGAGCTCTGGGCATCGTCTGATTCAATTTTAAATGTGTTGTAAGTACTCACAATACACATGTGCAGTTCTGCACAGAAAAGGGTTCAGTTATAAATCAGTTCTCTGGTGACTTGAGTTCATAGCCCTGCTCTATGTACTACTTGCCATTGAGAAAGCACCTTGCTCCTGAGATCTTGTCTGGGCAACGTTAGTGCAGTTAGCTCTCGGCTGTTCAGTACAGCGTGAGGTTTCTACCTGTCTGATGGCATCCACTCCGCTCCAGTGGAAACTCCTGCCGAACCAGCTTTACTGTACTGCGGGAGCTACATCGCATCAGTCAGCCAAGCCTGAAATTCACCTCTGCTCGTAGGCACTCTCAGTCAGGCATTTTTGTTACCAAGCATGTTCGCTGTGACGGCCTCAAACTGGTTTATGTTCAAGTGGCTTTGGAGGCTTTGTACAGATCCTCGCTTAGGCTTCACAGGCATATAATGGAAAATGCAGCGAGTAATGGTAAATGGTTACAAGTGTAATTGTGCTAGGCATGAATGATTGTGTGTCTCTCTGGACATCGCCAATCGGTCACATGCTGAAGGTGAAGATTGTGCCAAGCAGTCTGGTTCTGAATGCCCGCTGGGATATACAGAGGTGGATGTGCGCCAAAAGCAGATAAGATTGGGTAAGACACAAAGAATCTCTCTGGATACAATACTTTCATAGGTGAGTTCACTAAGGAAGAGTTACATTGGAATTCTATGTCGCTGTTTAAGAAGTTGATTTGAAGTGGGCTGCAAATTAATAAATTCTCCATTCAAAATGTGTCCCCAGAGCCCAATTAAGTTGGCAGATAATGGGATAAAACATTTTATGCATATTCTGCTCTAAAGTGTCAGTGCACATGGGGCCTTTTGGTCAACTTCTCTCATAGGAATTGAACTTACAGAATGTGTTTCCTTTCATTGATTCAGCAAATGCTCTTTTTTGGAAAACACAGACACATTTGATCTTCTGTGCATATTAGTTATGCCACATTAACTTGGGAGGGAAAAAATTATAAAATGCAGGTTTTTTTTTTCCTTCAACATCCCAGAGAGAGAGATTTCTTAACTTTGATCTTAATTCTAATTACAAGATATGCCTTGGGTGAGGTTTCTTTCCCTTAGTTTTATACAATATTTGGAAACTAAAATGGATCCTTTTTTTTATTTTATTTTTTTTAACCATTTTATACAGAGCTTCTATTGTATACAATTTCAGGATATAGTCTATATGAGTGGTCTCCAACCTGGTCTTGGAGAGCCCCAATTCATTTGGTCTTATAAGTCACCTTAAATCACCAATTTCTAAATACAGGGAACACATGGGAGTAATTAATCAATTAACCAACTCAACCAC
This sequence comes from Amia ocellicauda, assembly GCF_036373705.1. Classification (NCBI taxonomy): domain Eukaryota; kingdom Metazoa; phylum Chordata; class Actinopteri; order Amiiformes; family Amiidae; genus Amia; species Amia ocellicauda. The sequence goes on from NC_089852.1 coordinate 13,560,579, forward strand.
TGGATTTCTTGACTCAAGAGTCTGAAGGTGTTCAGAGGATTGTTCCGATGTTTTTTTTTAATGACTGCATTTACCAAACTACTGGCTTCATTGTTTGGAATTAAATACATTCAGGTGTTTAATGGTGATAAATGGGCGACCTCCAAAACCTGCTGGATAGGGGTTCTCTAAGACCAGGGTTAGAGACCACTGATCTATATTGTGTTACACAGGATATGTATAATATGCATTCACTCTGTATAGTGCTGTACTGAGTATTATGTGACAATTATGAATTTGTATTTAAAACATTATTTTGAGGTCTTGGAAGTTTAAGAAGAATTAACTAACCATCAGAGTTACCACCTGTACCCATAATTGCAGGATCCTTTTGATTCAGCATAGGATTTTAAAGTCACCTCTAAACTAAAAGTAATAAATGTGCAATTTGAACTTTTCTAAATTGATATGGAACCAGGGGAAAATTTGATTTTATTCTCTCCCCCCCCCCCCCCCCCCCCCTCACAGAGATCCCAAAATTAAAATGATACTGAAAATATACTTTTGTAATATAAACAAAGTTTTTTTTTTTTTTGGGGGGGGGGGTCTTCCAGTATCCTACAATGTTACGTTTCCTTAATTCAAAATAAAAACATTTAAAAAGTCTTAGAATTCTAGGGCACCTTAACTACACATGATAAACAAATTGTTTAATTGGATGTGTTATTATAGGTCACAGCTCCCCCTAGCTCCCCCACAATCACCATATCATCTTTAAAAACATTTAATTGGTCTTTACCAAGTTGTCTGTGTAGTAAGGGATATAGGGTTGACTGTGTAAGCAGTTGCCTATCTGGCATGTGCAATCTAGCTGTGTGTATTGCATACCTCAAGCATGAAGCTCTACACTTTTCAATGGAAGGTTATGGGTTAAATCCCAGTTGGGGGACACTAATGTTGAACACTTGAGCAAGGCACTTTATCTTCAATTCTCTAGTAAAATGGGTAATTGTATGGCAAACATAATGTGATATTATTATTATTATTATTATTATTATTATTATTATTTTATTATTATTATTATTTTTTATTTTATTTTTATTTTTATTTTTTTATTTATTTTATTTCTTGGCAGACGCCCTTATCCAGGGCGACTTAAAACATAAGTGCAAAAATACAGTGAAGTACAAATTACAATTACAATATATATAATATATATATATATATATATATATATATATATATATATATATATATATATATATATGATATTGCATACATATCTTACTTTAATAATAATGTTCAACCAATTTAAAATAAATCCAAGTAGGTAAAGTACATTTAAAGCATTTAATTTCAAATACTTTATGATAATACATAAACAAATGTCAAAACTCAAGACACACATTGCAGTTTGTGTGTGTGTAATTAGTCATCACCACTGTTTCACACAGCTTCGAAAGATGTCCTGGCTCTTTAATTTTTTGCCCATTCTGATTGGTCTACACAAATAACACGTAAGTCGGAAAGTCCGGCGTCACCGTAGCAAAATGCCATTGGACAACTGATTCTACTTCCTCCTTGCCACGTTGTTTTACCCGGATTGGACAAGACGCGGTGGAGGTGGCGCGGCCTAACCAGGATGTGTAATATACCATTTGTTTTTTATTATTTAGATTTGAAAATAGACAGAAAAGCGGTCGCAGCCTGCACAGCTGAGAGATAATCGGGCACAGTTTGGCATCGACGTGCTTTTACTGTTTCCTCTGCTCAGCATCGAGCCTGAACACTTCCTGACAGCTGGGCATCCAGCGGTTGCTAGGTGACCAGGTGGTAGTGCCTGTGGTATGTAAAGCGAAACACGTAACCGTTCATTAAATAAAACCCCAAATAAATGAACGTAATAATTATATAGTTATCATTATAGTTTTATTAGTGGCTCTGTGAGGTGGACTAACATTGCGCTTGTGTGTTTCACAGTGGGAGATAAACGCTCCCCCCCGCTGAGTGGTATGAGCCTATGACCCCTGACCCGAGACTGCGCAGTGCTTGTTGCTCAATGGTATTGTGGTGCGGTCCCGCCCCAAGGCTGGAGTTACTGTACGAGGTGTCAGTCACTCAAGAAATAGAGCGAAATTATTGCTTTCATACAAGCTTGGGAACTATAAGTTAAACTTAATTTCCTCTATTTCTGTTTTTATTGCACAAACACCAGGCGGGTGACAGGTGAGTGTATTGCAGAAAGCTCAACACATTGTCATTGTCACTTAGTTTGACTGTTGACTTTGAGTTAGTTTCCGAGGGATATTATATTAATGGTGATGGTGATGACTATTACTGTTATTACTTAACTAATCTTAAACGCAGGGTTCGCTTTGATAGTCACTTTTGCTTTAAATCGCACAACTTGGTACGGGTGTCATTAATCAGAAAATGGGACGAGTTTGTAGGAAACGTGTCATTTGCCACTGGTCGTGTGTCTGGTTCACATCATACACTGCGCTGTGTGTGTATCATCACGTCGTTATAGTACTGGATTTTCTGATTTCAGGAACATTTCTGAATATCTTGCGATGTTATGCCCGCACAACAAATCACAACACTGGTGCATTGGATTCATTCATTCAACCGGAATTCCGCAGCCTCTATATTATTACTATAGTAGTAGTATTGTATTATTGGTAGGTTTGTGGAGTAATCGTGATTGAGATCAAGGCTTTCCTCCTCTAATATCCTGTATTTAATGTGTTCGACTATCGCCAACAAATGTACTGCATTTTTGCTCTTAAGAAAGGCAACCAGATAAACTCGTATTTCACGAGCAATTATGTCCCCGATGATTCACATTACTGAAAAATACATGTGATCTGACGTCATGTCACAGGAACTGGGTAGTATCTACTGTCTTTGCACACAATGGGTATTCAATCGGCTATATACGATTATATTTCAACCAGGTGATTAACCGCTAGGAGGCACTCTTACACCGTTTGGTGAGTGTAGTTTATCGTGTGTTCATCATAAAGACATACATATAATGCTTATTTTTCAGTCTTCGCTATATACATACTATTAAACTATAATATTAATACACAATAATAATAATAATAATAATAATCATTGTTTTATGCGATCTAGAAAACCTAAAAGTGTCTTCAAATCATCTGTAACTTGTAGTACTCTTAACTGAGTTGTACATTTTAATTCCTCCCCATCCTCCTAGTGTAGGAAGCGGTGACTTAGCGATACTTAATGTTTTTATTCTTTTAGCATTGATTGTGGTCTTACTGCAAAAAAGACTAAGCATAAATAATGAACTACATCCCAAATATTGTGATCTGGCAATTGTAATGTACTACAGTGTTGTCTACATAGAGGTGGAATCAGTGGTCTGTAATGTTTCCTTCTATAACTTGAGCCACCCTGGTTTCACAAATGAGATCTCCAGAGATAGGATATTGTTGAATTGTGATGTATATTAAAAACTGGCAAAATATGGTCAATTGTTGTTATTATTTAACAGACAATTCAGACCAACATCTCTCTTGTGGAGTTCTCAATAAAACTCACAAATGAAAATAAAGTGATCAATATCTGTCCCAGGCCCAGTTAAAATTGAGGTGCCTGCTCTTCTTGACTTCTGCTGTCTCTGCCTCTCTTACAGTTCAAGATGAAGGCACTGATCCTGGTTGGTGGCTATGGGACGAGACTCCGCCCCCTGACCCTCAGCGTGCCCAAGCCGTTGGTGGATTTCTGCAACAAGCCCATCTTGCTGCACCAAGTAGAAGCCCTGGTGAAGGTCAGCTGATGTTCTCACTTGCCTTCTGTAATCTGAAGCTATCATCACTGCAGCATTAAGGGCATCTCATCCCACATACACAACAGTACCCCTTCACTCTTCCTTACACACACTATTTGCACCAAAATGTTTAATGGAACAATCCTGCTTCTCTTCTTTACTGTATACTGTACTATTCTATATAGTAATATTTTGAGGTAGTGACTGGAAACCACCCACACTTAAATGCTAGATAACAGTTTAGTTTGCACCAGTTGCAACATTGAGCCTGTTTTTCATTAATCTATTTTGCTCTGTTGTCAATCACCCAAGTTTTGTCCTTAATAATAATAATAATAATCTTCACCAGTTGAAATACTAAGCGTGGCAAGATTTGTTTTTCTTTAAATTCTATAAGTGTGTTATTATATATTAATTGATTTGTTTCTCTCTCTTGACAGGCGGGGGTGAACCATGTGATCCTGGCTGTCAGCTACATGTCAGAGTTGCTGGAGAAGGAGATGAAGGCCCAGGAGGAAAGGGTATGCAGCTTGGGGGTGGGGGTTGTGGGAAAGGGACTAAGGTGTTTGATAAGAAAAGGGTGGGCTCAGAGTGGAAACTGGTGAAGAGTCCATAATAATCCGGAGTAAGAGATGTTGGGTCTATAAAAGGAATTTATTATGAGCAACTGCAACAGGGACCATTCATGGGTCCGTTACAAATAAGTAAGAAGTACAAGCATTTTTATGCTGGCAGGACAAGACATAACAAGAGCCATGTGCTCACAAGTCTGCTTCTTTCTGCCTGACAACTCCGGCGTAGTACCCATATATGGTCAAGTATGAGCACATTTGACGTTGACATGTACTGGGACTTCATATGATGTATTACCCCAAAACTGCTTGTAAAAACTGGTTCTAATCAGACCCTGTTGTTCTGGGTATCAAGGTTGAACTATGGCACAGAACAGTAGCACAGTAAGACTGTGACCTCCCTCATCCACAGACACAATAAAAACATGCAGTTTACATCTCCTAGTTCTGACCCTATTCATAAGAACATAAGAAAGTTTACAAACGAGAGGAGGCCATTGGACCCATCGTGCTCGTTTGGTGTCCATTAATAACTGAGTGATCCGAGGATACTATCCAGTCTATCGTAAAATGTTCCCAAATTTTCATCTTCAACCTCATCGCTGGTGAGTTTGTTCCAGATTGTGACAACTCTCTGTGTGAAGAAGTATCTCCTGTTTTCTGTTTTGAATGCCTTGGAGCCCAATTTCCACTTGTGTCCCCGCGTGCGTATGTCCCTGCTGATCTGGAAACGCTCCTATGGTTTGATGTGGTCGATGCCTTTCGTGATTTTGAAGACTTTAATCAAGTCCCCACATAGTCTCCTCTGTTCCAGGGTGAAAAGGTTCAGTTCCTCAGTCTCTCAGTAGGACATTCCCTTCAGACCTGGAATAAGTCTGGTTGCTCTCCTCTGAACTGCCTCTAGAGCAGCGATATCTTTCTTGAAGTGTGGAGCCCAGAACTGTACACAGTATCCAGATGAGCTCTAACTAGTGCATTGTACAGTCTGAACATCACTGCCCTTGTTTTAAATTCTACACTTTTGACAATATACCCTTAACATCCTGTTTGCCTTTTTTATTGCTTCCCCACATTGTTTGGATGGAGAAAGTGAGGAGTCCACATAGACTCCTAGGTCTTTCTCATGCGTTACTTCATCTAGTTCTATTCTTCCCATAGTGTAATTATAGTGGACATTTTTGTTACCTGCATGTAATACCTTGCACTTGTCCACATTGAATTTCATCTGTCCGGTGTCGGCCCACAACTGAATATTATCTAAGTCCCTTTGAATAACCTGTGCTCCTGAGATTGTATCTGCTGAGCCACCTATTTTAGTATCATCTGCAAATTTGACAAGTTTGCTAACTATCCCAGAGTCCAGATCATTAATATAGATTAGAAAAAGCAAAGGCCCTAGTACTGATCCCTGTGGAACTCCACTAACAACCTCACTCCAGTTAGAAGCAACTCCTCTAATTGACACCCTTTGTTTCCTACACATCAATCAGTTCATAATCCATCTACTTACATTACCCTGAATGCCTACAGCTTCCAATTTGAGGATCAGTCTTTGGTGTGGAACCTCATCAATAGCTTTTTGAAAATCTAAGTATATCGTATCATATGCTTTCACACGATCTACAGCTGCAGTTGCATGTTCAAAAAATTCTAATAAATTAGTAAGACATGATCTGCCTCGTCTAAACCCATGTTGAATATCTCCAAGAATATGTTTTTCATTAAGATGCTCCCCTATGTTATGTTCTATTTTTTCCAACATTTTACAAGTGATACCTTGTACTTACTGTATTTTTGCACTGTATGTTGTAAGTCGCCCTGGATAAGGGCGTCTTCCAAGAAATAAAAATAATAATAATAATATGCAGGTGAGACTGATTGGTCTGTAATTTCCTGGCTCAGTTTTGTCCCCTTTCTTGTGGATTGGTATGACATTTGCTGTCTTCCAGTCAGTTGGCACATCCCCTGTTCTAAGTGTCATTTGGAATATTTGAGTTAGCGGGTTATAAATAATTTCCCTCATTTCTTTAAGTACTGTTGGAAATATACCATCTGGCCCAGGTGATTGGTTTGATTTTAATTCTGCTAGTCCCTTTAGTACCTCCTCCTCATTTATCCTGATCTCTCTTAGGGTTTGACTGGACTAGTTGTTAACCTGTGGCATGTTATCCATTTTTTCTTTTGTAAAAACCTCTGTGCAATACTCATTTCGAACATTTGCCACATCTTGTGCATTTTCCAAGATACTTCCATTTTTGCCCTTTAGCTGTTTCACATCCTCCTTCCTCCTTTATTGACCGCTTGCTGTTGTAATATTGAAAAAAGCTGTTAGCATTAATTTTAGCTCCAAGAGCTATGTTTCTTTCGATTTACCTCTTTGCTTTCCTGATCCCTTTCTTAAGATCTCTTTGAAGTTCAACATACTCTTTGTATTTAGTTTTGTCTCTATCCCTTTTGTATGCGCTATACAACATTTTCTTTCTCTTGATGTTTTTTGGCATACTTCTATTGAACCATTTTGGCCAATGTTTTTTGGTCCTCAATTTGATCAGTTTTGGTACAAATTGCTCCTGAGACTCAAGTAGTATATTCTTAAAATATAACCATCCATTTTCAACTGAATCTGTATCCAGTGTGCTCCAGTCTTACTCTTCTATGTGCCGCCTCATACCTTCAAGGTTTGCTTTTCTAAAATTTTAGACCTTTGTTTTAGACTTGGTCCTTGTTTTTTGGAAGTATGCCTCAAAGCTAACCATATTGTGATCACAGTTTGCCAAGTGTCCCTCTGACTCTTATCTTGGTCATTTGAAAAGATCAAGTCAATGCATGCACTCTCTCTGGTTGGTTCTCTGACAAATTGAGTTAGAGGACAGTCATTTACCATCTCAACCATTTCAATTTCTGCTTCTGTAGTCCCAACTGGGCTTTCTCAGTCTATGTTTGGGAAATTTAAATCCCCCATTATAACAGCCACATCCTTGCTACATGCAGTCATGATCACACTGTACAATGCAACATCTTTCTGAATATATGAGTTAACCACCTCTTTGATATTGCCTGTCCCTCCTAAACTGTGTGTATCCTTTCAACTTGTATTCATCCCCATCATTTTCTGTAAGCACTGTTTCTGTCACTCACAGTCATACGCCAGCACTGTGGCTCTATGTCTAACATCTTGTTCCTTATACTCCTGGCATTGAGGTACAAACATTTCAGCACTTTCCTACCAGCAGTTTCCCTTTCTTTTCTTTCCTTAGTGGAACATGTTTAAAAGATTATCAGAATAGTATTGTCATCGGTTTCTTTGCTTTTTTGTGTATAGTGATATTATAATGGCATAGTGTATTGCTTTTCCTTTTAAAACTGTTTGTTATTAGTCAAATGTTTAGTGATAGTATTACTTTGACAGTATAATATCACAGTGTCACAAGTTGGCTCCCACTCAGACAACAACTTGTGATAAACCTGATCTGAGTCTTTAAAACATAAAAATAAGGATCTGCCAATGAAATTGATAACACTATACAGGATATGTATACTGAATTACGGTTGGCTACTGCACTTTTTTGCTGCCTGATTTCATACAGAGATTTTGTTTGTCTGTAAACATGCATTTATATTTCCTTATTGCAGCTTAACCCCACTCCTATTATTGAATCTACCCCTTTAACTTTAACGTAACTTTTTACTGTGACTTTAGGCTGTTTTCCTGCAATTTCCATGGTTCACTGTGTTTAGTGTCTCTTTTTCTCTGTCTTGCAGTTAGGGATCCGAATCTCCCTCTCCCATGAGAAAGAGCCGTTGGGAACAGGTAAGATACAATCACTGTTGAGGGGGCAGGTGAAAAGACTGCTGTCAGCCAAGAAGTGCCTGGCTTAGAACACATAGTTAGCTCAGAACTAGCAGGCAGTACATCACCTACAAGACTGAACATAACCATCTGAGAGAGTCTACTCTGAAGCAGCACAGGAGATGGTTGTGTGTGTGCTGGCTGGGGGGTTGTTAGCTTGCGACCATGGCAGTGCTGAGTTGATGGACTGATGCTGGCTCAGTGCCCAGTGCAGGAACCAGGGCTGTGGTACCCAGGTGTGGTGGTGGTTCTAGTAATGTTTATTTGTGTGTTACAGCGGGGCCCTTAGCCCTGGCCAGAGAGCTGCTGACAGACAGCGAGGAGCCCTTCTTTGTGCTCAACAGCGATGTCATCTGTGACTTCCCCTTTGAGGACATGCTGAAGTTCCACAAGCACCATGGCAAGGAGGGCACCATTGTGGTGAGTGTGGCCATCTCTCCTAGTCCCACTAACCTTCAACCACCTGGTTCTCCACAGCTTTGCATGAGAGAGACTGGGCTTTTTACCCTTAGTCGAAGATCTGATAATTCGGATTAGGATTCAGTTGGTCTTAGAGGGCCACCCACTGACCTGTATCTCTCTGGTGTGGGTCGCAGCAGTGTGCCGTGGCAGTGTTTCACCCCTCTGTGTTATGCAGGTGACCAAGGTGGAGGAGCCTTCCAAGTACGGTGTGGTGGTGTACGAGGGGGAGAGCGGTCGCATCCACCGCTTTGTGGAGAAGCCCCAGGTCTTCGTGTCCAACAAGATCAACGCCGGCATGTACATCTTCAGCCCCACCATGCTCAACAGGATCCAGGTCAGGGCCGCTCCCGTTCTCAAATAGGAACTGCTGATTGTAATTCTTGGCTTGGTATTTCTATTAGGCTGCACTCAATAGACACACAGCCATCACCTGGGGCTTTTCAGAGCGCCATTATGTGAGCCACTTATCTTCCTGTCTCCTTTCTCTGCTTACAGCTCAGGCCCACCTCCATCGAGAAGGAGATCTTCCCAGTGATGGCTCAGGAGGGACACCTGTATGCCATGGAGCTCCAGGGTGAGAACGCCAGCCACACACACCGGACCCCTACTGGTACTGGGGCTGTCAGACTCGCTAGTTTATTACCATTGCCTAGGCAGGGTTCTTCTATGTCCTGGAAAATGGCAAATATAATTTCCAGGCTTGTTCATGGAAATAATAAAAGTTAACCGATTGACCCAAGGTTCACAGCAGGCGTTTGTGCACTGGATAAAGCGGTTCATATTAATATCGCACCACTGAGTACATTCAATTATATTTTCAGCTGTAGAAAGAGTGGTAAGGAGCAGTGATTATAATGTTGTGTATCCTTAGGGGTAACCAAAACATATCATGGAAAATTAGCTGTGTGTTACTGATCGAAGCGTGAGATTTATTGCAGTTGCCTACATCATTTCTTCACACAAAGATCCATGGGAGATTGATAAATAACTACCCAGCTATGCTGTTAAAGCTCACTCAATGGAATCCTTTATGAAATAATTTCGGGATACATTACTTACTAGCAGCCTATTTCATCTACTGTAAATGTGTTCTCCCCACGGAGCAAAGTTTAGCAAATATAGCGTACATTTCGCTACTCCCACCATAAAGAGACTATTAGATACTATATAAAAGATACTATTAACATATGACAACCATGTAAGCATAATTTTAGTAAGCTCCCAAACTAATAATTCAATTCATAGTCTTTTTTTTTTATTTGGAACATGTACACCTTTTGTATGTTTGTCTTGCTGTCTTGTTTCTAGCCTCTGTGATCCCTTTCTGACTTTGTGCATGAGTTGTGTTGGCTCTCTGTGTCTCGGTGTGTCTTTATCTGCCCACTCCTTTTCTCCTGCTGGCTGGCTGGCTGTCAGTACATCTCCTAGATCCAGCAACAAAAGATGTTTAGACCCTAAAATGTAATTTCTATTTCCCATCCTGCCTCCTGATACATTCTAACCTTTTAAGATAATTGGAGGATATTTCTATTTGCATGCAAAAGCTGTCAAAAATAATTGTGTGTGTGCGGTGTGTTATATGGGCAGGGTTCTGGATGGACATTGGTCAACCCAAGGATTTCCTGACAGGGATGTGTATGTACCTGCAGTCAGTGAGGCAGCACAGCCCAGACAGGCTACGCACCGGGCCGGGCTTTGTGGGCAATGTACTGGTGGTGAGTAAGATGAGAGGGCACTCTGTCCTAGGGTTTTTTCCACAGGCAGGGAGAACCCCAGACCGTCCAAGGAATCCCTTTCTGAAACCTCAAATTAGGGTTGCACTTCCAGCACTGCCTCCATGGGCTCATAAACCATCCTAATTCATTTAGGAACTGCAAAGAAAATGTTAAATTTGGATCTGGATACTCACAGCACCATTCACAATCTCATCTTTAAATAACAACAAGTGCTGAAAAAATCTAAGTTTTATGTGTATATTGACCAAGAACAAAAGCAGACACCTGTCACCATTTAGCTGTTGCCCATTTTACACTTTGTCCACAAGAGGGCATCATGAGCTCATAATTTACCAGAATGCCAGTGTTTTCCCAATGATGTTTGAAGGAACCAGAGTTATTTAATTGACTAGTTGTTGTCTTATTTCAAGATTCACAAACTTTGCAATCCAAACCTAAATCGGCAATCTGTGTAAAACATAACTAAAACTAAAACAAGTGATATTGAGAAACTGTGCTGTAGACTCCGTGAGAGAGAATTGGTCGACAGCTCTGACCCCGTGCCCACTGCTTTGGTAAATCACGATGCGAACCTGTGAAGACAAATTGGAGATCAGAGAGGAGGCAACAATCTTGCCAGCTTGAACGCTGTATACAAATTGCTCAGAGTACTCTGAGACCGCTCCATGTTTGAAAGTCAACCAGCCATATAAACATATGAAACAGCTGCACTTTTGTTGTTGTGTTTTTTGAAGGACAGATTTTGACCTTGACGAGGCCTAATTGCTGTCAGGACACCAACAGTGCACTGGTGTCTCAGTTTTGCCAAGAGAGACTGCAGCATTATAAACTCTCCTGCACACCCTCTTCTCTCCCTCTCCCTAGGACCCCACTGCTCAGATTGGGGAGAACTGCACCATAGGGCCCAATGTGACTCTGGGGGCGGGGGTGGTCCTGGAGGATGGGGTGCGGATCAAGCGCTGCACGGTGCTGAAGAGCGCCCGCGTGCGCTCCCACTCCTGGCTGGAGTCCTGCATCATTGGCTGGAGCTCCTCAGTGGGCCAGTGGGTGAGTCTGCCACACTGCTGTCTGTCTCCTCTGAGTGACTTACTGTGAGCGCTGCTGTTCACCATGAGTCACTGACGACACACACACACACACACTCACACACACACACTCACACTGCTGCACATGCATACAACTCCTACCAACACAGCCCTAGAGTCATGTCATCTGCTGCTCTTCTGTCTCCCTGTCTCGCTCTCTCTTAGCTGCGTTACGGTCTCTCTCTGCACTGTCTCACTGCCGCTCTTTTCTTTAAGCTGCATTCCTCTTATGGATTTGTCTTTTATACAACAATAAAGAATGAATAATCACTCAGCCATTCTGTATTAACTCAGACCTTCACTGTACCGTTTAATCGCTCAATCAATGTGCCAGTGCAGTACTTATTAACATAACATTAGGTAACCTTCTGCAAGGAAAAATAGCACCTTTATCTAGTTCTATACATCACTGTTACTGTCTCTCTTTGCCCTTTCCCTACTGTCTGGCTCTGTCAATTGTGTTGCTGTCTCTCTCTGCCCTGCACAGTTTCTCTCTATCTATGCTACACACTGGCTCACTCCTCTCTCTCATCTGTCTGTCTCTCTCTACACTCTCCCCCGTCACTGTCTCTGCTATGCTTGCCTCCCTTTTATACTGTCTCGGCGCGCGGCCCAAGTGTGGGTGTACTGGTGTGGTCCCTTCAGTGACGGCCTGTGTGTCTCTCAGGTGCGGATGGAGAACGTGACGGTCCTGGGCGAGGACGTGATCGTGAATGACGAGCTCTACCTGAACGGAGCCAACGTTCTGCCTCACAAGTCCATCGCGGAGTCCGTGCCCGAGCCACGCATTATCATGTAGGGCGGGGGGCCTTCACTGGGCACAGGGTGGCAGCCAACCAAGGAGAGACTGAGACAGAGACAGAGAGAGAGAGAGAGAGAGAGAGAGAGTGAAAAAGACAAACTGATGGAGGGAGGGAGGTAGGGAGGGCCTGCCAGCCAGAGACTTGGAACGCATCACGCATGAGACCGTTACTGTACGGACCAATGAGTACTTAAAACATATTGTGAGGCATCATAACGTGTTTGCTTTGAGGATGTTAATTACTGATGGGGGGTGGGTTGTGAGTGTGGAAGGGTAAGTGTGTACAACAGTGTGAAAGGGAGACAGGAGAGTGTGTTGAGTGTTTGGATTAAAAATGAAAAACTGGACACCACTGGTGACTTAGTTTGCAGCCCAAGGATCTCAAAGCAGCTGTTTGCACAAAAAAATATCCCAGAGGGGAGATATTCTTTACCACCGTCAATCTGAAACACTGCTGCATTGTGACAGCTTCTTTCAGACAAAAGGCAGAAACTGTCTGGGCAACTTAAAGACAGGCTGAAAGTGGCTTTGTGTCACATTGCCTTGTGAAGCTGGTAACTATACAGTTGTTTTTGTTTATCACACACTGATGCAATCATCAGCAAGAGGCCTATATAAGATTAGCGTCCTCTTCATTTTGTCCTCTTCTTAGCAGTGCCGCTATATACTTATCTCCTGATATTGTTAATCCATCAGTGGACCACCTAATGTGTATAAAAGGGGCCATGACTTACCCTGCTGGCCAGATGGGTACTGTGGCAGTGGATGGGGATTGAACCCCAGACACTGGTGTCATCAGCATCACACTCAAGCCAACCCTCAATGAGACCTCAGTGCAGAAATCTCTAAACTTCCTTCTGAACCGAGCAGTGAGTGAATGCGGGGCTGTTCGAGCACAAACTTAGGGATGATGGTGTTTCGAGCTGATCTCCGATCCATGAGTAACCGAGATGGCTGTGAAATGGACCTTTAATGGTCTGCTGTTGAATTCTACAGAGGGGTGGGGGGAGAGCGTGTGTGAGTGTGTGTGGGTGTGAGTGTGGGAGAGGTGTGTGTTTCCTGCAGCCGCCAATTATGAGCATCTTAAAGTGTTAATGGGGGACAGATGGGCGAGGCCAGGCGCTGCAGAAGGATGCGGGATACACTGCCAGAACCTTCCTTGCCCATGCCTCTCTGAGGACCGGCCTGCCAACTTCGGGGACAAGCAACCCCAACTGAACAATGAACACTCAATGCTAATATTTTATGGAAATCTTTTTTTTAATATATATAATTATTCATCCATTCTTTTGTCCGGGTCCAGTTTTTCAAGATCTACAATGTGCTGTATTCAAGGGTTGTGTTAAGCAGCTCCTGAGCCCTAGGTGAGAAGCAGTGGATGGGTCAGGAAAGGTCCCTGTGCTGCTTTGTTTTCACAGTTTCTCTTCCCTCTAACTTCACTCTTCTATAGGTTTCCCTGTCTCTCCTGTTAAAACTGTGGAGCACAGTTCCGTGTGACACTGTCCTCCGAGAGCACTGTGACTTCCGGTGGACGGCAGTGCTGATATAGGGCAGCAGTGTGGAGTTGTGGTTGTGGGTTCAGTCCCAGGTGGAGGACACTGCTGCTGTACCCTTGAGCAAGGTGCTTTACCTAGATTATTATTATTATTATTATTATTATTATTATTATTATTATTATTTATTTCTTAGCAGACGCTGTTGTACAGGGCGACTTACAAATTATTGCTCCAGTAAAAACCCTGCTGTATAAATGGGAAATTGTATGTTAAAAATAATGTGATATATTGTAACAGTAGCCCTGGAGAAGGGTGTCTGCTAAGAAAAAATAATACTTATTTTTTTTAAAACTGCAAAAAGACTCTTGCTTGATTCTGGTACTCATTGAGATTTTTTCCCCATAATGTTTTCCTTAAAATATTTGTTTTATTATTATTATTATTATTGTTTTACCTTCTGTTATTCCATGAACTATGTCCAATCGTGTGTATATATATATACACTCACCTAAAGGATTATTAGGAACACCTGTTCAATTTCTCATTAATGCAATTATCTAACCAACCAATCACATGGTAGTTGCTTCAATGCATTTAGGGGTGTGGTCCTGGTCAAGACAATCTCCTGAACTCCAAACTGAATGTCTGAATGGGAAAGAAAGGTTATTTAAGCAATTTTGAGCGTGGCATGGTTGTTGGTGCCAGACGGGCCGGTCTGAGTATTTCACAATCTGCTCAGTTACTGGGATTTTCACGCACAACCATTTCTAGGGTTTACAAAGAATGGTGTGAAAAGGGAAAAACATCCAGTATGCGGCAGTCCTGTGGGCGAAAATGCCTTGTTGATGCTAGAGGTCAGAGGAGAATGGGCCGACTGATTCAAGCTGATAGAAGAGCAACTTTGACTGAAATAACCACTCGTTACAACCGAGGTATGCAGCAAAGCATTTGTGAAGCCACAACATGTACAACCTTGAGGCGGATGGGCTACAACAGCAGAAGACCCCACCGGGTACCACTCATCTCCACTACAAATAGGAAAAAGAGGCTACAATTTGCACAAGCTCACCAAAATTGGACAGTTGAAGACTGGAAAAATGTTGCCTGGTCTGATGAGTCTCGATTTCTGTGGAGACATTCAGATGGTAGAGTCAGAATTTGGCGTAAACAGAATTAGAACATGGATCCATCATGCCTTGTTACCACTGTGCAGGCTGGTGGTGGTGGTGTAATGGTGTGGGGGATGTTTTCTTGGCACACTTTAGGCCCCTTAGTGCCAATTGGGCATCGTTTAAATGCCACGGCCTACCTGAGCATTGTTTCTGACCATGTCCATCCCTTTATGACCACCATGTACCCATCCTCTGATGGCTACTTCCAGCAGGATAATGCACCATGTCACAAAGGTCGAATCATTTCAAATTGGTTTCTTGAACATGACCATGAGTTCACTGTACTAAACTGGCCCCCACAGTCACCAGATCTCAACCCAATAGAGCATCTTTGGGATGTGGTGGAACGGGAGCTTCGTGCCCTGGATGTGCATCCCACAAATCTCCATCAACTGCAAGATGCTATCCTATCAATATGGGCCAACATTTCTAAAGAATGCTTTCAGCACCTTGTTGAATCAATGCCACGTAGAATTAAGGCAGTTCTGAAGGCGAAAGGGGGTCAAACACAGTATTAGTATGGTGTTCCTAATAATCCTTTAGGTGAGTGTATACAGACAGACTGGTGACAAAGGAAAAACCTGAATAAATGAGTGGAGGAACATAACAAATGCAGATGCCTCCAAATAGGTGTACTTAATGATACAATTAAGCAATTAACATCCTATCATGTATAAAAATGCTGAGCAGGCCCAGCTGACCTCGACTTTGGATCAAGATGGCAAGAGGAAAGGATTGAAGAAGTGACTTTGAAAGAGGGGTCATTATTGGGGCATGAATGGTAGCAGCTTCAGTCACAAAGACGCTTATCTGGCTAGTGTTTCAATAGGAACAGTGATTAATGTTACATCTGGATTTAGATCTATGGGAAAGACATCAGTAAATAGGGTTGGAAATTGTGGTCAAAAGCGCACATTCAATGACTGATATGTAAGGAAAAACAGAAGAGTGACTTTCTCAGGTGACTGAGACTGTCAAAATAGAACAGTCCATCAAAAACTACAGAGAGGGATATTATAGTAGGGTTGCAGTACATAAACCCCTCATCACAAAGACAAATGCACATTTGAGAGTTCAGTGGTGCAACAACCATAAGCAGTGGTCTACAGCGATGTGGAAAAAAGTGGTATGGTCAGATGAGTCATCCTTCACAATATTTGCGACAACTGGGCGAGTGCATGTGTGGCAACACCAAGAGAACGGTACAGGCCTGACTGCTGCACCCCTACAGTGAGGGGGTCTGGAGGCTCTGTTATGCTGTGGTGGGCATTTTCCTGGCATGGTTTGGGTCCACTTGTCCCCTTAGAGGGAAGGCTCACTGGAAATCATTACAAAGTTATTCTGAGTGATCACCTTTATCCTATGGTGAGACATTTTTATCCTGGTGGGAGTGGTCTGTTCCAGGATGACAATGCCCCCATCCACAGGGCACAAGGGTTCGCTGAATGGTTTGATGAGTATGAAAATGATCATCATATGCTATGGCCTTCAGTCACCAGATCTCAACCCAATTGATTTTGGACCAACGTGTTAGACAGTGCTCTCCACCACCATCATCAATACATCAAATGAGGGAATATATTTTGCAAGAATGGTGTTCATCCCTCCAGTAGAGTCCAGAGACTCGTAGAATCTGTGCCAAGAGCATTGAAGCTGTTCTGGTGGCTCGTGGTGTCCCAACTCCTTACTAAGACACTTTTTAGTTTTTTCCTTTAATTTGTCACCAGTCTGTATATACACTCACCTAAAGGATTATTAGGAACACCTGTTCAATTTCTCATTAATGCAATTATCTAACCAACCAATCACATGGCAGTTGCTTCAATGCATTTAGGGGTGTGGTCCTGGTCAAGACAATCTCCTGAACTCCAAACTGAATATCTGAATGGGAAAGAAAGATGATTTAAGCAATTTTGAGCGTGGCATGGTTGTTGGTGCCAGACGGGCCGGTCTGAGTATTTCACAATCTGCCCAGTTACTGGGATTTTCACACACAACCATTTCTAGGGTTTACAAAGAATGGTGTGAAAAGGGAAAAACATCCAGTATGCGGCAGTCCTGTGGGCGAAAATGCCTTGTTGATGCTAGAGGTCAGAGGAGAATGGGCCGACTGATTCAAGCTGATAGAAGAGCAACTTTGACTGAAATAACCACTCGTTACAACCGAGGTATGCAGCAAAGCATTTGTGAAGCCACAACACGTACAACCTTGAGGCGGATGGGCTACAACAGCAGAAGACCCCACCGGGTACCACTCATCTCCACTACAAATAGGAAAAAGAGGCTACAATTTGCACAAGCTCACCAAAATTGGACAGTTGAAGACTGGAAAAATGTTGCCTGGTCTGATGAGACTCGATTTCTGTTGAGACATTCAGATGGTAGAGTCAGAATTTGGCGTAAACAGAATGAGAACATGGATCCATCATGCCTTGTTACCACTGTGCAGGCTGGTGGTGGTGGTGTAATGGTGTGGGGGATGTTTTCTTGGCACACTTTAGGCCCCTTAGTGCCAATTGGGCATAGTTTAAATGCCACGGCCTACCTGAGCATTGTTTCTGAACATGTCCATCCCTTTATGACCACCATGTACCCATCCTCTGATGGCTACTTCCAGCAGGATAATGCACCATGTCACAAAGGTTGAATCATTTCAAATTGGTTTCTTGAACATGACAATGAGTTCACTGTACTAAACTGGCCCCCACAGTCACCAGATCTCAACCCAATAGAGCATCTTTGGGATGCGGTGGAACGGGAGCTTCGTGCCCTGGATGTGCATCCCACAAATCTCCATCAACTGCAAGATGCTATCCTATCAATATGGGCCAACATTTCTAAAGAATGCTTTCAGCACCTTGTTGAATCAATGCCACGTAGAATTAAGGCAGTTCTGAAGGCGAAAGGGGGTCAAACACAGTATTAGTATGGTGTTCCTAATAATCCTTTAGGTGAGTGTATATATAATAGAGAGAGAGACAATTATAGCCTATAAATATAGAGATCATTTATATTCAAATGATTGGTGTATTAATATATGGTAGTTAAGGGTTGTGAAATGTGCTTCATGTTCCCTATACAAGTGCTCAGAAAAGCCCAGTTTAAAAAGTTTATTATAATTCTAAAACAATAGAGCAAGGTTAAAATCCCAGGAAGTCCAATAACAGCCCTAAATGATGCTTCTGTGTTTGGCAGAGTCCTATTGCTCTCTTTCCTTTCAAGCAGATTAATTTCCACAAGGGCACTGTATTAAATATTTCTGTCTCTGATGCTGAACAAGGTCACCGAAGGGGTCCTTCTCCAGGTTAAAGTTACATCTGGAGTAATGTGGCTGCTAGGTGTCAGTCTCAGGATCATCGATCAGGGTAAATGACTGCGTTGTGCTAAATATATACTCTGGCAGAAGGGGCCTGGGCTGTAATGTGAGGGTAGGATGAACTCAAGTTTTCCTTGTTCTCCAAGAGTTTATTTCTGTAGGCAATCTATAACCACCTGGGCCCTTGCCATGGGATCTTGTTTCCTGGTTCAATCGATGGCAGCAGGAGCCTTGCTCTTCAAGATACAGCTGTTGACATTGCAGGATATGCGGGTCATCAGGAGTTGCAGAGTGCCAGAGGAGGACACAGGCCAGCAGTATCATGGGTAGGAGCCCAAGCTGAATGCATCTGATGGGGAGTCCGTCGATCTGGGTTGGGTTGTGTGGTCAGAATTACCCTTTGAATTGTCAGTCCGGTTTCACTGCGTAGAAGTGTTCCTATGGTCACACAATATCTGTAAATCTATATATCTATATCATGGGGATATGATCGAATCAAAAGCTTTGCTGGAAAAGTGACGCTGTACATCGAAATGTGGAAATATCTTGGGGATGCCTTCATCCAGCAGGCTGATGATGATGATGTATCTATATCAGCTATGTATATATTTATTTTATCCATATCTACATCTCTGTATCTTTATATATATATTTATAATATCTATACCTATAATCTTAATAATATTGCCAGGTTGTTTCTTCAGGACCAGTGTCAGCCAGTGTCTGTGTATGTCTGTGTATGGTCTTTAGATGGCCAGGTCTGTAATGGCTCCACTGCCTCAGGTCTTATAAGAGCTGCAGGGGGTTAGCCCCCTTCTGTTCTCTCTGCTGTCATGTGAAAATAAATGTTCAAAGAGCCGCGCCAGCGACCAACTCGACAGATTGGGGAATGTTCATTTGAAAAGAGCTGATCACAGAGCGCGCTGAGCAGCGAAGGCCTGTCCAACTGCCAGCTGCAGAGTATTGGCAGAGGCTCTCTTCCTAAAGAGGAATGAGAACGTTTTTATATTTTGCATGGACTAATTACTTGAAGATGTAATCTACAGGTATGAGATGATAGTATTCTTTGGTTCTGGGATTGAAGCCTAAAAGTTGCCAAAAAAAAAGTAAGATTTAACCCGATTGGCTAAAGTCCCAGACAGTTCAACTGGGAAACCACTTGGTAGCCCAGTTCCTAACAGTGGCTAGGATTTTCACTACAATAATTACTCTAATGTTACTTATTAACTTAATTGAACTAATAATTTCCTAAATCAGAGACTTTTAATTATTTTAAACAGTAGGGGTTTTAAGTTAAGTATAGAATTATATTAAAAAATGTATTGAAGAAACAACTATTTTCTTACACAATTTAAAAAGTGAAATCTAAGCAGATTGTTACTTCAATTAAGGTTCAATTAAGTAATTGAGAGCTCGGTTGGAACAAAAACTAGCAGGGTAGGGGGTCCCCCAGGACCGGTTTGGGAACCACTGCTGTAAGGTATTACATTGCACAGTGTACAAAGATATGTGACAGGGCATAAAGTAAGTGACAACATGTTCAGTACTTTTCTAAGCTGTTGTAACTTACCAAGACAGTAAAGACCAATAATAATAATACAAAAAAAATTCTAATGAAATAAAGGACTGCAATTTTTATTTTTGCTCATTTCATATATAACGTGGAAAAAGCTTTGCAATCCTTAGTTTATATTCTGAGCTTGAAATTATAAACTGAATGTGTGTCACTGTGGACATTGAATGCCTTTTAACAAAAAGTTTGTAATGCAAATGTACCTTTCATTTACATGATTAAGGACATTCTTGCTCTCTGGACTCATCTACCTTAATTAAAAGGCATATTTTAGCTACATTATTGTACCCAAGTCAAAACTGTGTAGGTCCCCCTTTTGCCACCAAAACAGCCCTGACCCGTCGAGGTATGGACTCCACTAGACCTCTGAAGGTGTGCTGTGGTATCTGGCACCAAGACGTTAGCAGCAGATCCTATAAGTCCTGTAAGTTGCGAGGTGGGGCCTCCATGGATTGGACTTGTTTGTCCAGCACATCCCACAGATGATCGATTGGATTGAGATCTGGGGAATTTGGAGGCCAAGTCAACACCTTGAACTCGTGATTCATCAGACCAGGCCACCTTCTTCCATTGCTCCGTGGTCCAGTTCTGATGCTCATGTGCCCATTGTAGGCGCTTTCGGCAGTGGACAGGGGTCAGCATGGGCACCCTGACTGGTCTGTGGCTACGCAACAAACTGCAATGCACTGTGTGTTCTGACACCTTTCTATCAGAACCAGCATTAACTTTTTCAGCAATTTGAGCTACAGTAGCTCGTCTGTTGGATCGGACCATACGGGCCAGCCTTCGCTCCCCACGTGCATCAATGAGCCTTGGTCACCCATGACCCTGTCGCCAGTTCACCGCTTTTCCTTCCTTGGACCACTTTAGATAGGTACTGACCGCTGCAGTTTTGGAGATGCTCTGACCCAGTCGTCTAGCCATCACAATTTGGCCCTTGTCAAAGTCGCTCAGATCCTTACGCTTGCCCATTTTTCCTGCTTTTAACACATCAACTTTGAGGACAAAATGTTCACTTGCTGCCTAATATATCTCACCCACTGACAGGTACCATGATAATGAGATTATCAGTGTTATTCACTTCACCTGTCAGTGGTCATAATGTTTTGGCTGATGTATATTTGTTGTATATGGGAATGTCCTTATATTGAGGACTTTTGATACATTGCTACTGCTACTTCGGTCTGTCAACACAAATTTTGTTTGGGGCAGTACAATCTATATTATTTAATTTTCTATAATTTTCTAATGTGACGCAGTTGGATTTTAAAAACTCTTACCTGGAGGTGGTCTAATAACACTATGTAACACAATTTTTGTTACACGGTGTAATAGGCTAATTTCTTACAGGTGTGCGCTGGGAGTTTGGAATGTTTCTTTGTATCTCTTGATTATCAACTTGTTTCGGTACTGGTAGCTCACACTCTGCTGAGGCTTTAGCATGAGTTGATTTTCTTCTCGGCTATTCCTGACTATTAATGACTGACTGCCATCATGTATACTGCAGTTGAGTAAGCATGGAATATTTTTGATTTAAAATACAATTGACGATTTAAGTAATTTGGCATTGTCTCTTTGTCGTTTATTGTGTCATTTGTAGATTTATTAGATGGTGGAAGTACTGGGTCATCGTAACATGTTTTTGGTGGGCTTCTGAACATCGACTTTGTTGGTTGTTACATGTTCATTAGCAGTTTGGTCCCGTTCGTGTAGTGCAGATGTGCCAATGGGATCGGTTGAATTCTGCAGATCTGCGCAGAACTTCGGGAATATGCGCAACAAGAATGCGACCATTATGTTTTTCTACTGAGGTGTTTTTTTGCTGTTAATGTCTTCGTGATGTTTTAATTTACAGTCAGTATGGTTTTCAGTTTGGATAGATTTGTTTGGATCACTTTAATGTCTGTACAAAAGGGGGCACTGTTTTTAATTGCAAGCCATTATAGCCTCACATTAACATCTACATCAAACAAAAAGAGAGATGAGCGGTTAATGGAATTGAGTTGAGAAGGGGATTTTACCTGAGATTGCATTAAAAGGTTAGGACATAGATCAAACTGTAAAATGAAATTATTATATGTTTGGAACTACAGGAAAAAGAGCCTGAGAGACAGTTTTGGGGAAGAAAAAGAAATAAGGGAGTAAAGAGAATGAAAGAAAAGATCAATGCAAATGGTCAACAAAGCCACTAGAGATGGAAATGGAAATGAAGAGACTCTTTAGGTTTAGGGAACTGGAAATTGAAGCACAGAAAGCTGGGTCTGTTTCTTCCCGTGGGTTTGATGTAAATACATTAGAGTGGTTTCGCCCTAGAGAGAGGTGGATAAAAGTGTTTCTTGCATTTTGAAAAAGTGTCTGATAGTCTGCAATGGCCTGTGTTCTTGTTTGACAGAGGAGGAAAGTTTAAATGATGAGGTTATTGTAAATGATAAGCTGCTATTGTAAGGGTCTATGGACTGCCTCCAGAAGCTTATTGACAGAAATTTCAGGATTGTAGAAAGCAGGACGTTTGCTTACTTATTTCTTGGGTTAATGGTTTTATTAATGTATGTACAGTGAGGGAAAAAAGTATTTGATCCCCTGCTG
This sequence comes from Amia ocellicauda, assembly GCF_036373705.1. Taxonomy (NCBI): domain Eukaryota; kingdom Metazoa; phylum Chordata; class Actinopteri; order Amiiformes; family Amiidae; genus Amia; species Amia ocellicauda. Next base: position 13,583,007 of record NC_089852.1, read on the forward strand.
ATTTTGTACGTTTGCCCACTGACAAAGATTTTTGATGGTGAACACAGCTGTCATTTTTACTTGAGGTTTGAATAACACTGTATAGCCAACCTGATAGTAACTTGTAGTGGTGACCCATCAATTTTGTTGTTACACTGTTACATATATGAAATGTGTCATAGCTTCTATTGTCGGTTTTAATTTAGATCAGTTTTTAATTGCCCAATACAGTACCAACTGCGATTTATGTAACTCGTAAAGCACATCTGTTCTCTGACATAGTCCTCATTATTTACAAACTGTTACTGTGACTTGATCCAATCACACAAAATAACGCTGACATAAGAAGTGTTTGGGGGGGATGGAAATTGTATAGGCCACTGGTTTATTAATGAAATTCAACAGTTTTTTTTTCCGTTTTTGTCTTGGTACTGTAGGAAATGCTGCTCTCCCTCCTCTCCTGTGCCGTGACCTTCACTGTCTCTTTCTCCATTCGCTGCTTCTTACTCCACCCCAGTGGTATGTCGTTTCAAGCTGTTCAGTTCCTGTATGCTTCTTAAGATACAGTGAACGCTCGTTTTTGATGGGGTGGAAGGGGTGTCCTTGGAGTACGATTGTCTGTTGGCCAAATTACGTATTTTGAGCACTAGATCACACCCTACCACATACAAACTACTTACTGTTAGTTAAAATAGTGTAATGATTTTATTCAAAGAACAGCACAGTATTATTATTATTATTAATAATAATAATACCTGTACTAATACAGTAATATATTTTTTTAAATTTTGTTTTAAACCTTCACTTTATTTTATCATCTTAAATCAATTCTAACTTTGCATACATGATTTGAGTTGAAGGTCCAGGTAAAGCCTTTGTATTGTAACGTCATACCAACCTGTTCTGCTGAAACTGTCCAAGCATCATGCAATCACTGTTCACCTTTGTTGTGAAGTTATGTATAGGATACTGTACTGTAGAATATTTATAAACACCAAAGTATTGTAAATGTATTGCACAACTAATTTTCCACTTTTATTTCTCCTATTCGGACCCATTTGAAAACAAAATAATGTATAGTGTAATAAATGCTCCACCCATTAAGGGGAAGATATTGACCGGACTGATTTTCCTATTACCAGACTTAGTCCATTATTTGGAGCAATTGTCTGATCTTCGTATAAAACCGATTTGGCAGATTTTATCAGTTAAACCGAGGGTTTACTATAACTGTAATTCTCGTATTGTTTATGATCTTGCAGCAATGACTGTGTGTAGGGCCCATTCACAGTGGGAGAGGGAGGCAGGTTGAGTGGCAGCTTTGACCAAACCCACAGCAGACGTCTCTAGCCAAGCTCTCCCCAAGAGTGAAGGAGCTAGACTGGACACGCCACTGGTGATGTGGCCCAGAGAACTACAGCCAACCCGCTTGTCTTCCCAATTAGGACAGTAGAGGTGGGCTGGATACAGTAGATTTGCATTGTAACATCAGCACTGTGTATTGTGCTGTTTACCTTTTCTATTGTAAAACATTGTAGAATAATATTGTCATGGTGGGAAAAAATAGAAACAATGTATTGCTGTCATGCCACACTATATTAAAGAGGGTACACAAATTATGGTTAATATAAATGGATTTCCACTATAAAAGGCAATGCCAATAATTTAACAGGGAATCATAAACTAATTATAGCCCATTAGACAAGGGTAATCATGTAGGTGCAGCAGCACCATTAAAGGAGAAACATCACTACTTAAAACGGCTAAAGATTGTGTGCCCTCCAACATGAATTTCCTTTACAGAAATCGGTTATATCGTGTCATGATGATTGGGTACCCCTCCTTACATGTGCTTAAAGCTAAATAAATACATATAAATACAAGGCAACCACAAACACATCCCTGCTACAAACACAATGCTAATCAAGACAGCGCTTTCTCTGAAAATAATAAACCTTGAACAATCAGCACCAAACTGTGTTAATGTGGAAAACACTTAGCTGAAGTAAAATCAAAAGCACATGCATCACGTTAAGCCGTATTATAAGCATGTGTGAATTGCACTTAATAGGGCACAACATGATACTTATGCTTTTAATATTGCTTTAATCACCTAATCTTTTGTATATAGTTCTGGTAGTTGCCTGTCTTGTCATTTTGTAAAGTTTAAATGTAAACAGATATGTTTAAAGTACATTAAACCACGCTAATCACTTACATGCTTGTTTATAATAAGGCTTAACGTGATACATCTGCTTTTAAGGGGAATCCACTTTTCAGCCCAGAACAAATTGCACAACAAACTGCCAAAACCATTTGAAGGTGATTTTAGTGGGAAGTCCTTGATTAGTTGTGTGAAACCAAGTAGAGGTTACACAGATGAGGGGAGTCCTTGAGTAACACAGTAGAAACTTTTATACATGTATTTACAAATTAAAATGCTTGTATATGCATATGCAAAGCCCATGATTTAATTTTACCTTTGGACAGTCCCACAGACGCAGGCCAATTTGTACGCACTCACTCGGATGTGTAGGGATTCATCAGAAAATTAAATTAAATGAATTTCGTGTTTCAGGATATTACTCATTACAGAATGAAATCCATGAATGTGGTGGTTTAAAATAACTAAAATAAGTGCAGAGTCCTTTGTGACTGACTCCATTGTGTGCTGGCCTGAAACCTACCAGGACCTGGGTTCAAATCCTGGTGCAGTATCTTTCTTCCATCTGTTGTTTGTGCCGTGCTTTGGTGCTAGATTTGGCACTGTGCGGTGGATATACCAGATCTTCAAACTATAAGTGAAGTCCTTTGTGGCTCACTGTGGAGTATGCTAGTCTCAAAGCTAATAAGTCCTGGTGGAGCACCTGTTTCTGAAAATCTCACTTGGGCACTAAACCACAACCCTGTAGATACACAACCAACAGGATTTCAAACGACAGATCCTCACCCAGGACTTGTGTAGTACTCTGTTTGAGTACTACGTCTACTACTACTACTTGCTGCCCCTTCTGGGACTTAAACAGGACTAGCAATGCAGATATAACATGCCAGCCCCTCACACAGGATCCCAACAAAGTTCTAGCAGTGGAGTTTTCAGGCAGGAGTTGAAGCAAGGATCTGTTAGATAGAAAACAAACCATCACTCTATACAGTGAAGCACTCAGTTTCACCAGTTCTGCTTTAACATCCTGCCACAAAGACAACAGTATAAATCCAGCTTCTACATAATTGTGGGACAAAAGGAACAAAACAGGCTTGAACCCACTATGATCCATGGCAGCATCTCCCTGTCACTTCCTGCAAAAAAGAAGCACAATCTTCACAAGCTGGAATTCTTAAGAGGACTGCAAATCAAGCACTAAAGAAGGTTGAGAAGTCACTGCCTAGCATGGACTTCATCACTCCAAGTCATCACTCTACACAGTGAGCCACTGAGGACTACAGACCTACAAGGTTATATGGTGAATCATCTACTAACAACCCCAAAACTAGCGAGACTAGCGAGAGAAGACCCCTGTACTGTGCTGTTATTCTCAAGGACACGAGATGTCTTCGTTTTCAGTAGAATCAGGAAGCATACCAGTATCTGCTTGACATCCTCCTTTTTGAATGGTTTACGAGTTAAACTCCACTATCGTGAATATCACATTAAGCAGTTGAATCTAATTTGCATAGCACTTCCATGTAACATTTGGAGGGGGACTCACTAGCAAATTCACTGTCACTGTCACTGGAGATATTTCAATGTTAATGTCATGAATTCTAATAGCTCTTTATTTTAAATCACACAAAAATGAACCCATCAAATGGCAATTAAATGTTTACCACTTAAGACTTTTAATTGTTAATAAAAAGCCATTTCAGCTTCATAAGTATTTCATCAAGAAATATGTAAAACAACCACAGCAATTTCATGCTTATTTAACTTTAATTACCATTTATAAGAATGAATGGACTAACTAACTGATCTGTACAGCATTGCTGTTCTGGCATAGAACATTTTCACTTTTCACTTCTTTGTTATAATGCAAGAAGACTCAGTGGTGACCACATGCTAACATACGTGCCTGGGACAGAGGAGAGGAGAAAGAGGGTGTGAGGTCACAGAGAGCTGCTCCAATTCATCAAACTGCACCTGAGAACCGGATATTTCAGGTGAACCTCAACTTCAGAAACCGCACAATTAAAAGATAAGCCAGCATGACAAATGTGTATTTCTTTTTGGTAAGTCTTCCTTCTTGGACAGACAAAACATTTGCAACGTGAATCTTCATGTCCTTCACTGGTTGTGGAGCAAGGATGGCCACTTTCCTTTTTTCTTTTGGGTCGATTTAAAATATAATCCAAAAAAATGACATCATGAAGTGCCCGGAGTGAGGCTATGCAGCCAACAATCAGTTTCCGTTAGTTATTAGATGACAAAAACATAACTACAAATGGTTTACTCTTATAGATAGATAACATATTTAATATGAGGGACCGATCTTCTGACAAAAATACTTAAGGGCATTTATGAAAATAATTATAATAAAACAACGTTTTCTTCTGAGTATTAATGGTCACAAGCACTATCCGGCAGCAGGAGGCTGTTTTAATGGCCGATCACCTCTTCTGCAACTGCTCGATCATTTCAGGAACAGCCTGGTAATAAAACAACAGCACTGTCAGGAAGGAGTTTTTAAAGGTTTGTGAAAAATACATAAAATAACTGTTCACGGTTTGGTCTGCAGATCAGAGTTCACTGCCGCAGCTCCCCAGGACTGAAGTGAATAAAGACAGCCGAGGAACAAGTCCGAAGCCAAATGATCAAAATGTTTCTGATCATCCAGACCGCAGCTGTCTTGTTTAACATGTTCCACTAAAAACGGCAACTTTTTATTTATTTTTTGTTATTGAAATTACGCAAGTAGAAAACATGCCAAGAAAACAAACAGCAATCCAAAATCCTAAATAATCAAATACGTTATGACAGATAGAGCCCCTCCATCCACCCTCCCACCACGCACCTCCAACCCCTGCTTTACTCAGCAGAAAGTTTGACAGGAAGGCTCTTCGTCTCCAAGAGCCTGGATATAGATAGTACTGTATATCAGAAATAAGTTTGCTTATTATTTCTATAACCTAACCCCCCACACAATGACAAACTACACTCAATACTGACAGAAAATAACATACAACCATCCAAAATATAATTCAATAACACAAGCTTGTCGTTCATTGTTATAACTAGTTTACAAAAGACACACATTACAAATTACATAGAATAGTCATTTTAAAACAATGGTTTTCAATAGCAAACTATAAAAAAAAGAACTGAATAAATATAGTAAACTAGTACCACAAAAATAAACCCACTATTAAACTACATACATAATAACCTCCCTAAATAAATAAAAAAACTCCTTAAATAACAAACTTTCTAGACTAACAAAATATCTAAATAACAGACTGATTAACTGAATAAACTAGCAAACTGTCCAATAACTTATTTAATGACTAAACTATCTATACATCTAGACCAGGGGTTCCCAATGTCTGGTGATGGAGGGCCAATTCCCGGAAGTTGCATGTGATGAGGGGGCCACAGTAGAAAATGAACCACCGATGAAAACTAAACGTGTCCCAAATCATACCTTTTTATTTCCTATACATTTCTGTTAGGGAACATTTATGAACTTTAATTGTTGCTTAATTATTTTCAAATGTGCAATCTGTAACAGAAAATTTTCAGAAAGTGTGAAAATATAGTAAAGGTTCAGAAAAGGGGGGGTTGAAGGTTGGCTTCGGGGGGGCGCACCAAACATCCTCGAGGGCCGCACTTTGGGAAACCCTGATCTAAATGATGTGACTGCTTGGCACTACTCTTTATGACCAAGACAGAATAAACTAAATGGACCACATTTGCTCAGTTTGGTTTTCCCCTAACAATAGCATACATCTGTACAGATATATTACATTCCCAATTGAAATATTGTATTAAGATTTACTTGAAACATAAAACGTATTACAAGTAAAATGAGATTTCCAGTAAATGTGCATGTCTGCCAGTAGCAGATGATTAAAGGTGATTGACATGAACATGAGAAAAAGAGAAATGAAGTGAAATTGTAGCATAAAAGTAAACACAATCAAGTGTTCAGTGTGCCTTGTAGCTCTTGCTGGGTTATAGCCGATAGTGAAATTATTTTAAAAACATTTTATTTTGAGAAACTAATCCAGTAAATTGGTCATTATATTAAGATGGCTAATTGCGTAGTTCCACTGAATCCAGGCAGCTTCACTCCAGTGTGCGATGGCTACGTGGATTTACACCAGCATGAGTCTAGGCTGGAGTCCACCTGCTCTATGGGCAGGCCTTTGTTTAAAGCATATTAAGCGTTTTTTTAATCATATGTTTTAGATTCCCTAAATATTGTTAAAATATTTGAGAAATCAGTAAAACGTCCTTATGCAGTTGCAATTAAGAAATAGCCCATATTAGCTAACAATTAAACACTATACAAACTGTATTTTCACAATTATTATTATGAGTGAAAAAAGTTACAAGAAATAGATTTCTACAATTATTTATTTAATCAAATCGCATACATCTAAAAATTCCAGTTCAAGAACAGGCATACACCTCCACTGGTTTTGTGATATAATATTTTAATCATGCAGAATCAATTTCTAGATAAATCTAGTCATTTCTGGATTGTAGATGAACATACTGCTGTCATCAGCAATAAGTAAAAGTAAATAGCTTTTATTGAAGCATGGTAGTAGATTGCTTTTTAATAATGCCCAAAGCTTTGACAACATGCCATAAAAGGATACAAGAGGTTAGCTTTGCTCAAGGTTACTAGTTAATTTAATTTCCCTTCCCATTTATTTTATTTTTCAACCTGAGCAAGTCGTTGGAAAGGGACGCCAAGAAAACATCTAACCCACTTGTTCACAGATGCAATTCGGCCGACTGTGACCTCACAATTAATTGGGGTGAAAGCACATTGGTTGTCTGGCTGTGTTACCTTATGTTAGACGTATTTTAAATACATTAACTCTTCTCTGCAAAAGAGACTGAGTTGATTTCAACAATGCTGAAGACCATTCACTGTACCCCATATGTGTTGATCTGAAGATACAGCCATTATTACTATTACCACCACAAATCAATGGCAGCCCTGGAAGAGTACAGTACAAGGTACACAAGGTTAATAGACACACTGATGGAGTTAGGGACTGTCGCAGTGAAGATCGCTGTCACTAATATAAAAACACCCTGTCCTTCAGAGCGGTGCAAAACATCCTTCTTAGTTTAGTGTCTACTCACCTCAGGGGAGTTCACAAGATGAGTGTCTCTCCTTCCCTTTGTTGTGAAACATGTCTCTGCTTAGTAGCCTTTCCCCCTGGCCTCACAGGTACATCAAGAGACATTCATTAATAAAAATAATGGAAGGCAGTTTACCCTTTTCGTGACTAGAGGTGCCTTACCAGACAGAGTGGAGAATAGTGCTGTGCTGCACCCACACATTTACAAACCTCATAATGTGAATCACCAGTCACTCTGTTTATTTGCGTGTCATTTTTAATTGTAGTTTACAAAAAGAGATAGATCTGCTTCTAAGAATCAGCCTGAGATGTGATCGTCCAGCTAGAATGTGTCAAGACCACTCCTGCACCCCCAAAGACTGAGTGCCTCTGCCTTATTGACTCTGATGACCTGAATAGTGTCAATTATGTTACTTTTATTCTTACGTTGATTAGCAGACTTTTTACTAACATGAGTCTGTTGCCTCAAGGATCAACAGTGAGAATATTATTTCTGATCACTGTAGAGTACAGGACAATCCTAGTCCCAGACATCCAAATAATAATAATCCTATTTAATTGTTAATGACCAGTCATTCTGTTAAGGTTCTCTGGACCTTGTGGCGATTGTACCTGTGGTCGAGCTCCTGAGATGCAGCTGGGAGAGTGAGAGGCTACACGTGAGCAGGGTTGAAAGTGGCCTAACTTCAGGAGCTGGAAACCTGCTGGCTGATTGCTGGAGATGTCCTCCCTCCTGCCTCCTAAGTGGGTATCCCTGTGTACCACAGGGCTGCCCAAGAAAGGAATGCATGTATTCTTCCCTGCCCTGCATGCTGTGTCCACAAAAAGGAGTAGCCAATTCTGCCAGATGCCAGCTGCCAGAGGGAGGAGCTATGGACACTCAGATGCCACGAGAGGGAGGAGCTGCATAAAATGGCTTAATTTTTAAGGTGTTGTATAAATCTAATAAACACCTTAAACATGTGTCTTACTTATCTGATTACAGGCCCCATGGAGGGAAGAGCTGCTCTCTCCTAAAGTGCCCACCAGAGGGAGGTGCCACTGTCCCTGTCCAGGAGAGGGAGCTGCTGTTTGTCTTTGGCACTGCCAGAGCCGCTGCCATGTAAAAAAATGGAATAACTGTTTTGACACTGGCAATTGGAGGTATTCACCCCCCTCGGACTTTGTTCACATTTTGTTGTGGTACAACCTGAAATGTTGATGCATTTAAATGGGATTTTATTCCCCCCTTTGATTTACACATCCTACGCCACACTTTCAATTGGGGGACATATGGGCAGGTGAAAAACTTTGCTACGACACTCCTAAATAAGTGCAACCTGATTTTAATCAACTGTTACCTGTTGTGTGCTAGTGTTTTTAATTAATCCCTCACTAGACCTTGACTCCCATAGGCTGACTTTTGTACTTTGAAGAGGAAAACAGTCTTAAATTGAGGGGGGAGGGGGGGGCATAAATAACTGAAAAACTGTTGCTTGGTTCAGTTGTTCCCAATTTCTGGTTCTGGGAAAAAAAAAACTGTTTGCTGGGTTTGCATCCTAGCCCAGTTGTCAGCTCTTACCTAAATACTCTTTACCTGTTGAAGAGTTGAAATAAAACACTCATTAGTTCAATTAGCTTGGGTGCAGAGAGAGGTCCATCAGGGGCATTGTGGGGAACCACTGGTGTTTAGTTTCACAACTGATCCCCAATCCCACTGCCCTCCTGCCTGTCTTTCTCTGTTCACTCTACAATGCCCCCCTGCTTTATAAAACACACCCACATCAAGAGTTAGGATAAATAATTTAATGATGTTACACCGTTGATATATTTGCACTCTCACAAAAAACAAAAACAAAAATAAAAGAACAGTCCATTTAGTATTGCATATACAACCACTCCTCCCTGCCAGCAGTGTAGCACCCCACGTTGGGCGGTTTGCCGGTGGCTGAAAGAGCAGTTCTCTAAATTCTTGCACACTCTCACACACACACACGCATTGGGGCAGTGGCTCTCAACTTCATCACAACTGGAGGGCAGCAGATGTAATCCAAACAAACTCAATGCCTGGTTAACTCCCTCAAGTAACTCTGTATTACTATAGCAGCTCCAAGATCACATGATCATTCTTTGTGTCAAAGAGCTCACCTCAGTATTACCCCCATCAGTTATGGAAATAATATGCGTGCTGTTTGTGGTTGTTTTTTTGGAGTGGGCCGAGCCCCCTGGGTTAAGGGCCTCTGTTAACATAACACTGAGACTAAGGACGGCGGTTGAGGGGCTGTCACTTTTGACCTAAAAATACATAAATCACAAACTGAGTGAGAGAATCAAAATCAAACTACTTCACTATCTACACAAAAATGAAGATAGTGAAGGGCATGGTCAGGGAGGAAGTTTCTCTGAGGAAATCAAAAGAAATGCAAGCCAATTGATCATGATGGACAGCAAGAATACGGGGGAAAAATGCTCAGGGACAAGATAGTGTGAATTTACTAGAGACAAGCTGGTGGGGTTAATAAATGAAGACCAGATGGGGTCACAGTGGCCTTAGGCATCTCTGTGGTAAGAATTCGGGGCCTCTGGTGGCTCACTTAACTGAACACCATCCTTTATAAATGACACAATATTTTTGGACGCCGGTGAACTTGAACTCCAATCTGCGAAACTGATTAGGTTCCTTGTCTGGGAAATCAGATCAGGTTATACTGCAGGAGAAGACAATCTTTCGGTCTGCTCCACACCTACGTAGGTTAAGGTAGAGGAGTGAAAGAGTGAGGTGTGTGTGTGTGTGCGCGCGCACATAAATAAATCAGATAAACACAAGCTGTAATGGCGCAGGCAGTAAACCCGAATGTCTCGATGCTCAAGGTTTAATAAAGTCAGGGAGGTAATGGGAGAAGATTAACGCTAAGAGAGAAATAATTGGGATGTGTCGCCACTGGAACGGACGACTGAAATAGCCCCGGCACTGTATCATGCCTCACTAGGGGGGCTGCACAGACCTACTCTCAGGACTGCCAATCACAATGAATACCCCCATAATTGAGAGCCACAATAGATCTTCCACAGGAAATAATGACAATACCTGGAGCTGTGCTGGTGCATGTTGATCTGGACGGAGCCGTGTAATTTAAGCCTCTCCTGGTCTTTTTTTTTTGTCCAGGAGCTTGTAGTTCTATTTCAAAACGAGACACTCACAGAAAGACGTGTTTTTCCCAGGGGACAACAAGGGAGGAAATGGAGTAGCAAATTTCCTCAGGTGTCCAGATAGGATGCCCGAGACCCACATTCTGCAGTCTTGTGTTATAGCTCTATTTCAATTAAGTGTAGATGACCTAGATCCTATAGAAAGTGTGTGCTGTTGTAGCATTTAGCATTACCTGGGATATAGTGACAGTAAGGCTTGAGGGAGAAATATATATATATAAAATCTGTTTTGCTTATATATTTCATAAATCTGTTTTACTTTTGTCCAATGAGAAAGCCCAGTCCTGTATCTTACCCCACTGTAAATCACTGCCACCCTACACTATTAAGGGAGGAGTGAAGGAAGGCAGGAGGTTCATCCAAAAGATTCACATTCTGAATTACAGTCATATCAGTCTCTTTACTGGACCAGTTTAACTTTGTTTCTATCTCCATAGCAGCTGGTTTCTAGAACTCCTGTCACGACTGGAAAGGCTCATTTTCTGAATTGTCCACTGTTGTACCGATCCCCCGATAGACGAGCTCGTGGCCCTGGCCAGTAGACACCACGAATCCGTGGATTGCCCATCTGGGCCCGGGCTGGCCGTGTGGGTGCTCTGTGGATCCCAGTGCAATGTTGCCGAGCTGTGTCGAGCCGTTGACAGTTAGCCCTATATAGCCAAGAACATGCCCCACAGTGATATGATTTAATTCCAAAAACTTTTAACACACCTCCTACCACTGGAGTGTCCCTTGGCCATCTGATATTGGAGTATGAGGAGCAGGGGACTGAGTCTTCCTCCAGTTCTCTCACCAAGTAGCTTTGTTCTAGTCTCTCAATCTCCCTCCAAATACTGGAACTTTGACAGTGCAAAAACTCAAGGGGCTTTGGCATATTATCTGGGTGTGGTGGTGTGTGTCAGCGAGACCGGGTTTGCAGGCGTGCATTTTACAGCTGGGTGACAATTACAGTGACTGTATGTTTCAACATTCCCAGTGCACATGTCCATGTGCTGTGATAACTAACCTTTGCTCTAAAAAGCAGCAACACAGTCCTGGTTTAACGCACTGTGATTGATGGATGCAGCAGTTAGACAACCACCCACTGAAACAAGACATTCACTGGAGGGAGGGGCAATGGTGAAGGAGAAGGTGTCTGGCTGTGGCTCCATTGCCAGGTACTACTTTCAAAATGGGAGAAAATAACTGAAAATTTCCCCTAGCTATTTAAATCCTCAAAATAATGATCATGAATAGAAGTTCTCCCTGTGTAAACCGGTGCATTTATTTAAAAAGGGTGAATGTTCTCTCTTTCCTCTCTGGCAATAGTCTGCATGGGGCTTTACTTAAAAGGCATGGGAAATTGTAAAAATAAATACAATGGGAAATATCCATAGAAATAGCAAACACTCACAATGTGTGTGTGTCTGTGTGGGTGAGCGTGTGCGTGTGTGTGCGCGTGCATGCATGTGTTCCGCTCCCTTGTGTATGTTGAAGGGTGTGTGAGGTGGGTGGGTTCGTATGCCCTGCCCTGGGCTGATGCTCAGGGAGAGGCAGGGGTGCTAAGAGGAGGCTGGCTTGCTGTAGTCCTCCACTCCTGTGATGGTGGCCTTGCAGAAGAAGCAGTCTTTATTGTTCATCAAATGCTGGTTGATACAAGCTCTGAGAGAGAGAGAGAGAGAGAGAGAGATCAGCGCTGGGAAAGGTGCACATACTGAATGCAGTAGAGAGAGAGAGAGAGACATTCTGCACTGACACTATCAGTAATCATATAATGTAGTCCAGTGCTGCAGTGCTTGGAGTGTATTACCCTCACCATTGTAGTAATGACTCATTTGAACCCCATTTTGTGGTCTAATAACTGAAGGATACAGCATTAAACCCTAATGCAGTCAGTTCCACAGTGAAGAATACAGTGCAATACACGTGTTATTATGGGCTTGTGCTGGACAGTGGGAAACAGCCTGCTGCTGAATTGTGAAATTAACTTTTAACTGATATAGTTTATATGTCACCCGCAATTAACAGGCTTGACAAAAATATATTATCCCAATCTACCAGGTCTCGGTGTATATAGGGTTCCTATGGGTTAAAGTCCACAGACACTGCAGAGAGCTGGTGGTGGTACTCACTTGCAAGACTTGTGGGAACAGGGCTTGAAGACGGCAGAGATTGGGTGTGCATAGCAGATGGGGCACAGGTCCTCCTCACTGGTGGGCTGAGGAAAGAGTAAATGCACAGACAGACACCGGTGAGACCCTCTTGTCTGAGAATAGAGCACCCCAGCCCTGTCCCACACTGCCCAGCACCGGCTGATGGACCTATGGGCCGCGTTTTGAAGCCACAGTTTATCGCCACGGTTCCCCTTTTCGCTGTGAACTCCACATCGACCCAACAGCATGCAGACGGAGGTGTAGACATGAACAGAGGGAGCCTCTGCCCTGTTTAACCACTCTATAGAACTGTTGTGACACATCCTGTCCCCCCGGGCCACCATCCAGAAGGCTTAATGGGTCGCTTTAAATCAGCACCTGTATTAGACTTGGGAACGGGTTTAAATCGATCAAGTGCACGATTAGCTCAATTAACTAATTAACAGCTCAAGTGGAATTAAAAGCAAAATTTCTCCAGCTCTCAAGAACCCCAAGTGGCAGAATACTGCTCCACAGTATTAATAAGATTGACCACAGTCAGCTGTTAGAAGGGTCCTGGTTGTTCCTGTCCCGGTGTAGGATGGGAGCCGGCGGTCTTAGCAGAGTCACAGAGTCAGCCGGCACTGACGGCGTATTACTGGGATCTCATTAATGTGTGACCTGCTCCTGCTGCAGCAATACACTGTAGATCAATCACTTAATAAACTCCCTCCCTCTCTTGCAATTCAATTCTCTTCAAAGACACTTTAATGGCACGACTGCAGGAGACAGATTGCTGGAGCAGTGACAAAGTAGCGTGGCCGTCACACAGGCTGGGGCTCACGCAACAAAATACATAGGGAAAATACATGGCACACATTCACAGTCATATTGGTGCAAATATGGTCATCAATCTCTCGGTGCTTCCCAGTCACTTTTTCCTCGTGCATTTCCAAGTTCATTTTTTTTTAAATAATTTTTTAGTGGATTTGAGTTTGGTTCAGTTTCTGGGTTTTTGTCAGGTAATCTGGATCAATATGCAGGAGGCCTTAATTAATTCTCCACAGATTTCCTCAGTCAATTCTCTGTTAATCCTATAAAGCGGGACAGCCAATACCCTGTATCTGATAGACAGGTGTAAGACAGCATGGTCATATCCAGACCCCTCCCTGTAGACGGCTTCAACAGAGATTCAGAGCCAGCTAGTTTAAAAAATAAAAATAAAAAATAAAAAAAATGCTGACCTTCTGCTGACCACTGCTGCTATCACAATGCTGTAGTGGAAAAGCAGTTACAACAAAATCTCTTATCTAAGGACAGGCCCACTGGATTCCTCCACTCACTTTTCAGTCTCCCCTTGGAGTGTTTATGTCCGGTTTCCTAGAGGCTGACAACGTATCTTAAATGATCCACTATACCAAAAAGCACCCTCTATATGAAAAATGTGTCTATTCCAAAGATGGAGTTGCTCTTGCTGGTACCTGGTGAGTGCCTGGTTGAAGTAGGCATCACCACCTCCTCATGCCACACATCTGAGGGAGACGGCACACTGAGACTGGGCTCCTTGCTCAGAGAAACACTCAGGGAGACTTGGCTGACCTAACTGCCATGGGATCTCTCTGTGGTTTGAGGTGCTTGATATACTTGTAGCTAAAATGGATATAATCAAGTAAAGGGAATAAAAGCTCTTAGATTTAAAAAAATAAAATCTCTGATCTCCTAATTTTTCATAGGTGGCCTCAGTATCACAGGAACAGCAGACTGTTGATAATGGCAGAGGTCTGTTTTACATGGAGGCTTTGATAAGGCCCCAGAGCAGATTCTGCCATAGACACATCCAGGATGACATCACAGAAAAACACACGTCCAGACTGGAAATCGGAGCATCACCCCTTTAATTTTTAGTTTTAGTTTTTTGTACTTCTTTAGCTTACAGCATTTAAAAACCACACACTTTTAAAACAATGTGAGGCAAGTCATCACGACACTGGGTAAAAGTACCTTGGGTAACATTTCAACAAATCAAAACTGTCAGAATGCAATCAGCTTTGTAATAAAACAGACCCCCAGAGACAGACACGGCAGGTGCATCAAAAACAAACAGACGGCTTTATGAATCCTTAAACAGCTATCTTCATTTGAATGGGATCGGCTCTACGGCTGTGGAATTGAAATCGTCCCCTTTGGTCCGCGGTAGGATGTGTGGACTTTGGAGTTGCCCGGCAGAGAGAGGGAGTGAGGGGCACGTCTGATTTGGTCATCAGAGGATCAATAATCATCACATTCTTACTGACCTTCTGAACAGACATTAAAAACAGCCCACAGTCTTTGGGCTATACGTCATTTAAAAGAGTTTCTTAATAAAACAACACAAGAAAAATAAATAATAGAAACAAGCTCAATGTTGCCAAATGGAAACCAAAGCCTTAAACCTCCTACAGGGACTGTTATCTTTACAAACAGAAAGATTTATTTGACACTTCGCAAGGTCTATGTGTTGTTTTCTTGTTAGTAAAATAAATAAATAAATACATACATACATACATACATAACAGGTATCATCTAAGCATAATGGGATTTAAAAAACAAAAAACAGCCGAACTGTGAACTGGGCATAAAACTAAAAATACATCAAATACATCTTGGTCCATCTTTACTAACATAAATAGTGCATTGAGCTGTCAATTAGGCCAAATCCATGCATGTATTCTTAATATTTGATTGTTATTGAGGTTTTTAAAGTCCCATTATCTTCCTTCTGAAGGGTCCCCTTACAGTGGTTTTAGTGTAATTCAAAGTCAAATAATCTAAACACTCCCCCAAACCAGGTACTTATTAGATGAACCTTGCGGCAACCTTACACACTCTGAAAGCTCAGATCACTTTCAGGTCTCCCAGCGGCAGACCCCCACAGTAATTTAGGAGATTCCCAGCGCCATGTCTTTCCTCAGTTCTGGAGGCACTTACCCTGATGTAACCTGGTGTTTCTGTAATCATACGGCGGATTGTTCCACCAGAGCTAATGTAATTTCTCCCCCACATTACACTTGTGAACCTGAACAATATGCCTAAGATCCATAAAATCTCAGCCAGCAAATGGGTTCTCTGAAGAATACTCTGTGAGCTGGTTCAGTGACCACGCGGTTTCAGCTGCTTGCCTCAATCAATCCCTGTTACCTGTTCAAACACTTGCTCTGTGAGACGCTAGGTCATGTTCTGTAAATACCACTCAGTCTGAATAGTTACTGATATGAATTATAGCCCTTTTCCCCTTCAATATACAATAGTGCCTTATTATTCGCATATGCTTACTGATATCCAGGAGTCATTAAAGCTGTTCTGTGTACTAACATTGTCAAGCTACACTTTGAAATGGTGTACATTGTTAAACACAATCTAAATAAAAGTGCCAGCACCAAAATCTGATTTCTTCAGAGCAAGTTTGACAATGTCTTTGTTCTTAGTTCTTTGCCCTGATTTTCTGAAACAGCTCTGCCACAAGAAAATGAGCACCAATGAAGCATAAGCACTCTGTGTCAGCACCTGAAGCAGACCCTGGGCGACGCACACAGCCAGGCTGCCAGAGTTGGATGTCTCCATGTCTGCTATGGTTTGAGTTCAATGTTTCATCAAACCCATTATTGCTTGTGCGAAGGCTGCTTGATTTAATACATCGGGGTTCTGTATAAACCATTGCTGCTTAGCTGCTGCAGTTTTTTCAGATTAAGGGTCTAGTTCGCAGATTAATGCAGCACCGGACAAGGCATAAAGATCACAGAGTTCTCACACAGCCGATTTCCTGAAGACTCCAAGACAAATCATAAAAACACAAGCAGCCCACCTGATTATGTCTAAGTCTCAGGCACTGTTGTTCTGAATTGCTTCTTGGCTTACCAGGAGCCCCACCATTGCGTTTCTGCAAATAATTCCATGGGGAGTGGAGCCCGAAATTGTGGAGCTGAACGATGGCAGATGACTGGGACTTCTTCCCCTGCTGTCCATACCAAGTGGCACTTACCGAGTCTCCCTACCCCTGTGTGAACCTTCAGCTCACCTTCTGCACTACGAGCAATTGCAGTGGTAGCCCTGCTTCATGTGTCACTGTGAAAGGGCAGGTTGCTCTTTGCAGATATCATGTAGAGAGGCCTCAATTAACCGACTGTGTACCAACGCTACTCATTTTTTTTTTTTTTCTAATTAAAAGGTTGTTCTCTTAAATACTGTTCCCAGAGTGTTAATCTACCAGAATTATTGTTTTAAACCCCTCCAATCTTTTGCTCTTTAAACTGATCTTCTGCTCCTTGCACTTGGGAAAATGATAAATGACTCAATTACTTTCGATCATGCAGAAAAGCAAGAGATCTAAATAAATTGAGGAATTAAAAGGGTTTTTTGCTCTTTCTTCTTGGATAGTTTCACCCCCCCACCAATACATTTAAAATACCTTGTCCAAAGACCTGTCCTGGGGAAGCACGCTAGTGTTATACCATGAGATTGTGTTCTCATGTATACAGCATGAGAGGGAAACACTGACATAGATCAATTACAATATAATTTAAGATATTAGGAATGGTTAGGAAGTTTGTTCCGCATACCCACCTTGAGGAAAGAGGATCTTATGTCCTGCGATGAATTACTGTCATGTTGCACTATGCTTTGTACAGTTTAAGTTGGTTGCTGGAGTAAACTCTTTTAATAACTTGCAGGAACGAGTATTCATCACAGATCACACGGGTCAAAGCCAGAATAAAAAAAAAATCCTACAGAATACTTCCAGTGTAACATGCAACTACCAAGATATGGAACCCCCCAAAAAACATGACAATGACAATGTTATAAAGTAATCATTTAAATTTGTCATCCAGAAAAGGAAGTCCAGAAGCTCAGGACTGACACAAGAGATAGGGGGTTGGAATCCCATCTTCATCACTAAGCTTGGCACTTTCACAAGCCGATCATTTCTCTTTGGGTACACCAGACAGAGAGTGTTTGGATTCTTGGGAGCACTGATTGAATAAATAGCACTTTACACATTAGTTACCTCCAGGGTTAGCCCTCCTAACAAGATGATTATGCACAGTGATTCTGATTTGGAAATAAATATACAAGGAATGAAAAAAACAATAAGAACGACAAAGTTTGCAAGTCAATTAATAAAAGAAGAGCTTGTTTTGCCCACTTCTAGCCTTGGAAAGGCTCAGATGACTCTTAATCGGGAACCATGTGCATCTGCCCTTCCTGTTCCTGAAAGCTAGTCTGTCCCTTGGCAGGGAGATTGGGTATCAGCCTGGCATCTGTGGGCACTAGTAGCATGAACAAACTCTCCAAATATTACCCCCCACCCTCCTGCTCCTCCTCTGAACACCTGCTGCTGTCCAGACACTGTCTGAAGATGAGGGATAGGTACACTCGGCCTGTATTCAACCTCCTTGGCCTCCTTTCAGACAGTTAAGAAAATCACTATCTACCAGCACAGTGGTCACAGGACAGGCCCACTCCAGCTTCACAACCCTACCCACATGTACAAGAAATGGTTAGATGATGGTGCAGGTTGAGTCAGCTGCGATGGCCACTTGACAGACACGATGACTGAACAGTGGATAATGTTCCTCTGTCCTTCACCGCCCCACCGCCACTATCGCTCAAGCCAGCTCTGGATATTATCAGCAGACAAGGTGCCGATACATTAAGGGACTTCACTCCCGCAAATCAACAAGGTCAAACGCTGACAGCAGATATGTTGTGGTCAGTAATCCTGTTTGCTTTAATCATAGTACATTCAGCTTCACAGTCGCTAGCCTACGCTGATGGGAGTCTCTGAAATCTGTGGCTTTGTTGTAGCACTGAAATCAAATAAGGACCTATTCTAAATTTAAATGATGACATCACTGATTTGCACCTCCAGTATATGGAAAACGTGCATCACACCTCATGATGACAAAATGTACTGTAATGGCCTGGTAATCTGCTGATGATTATACATCAGTGCAGTAAGATGTCACACTCTGGGGCATTTTATTGTGCAGGGAACAACAGCTGCACCACGTGGAACACAAAGAGGGAAGAATGTGACCTGAATTTTGACCATGTTTAGGCCAATGTTTTCGGAGAGCTGGATTGAATTTGTCAGAGGCACTGGGCACAACCTGGCTAATAAGGTTAGCTCTCTTCCAGCAGGGCAACATGAAAACCACACAGCGCATGAATAAATGAAAACAGTGGCTCTCCTGGCACAAGAAGAAAAGCAATCAAATCTATGCCCTTAAAACCCTGCCCTAGTCTAGGTGGTGGGGGTATTTTGGTTCTTTTGATTTCATTTGACTTATTTCTTGTGAAGTGTGTGATAGAAACATGACAGCATACAGTGTCTAACAGTGCTGAAAAAATTAAAACACAGATTAAAAAATGACCTGGTTATTTGAGGGAAATGTCACATTGACTAAATGTAAGGGGAGTCTATATTACTTGATCTTGTCTGAAGGGCTGTACATTGTCACTCTAGACACAACAGAGCTCTCTTGTCTCCCAAGAGCCTTCACATGGGTTCCACTTTGGCACAATATCAAATGTAAACTGCTGGATGATTAATAATAATATTAATATTCATCATCAAAAAATCATTACAATACAACTGATATGACCTCCATATTTACATCAGAGCACCCTCTCAATGCACAGGAAAGGAGAGCCATGTGATTTTGATGCTGGCAACTTGAGGGCACAATGCTCGTTAAAATCCTAGAATCTGTTCCTCGGGTGTCTGCTCTTTCCAAAAATAAAAGCGAGTAGCAGCTGAAGGATAGGGGAAAGAAAGTGGCCTAGGAGCAGATGAATAATTTACTAAGGGCCCGGCTTTCTTCTGATCAGATTTCCTGTGCAGAGGAATTGGGATTTGTTATCAAGGACATTTCCAGGGGGAAGGTCAGTCTCAATGCCTGGGCCACATTACAGCTGTCATTAGTTCTGATGGCATATCTGTCGTGTGAGTCCGCACTCCCTCCCTCCCTCCCTGCTGTAACTCCCTTCCGCCTCACTAGAGCTACTGCTTCACTATCCTGTGTGCCAGGCTAAGAGGCCAGGGTGAACTCCCCACAATGCAGTGATGGCCCTGGAGTCGAGACAGATAAGAGCCTCCGAGAAAAACAGAACGCCCCATTCATTAGAAAAATGAAATTGTGCAATTTGCAGCAACACTAACAAGATGTGTAACGGCACAAACATCTGCAACAGCTAGATTGCTTTCTGATTTTGGATAGAAAAACCAGCCTCTCTCTTCAAATCAGCATTACAGAAGATTATAAATCACAAATGGGAAACCCGCTAATCACAGAGCAGCATTGCCAAATATTCTTATACCTCTTATCTGTGTATAAATGTCATCCTGTGCAGAGAATGTGCAGAATTTAATCATTCTGCATTTACCAACAATGTTTGAGCACACTTTAATGCTAGTGGTGCAAGTTTCACAGGATGCACATGTGTTTAGCATGAAAACAACCCAGACTGGCAACTGTAGGTCAGTCAAAGTGGATCCTGGATGAAAACCTTTTTTAGATGGGGAAAAAGGGGGGTTGATTGTTGTATTTAACAAGAAATATAGTCGTTTTCACTGTAAAGATTTTTGTGCATTTAATGCCTGTGTGTGAGACTCATAATAAGTTAATACATTGTGTGAAGGGTGTCTCTTATTGTCTCTTCATCTTCATGGTCCTCTCACCCAAACTGCATGAGTGACATCTGTTATACAGTAAGAGCCCATTTCACATGACGTATTCACTTATAAAAGGAGACTTGCTCGCTAGTGGTTAGTGAATTAGATATTTATCTAACAGGAAACAATAGTAATGCCTGCTGTATTAATGCCATGTTGAAGATTGTTCTGTACACCTGCAGAAATGTTATAGAATATAGTGCATTAATGCCCAGTAGCTCTATAACAGTGGTACAGGGGTATCAACCCCAATATGTAGCCCTGCTGGTCCCACATGAATTTGATGTTTTTAGTTTTTCAATGTGACCGCTTTAATTGTTTCCATGCTGAATTCTATTCAGTATTGTCAGTGTGTCCTTCAGGCAGCATTCTAGGACATCCTAGGGAGGCTTGATTGGATTTTTAATTGGGACATGAAACCGCCTGCAGCACAATCTCAACCACACAGCCCCCGCACCGTTGTTGGGGCGAGGAGTTGTAGTCAGCTCAGTGGCGCATGTCATGAGTTTTCACTGTAGTACAATGCCACACGGACCTGTTCATGTGGCACCAGTCACTGCTCTACAGACCTTTAATCTCGTTCTATGCAACCTCATGGGATAGAAAACAAATCATGGTTAATCAAACTATTCATACCACAGGTTTCTACTAAACTGCACGATCTACAGTCAGCCTCTATACCTGGACAGATTTAACAAGGATTAGGTTTACTATAACCCTGTTACTAACATAAAAGAGGAAGCTCAAGTAAGTATTCTGAGCTTTTCTGAGAGCCATAATTTGAGCAAGGCTTTTATGTTCTGACACATGTAAAACTCTGTTTTTTTTTGTTTTTTTTTTACTGCTAGAGCATATAGAATCAGTCAGAGAAACAATACTTGAAACAATCTGAGGAACGTCACACCACTGTGATGAGCAAAACATCTTTGTGCACACATACAATTAAGCATATTGATCACATCTTCCAAATTTAAAATAATTGTAATGGTTTTGCAGATTGTATTCATCTCTTCAAACTTCAAAGGCGTTATTCAGCATTTCCCATACGAGTATAGATTTTTTTTTCCTGTTTGATTTCACACTTTCCAACTGTTACTTTCTGGGCAATTCACTCATCCAAGTCTGGTTACAACTGTACAAAATCAAATCGCTGTCAGTCACATTTTTTGCATTACATTTAACAAAACCATAAACTGTTAAGTTAAAAAGAAAAAAAAAGGCTTAGTGTGTCATGGTGAAAACAGGAAAACACAGCTGTTTAATGTACTGTGTCTTGGGGCCTTTAGCTAAATGTATTGGACAGAAAGCTAGACCTTCCACTAGGAAAGAAACATTATGCAACTAACTAGTGTGACAGCCCAGCTGACACTAGCAAGCAGGTATATAGCCCGAATACATTTTTCCAAATAAACTCAATGGAAAATCAAATTTATAAACAAACAAACACTTCTTCACTAACAGCAATGGGAGAAGCCTATTTGTGATGGCACCTGTAAGGTCAGATTCGATGTGACCGCCACTACTTAGCCTGTTATTGCGGACAACAGTGTACTGCCTGCCATGACTGGATTACAACATGAGTGCCTGTATATATACTAACGAGATAATGAGCCATGTCACAAAGTAGGGCATGTAACAATGAACGGTTCAAGGAGAAGAGTGCTGAAAGCACTGAACTGCCCGAGTCTTGACCTCAGTCGCAGTGAATACCTGTAATGTATGGTGGCTTTATACCAAAGACAGCGCAGGCTGTTTACCCTCCCCACTCTAGAAACCCTGCTATGGGCTAGAGGGCACAGTATTCATCTGTGCCATCTATACAAAGTTTAACAGCAGGCAATAAGGGCAAAAAAGGCTCTACACCCTATTCAATATATGAAGAGCAGGGCTTTTGTATTGTTTCTATGGCTTTTGGAGTTTTTCCTGTGCAAATATTCTTGGCCATAGAATGCACTTCCTGAATTCACTACTTTTTGTGTAAAAGGTTACATAATTAAATAAATTAAAAGTGTCAGCAGCCTATTGCATCTTGTAAATTTGTAGTTCCCCATGGACATTTTTAAATTTTAAATATATGTTTATAACATTCACATTAGTCTCACCTATTACCATTTCTTAGCAGTGAGGATGCTTTTCTATACCGTAAGGCTGTGTGTGAGCTGAGATTCTCCTTTAGGATGATAATTGAGTTTTACAAAGATCTATTATGTGGTTACTTCTCTAGAGGGGTGTAAACGTGCTGATTGCACACAACATACCATTTCAGAACCATGAAGGTTAGCAAAAAACAAGAACTAAATTTAACAGCAGGTGTTTCATTTTAAACTGATTGCCTGTGTTGTTAAATGTCTCAGTGGGACTCGATCGTTTTATTTACACGAGAGGTGAGGAGTAATAATTAAACAGTGGTAGGAAGGCCAGAACAATACAAGTGGGGGAAAAATAAACAAAGAAAATATGCATGGTTTCAATAAAAAAATTACACTGAAAGCAGACAAGCTAACAAGACCCCAGTACAGACCTGTGTCAAGAAAACATGTCGTTTGTGCACTTGGGAATAGGTGGGCTTGCGTTTTGTCGTTCAAAAGTCAACCAGCTTTTCTCTAGCCAGAACTGTTAAGTCTTGCTCATTAGAAGTGCACACCTTCCCTCCCATGCCTGAAACCTCACACTGGAGAATGGAGGTTGATTGGATCAGGGAGCTCTACACCGGCATTTGACAGTCCTCAATATTGTAGTGCAGTCACACCCTCCCACTCCATTAACAAGCTCTGTGCTGTAAAAGAAGTCCATTTCAGATTTCGAGGGCCGCCTCCTAGCCTCCCAATTCAATTAATAAATGCATTAGTTACAGGAAGAAGCAAGTGGTGTGTCAGCAGATTTGGCAGGGACTGATTGCAGCTATCACAAGAGACAGCAGAGCCCCTCCCCACCCTCCGCTAACTCACACACATGCACACACATGCACACACACTTGGGAACGTTTGCGATGTGCAGGGGAAGGCTCTCTTCTGACACCCGTTTGTCTGCTCTGATGGTAAATTGACAGGACAGAATGTTAGTGCCCCCCGTGGTTTGGCGAGTGCTTGGCAAATCTTTGGCTCATTAAAATGGAAAGCAGATCAGTAACCTCATATTTCCTTCTTCAGCAGCATGTAAAGCCACAACCTCAATGGAATCAACACGTTCTTGTGAAAAATTGGTAGTTAGAACATTTCTGATTTTAAGGAAAGAAAGCGATGAATGTTCTTTCACTAATTGCTAAAGCACAATGATTATGCTTGAACTGGTTTGCCTTATAGCTAACAAAATGGACATAAAAGTTAGTGACGTGTGTATTTCTTTTGCCTCAAATGAGAAGCAAAAGGCATAGTGATAGAAAAGCATTTGGTGCCTGAGACTTGAATCCTTCTCGATCCTCTGTCTGCTGGGTGAAGGATGTATGCGTCTGGGAGCGTTTTCGTGTATTGATGCCTCATGTGTCATGTATGTGTTGTGAGTGCCTAGTTTGTAACTGGGTGAGAGAAGGGAGTGTTTAAAGCAGGGGAGGATTTATAATGGTGTTCAATGCTCAAGCAACAGTGAAAATGTGGAGGGGAGGGATGTGTGGGGGCAGAGAAAGGGTTTTAGAATGAGTTGCCCTCCCCGGGGGCTGTGGGAGTCTGTCTCTTCATCTCTGTCTATCAATCACTCTCCTCTGAACCCACCCCAGAGAAACCCCAAACCCATATGAATGTAATTTTATAAAATAATTTACAATTTTCTCCAAAAATCCCCATGAGTCTATGAATGTGTGTTGCCACAACATCATATTGTTCTGTGTTCGCTTTATTATGTTGCTGATATGCTACTTGTGCCACTGGGAATAGACATATTCAATCAGAAAATACAGGCTTGCTTTTCTGCTCTGTCTGTGCTAGGGCCAGCAGGTGGTGAAGGTGAAATGGACAACACTGCAATGCAATGCAATGGGGTGGGTCCTTCTTCCACTGCCTTCCCCTTACAGCAGCCTGTGATATTCCCATACTATCCAAGTAATCACCCTTCTTTCCCGTCGAGTCAGCCCTCGGCACGCACTCTCACCACTACGGGGCTGAAGAGAGCCAGTGACCTATTTCAGAGCGGACACACTTTTCAATTTCACCTCACACTCTCACTGATGTCTATGACAGTGTTACGCAACCCTCTCTCCCATGGAGTGTCTATCAGGAGCCAGAGCAAGGCCAGGGTGGACACTGACGGGTGACCTTTTCTAGACAGCTGTGGGGCCGTGTGGTATTTAACAGCCTGTGGGTGGAGGGCCATCTCTCCACCGGCCCCACACTGCGCCCATTCCCTCCAGAGGCCACAGTGAAGAGTGAGCCTTGGCTGGAGAGCACAGCCCGGTGGCTCACTGACACAGCCGTGACCATTTGGAGCAGCTTTCACTGAGGGAAAATAATCTTGTGACTACATTAAAAACAAGTCCTGGAGTTTACAATGAAAAGAAAGTTGAGCCCTACAGGTACAAAGTCATTTTGTTGCTAAATAAAAAAAGAAAAATGCATCAAAAACAAATGGGCTACTCAAAGCTTTTAATGTGGAACTAGCCACCCTGCCTGATGTCAGATAAAGTCTGATCTACAGTTATATTGTGTATTGCTAGTGGGTTTTGCTATCATTTCAGTATAATTTGCTTCTGCCTCACTTCACTGACTATCATCTTTGGGAAGACCTTTCAATACATATTTTATTCTGTAACCTTTGGTTAGCATAGATCCTGAGCTAAGAAACAACAGAGCATGTGTATTGGAATACAGTTACACAAATGTATAGGTATACAGCTCTGGAAAAAATTAAGAGACCACTTAACATTGATTTCTGAACTGGGAGTGGTCTCTTAATTTTTTCCAGAGCTGTATACTAGATTCTGTCCTTACAATGATCTAAGACTTTAATCTGAAATTTCAATTGTGTTGTCTATTTCAAATCCAAGTCCAAATTACATCCGAGAAGAAATCTTACAGCTCTGTGTTGATTGTTTAAATGTCACTCAGCCTCTAAAAGACAAAAACACACCAGTTCACTCCTAGCTGGGTTTATCAAAACACCACTTAAAGGGGAGACCTAGAAGACGAAAGCACTCAAGCAGAGCATTGCAATTTCTGCTCCGAAGTCACAGATAGTATTGAAGGTGGGGGGGGGGGGGGGTGTAATTCGTTTGCCTTTCAAATGAGGAAGTGTGCTGTTTGGATTGCAGCCAGTCAGTGCAGACAGAGCCGCTCACTGCAAACCTCAATCAAAGTTTCCAATCCTGCAAATTGCACATTCCATTTGGTCCAGAATAAATCAGCTGCTTATTATTATTTTTTTTTCTGTCAGTGCTCCTCTTATTTCTATAGCTGGGAGAATTGATGATTACTTCATCCTTCTAATACAATCAAGACATGCTTTGAGCACCCGCAAGGCCTGGGGGTGGGGGTGGGGGGGATTGTGTTCCTTCCAGTGCTTAAAACGGGCATCGCAAATCTACATTCTCATTCATTGTGTTTCTTCTCTTTCTCCTACCTGAACAAAGTCTGAGCCACTAAGTGACAGCTCACAAGGGAAACCTGCGGTAAGTGTCCAGATGAAAGGGTTGCACGCGTCAGTGCTCACAGCGGTGTGGCTATTGTAACCTTCAGTACCTTCGCTCAGTTTTCAATAGCCACGTCTTCCTGTCTCTTGCCTTTCCTTGCCTCACACTTACAATACACAGGCACAGCAATGCATGCTTTATATTCAAAAAAGACATCCAATTTAAGACCTAAATCTCACTCTGCTATTCCAATGAAGTAGTGAACAGTTGATAACTTTTTGAACAAGTAAGATCAGCTGAGAACGCAAACTATGATGGAAACTAGATCAATTACAGAAATCACATTTACATACACCAATACTACGTTGTGATATATAGCGCTACTCTATTGCTGCTTTTATGAGCAATCTCCCTACCTTTGATGGGGTCATAGTCCATTTCCCATCCTTCCCAGTTTTACATAAGACTCTGAGGTTTTCTTTATGTTCACATGATGCACTCTGTCAAGTTATCCACTCCATCAGCCTTGGAATTAAGAAGAAAACTCCAGACTCAGTAACAGAAGACTCAGACTGGAGTTTTTTCTTCAGGGAGGGGAGTGGACTATGGAAAATACCATAGACTCAGATCACAGCTTGAGCACTTTCCACTCAAAAGGGAGAAAGGTCCTTCACCGGCAGAGTATTCGCCAGAGGTTCTTCTGCCACAACAACGCAGCACGTAACCAAGACTAGACAGCTCTGCTCTCCTCACCCTCCCTGCCTGGTCCAGCCAGCGATGGTCCTCATTCGCATTTTCCGACAAGCCCCAGAGGGCTTGGCAGAGGGACGAGGCGCCTCTGTAAATCAACAAAGCTGTTCAGAGAGGTTGTTGCTAGCAACTCGAGGGAACCGTTGCAGAGAGAGAGGGGGAAAAAAGGATCTAAGTAGATATTTAGCTGCTGGGCAGACTGTCAGGTTTACAAACACTTTAATGATTTAATAAACAGGGCATCGAAGGGGCTCCATGTGGCAAGTCTTCATGAACTGGCGGGCAGCCTAATCTGTGGGGTGAGCCATGTGTCCGGGGAGATTGGTTCAATTTTCTTGCTGCGAAAAGCTGCTTAGTATAATTAGTGATCATGTACGGCATATGATGATCCCATGGACAGGGAAGGGAAACACTGAGTGGGGTTTATGCATCTGCCCTGCAATAGTCAGTTGCTGGGGTGGACAGCAACAAGGGCTGACTACATTTAGATTTATTAGCTTGTCTGCACTGAGGACATTTTCAAATATTTTACTTCCCAATAATTTTACTAGAGATCGTGCTGAGATTAAAATATTATGCCAGCAAGACCTAGCCAAGAAAAGGCCAGAGAGACAGGGCATTGTGACAATTACATTAATAAGAAACAAAAACACCACAGTCTCCTTTAAGGAAACAACAATTAACAAATAAAGTGGGCATGTCTCTAGAGGATTTCGCCTTCATTATCACCTAGTGAATTCATTTATGTTCTGATAATGACTAGGTATGGTCATATGTCTCTGCGGACGGCTAGAAAAGAAATACAAAAATAAACGGGTCGACCCCCCCTCTGCACTGAGCAAGTGCAGTTTAATTTTTGGTGTGTTTTGTTTCTTTTTTTTCCACCACATGTTAATGTGTTCTTGGCTGGAACTTGCCCCTCATGTTTGTCAGTAAAGCAGCATCATTTTATTTTAGCTGAGAGGAGGCTCTAGCAAGACAGAAAACTTTTAGAGCTTCGGCCGCTGAGCTCAGGAAGCTGATAGGACAGAGAACTGCCACCTCAGATTTGGAGAGATTAATGATGGGAAGGGAAACTGGACAAGCTAAATTTGCCGCTAAGAACATCAGGAGCAGTATTCATCTTTGTCTCTTATGTTTTTTACTGACTGATCTTCTCAAGGACAAGCTTCAACTGCAGCATTTTCAACACCAGAACATTACAAGAGTCTTATTAGTCAGGGACTGCTTTTTTACACGAGGTCTCAGGGAACACGCTGACACCAATCAAATCAAGGCATCCAAAAATAATCCATATACAATTAAGATGTTTGATCCACAGTGCATCCTGACTAAATCTTCTACATCCCAGGGGCTATGTGTTACACCATTTCTCTGCTCACACCCTGCACGCTTAAGTAATCCTGTGAGGTTTATCAAAATTGCAAAGACACTTTCATTCATGATGCACCTTTTCAAGCTATTATTCTACCCTCACAATGTCATTGCTTTAAAAGTTACTAACAAAGTAGTTCAGGATTAAAGTATACAATCACAGGGAACCTTCTGGAACTCTACAATAGGAAACTTGCTGAATACATTAATGAGATCTACAGAGATGAGACAGAGAATAATAATGCACACTGCAGTTTCTTCTTCTTTGGCAAATAGATACCTTTGTGCTGTAGGGGAAAGGCAGCTGTAAAATCACCATACAGGAACACTGCTCAGTGTGGGTCTGCTACACACAGACAAGCTTGTTGTCCCTTCAGAGGACTGCACTGCTACAAGAATGTAAAGAATGTCAGAAGCTGGACATCAGAATCTGCTGTGGGAGCTATATGCATTGTAAATATCAGACAATAAACAGAATATGAAACTCAGGTTGGGAATCACATCACAGCAGATGAAAAGATCTTAGTAAAAAATAATTCAGACATTCTGTGCTTGGCTAGTTCACCTTGGACACCTTAGTTTCTTTATGACCCAGGGAATTGATTTCTTATCCACTCTTTAAGATCAGTTTCACTAGAGAGATTGATCAGGCCCCTTGAAGCTTGGGACTGAAACACAGGTCTGTCAGTGGTCTAAAGCAACACCCTGCTCCCCTTGCTGGGCTGGTTTTGGCTCCTCCTTACTCCCTTCAAATTAGTCTTGCTAGATTGGTCCCTAATGATGCTGGGACCCCACTCTCCCACTCCCCCCGCTCCCACCTCCCCACTCACTGCTGCGCTGGCAGCTGCCTGCTTGGACTCCTCTGTGAGGAAAGACAGCATCTGCTCCACCTTCTGCTGTTCCTCGGCGCTGATATAGTCCGTGTCTGTAAAACACAGCACACACAGAGTCAGTACACAGGGTAACATACCATAATAAAACACAGCACAGAGGTAATCACTGCACCCATCTGCAGCCACAGTATCAGAGAGATAGAGAAAGAGGTGATACCACTGCTCATTTACACAGTCTGTGTCTGCAGTGAACTTGTCAGTAACTACATGCTGACAAAAGTTGCGGACAACCATAGACACCATGCAGTGATATAACCTACAGCTCCAATAAGAGTCAGTTATGACAAGTTAATTCCCACCTGCAGCAAAAGAGCAGAAGAGATCTAGGTACTGCTGTGAGCTGGAGACAAAGCGATACCATTTTGAGACTGAGCACACACTTTGTTGTGGTCCTTGTCAGAGAGAGGCAGAGATATAATTCAGTCATCCACTGTAACACAGTCTATATACTCCTCTCTATGAGAAATGCAGAGGTAGACTTTGACATTGGAAGTAATTTATAAATAATTCATACCTGCATACCCACCTGACGCACAGGATAGAACAGATCACTTGTACGACCAAAACAATAATAGCTTCATAATCGCTTCATTAAAAGTGATATTGAACTGCCCGTATTCATTCAGAGAGCACATAGCTGAGTACTTCCGAATGAGGATGAAAAAAGGACTGAATGTGTTCTCGATTTTCAGGAGTCTCAATATGAAAAGAAAAAATCTTAAGGACAAAATCTCGAGGACATATTTTCGAATCCAGTGTACACGACTTCCAAACTCTGAAGCTCGACTCTGTGCTACAACAAAGGGAGTCAACAGATTTGGATATTGTTAAAACTACAGCAAAATTCAGCTACTATTAGCTTTAAGGATCTAGCCTAGTTAGCTGTACTATTAAACTAATAGTACACCCTCTGTGAATTGAGTCTGTATTACATGTACACTATGTATGTGGACTAAGTTATGTGATTGATATCCTGGAGGCAGAATATACAGAAATACAAGCAGAGGTTTCAAGGGAAGAAGCAGGATATCAAAATCTGATGCAGATTTCTTGTAGATTCCAACCTTGATCTCTGGTTAGATAAAACAATTTTCTTTTGGAGCACAATACTCAAGTGTGCAGGTACTGTGTGTTTTCATTCAGAGTTAGTTTTTCCTACCATGTACCTTTTAAGACTTTGCCTGGGTTTGTGTTTTCTCTTACTTTCAAGAACCAGAACATCACTCTTCTATCAGTCTATTTCAGGTCATTTGATATAACACTTTGTCAACTTGAAGATACTTTGGTGTAAAAAACACAAATTAAATGAGACGCAACAGTGAATGAGCACTTTTAAACAGTGAATTGTGGATTTAGCAATTCATGAGCTTTTATCAATAGGATTTGTGCCTTTGGGATATTTCTCGAACCATATAGCATTGGTTTGCCGGTTGGGATTTTTTATTGAATTTTTTGTTATTAACTGAAATTTTGGAGTTTTGTAACTTAAAATCTATATATGTAAAAGATACATATTTTTTAAACGATCTGTGTGCGTTCATGAAGCATGCATGAAGTTATCTGATTATATATGTTTCGGACCAATGATCTCAATGGATGGCCTACGCTTTACTAAATTACAACATTGGCCAACCTTGACATCACTGCCCAAGTTTCCAGCATTGGCCGTAACATATGTATTTGTATTTTGCTCGGGCTAAATGGTTAATGGGTATTCATCAATTATCTTGATCTTAAAATAAGTCATTTTCACGTTCAGAAAGCCCAGCTAAGCAATAAATGTTTCTCTATAATGCATCTTCTGTGTTTACAACACTCCATTGCAATAGTCAGAGGTAGTTCGAGGGGATTGACTATTTTACAGTAAGGCAATTTTTACATCTGCAGACAGCGATTGATTTTGTTGGTCTATTTCTGTACAGTGTGCGAGCAACGATTCCTGCTAATCAAAACAGTAAAATACCTTACACAATTTAACAGGGCAAAAGCTATGTATAAAGGAACAGTGGATTTCAATGGACTTGATATGAGGAGTCTTGAGAAATGCAGCGAGCCAGAGGAGGGATTGTTTGTGTGCACCTTCCTCGACCTTCTCTGTTCCCCACAGGCTACAGTCTAATTGCTGCACCGAGGCCCTCTGTGCTTTAGCTGCTGCCACTTTGCCCAGTAGGCTCGGCCAATTAGAATGCCAATTATCACTTGCTGTGTGACAACGCTCCCCACAGTCCTACCCGTTACTTATCACTCACTCACTTTCATCCCAGACCCCACTTCTACCCCGGGGGATAGAGTGTGAAGTTTTAAATTGCCATGACATTGAAAAGACGCAGAATATATTTTAACCCCCAGAAGAAAAAAAAAGTTTGCCACAGATCTTGCACCGCTGGAATATTGGGGAATGGCAGTTACAAGGGCAATACCAGGCTTGGTGAAGGTGGCATGCATCAACATCCCTCTCCTCTCAGAATACTAAGACCAACCCAGTCCAGCATATGCAGCAAAAAGTCCACAGTACCAAAACTCTTCAGTCTGAAAGCAATGCAACAAAAACATAGGTTCATCAGTTTAACAAGTGTATCAACACAATTTAGGAAACTCCTCATTTTTATTTTTTGGTTGTTTTAGTTTCCATTACCAGTCGGTCCCTTTTTGAAAAGATATCAGATTCCCCCCACCGCCCCAGACACATCTTTGTTCCGAGCCAAAAAGATGAAGCTGTTTTCATCTCCTAATGACATGCCTTTCAGACGTGGGATCATTCTGGAGTGAGTGTGCGGGCGGCAGCTTTTCATGCACTCCAGTTCCTCTGAGCTCTGCAGGGCAGCCTGGGGCACAGTGCCTGGAAAGCTGTATACAAGCCAGCAGCAGGGGGGCAGTGTGGGCATTGACAGGGTCTGCCAGACACATCTCGGCCTTCAGTAGCTCTCTTGAGGGAGGCGGTGACAGTCCTTACTCATTACTGTAAAGCACAGGGACAGCTTCCTCTTCGTGGGCAGCCGAGGACCACTAATAGACGAGAACTTCATTCATCCTTGTTGTTATCAATACAGTTATTGTTCTTTCTTCATGTTTTCCTTTGGTCTTCATTATTCTTGCAGAGGATTTGTAATTTATCACTTGCATATGATACTGCTGTGCAATCATTTACCAAAGCTCCAATGCAAGTTCTGATTGATGCTGTTCTTCAACAGTGGTCTAGAATCAATAGTGTTGATCAAAACTGTTAAACCCCAAAGAACCACAAAATTAGAACTCTGTCTATGAGTTTGGTACTTTTTGAAAAACGAACAAAACATAAGCCATCAAAGGCTTAACCTGGGAGGGGTACCTCTAGGCTATAGACTTACTCCAGGAGTGCAAATAGTTTGTGATGTTGTATTTTTATTATTTCTCTGCTTTAGTGCTCAGGTTCAGGCTGCACAGTTTAGTCCAGCCTGATTTCTCCTGGGTGCTGCTAACAACCTCAAACTCTGGGATGATGCACCCCAGTGTGGCCACATTTTGGTTGCCGGGCTTCTCTTCCTCAAGTTAACAACACCTCCCATGAATAACAGGGTCAAAGAAAGAAAAAAGGAAGCTGTTAAAGAAGTGCTCCCTTTGCAATAGGGGGTTCTATTTATTCTTATGTCAGCACCAAAAAACAGAACACAAAAAACAGGCAAAGGCCAACCATCAATGAGGCCCTTTAAATCAGATCCGGCTGAGAATCGACTCGGCGTTCCTTCATGTAAAGGGCACTAACTCAAAGAATTTCCAGACTTTTTAAGTGCTAATGTGGACACTTCAGAGAGGGAGCGCACTCTTTAGTGTGTAGCAGTCCTTTGGAAAGACACAGACTCGAACTAGCTCAAATATCCACCCATGATATATCACGGCCCTGCCACTGCACTATACCACAGCTCCAGTGTGGACACAGACAGGAGGTATTCCTCAATCTGCAAACCCTGGCACTGCTGCGATCTGGACCAGTGCCACTTCTGGGTTAGTTCAAGATGTCCTTTACTTCAATGCACTTGGTTAACCACTTATCGATGCATTTAATCTAATGAATTCCCTTTCTATACTTCAGAGTTCAGTATGTGATTCAGTACCATTAAGCATACATTTCCCTAAAAAATGTTGGGGGCAAACTAGCTAGACTTTTATTTGGGGTTAAAAAAAAAAAAAGCGAGGCAAGTTTTAAAATGGAAAATTAATGCTTTGACAGTTTTCTAGCTGGGGTGGATTAATTTATTTTCCATAGTAAAAGGCTAATGTCCTTCATGGGGATGGAGCTTATCTCAGTCTTTGTGTCATTCAGTGAACTGATATTGCAAGAAATTCCCTGGGTAGGAGCACAGAAAAATCCCTTAATGAATAGTGATGGCGATTTATACTGGCTGACTGGAACAATTTGGGTAAAATACCTTGGACTTGACCCCACTTTTTCTCTGGTCATGGGACTGGAGGCCTGTGCTTCCACCTCACTCTTTCTGTGGTAGCCATTGTGAAGTCACTTGAAGCCTTATGATTCCTAGCTGTTCAGAGTGAATTATATATCCATCGAAGTACCAGTATATTTATGCTTCTTCCAAGTGGAACGCCGAGAGATCCATCATTGTTTAAAAATGTATTCATCAAAGTGGTTTCTCATAATCAAAGGCGTAAAACTTCTAACAGGAAATACTCCAGACAAAATATGTATAAAACAACAACAACAACAACAACAACAACAACAAAATACAATGTTTCAATTTGCATTATGATCTCCACTTCATTCCTCCTATTAAGTAAGTCCAATCCAAATACGTAAGGCAATTCATTTTTCTGTAATCTAACCATATCCAAAGTCATATCCACTACTGCCCAGGAGTTGTGGTTTAGAAGATACAAGAAGCGTCATATTACTTTAATTTCCAAAGACATTAATTTGAGTTATAGACTGCTCGAAACAAATTTGCACTCTTTGATTAACGCCATCAAGACAACACCTGCCCCACATTCCCACTGCCTTGCTGAGAGCGCACAGCCGGAGTGAGCAGCTCAGCGCATCAACACGATGACTCACGGCCTACACTATCTCGCTGATTCGATGGCTTTTTCAAACTTGTTGCTTTTTTCTTCCAAATAACATAAAACTTATAGGCAGTCCAATCACATCAAATGGCTCTATTGATACAACAATCAGCCATAAAACATAAAACAAAACCAAAGTCTACACCTTTGTCAGAAAGAACCCTAATTATTTTACATGGTACGTGTTATAAGTCTATGTCTATAAGAATATCTGAAGTCATGAATCATCAGAATGAGGCCAGCAGAAAGATCTAAGACACTCTACATGACAGTGGGAATCCATAACTTATGGACTTACCATAGGAAATGGCTAAGCAGACCAAGGCTTTTTTAGTTACTGTGTTTCAGGTCTTCCTTTAGTGGAAACCAAGTCAGCCAAACATCTGTAGTCAAGCAAGATTCTTGGAGAATACGGAAGACAAGGGCAGGGGAATAAAGCATTCCTGCACAGCAGCAGATACAGGATTGGTTCACATAAGGTCTAAGAAAAGAACTGTGCTGCCCTGAGAAACCATGAAGACGTCCAATTCCCTGCTGTGCGAACTCTGTCATTTAGTAGTGCAGAAAAAACTGCCCTGCCACTGCCCTGTCTCTGAATCTGCTCTCCACTGAAGCGTGGGCCCTTAGCTAATATAATATCAGGACATCTATTTCACAGAGAGGCGAGCAGTCCTACTCTCACTGACATAATAGCAATGACAGGAGCCTGTGGAGAAGCACAGGAAGGACGGATCCTGCAACGTTTTTGATGCTTGTCGTCTTTAAAGGTGTGTGGTGATATCAGTCAGCAGAGGGAGGGAATTTGCCTGGGGCCCGGATCAAAGCAATTGGAGACCATCTAGTGGTGTTTTGTACAGGGCTTTTTTATTTATTTTTGCTCCCACAAGCTGCACCAGTCATGAATACACACACAGAAACAGCCCACCGCTCAGCCGACTCTCTACTATGTTAACTGGGTGCATTATTCAGCAGCAGTTGGGCGAGCGGGACTTGGACAAGTGGTGTGACCGCTGTGGGGAGGGCTGGTGTGAAGCACTTTAGGTTAAGTTGCAGCATGCCAGGAGTCTGTGCCCAGAAAGTCGCTCTGTGCCCGGTGTAAATGACACCAGACCCTAGTGGATACACTCTGCACTTCTAAAGAGCTGCAGCACTGGAGCTATGCCCTTCAAACACATAGGCAGCGTATTAGGAGAATATTACAGAGACTCTCGAATCTGTGAGGACTTTACAAATGTGAAGCATAAGGCTGAGGAGAGGTGCTTTTGCCTGCTATGTATCTAAACCCAGGGCTGCTTATCAACACCACACAACTAGGAGCCCAGAAAATCATAGTGACAGAGAGCACCATGTAAATAATCACAATTTAAACAGCCAGAAAGTGTCTTAAGTCTAACGGAAATTCACAAGCACCCCATCCACTAATAACATGAACAGACACAGTTTTGAGATCCAGGAGCTCCCCTGAGCCAGCCACCAGCCTGTCATTGAGGCTATATTGCTATGCATTCAGAGCTTCCCAACCGCAACACAGTTTACTGAGCACCTAAACAGCCTCCCCTGTAGATTATCAAATGCAGCAGCTTTCCCTTTCCTGAGCAGCCCCCTCCTGCTGTACAATGGATCCGCAGCCTTGTGAATACTCTTGATTTCAGTGTGTGCACAAGGCAGGCTGGATTAGCTGGAAGGGGTTTGTGTGCTGTGTGCAAAAGCTCTATGGACCCCAATACAGAAAAGAACAACAGCTTTCAAGGCAGGAATAGAGTGTAGGCTTTGTTATAAAACACAAATCAAGACGAGAGAGCGGGTCTGTTTTGATACTGCTCGTTCCCAAGCACATGCTGGACAAGTTCTCAAGTGTAAACACCATCGCATTCATGCTGAATGACATTTGGTCAACTGCGATTTTAAGACATGTCCATTTCTGAATGCTGACATGTAATGAGTCACAAAGCAACCGAACCGTTGGGGTTTGAGTAATTGGAAGTTCCTCTGAAAACTCGGTCCGTGGGGAACAGGAAGTGCGGATGACAGTGAAGGCCCCCGTGAGCGTGTGAGGAGACGACTGGTTTGTGTAATGTCTAACTCCCGCCAAGACGAGAGTAACTTTACAGGCTAAAAAAAGCCTGGACTTGATTCAGCTCTTCCCCCTTCCCACACTGTCTGTCTGCTTCTCTGTCCTTCTATTTAACTGGTCCTATTCCTACAGATTCATCACAGTCCAGTCTGCAACATCAAGCTATAGAGAGTGCTTGTGTTCCACAGCTCAACCCATACTTTCTTCAGTTAACAGATTGTTGTATACCCATCATTGTTATATATATTTGAGAAGCAGCCCCTACTTTGCCCAGGAGCCTGGTCTACCTGTCTATTTTAAAATCTCACCTAAAGACATACTTATTTAAATTGACCATTATATATTCTGTACTTTGTTTACTGCTGATTGTTTATTTTATTGTGTGTTGCTGTGAGTGTTCTCCTGGTTTTATGTTTGTTCCCCTGATCTGTTAAGCACTGTGATATTTGGTTATGAAAGGCACAATATAAAAATGAAGATATTATGAATATTCTTGTTAAACTTCAATTGACTTCAGATACAACTACCAGCAGAGAGGCTGGTCCAATTTCTTCTTGTAAATACAGTACATAACTCAGGTGAAATGATCGACTATGAAAAGAGCACTCATTTAGTTGCAGCTGCCTAGTTATATAGAGACAATTTGTGGTGCAAGTTAATGTGAGTTCTGTTTGCAGATGATTATATTGCAGAAGAGACTGTCTTTTGAAAATTTCCTAAAAGGACAAAGCTCTAATCCCCACTTGTCAAGTCCATTAGTGTGGTATTTAATACGTACTTGAAAGGGGAGTAAATTTGAAGGAGAGATACATTAAGATCTAGCCTGTTCAGATGCACCAGTGCTTTGAAGATGCATGTGCCAGGACTGCACTTCACCCACAGGCTATGACAATTGAAAGTTATACTGGATCAGATTATAGCATAATCATAGAAAGGCTCCAAAACAACTACGCATTTATCACTTTAATACCTCAGAAGGGTAATGCTCTCTACAGCGCGTGCTTAGAAACCAAACCACCCCTAACGCCATGAGGGCATGTTCCTGATTTTGTATCTTGACTGGAGCACAGAGTTCTTACTGACTGTGAGGGCAAAATGCAAATAGAAAGCCCAACTCAGTTAGATACAGTGAGAGAGAAAGTGAGTGGGAGAACGAGAACTGGAAATTGAGAGACTGAGAGCGGTTCCTGGCCAGGGTGAGAGACAGTCAGACAGTAAGAAACTGAGAGAGCAGCAGACAGGGCACTCAGCATAAGAGACAGACAGTGAGGGAGTGAGAGACAAAGACAGTTTTGGACAGGGGTGTGAGAGACGGAGGCCAGGAGTACTCACAGGTGTGAAGAGAGAAGTGCTTGCGGTCAGCGTGGGGCGGGGGGGCCGCGGCGCACAGCGGCTCTCTCTCCCCCAGGAGGTGCTGGATGGAGTGCAACTGGAAACACGGGTCCGATAGCAACACTGCAGCAGCCCGCGACACCCTACAACACAAACACACACACATAGTGTCACTCAGGAAGCCTGAACACAGGTCAGCACTCAGCAATGTTTAGCCCGGTCATAATCCTCCCCTCAAGATCTACTGACTCTCTACCTCACTTGGCTCAGTTGGCCACCCATTCAAATATTCTCATCTTGTCCATGGAGACAGAGATGGATTTCACTAGCTGTGCGATTCACCAGAGCCCAGCCAGGGTTGTGTTGGAGACTGCAACCCTTGTGTATGTGCTCTTGTGTCAAAGAGCGATATTAATGTCATGTGACGTCCGTGTTAATATGGCAGCCACCTGTAAGTACACACAAGAATACACTTACCCATTGATCACACTTGCCTCATCATGGGTACACACAACGGCATTTTGTTTTTCTTCTTCGAGAAAATACCTGGGCAATAGATCTGGGATTATGTGGAGCAAGGTCCCATATATGGCACAGGCCCCATATATATCCCCTATGAATGTTTATAGAGCTTGGATTATGTGAAGGAATTGTTGTCAGTTTGTTCACCAAGCAGCTGTCTGGATAATCCATCCCATAGAGGGAAAAAAAAAAAAGTCTAGTTTAGCCCTGAGCTTGAAAATAAAGCAGTCTGTCAGGGCTCCATCTCCGGGTTAGCCAAGTGTAGCTGAGGTCTCCAAGATTGGACGGAAAAGAGTTAAGTCTTGCGGCTGATATAATAAATGCTCTGGGTGCCCTGCATCAATCTCCAGGAAACCCCATTATAAAAGCCTTTGAGGTGTTAAGGCTGTTTTCCAGTTTGGAATAAGAAAAGGTGCTGTAGGTAACATTGTCAGCAGTGCCATTGAAGATTGATTCAGTGTGTGCAGAACACAGCCAGAGTCTCAGCACTGCCTGAACTCTACATTACAATCTCCTGCCCCAACCAATTCCACATCACATTTGCAGAACCAGTTGTTCAAAGGACTGTGTGCATCTGCGCTGTGGCTCCTACACTACCCATAAAAAGTTTTAGAACACCTCAATTTTTCCAAGTTTTAATTGAAATTTACGCAGTTTAATGTCTCAATGTACTCTGAAATTAAAGCATAGAACAAATAAACAATTGGAGCTAAAGAAATAATGGAATTGTTTTGTTTAACAAAATGTAACCCCTTAAGTTGACAAACAACTCTGGTACCCTTAAAAGGGCACCAAATGCGTGTGCTTCTTTAATCCCATGTGTATGTTATACTGTTGTGTTGTTTGCCAAGTGTTTGGTATCCCAAGAAAACAAAGACTCACAGCTTTCAAACCATTTGAAGCATTCTCTGATGTGAATAAATGTTTTTTCATACCCCCCTCTCCACATTCCCAAATGGGGGGGTGGGGGGATAGTTGGTCTGAGTAGCAATACAAAATCTCTAAAAATATTGACAATTATGACATATTCTGGAACCAGACAGTCTACTGATCTAAACAAGGCCATCCACGGTCAACACACAGCCGTAAAGAGCTCAGAATGTCAAGATGGAAAACTCTGTTTACAGTGTACTAATACACAACGATTTTACATAATTGGATCTGAACTTCTCTGTATTTGATAGAACATCAAATAATATATATGTGCTCTGTTGCTATTTGAGGCTGGATGTACTGGATGCGCAAAATGACAAT
Organism: Amia ocellicauda; assembly: GCF_036373705.1. Lineage (NCBI taxonomy): Eukaryota > Metazoa > Chordata > Actinopteri > Amiiformes > Amiidae > Amia > Amia ocellicauda. Next base: position 13,622,122 of record NC_089852.1, read on the forward strand.
GAAATAACATTCAGTGCCAGCAAACTAAAGGTAATTCAGAATGAACACCTTTGAGAACACTTATTGTTGTTTGTATACCCCCAGCATGGGTAAGCTGCAATCACTGGTGCTTCAACTCTTTGAACTGCCCTTGTCCAGTGACAAACCGTTTTATACTTAATCACTATGTGAAGGGGAGTGCGATTGTGGTGAGGGATCGTGATGTTATACTGGGGAACAAAAACGTATAATCATAAAACTAACAATACCATAGCAGGGCAGCCTCTGGAACAGTGGGGGATTAAAAGCATGAGATGAAGGAGCCCTGTCGGGGCTCGATGATAATAACATCATTGTGGATGGCTGGTGGGGGGGAGGGTGGGTTAAGAAAGCACTGAATGCTGGGAAAACGGAGAGAGGTTTCACCCTGGCTAAAGAACAGAGAGACGAGCTGCGAGGACATGGACAAATGAACCGAAGTTGTCATCAGAGGCAGCAGTTCCCATTTATTAGAGTGTGCGCCCATAAGGTAAACCTTCGGTCACGCTTGGCCACTCACCTGAGACGGTCATCCAGCCTCCCTTTCCAAACAAACAAACCAAAAAGAAATAGGGTTGAAGAACTGGCATTTAGACCCCAATCAGTAGCTCTTAGACGAATGTAGCAAATATTTTGTTAAATAAGCACTGAAAATTGTTCCCTTGTAAACCCCTAAACTAAAGTGTGCACATGTCCACTTCTTAAAATTAGTTTGTATTCTGACTGGGATTAGTTGTGGGTTTCAATTTACCATGATCCACAGAACAGTCTGGCGTGCATTTGTTCTGAAATTTAACAAGCTGAAAAATCAATATTTTTGTACTATCATATTAATAAATACATTCTAAAAATATCTAAGGCAGAACAGCTGGAAGATATTAGCCAGCTCTTTCATGATGGATGCTAGTAAAGAACAGGACGGTCTGCTGTGACTGCTAGTTAAGTATAGCAATACAATCATCCTCACTGCTATCTGCGGTTAATTGAAAGGTTGTTTTTCAGAGAGACTGCACGCTGCTCAGTATTTTCCAACATTTGTGCATCACCGTATATTAGATTGGGTGTACTCACATGAGTATAAGCGATAAGCATATTTAGAGCAATCATAATCATAATCGTAGTGTATGAACATGGGTTAGTTCTTAGGGGAAGGACAAAGCCAGTTGTCAGTTGTAAGTCTCTTTGTAGCCCATCCAAGAGCTATTAAATGGAAGCCTAAGCTTTAAAGATCATTTCAGTCTGTGTATGAACGTTAGCACAGTTGGGAGCAGTCTGAAACAGTTAATGGTGCTGACGCAGATTCTCGCCTCTTTATTCTCTCCCGGGCCTTGTCACAAACATGCGAGCAAGAGAGAGCACTGCCAGTTTAAATTCTCTCCCCATGAAAACCCCAGAGAAAGTGAAGTCAGCGAATGTCAACAAACCCCCAATGCCACGTGCCTTGCTTGAGAAGGACAACAGCCTGACAGAAAAGGGATGTGACATCAAGTTTAAAGAGAGAAAGAGAGAGAGAGAGAGAGAGAGAGATTGAGAGAATGAGAAAAAGTTAGGCTGTTCAGTACAAGAGCCTCAGACTGCAGGTGGCAGAATCATAATGCACCTACTAGAGTTGTACTGAAGAGCCTGGATGAGTCAAAAAGCAGTGTGTTTGGACGAGGCTTGAACCAGAGCTGAGAACGACAGCTTGTGTTGCCTGTGAACGGTGGTGAACAGCTGAGTGTGGGAGAGCCCAAGGATCCTGTTTGACGCCAATGACAAGAAATGGCAGGGTTGCAGGAACCAGTGACCGGGCTTCTTTTCGCCCCCGCTCAGCTCAGCTCGGCCCAACCTGACAGGCTCGTCTTGTTTTTCTTACAGGTCTACTGAACTGGAGAACTAGTAGGACTCCAGAGGTCTCCCTTCCACAATGTCTAGTGGCACTTCAGACCAACTTAGCCATATATAAATCTAGGGAGTGAACCAAAAGACTCAATCAGGCGTTCTAAGACTCAATTACATGATCAGTCAAAATTCCTATATTTACGCAAATTGTCAGCAACCACAAGAAGAGCTCCCAGCTTCAACAGCAAGGGTCTTGATTACCCCTGTCCCATGCACTCCCTGGATGTACCAAATGTAATGGGGCAAGTCTCCCGGCAGATTGGCTGTATCAGAGGTTGTGCATTAGTATTTTTTCCCTTGAATATTTCTATTTTGGTTGTGTGGAATAAAAGACTGTGCCGTCTCATTCTTCCGTCTGTAAGATGATCCATGTGTCCTTTTTACCAGTGTGTGAAAGGCAGCATTCTTGCAGCCTGCAGTGGATCGATGGGATAGGGAGGTTGGGCTTTGAGAGGCAGGGAATGGGGTAAATACCAGGTCCATGTTTTTTTAAGCCCAGAGGTAAATTTGTGCCCTGGAAATTATGACCCTGTTCACACTTATTAGGCCGGCTGCCTCAAATTTAGGCCGGCTTTTTAAGTCAGATATTATTGATATCACCTAGAGCCGTCGGTACAAATGTTTTCACATTTCAATATCGGACGGGACAAACCAGCTCTGATGGTGCCATGTTAAACCTAGTTGAATATTTGTGATCTTGACCCATGTAGATAGTTCAGGTGTCTATATGGCTTGCCAATAGTTTGTGGATACCTGTCAGCTAGGCTTCTTTGATGCTCAGTTTTTATTTCTTGGCTCTAGTTTTATCCTGGTCTTTGTATTCCAATCTTTTTCAGCTTTGATCTCTTTTCAGAGACACTGAGGCTACATCACACTTGCTGCCCCTCAGAAGCTTTCTGCTTGGGAAGTAGATGTGACTCACCTCTGCAGCTCTTGTTTATGTACACCTACCTGATTTAGTGCGGCAACATATTGCAATGTGCATGTTTATTGCTTGAATAATTCTCAGCTCTCCCCTCTGGGAATTCAAATGGGATTTACAAAAATAAATAAATAAATAAATCTTGCCAATCAATCTTACCAGGCTCGTTTTAAGCAATCTGGGTACATTTTCAAGGAATTGATCTCAAATTCCACTTTATTCATTCATTTTAAAGAGTTTCTTATCTCAGAGAAAAGGAAACGCTCGAGCCTCTGTCCATGTGATCACATGGCAGTAATTGGAGAACTGTCTGCAGATGTTGGCAGGGAACAGTGAGAGCTGGTGAAGCACACAAGAGACTGAAATGCCCAATGCAAGGACATGGGGATTGTATTCAGGGGTTAAAGTGATACACTGGAAGGAAGCGGCACACGGGAGATTTCTAGAGAACTCTAACTGCACAGTAGTTATCAGTTGCCCAAATTGCTGTACTTCAGTACTCGCCAGGGTGCAAAAACAGAGCAATTTTCTGCAATTGTGCGGGCGAAACCGCAGGGAGGACAAGTGGCTCTCTTTATTTCTGGACAGGGCAATTGGCGGTCTTGTACTCGGCCCTAAGAGCGTTTAATTGGGTTTGGAGAGATGGCATTGTTTCAGCCACTGCAGAGACTAAGTTAAACAATTGTTTAACCACCCAGTTGGAACACTATTTTTTTTCTTGTGTGCGAAATCCTCCATAACAGTGCTCTTGTCTTAGAATGACACAAAACAGATTTACTTGCTTTTCTTCTCATTTTCCCAATCACAAAAATAACGTCACATACAGAAAGCACTTCTCTGTTATGCTGCAGAAGCTTTCCAATGGCATTGAATTTTTGCTCCATCCATGAGAAAGTACAGCTGTTTTGGAGGAAAGTGTCTAGACATATTGACACCACCCCCAACAAAAAAAATCCTATGTAGCCAACATTCCTGTATTCCTAATAAATATTAATTTTAAGAAAGAATCAAAGCTGACATTTCAAACATCCTAATGGGAATTTATGTTATTTCATAAACAGTCAAACATCATTATAAAGAAACGAGCAGAGTAACTTAAATGGTGTTAAGTGGTGTAAAAAACAGAGCTTATTCCCAGCAATTAACACACTTGACTCACTAATGTGACAATCAGTACTCTGAGTCACTGTAGGAATGTCTTTGTCTCTCCTTGGCTGTTGTTTGCTATCGGCATGATTGTCGAAATGGGCACAATGCAAAGCTGGTCTGAATGTGATTATTTAAGACTTCACTTCATGTTTGTTTCTTTAAGGTGCAGAAAGTGATGCATTTTAAATTACCATTTCAAAGGTCAAATTGTAGATCAGGCATATTTTCATGGTACAGAAAAGCACAGTAAATGGATATTGAACAGATAGGAAACCATTGTAAAACTATGGTATATGGTATAATATGGTAAATCACAGCTATACCATGTTAAAAGGGGTGAAATCCTACCTGGTACCTTTAGCAGAGTAAACTGCCATACTGGGGGGAAAGCCGATTATCTCCCTCTACAAGACCCTAATCTGACACTGAATAGAATTTATGGATAAACAGAAACCACACACGCACACACACAATACTGTACACATCCTCATCCTGTTTATTACTGTAACCTTACTCTCCAATCCCAAATCGATCAGAGTGGCAGCAGCACCAGATCCCACAGTCGCACAAGAGCTCTTTAATGACTTTGTTGGTCAGTGTTTCTAGGAGGGGTGGGGTAACTTCTTGAGGTTCCCACCAAGAGCGAGTGATTTAAAGGAGGGGGGGGGGGCAGCTAAAATCATTCCCCAGACCACAGATACACGGAGGCTTGTTTGTATGAACAAAACACAAGTATGATCTCACTTTCATCTTTGAAAATGTCCCCTTTGGGGCCCTTGGTTAAATATCTGTCTCCATCCACCATTATACTGCAGTTTTCGTTCTGATTGCTGGAAATACACTAACTGACAAAACATAAAATATGCTCTGATAAAAGGACAATCTAATCCAATGGGTTCCCAAACTGGGGTCCTCAGGGGACCCTAGTGCAGGCTATCAACACTCCCCGCCCCTGAACACTGACTCGGCAGTAATTAGTTTTGCTCTGATTTAATAGAAATGCCTTGAACCATATTTACAGAGGATCTGTTACCCTTTGCAGTCCCGCTTCAAAGTTTTTATGATTTACATTAGGATTATAAATGATATCTTTTAAATTGCTTTTCTGGCAGTGGGTACACTATTCAGTAGTGCACAAATTTATTGAACACCCCACTGCTTCTTCCCTTGTGATTAGTTGTGCGTATGTAATCAAACAGATGTAATTCAATATCTTGGAAAAGTGGCAGCATAAGGGACAGGTGACCTGTGTAAAGATATTGGTGTTTTTCATTATGCCACACATGCAGTAATTAGAAGACTGGGAAATATCAATTAAGTGCATGGCACTTTTAAACACTTGGATGTGGGTTATCTTTCACTAAATAGATAGATTTATAGACAAACGTAAGTCTGTATTATCGCAGCTGTTCTGCAGAGAAACTAAATTAGCAGAGTTTCCTATTCCAAGAAGGCAGTGACCACAATGGCCATTCTAAGTGTTAAAGTAAACTGCACCGTGCTGGATCTCAATCGCAAAGATGATTTTGGTAAATGTTCTACTGGTTACAGAGCTTGCGGTTTTCAATAAGAAATTCAAAATGCACTCATTTATTCTCTCACGCTCACACTCGCTCTCTCTCTCCCAAAACCCCACACTGAAAAAGTGGACAGAAATCCTTAAAAAAAAAAAACATGCAGGTGAAGAGTTTCAGAGTTACTTATTATTTTCCAATAGACTCCAATAGTGAATAAACGGCTGGGGGGAGATCTGTATGTTCTGAGATTGCCGCTGGTGAGAGGAAGCACTGAAAATAACTACCATTAACACGAGCAAGGTCACACAGAAGGCAAAAATATCTGAAAAAAAATATATATATATTAAAAAAAAAAACATATATATAAAAAAAAAAACACACATTTATAAAATAAAATAAAAATTGCTGAAGCATTGAGCTTGGAGGCAATTTTTATAATACGAGACGGGCAACATTTTTACGAGACATACATTTTAAGGTCAAGAGAGCCCTTTTCAAACCAACAGTCAATGTCTGGATTTGAATGACTGTCACGGGCATCCTTCTGAGGGCCACACCACACAGCCCACAAGAACATTAAATACACCAAGTGACTGGGATACAAGAGAACTCTGGGATTGTGACATTATTGTGACTCCATGTTAGATCTGGATTCCCCTGACGGCTGGAGGGCATTTATCACATAGCTGCACTTGATGTTAAAACAAAGGACTCTAATAAATTCCACTACACAGTGGCGAGAAATAGCTTCTCTTTCAAACACTCTGGATCCCCCTCCTCAGGCATCAGCTTTCAAAAACGAAGTGAGATGTTTTGAGCTCAGAGGACATATCTCCCCACCCCCTTCTCTGGCTGTGTCTGCTTTGGTTCCTAGCCCCACAGGTAGCCCCATCGGACTACGTCTTGTGGACTTTATCGCACAGCTGCTCCCACACAGCTCCCTTCCATCTAAATAGATATCAACCCCGGCTGAGGGGGACAGGCCCTGTCCTTCCCGATCGAGTGTGTGTGGTTGTTGATGACCTGGCGCTGGCTCCTGGCTGCGTACAAAGGCAGTGCTAACTGTGGGTGTTTGATCCACTCTGACAGCGCTCTGTAACCGAGAGGCCAACTCAGCTTCCAGGCAGCGCATGCACCCTGCATCCTCCCAGCAACATGAAAATGCTTATCCACCTGCACAGGGGAAACTGCCTGATAATCAATGCTTGTCTTCGTAATATATCTCCTTGCCTACAAAAAAACTCAGTTGCAATGTCTGTACAAAGAAACCAGAATGTTCTGGTCTCTAAGAATTGTATCATGGTCAGCGAGAATCTCCAACCTTTCCAACTGAATTTTATTTTGATATTCATCCTCAGGAACTTTGAACTTTTGCTCACTGACAGATTACAGATGTTTTGGTTTCGGTCTTCCATTCTCCAAACACAAAAATCAAAAGGCAGTCCACATTCAGCCATTTCATAAATGTTTCACATAGACTTAAATATTATGATCTGTAAAAATGATATCTTCCTTTATGTTACCAGAAATAAATATTTAAAACTCTCAAAGCCCTAGAGATGTCCTATCAGGGACAAAATACAAAACCAGGTATTGATATTTGTCTGGTGTTCCTCTTTAACACTCTTTTCACTTGCTTCTCTAGTGGATGCCGAATAAGAAAATTGATGGGACGGGAAAACACTGCAGCTACCATTTGCATCCCTAGGTTACCCCAGTCTTTTTCCACAAAGTTTTTGAACAGAGAGACACTGCAAGCAATGTCTCACCCCCCCATCCCCGACTTTTTCTTATATCTTTTCCCCTATTACATGCTCATTTTCTTCCAGGCAGTCTGCACGGGGGAGACAAAGAGACTCCCCGGTATTAGCATTAGACAACAAGGCATGAGGGAAGCACAGGCTGAGAGGCAGAGAGAGAGACTGAAGGAAACAAAACCACTCTGCTTCTCTCCAATCCCTGGGAGAGAGTGCTGATAATTAAAGGTTCATTCCACCCACTAGTGGAGCCAGCAGGTCACCGCAGCCCATTCACAGAACACTGCCGAGCAGAAACAAACAAGGAGGCAAATAAATAATATAATAATGACAGAAAATGAAAAAAAAAAACACCAAAAGAGCCTCAGCTCAAGTCCTCCCTTTCATTATCTCCTTCTGGCCAATCACCGCACCCCACCCCCACCCCCCCAATACCTATGCTCCTCCTCTCACCCCGCAAGCCTGCCTGTAAATAAGAGCTGAGAGACAGAGAGACAGAGAGAGAGAGAGAGAGAGAGAGCAAAACACTAGCAGAGTGAGAGAGAGCAGCCCAGCTACTGAGAGAGAGAGAGAGAGAGAGAACGAGAACAACAGATGAGCTCGAATAAGGAATTGGGAGTTGCAAGACCATCAGTTAGTAGTCGTAACTCATCTGTTCCCGGTCCTTGGAAGAACAGGGATTGTATTCACTCGGAGCAGGATGGAGTAAACGGAGTTCTGTGTGGGACTTCTGCTTGGAGTCAGCCAGCCATCTGAGGATACAGCACCTGGAAGTGGAATGAGGGAGCAGCGGGGAGCATAATGGCAAGGGCGCTTTTGAACGAGGTCTCTGCCTCTTCTCTTACCCTCTCTGAAGCAGCCAGCCCAAGCTCACTCTGCGCTTTAATAAACACTTGTCCCGCAGCCAAAAACAGGATCTCCCATATCGACCAGGCTCACACTGCCTGTGAGTGAGTGTGTATCATCCAGGACTGGGGAGAGCAACGACTTCTTTGCTCCATGTAGTAATACTGAAGGAGTCCAAAGCAGCTGGCTCTGCTTCCCTTTTAACAGAGATTGGGACATTAAAACCGTAAGTCACTGCAGTGTTGGGGGGGTGGGGGGGGACGAGACTCAAAGACTCGAAGACAAAGGTGGCTTCTCTGTTAAGCACGGAGATAAAGAAGCGGTTTCAGCTGGCTTAACCCCAAATTGAATACCCGGTTCCTTTTGGATCTCTGAAGTGGGACCTTGGAGATTGCTGTGTTGCACTGGGCAGCTCCAAACAATTGAAAACTAAAAGCTTTCATTTTTTAAGGAAGTGTTTGTGTGTGTGTGTGTGTGTGTGTGAGGGGGCAGGACAAGAGCATCAGAGACGGACTGTTGACGATTCAGCCTGGATTTAAAGTTTGTCATGGATATTTGTGAAGGTTGGGAACATATGCATAAGTTTGGTTCCACACAGAAGCAGCAGCTCGAGTGATTTTTGTGGAATCTGGATGACATCCAACACACTCCCGCTGGCAGTGCAAAGGCACTCTTGTGTAGCTGGTGGTGCCCAGGATGTGCCATTTTTAATTATTTCTTCTGGGACATTGTGCAATGCTGAAGTGCTCTTTTGTTTCTGTTTCCCAAAACTAAAAACTAAACATTGTAGCAACCTATGCTGTAAACTGCAGCTCTGTGCATTATATAATCACATCTGGACAGCCACCAAAAGTCAAAGTTACCCCAGCAGCTGTGGTGGCAGACTGCTCTAAGTCTGCTCTCTCCATGCCTGGGAGTGCAACCTGAAGTAGCAATGATCCGTGGTACCCGGGGTCTGGCTGGCTCCCTCCTGCTGAGCTCGCTCCTGCTGCAGCTTACCAGGGAGGGCGTCTCAGCGGACAGTTGCCCCTCTTCCTGTCTCTGTGCCACGGACATCCTGAGCTGCGTGTTTGGGAAACTTGAGCAGGTGCCCCCTGACATACCCCAGTCAGCTGCCACTCTGGACCTTAGCTACAACCGGATTGTCCAACTGGAGGAAGGGAGCTTTTCAGGGCTGCCCCGGCTGCACACTCTGCGGCTGGCCCACAACAGGGTGTCGCGGATCTCACAGGGAGCCTTCCGCAACGCCAGCGGGCTGCGCCACCTGGATCTGTCATCCAATGAGATGCATGTTGTGGAGCAGCACTACTTCCAGGAGCTGTTGGGTCTGGAGGAGCTGCTGCTGTTCAACAACCGCATCACCCGCATGGAAAGCAAGTCTCTGTCCGGCCTCACCAACCTGAGAAAGGCCTACCTGAGCCTGAACCGCCTCACTGACTTTCCCTTCTTCTCCATCCAGGAGCACAGTCACCCTTTCCTCTCCACCCTGGACCTGTCCTCCAACCGCATGCTAAAGCTGCCCCTGGAAGACATCGCCGCCCTACCCATGTCAGTGCAGAAAGGCCTCTTCCTGCACAACAACACTCTCATCTGTGAGTGCGGCATGTACAGCATGTTCCGGCACTGGGAGAGGAGGAACTTCAGCTCCATCACTGACTTCCGGGAGGAGCACACCTGCCTGGTGTATGGGGAGCGCCGGGCGTCTGTGCGCTTTTTCCGTCACACACGCTTCTTTGAGAACTGCACCATCAGAGCGCAGGGGCTGCTGGCGGAGCCTGAAGAAAGCCTGCAGGCCTTTGCTGGGGATGCAGTGCTCATGAACTGCCACACCTCCCTGCAAGGGCGGCCGATTAACTACTGGTGGATCTCCCCCCGTCAGGAATACATCATCCCACCAGGCAACAACAGCACCCTGCGCATGTTCCCCAATGGGAGCTTGGAAATCCGGGAGGCCCAGGTGGAGGACTCGGGGGTGTATCTGTGCATGGCACAGGACCGGAGGCTGCTGCGCAATGAGACCTGGGAAGTGAACGTGACAGTTCAACTGCGGCGTTCGGAGGCTGAGTCCTTCAACACTGGCCTCACGACCCTGCTGGGCTGCGTGGTCAGCCTGGTGCTGGTGCTCATGTACCTCTACTTGACCCCCTGCCGCTGTCCCTGTCGCAAGCAGCTGCCTGCAGCCCCCAGCCCGGCCAACGAGTGCAGTGCCCAGTCCTCCATTCTCACTGCCACCCCACCTGCCACCACTGAGGGCCCCGGACGTAAAGCCAGCAACAACAAGCACGTGGTCTTCTTGGAGCCCATAAAGGAGGCGCAAAACGGACGGCTGAGGGTAGCGCTGGGGCCTGAGCACTCCAAGATGCAGCAGCTACGGGGTGAAACTGACTCCATCACCTCTGTCTTCTCCGACACCCCCATTGTGCCCTAGACATAGACAGGGACTGTGCGCCCCCTCCAGGCCCCACCCCCAAGGGCAAGTTATAGAGGTGTTGCCCTTGAAGGAATCTAATATTTTCTTCTTGAGTATCTTGTTATTTGAGAAAGGAACACAGTTCACCAACAGCTCAGCTGGCTATTAACCTAGGCTGGAGACTTCTGTATTCCCTGGATCTGAAACTGGCTGTGGGGTCCTGATCAAGACTAGCTTTTAAAACAGGGTAGAGCTATCCTCCTTTAGCACTGCTTAAGCCTTTAGCAAACCATAGCTCCAAATACCTTGCTACAAGAACAAACCCCTTTTCATGATCAGCCACAGGGATCTATGGACTGCCTACCACACACGTATTATTCTGACTGAGCCAGCAACATCTCAGGTGGTTAAAACAGACTACTACTGTAGATTACGTACCTCTAGCCAAACCCCTTCAGTTAGATGATTGTATCAACTACTTCTGCAAGCATTGCCTATGAAAACCAGCTTCTTATAAGCCGACTTGAATTTTAATGCCTGTAATTGAAACCCCCCTTTGCCCTGTTATGCTTGTTATGCTGTTTATGACTGCATGTGAGGGGCACAATAGATGGACAATAACGAAGACTAATATCAAACCCCCAATTGGCCGGATCTATGGACCGAAGATGGAAGCCTCAATGTACCTGTAACTATAGATAGACTACAAGTACACCGGCAACTACAAGAAGAATGACTGGCTAAGTCATTTGGCCAGATCGACGCTCTGCAGTTCTTTAACTTTTAAAGGCAATGAAGATGGAGTAAAAAGGATCCAACAACAGAACACATTGCAAAGTGAGAGCCAGATAGATTTCTTATTTGCTGCCCCATCAATACCCCAGCCTGATTCCCCTGCCACCAGACAGAAAGACTGTTGGGAGTCGACAGAAACCAAAAGGCTTTCTATGCTGGAATCCTGTCTTTCTTCTTCTTCTTAATCTCTTAATAAATCATTCTGCTTTGACCCCTACGGTAAATGTCTGTGTTGTTATTGTTCGGGAGAGATAGCATGTGTCCGTGTCAGGGCAAGCATGCAGAGCGTGTGTGAGACGCATGTTAACACTGTCAGAATCAGCTGCGAGATTAACGATGACATTTGTCAACGAGGGTGGAAACAGCAGTGTGAGGTGTAAGCTTTTGTATGTGTGCTGGAGGCTCTGGGGCTATTTTTAAAGCTATATCTTCCTATTCATGTATAGGGGCACTTTAGAAGTTAGCACCTCCTTACTAACAAAGTTTCGCTCCTAATCACACTCATAGATCACGGGCAGCAGGAAAGCAATGCATGTAACTGTGACAAATCTATAGTGCACGATGTACCTACGTTTACTGTAAAGCGCCCTGATTCTGCAATTATCTGTAATTTGTTGTAAAACAATATGAAGCTCTTTACCATTTTAAAGCTGACTACAAAAATGTACTTTATAAATTAATCTATTCAGTCTGCCAGACTCTTCGATAATTATGATTTTAAATAAAGGTTATTACCTAACCTGAGGAGTCTGAATTTAGTTTAAAACCTTTCAGGCATTAGGATGTGATTACTGCCTCAAAAAAAGTATTCTAATCAGATGATGCTGATTATTATTATCATCATCTTCATCATGAATATTATACATTTGATGTCTGATGTTGTGCAAAAAACCCCAAGAACTATTAATAGTTATTATCAGAGGCTTGGTCTACCTTAAAATCAACACTGTTATATGCAAAGTACTGAGTGAGGCTGCATGACTTCGACACATGCCTGAGCTTTCCTTCCTTCATTTGAGTGCATTATAACAGGGGTGTGCGTGTCTGTGTGTGTTTTGTCTTCTGACTGCGTGTTTATTGAACACAAGAAGCTTGTGCTATTGCTGACAAAAATTTTAATCAAATGGCAAAGCACCTAGGAATTCAATAAAGTATTTAGTGGAAAAGGAGAATAATTAAAGCAAATGAAGGGTGAGTTGAGTATAAAGTACAAGCAGTCTGCACAAGATGGGCTGCTACGCAGCTGACAAGCACCTTTTTTGAGAACTCAAACCTGCTTCACAGAGCTATAAATTCCTTTCAATCTGTGAAAAAAGCAGTTAGTCTTTTGCTGAATTTCGCACTGCAAAGCAGCCAACTCAGCCTGCTATCCAGTACACCATCACAGAATCACTCTCACTTGTAGCTGCATAATGTGATCTTAATATGCAATGTGTTAGAGGTAGAGCAAGGATTAAACCAGACCCAGAGTGTGTGTGAACATTTGAAGACCCACTTAATCGCACGTTATTTTTAAAGCTAAACACCTATTCAAACTGATCTCCTTCTGGCTTGAGTCACAGAATCAGTACATCTGTACTCAAATTACAATATGACACCGTCACTTCCCATCTTGGCTCATTTTCTTGAATGCTCTGTGAGGTTTGTAAGTATGGTTTCTGGATATTACATGAAAATAAAGAAAAAAAAATGTGTATCAAAAGCCACAATACAATATCTTTCCTCTATATTAGCATGATCCAGAGAACTCAAAATTTTTACTTCTTAAGCATCGTGACCCAGAGAGCAGCATAAGCCCTTGGACCTGGACATTGCTGGTTCCTAGCCAGGCTGGGCTGCCTATAGACTGTGAGTGCAAGTGACAGGTATACCATTCCTTGTGCATCTGCAATGCTTCCACATCAGGGTGGGCTATAAGGGCAAGAGGGGCTGAATAACCAATCTGCGATAAACAACTGATAAGAAAATACAAATTAAAAAAATCACACTGAAATCTAGTGATGAGCTACATTAAAGAAAAAACAAATGCTGATCTGATAGTTTTCAGAATTTGTTACTTTTCAGAGCTCTCGGCTGTTTGGCTTAGGCACAGATCTCAGATGCTTTGTACTGGGAAAGCTGCAGTTATTAAAAATATCACCCGAATCTGCTGCTATAGTTGCCTGTGAATCTCTGTCTTTGCACTGACACATACACACCAGCTGAAAGCCCATTTAACCACCTCTACCTTCAATGTTTTTTTAATATGGATTATGAGGAAAGCTTCCCACCATCCTCCAACTGAAAAAAGTAAATCCTAATGAAGCACTTATTAAATGGAGACAGCACCGTGATGGGGAGATAATGTGACGGCACCGACTTGCGGGAGGAAGTGCGCTCCGGCAGGGGAAGGTGTGGAGCCAGCAGGCGGGCGCATGTCTCAAGAGCGGCCCACACACAGAGCTGAGGAGTGGGCTGTGACTGATGGCGGCTGGGGGGGGGGGTTCTTGCCGTGCTGTGGAGAACATACACTACCTAGTAGAAAGCCACTGAAGAGCCTCTTAATTGTATTCTGAGGATGGAAACTGAAAGCAATTTATGGACTCATTCATCCCAAGATCAGAAACCCTTCCTCCTGTGGCCTAGCAAAGTCTGCACTTTAACAAGCTTCACCACAGTTATCTCTCCCATTCTTGCAGAATACAGAAGGAAGGATGTGAAATGGGGAAGGTGGGGGACAAAAGTTGAGAGGTACCGGTCTTTCGAACAGACTTGTAATCCCACACTTACAAGTCGGTTCTCTCTCTGAAAATCTGCAACAACAACCGCTAAACGCAACACATCACTTTCCTGAATTCTAATCTTGGGAGTGACGCACTCCCCATCTCAGGCTGTTCAGAGCGCGTTCCAGACTCCGCCACAGTCTACCCCTGATAGAGATATATACCCACTGTAGCCCCCCTGTACTCCCTGACTGTGGACTCCGCTCCTTTTCTTATTATTTTCACTGGGCTTAAATGAGATCTTTTCATTTTCAGCTCTCTGCTGGAGGGGACCCAACTGGAAAGTAGCTAATAGGCTGTGACTGGCATGTAGATGGTTTTATCAGGAATTCATTTTACCAATGCTTATTGAATCTTTTGCTGTAGAAACATATATACACTCACCTAAAGTATTATTAGGAACACCTGTTCAATTTCTCATTAATGCAATTATCTAACCAACCAATCACATGGCAGTTGCTTCAATGCATTTAGGGGTGTGGTCCTGGTCAAGACAATCTCCTGAACTCCAAACTGAATGTCTGAATGGGAAAGAAAGGTGATTTAAGCAATTTTGAGCGTGGCATGGTTGTTGGTGCCAGACGGGCCGGTCTGAGTATTTCACAATCTGCTCAGTAACTGGGATTTTCACGCACAACCATTTCTAGGGTTTACAAAGAATGGTGTGAAAAGGGAAAAACATCCAGTATGTGGCAGTCCTGTGGGTGAAAATGCCTTGTTGATGCTAGAGGTCAGAGGAGAATGGGCCGACTGATTCAAGCTGATAGAAGAGCAACTTTGACTGAAATAACCACTCGTTACAACCGAGGTATGCAGCAAAGCATTTGTGAAGCCACAACACGTACAACCTTGAGGCGGATGGGCTACAACAGCAGAAGACCCCACCGGGTACCACTCATCTCCACTACAAATAGGAAAAAGAGGCTACAATTTGCACAAGCTCACCAAAATTGGACAGTTGAAGACTGGAAAAATGTTGCCTGCTCTGATGAGTCTCGATTTCTGTTGAGACATTCAGATGGTAGAGTCAGAATTTGGCGTAAACAGAATGAGAACATGGATCCATCATGCCTGTGCAGGCTGGTGGTGGTGGTGTAATGGTGTGGGGGACGTTTTCTTGGCACACTTTAGGCCCCTTAGTGCCAATTGGGCATCATTTAAATGCCACGGCCTACCTGAGCATTGTTTCTGACCATGTCCATCCCTTTATGACCACCATGTACCCATCCTCTGATGGCTACTTCCAGCAGGATAATGCACCATGTCACAAAGGTCGAATCATTTCAAATTGGTTTCTTGAACATGACAATGAGTTCACTGTACTAAACTGGCCCCCACAGTCACCAGATCTCAACCCAATAGAGCATCTTTGGGATGTGGTGGAACGGGAGCTTCGTGCCCTGGATGTGCATCCCACAAATCTCCATCAACTGCAAGATGCTATCCTATCAATATGGGCCAACATTTCTAAAGAATGCTTTCAGCACCTTGTTGAATCAATGCCACGTAGAATTAAGGCAGTTCTGAAGGGGAAAGGGGGTCAAACACAGTATTAGTATGGTGTTCCTAATAATCCTTTAGGTGAGTGTATATATAATATATATATAAAAAAAACTATATATATGTATATATATTTTTTTTTAAAGGGACACGAGAGCCACAGCTGATGCTTGGTTATGCAGGAGGAAGGTGGTTCTATTATTGAGATTCCACCTTTGTTAAACAGATTAATATACAGTCAGGAAGAATACACATGTACATGGCTAAAAACCAGGCTTCCTGAGAAATGGTGTTTGATGAGGGTGGGGGGAGTTCTAACAAGAAATAAGTGAATCTTCACTGTACACAATGTTTACTGTTCAAAATATAGTGCAAGGAAGACTCAATTAATACAGGACATTTGTATCATTTATTTAAATATTTCAATGAGCTCCTTTGCCCTTTTCACGTTTTCGGATCTTATCTTTAAATGTTCCAGAGACAAATGATAATTGTATGTTTTCGCAGGAGTATACATTAGCATGAATTGTATATTTTTGACTGGTTTGCCATCATGAGAATTAATTCATTCAGCACAGAATGATCTGAACAAATTGCAAAATTAAAAAACAACTGAAAAGATAGGTTGTTAATTTACAGAAATGAAAAACTGAAAAAAGGAGGGAGGGAGAAATAAATAATGTCCTTTCAGCTTTTCCTTGCTCTCCTGTACTTGTCTCGTTTGAATTTATCAGCTACACTGCGTTTCTGACAGAAGTGCTGAACAGGGTTTTTACTCTGTCACCCATCATTCTGCCATACGGGATTCTGACCCTTTGTTATAAACCAAGGACTGACAAATAAATAAATAACTTGCTCAAGGATATAACAGCAGTGTCTCCCACGTGGGTTCAGTCCCAGGTGGGGGACACTGTTGTTGCACCCTTGAGCAAGGTAGTTTACCTAGATTGCTCCAGTAAAAACCAAACTGTATAAAATGGGTAATTTTATGTAAAAATAATCTGGTATACTGTAACAACTCACCCTGGATAAGGGCATCTGCTAAGAAATTCAATAATACATGAATACCAAAATAAAGAGCACTCCATCTGGAGTGCAGGGTGCCCACTATGCTTCAACTTCAGCACAGCTCCCAGTTACACAATTGTTGAGCACAGCTACGCAGTGCTAGCAGCCCCACTGGAGCTTGGAGGATCAACCCCAGGGGGGCAATAAGGCAACACATACAGGGGCTTGTGTCCTCGCTCTCCACACAACAGAGTGGGCTGTCACACCATCCCTGGGTGAAGAGCAGCCATGAGCTGTCTTCACAGAAGGGCATCCAACAGTACCATCTCTTCTAGGCTCAATCAACCACAAGTAATAGAAGTGCCACCGGTTATAATCACCAATTACAGAGGGCCTGCTTCATTGTCCTGCAAAGCTATACATCTCCCAACCTCCCTATGATTCTTTTCATGTTTTCTTTTTCCTTTTCTGTGTGTTTTTCTATTCTATAAAAAGTACAAGGTGTTTTCAAACCAGCGAGGATAAAATAAATCTCTTCTCCCACATTTATTCAGAAAACTTGCTGTGTTCAACCAGCTTTTAACTTTTTTGAAATACATTAATTATGTTTGGTAGCTTTAATCATTTGATGTAAGATCAAACCATTTTTTATGGATTTCCAAGAACATCCCCCAAAAGTCTCACTGAATTACATGGCTGGCACAAAAATCTGAGTTTCTGGCGAAGAGCTATAGTATATGTAAGTATATTGAAAGGAGGTGTTGAGAACTACTCTGTCCTTTATTTGTTGACCCCTCTGTGTAGCGGGATCAGTTCAAAATGCAGTCGATGCAAAATCAATCAGATACATATTTGTTGAAATATGAATTACATTTCCTGAAAAAAAAATTATAACATAAATACTATTCAAAGAATATATTTTAAAAAATAAAAATAAATGATAGATATCACATCAAAAGTGGTTTCCCATAGAAACTTTAAATCAGGCTCTTTGCATAATTACGGAGTTGAAAGTGGCAACCAAATACCTCAAACCCTCCTATCCTCAAACCCTCCCGCCCAAAAGAAACATAAAGCAAAGGTTTCTCGCACCAAGTGTTTTTCCTGTGCCACTGCCCCTTGTGTATTTCACAGCCCTGTGAGTCCACAGTAAGATACAGGAGGCTCAATGCAAAGCACAGTCTGTGGGCAGAATAATAGGGGCCTGGGGCGCATCATGCATCAATAAACACATTGGAGGGACCTGGAGAAGGTATTGTTTATAAGAGTTAGGAGCCTGCTGAGCCCAATGTAACAGCACTGTCTGCCTCTACCGCTTCCCCATCCAATCCATCTCCTGAAGGCACACAGACAGCTTTGATGAGCGCATTGATAAGGCAGAGGAGAGAGGAGACCTATCTTCATCCTCGAGGTACAGAACGGCATGTTTGGAATGACTGGACTGACTGAACATCTACAGTCTGAGGGTTTGTCATCTGTCTTCACTTAAAACATTTATCATTGAAGCATTTGAATACATCTATAATGGTGTTAGTTTTGATGGCCATGATAATGTCATATACATTTTCTTTTCATTTCTGTACCCATGTGTCACAGGGTTATTGTTTAGAATAAGAAACTCAGTGACAATTTGTGAAAGGACTTGAAAGAAGCTGCAGTGAAAAAAAAAAAAATATATATATATATACACACACACAAAGGATCTGCTAAAGGATGGTCACAGACCAATATTAAGGCAGCTAGATGCACAGCATATTGTGTATTCAAGTGCAGCCACTGCCAGGGCAGACGTCTTTCTTCACTAACGCGCATGCCACGGCCCAGCAACACATTATTAACTTACAGAAGTATAATTCCCGGAGACAGGCTGAACTCTATCGATTTACACAACACCGCAATACCAGTATCACGAGAATGGAGCCGAGCAGTGTGTACAGCACAAACTCAGACTAAACCACAGTGTAACTCATGTGTTTGTCAATGTATTAACTATTTTACAAAATGGAAAATAAATAAAAATTACAGACTACCAGATAAAATATCAGGTAGATTGATTCATTCAGAGAAAGTCCCATATCTCCTAAAAGAAATACACTAAACTGTGCTCATCACCATGTGTTTCTTCAGCTGTTTGACATAACAGTCATAATAATAATTATTTTACTGTGCTTGCATTCGGATACATTTTTTTAAGTACTAACAAGTGAGTATTTGAGTTTAATGTAGGTTTCTTTAACTACATTTTGCTCCTCTTTGCTTTGTCCTGCTACAGATTGAGTTGTGTGTCTTCCCAGAGATTCTCCATTGCTGTCTCCATTTATCTTCCATTCTGAAAAAAACAGTTGACCTGAGTTGCAAAGGCTCTAGCAAACTATGTTTCACAAACTGGTTTCAGGGCATGGGTAGGGAATGGTTTGTTAACATGGCAATTTAAATCTTAGCAGACAAGATACATTTAACAGAAGAGTATATGTAAAAAATACAGACCAAAGCATAGCAGAGCACATGGTTGAGGTGACCACGTTTAACATACAGCAAATCTCATCTGCAATAAACTGGGGGAGAAATCAGTCTTGCGGGGAGAGGGAAACAGACCAGCATCCACTTAATTTTAAATGCAGAAAATTACTCCTCTCATCACAATGACTTCTGGAAATATAGGTAAAATATCAATAGGTAAGACTAAAGTACCTCCTGCAATAGGAAATTGATGTGATTTTATTTTTCCTATTACGTCAATTCTTACTTGATTAACAGGCAACAGTGTCCTAAGATATTGCCTCTTCTTATTCTACTTAGTTCAGGAGTCTCCTGCCCTGGTCCTGAAGTGGTACAATCCAACAGATTTTATTGGTCATGCCTTAATAATGCATTTATAAAGACTTGGAGTGTGAGTATTGGATCAACGTAGCAAGTAATTTGTTCAATTAAGTCTGGAATGGTTGTGTGAAGGCTGCAGGGTGTTACGGTACTTAATGATCTCATTTGTAAAAATGACCTGTGGCAATAGTGTAAGTGAAATTGTTACACATCTTCAGGAAATCAATGATTTAAACTCACTGGGTTCTGAAAAATACAGCTTTCATATCACCAATTGATGCTTTAAAAGTTAAAAGTAAATTATATGAAATATTTTTTCATCGATCAAATCCTGATGGTTTTTAAACATGAGTTTCCATATGTCAGCTTGTATTTGGGCAGGGGAGGCTGATGCAGTCTGTTTGAAGTCTTTCTTGGCTATTCAAGTTGTACCAGAGAGCTGCATTTGCAATGGATTGGAAGGTCGGGTGTTTGCCTACCTGTTCCCTAGTGGCTGTCCTGCCTGATTGTCTGCACAGACTGTGGGATTAGAGAGAGGTGTAATTTGTCTATCTGTGTAACTGGCAGTGCTTTGACCTTTTAAGGCATTGTGCGCTCGAGTCCTTCCATTAATTCCCCACCGAAACAATCTTTTCACAAATGCTTTTTTTAGTGGGTAAAGCAATGGAACTAAGCATGCAGAAAAAAAACCTTTCCTTATTAAAAAACAGGTAAGAAAAAAAACAAAAAAAAACCAGACTTCAGTGGTGCAAAGCGGAGGGCAATACTGGTGCAGATTCTCCCACCAAAAATGGGCCTTCTCTTGCTAAAAAGCTAAAATGCTACCTCATTAAAGATGAATGACTGGCACAGTATAAATAAAAATAACAGCAGCTAGGGAGGAACATTGTTTTAAAAATAAAATTACGCAGCAGAGTACCTTTGGCACAAGGTCATTGGCGGTGAAAATGCACTGCTATGGCCTGATGGACCATTTGCATTAGGGCTCCGACTGTGTTATTCTACCTGAGGAAAGGGTAGCGAAAACTTTCGATTTCCTGGATGAAAAAAAGGATAAGTAGGCCCACGGTGTACCTGCCTGAACGTGACGCTCTCATCATGTATAACACTGCTTCAGGGGTTAAAAGGTAAACAACCACTTTCCACCCAAGCATGCCTGTCCGGTGGTAGGTATATTTATTGATCCTAGACACCATGCGGAGAGGACACAATCATCTGGCTGGGTAATGCATTCTCTACACTCACTGAAACACATGATCCTCACAATATGCACTCAATAAAGCTGAGGAACATGAACGTTGCAAATAAATCTTAAAAAATGAAAACATCAGGGAGCTGTGGCTAAATCACACTTTCTCACTGTCAGGTGCTTACTGATCCCAAAATCTATTTGGTATAGAAAGACTTGAACTTAATTAAGATCCGTACCATGGCTTGCTAATTTGTTCCAAACACCCACAACTCTTGGTGTAAAAGACAACTCCTACACTACACCCCCATCCACTGGTTATCCCCTCTGGTCATTACAATTCTACAATTTTGAATTCTTAACACATACTGTATTAGAACCATTTAAAGTCTTAAATCAGGAGTAAGACAGGTTCAGAATACAGTGTTATGTTTATTTCGTGCCGAGAAATTGGAATGTTTATACAGAGACCATATGAGTCAATGTATTCCTTCACATTTCAGTATAAACACTGAGCACAGTAATGTTCAACTTAGCATAAAAGGAAGGCAATAAAAGCAGCCTTCAACCTCTTTGAGGTTTAATTATGTTTGTATCATTAACTGTGCATTCTCAATGCAAACATGCAGCTGTGAACTGGAGGTGTCCCCAGCATCTTTCAAGGGGAAAGAAAAATACACAGCAAAATACCAAGAAAGACTGTTGTTTTGATGTCTTTCGACTAGGAAAACCTTCTGGCTGAAGTAAGTTCCTCACTTTGAATCTCCTTGCAGCCACTATATTTGTAGACAACGTTGAGAGTGAGGGAAGACGAAGGGCTGCAATTATTGTGTGAAATCAGAAAACAACAAACAGCTCGAGTGGGATGAGAGAAAGAGAGAAAGCTTGTAGGCCTTGTCATGCCAATAAAGAGTTTCTTGTGCCAATGTGAATTTGAATTGAATGGAGAGATTTTTTTGCCTCCTGTCAACACTAGTAACCCATTGTCAGACTTGTGTGTGTAGGCATGGCTGCTTTAGCTGCGGCGTGACAATGAGGCCTGTCAGATTTGAATGTGAAGAGATGAGCATGGGAGGAGAGGAGAGCCGAGGGAGTGGGAGAGGGAAAAGGGGGAATATGCACAGTGCTGCCCTGCAGTTGATGATCTCTCCCACATTGATCTCAGAATCACAGTATACACTTGTTTCCTGTTGGTGCACCTTAAGCGAGTGCACAGCATCACATAGCTACAACATCTAGGCTGTTCCTACTTTAAATCTTTACTTTACTTTAATCAACGGTTCTCATTCCTTCACTTAGTAAGGATTATTGAGAAGATCAGCGGCCCTGATTAGGAATACATTTTGCCATCAGTTTCAGTTTAAAATCAAGTACTTTAAGAAGGAGTGTGTGTGGAATGGGCATCGGTGGGGCCTTCTTCATCTGTAAATCCAAACATCTGTAAGGTGATACCAAGAACACTATTTTGGGAGTCACACCTCTTAAGCATTTGAATTGCACATTGTACACTACGTTCACACCTGATTTTGGCTAATGAGAGGCTATAAACCGTCACATAAAAAATCCAGGATGCTAAAGTCCATGCCTATAAAGAAGCCTTACAAATCCTTTTTGATTTTGGTCCCGCAGTGCTTGGTTTTGCCTTTATCAAAGGAGCGCGGTACATCCAGAGTGTTGTTCAATGTTTCATGAATGCGGCCCAGAGGCTCTGGCTGTCATCATACACCGCCTGTGCCGAGCGTTCTCTCACAACATTAAGTGAACCTGCCTAATTGAACTGAACATGTACACTCAGAAGGTGTGTGTGTGTGTTGGGGGTGGGAATCTACTTCCAAAATCCGCACTTGTACAACAGTTTTTGGCCAGCCAGCTCAGCTATTTATGCCTTCCACATTTGTTTTTGTTTTTATTGTCAGTCAGTGAGGCTCAGTTGGAGCAGTGCTAGGCAATAAATGATAAATTGCTCAATTTGGTCCCAAATAATAAAAGCAACAAACAAATTAATGGATACATACATATCAAATTTTCAAGCTGGTCAGAAGAAATCCCTTGTTATGAGACAAGGGAAAGCAGCCACAGATCTGACGTAACGCCTCCCCACACTTGCATGGCACGGCCATGTCTTGCTCTTATTTGAGTCTACTGTACAGCGGGGTTTGGAAATTTACACAGAAGGATCTAGCTGGTACATCACAGTCTGCAAATACGTAAACTAATAAGTCATATTAGACATTTCTTTTCATAGTTAACATGAAATCCCCAAGTGTTTCAGGACTGAACAGTGAAACAAACCTAAATAAAGAAAGTTTGCAGTACTGAGGAAATGATGAAGAGATGGAGATCTGGACAGAGAACACGCTGGGACTCATATCCTGCATTAGGGGAAAGAGTGCGGATCAGCAGATTAAAGTAAATGGGGGGGGGGATCTACACCTGTTCACTTCCTGAGAGCAGATAACAGATTTTTTCTTTCTTCAGGTTTGAAGACCGATGCCAAAGTGTTTTTCCCCTCCTACGCTAAGCTCCTTTTAGCATTAATAACAATTAGATGTAAAACGAGCTTGGATCAAGATATCATTTAGGCGCCCCCAATTCAAATAAAATAAAAAACTCTCTGTCCCGACACACATTCCGGGGGAGGGGGGGTTCTCTCTTGAACGCCCAAACTAAGAACAGGTTAGAGACGCATCCCATTAGTGCTACATATCCTCTCTACTGATTTGCTCCCCATTTGATCCTCCACTTCTCCATGCATCCCACTAAACACAGCCTGGAGCTGACAAGGTGATCCCAGATTTCTGTATATAGATCACATCTGTCCATGCCAGCTTATCTGGCACCTGGACAGGGACATATACACAACAGCCTGCAGCTCTTAAAGCCTGAATTTGCTTGCAGTTCTATGGGACTCCCTCCTCGTTGTGAGCATTTGCCTCACATCCCCTTTAGACCCAGAAAGGGGAATGGGGGAATGGACTCCGCTCCCAAAATACAACCAGAGCAAAAGCGCACTGTGGAGAGAAGCTGGACATGGGCTTAAAGTGCTGTCAGACTAGCAAGGAAGATCTAAATATCTAGAACGCTGACCTACAACAGGAATTATTTGAGATAATCAGCAGCAATTACTGTCTGACAGTGAGAAGGAAGGCCTGTTTTAATGCATTATTTCACAGCCGAAGCTGTAATTTAATCAGTACATTAGAGAGAGTTCAGGCAGAGGGGGGGTTTCTGCCAGTTCTGCAGATCAGCCAAACACAGCCAGTGTTGGGAATATTCCACAGACCGGGACCTCCACGGACTATGCAGGCCTCCAATCACATTATTTCATTAGCAACGTAAATAAAGCATGAAATTAGCTTCTCAGCCACGCGGACAAACATGCCATCGACTGAGAAAGCTTTGAAGATGTGAAAGACTTTCAGTATGGGAACAGAACTACTATTAAATGGAGACAATAATGCTCACCAATGGAGCTGTATAGTACAGCCAGTGCAGTTACTTTGTTACTCCCCCTCCCCAGGAATAGAAGTTCACATGACATGAAGAAACTGCAAAGAATAAACAGACTGACATATACTGTCAGGATCCAAAGCTGCCTTTTCTGCCGACAACACAGAAACTGTAATGTACAGACAAAGCTGTGGTGTGTGTTGCTTTAGTTCCACAGCCACAGCAGTCTCCCTATGTGGTCCACTGCACGTTTTTGGTATGACCCGTTTGTTATTGCTTGTCTGTATGGTAATTAATTCCCCTGCATTAATAAGGAGCTAAATGCAGTACAACCCACGAAATGGAATGGTTTGAAGGTTTCCATCACCTCTGCCAGGTGCAATTTCCATACATTTCTGACAAAATTCAGTAGGTGACCATGGCGAATTATTAAAATAAAACCCTTCTGTGCAGAAAAATTGCTGCTGGATTTAATCTGGTGCATTTGTTAATGTCAACAAACATTTCAAGCATTCTGGGTCCTTGAGCAGAGTTCTTCCTTCCCAAGTGTATCTGGAGACAGTGTAGGGATCTTTACCTTTTTCTTTCCCCTCAGCGTACTGTAGTTCTAAGTACTGTCCTGAATCAGACAACAAAGCATTAGCTAGTGTGCTCTTGTGAAAAGCCCATCATTTTGTTTCCAGAGTTACATGGAAAACTAGGCATTTGGATATCTGCCTTTTCTTGGTAAATTGATAGGGAATCACCCCCTCCCACCCCATTGTTCTGCTAAAAAATAATGTAGGCCAAACAACACCAAGAGTGTATAACAGAGACCATCAATTACAGTGAGGGAAAAAAGTATTTGATCCCCTGCTGATTTTGTACATTTGTCCACTGACAAAGAAATGATCAGTCTATAATTTTAATGGTAGGTGTATTTTAAGAGTGAGAGACAGAATAACAACAAAAAAATCCAGAAAAACGCATTTCAAAAAAGTTATACATTGACTTGCATGTTAATGAGGGAAATAAGTATTTGATCCCCTATCAATCAGCAAGATTTCTGGCTCCCAGGTGTCTTTTATACAGGTAACGAGCTGAGATTAGGAGCACTCTCTTAAAGGGAGTGCTCCTAATCTCAGCTCGTTACCTGTATAAAAGACACCTGTCCACAGAAGCAATCAATCAATCAGATTCCAAAATGCTCCACCATGGCCAAGACCAAAGAGCTATCCAAGGATGTCAGGGACAAGATTGTAGACCTACACAAGGCTGGAATGGGCTACAAGACCATCGCCAAGCAGCTTGGTGAGAAGGTGACAACAGTTGGTGCGATTATTCGCAAATGGAAGAAACACAAAATAACTGTCAGTCTCCCTCGGTCTGGGGCTCCATGCAAGATCTCACCTCGTGGAGTTTCAATGATCATGAGAACGGTGAGGAATCAGCCCAGAACTACACGGGAGGATCTTGTTAATGATCTCAAGGCAGCTGGGACCATAGTCACCAAGAAAACAATTGGTAACACACTACGCCGTGAAGGACTGAAATCCTGCAGCGCCCGCAAGGTCCCCCTGCTCAAGAAAGCACATGTACAGGCCCGTCTGAAGATTGCCAATGAACATCTGAATGATTCAGAGGAGAACTGGGTGAAAGTGTTGTGGTCAGATTAGACCAAAATCGAGCTCTTCGGCATCAACTCAACTCGCCGTGTTTGGAGGAGGAGGAATGACCCCAAGAACACCATCCCCACCGTGGAGGTGGAAACATTATGCTTTGGGGGTGTTTTTCTGCTAAGGGGACAGGACAACTGCACCGCATCAAAGGGACGATGGACGGGGCCATGTACCGTCAAATCTTGATTGAGAACCTCCTTCCCTCAGCCAGGACACTGAAATTGGGTCATGGATGGGTATTCCAGCATGACAATGACCCAAAATACACAGCCAAGGCAACAAAGGAGTGGCTCAAGAAGAAGCACATTATGGTCCTGGAGTGGCCTAGCCAGTCTCCAGACCTTAATCCCATAGAAAATCTGTGGAGGGAGCTGAAGGTTCGAGTTGCCAAACGTCAGCCTCGAAACCTTAATGACTTGGAGAGGATCTGCAAAAAGGAGTGGGACAAAATCCCTCCCGAGATGTGTGCAAACCTGGTGGCCAATTACAAGAAACGTCTGACCTCTGTGATTGCCAACAAGGGTTTTGCCACCAAGTACTAAGTCGAAGGGGTCAAATACTTATTTCCCTCATTAACATGCAAATCAATTTATAACTTTTTTGAAATGCGTTTTTCTGGATTTTTTTGTTGTTATTCTGTCTCTCACTGTTAAAATACACCTACCATTAAAATTATAGACTGATCATTTCTTTGTCAGTGGGCAAACATACAAAATCAGCAGGGGATCAAATACTTTTTTCCCTCACTGTAAATGGAAATACACAACAGGGGGGATATTTAATTAGCTTTCATACAATTCAAGAAAACCTTTGGAGCTGTGAAGCTGTGTAACAGATTACATGATGGAAGAAGCACGGATTCAGACAAATGCTGGATTTATGCTTCTTTAATTACCATTTTTCTAAGACATGCAGTTAAGATTGGCTTGGTTATGAAACTGTGTTGAATCGAGAGGTTTTTAGCAGAGGTGATTTATATGGGGGTTGTGAAACAGAGTTTTAAAAAATGTTCAAAATGTCACTGCAGAAGACTTGCAGTCGTATTTTACAGCAGTGCGAGTAGCATTTATTGCATCTCTGTTGTGGCCTGCCTCCAGAAAATAAATAACTGCAGACTTTGGGGGGGAAAACACTTTATCCAGCACCAGAAGCTCAGAATCACACACTGAACAGGCAGAAGTTACAGGACTGACATTGAACATCACTATTTTATACTCAAACATATAAAGCAAGTGCTTTGTGTGCATAGATTGTCAATATGGCAGGATATAAAAAATATAATCAAGAAAGTAAAAGGAATTTTTCTTAACACATATCTTAGCGTTTCAGGCAGACAGAGCACAGAGGTGCAACTGGCTATTATCAATCCTCGCTTCATCTAGTACAGGGATGCAGTAAGCCAGAGCCAAAACCAGTGGACACAGGGCACAAGGCCGGGTACTATCTATATTGACACTGACACGTGTGAGCTGTACAGGTTTATCATACTATTGGTGATCAGTGTATTAGCTCCACCCACAATGGTCTAGACAGAAAAACAATTGATAAATCAATAAAAAGCCAACACCAGCACCATCAACAAAAAAATGTTTAACTTATTTTTAATTAAAAAAGCTATTATTCTTGTTGGTGTTATTATTCTAAAGTAAGTTCCACCTTTTTTGTGTAGTTGTTTTTACCTTTTTTAAATTGAGAATTTAAGTTGAGAATGCCAATTTTGCCACTTTCTGCATATGCTTCAGTGAAGTTCTAATAGTTGAACAACAGCTATCAGCTTGTATATACAGAGTGGAGTAAAGTCCCTCAAAATCAGAAGGACTAAAAGCTTTGGAGTGATGGCTTCTCTGTGCATGCCAATCCAGAGGACAGGTGAATTACAGCTCTGGGATTTCAGACTGACATGATTAGAAAGAGAAACTGTCTGACTTGCTTATCAGTGGCTCTGATGAGAAATGCATGTCCTGTCAAATCTGCTGGGATGGTCCTCGCCTCCCAGGAGACACTATACTGCTACTAAAGAGAGTTCATCTACTCCCAGTCTCTTCCTGGGACTCCCAGACCACAGGGAAGCCCACTGTATCCTCACACCCGTACTTCACAAACACTCGGTCATCAAATATTAATTTAAATCCCTGCTGCCCTTTCCGCAGCTGGAGCTCCCAGCATTCTCAATCAGGAGGGGCCAGTGAATGCCGCCACCCACCCGCCCCATCCCTTGTGTGGAGACCATATAGTTAGATTCAATACATAATAAGAGAGGCAGTTACTATTTGGTAAATTAGTAAATCTATGTGGATTTATCAATTTTTGATCAGTCTATTTTCCTTTAACAATTTTTATCACTGATTCCCCACCACACTCTAGAATGGTGCCTTTGTGAATTTACTTTGAGCAACTTGTACCTGCTCCATGTTCTTGAAATAAATTATGTCTTATTCTATGGCAAGCAATAGAACCTATAGACTAGCCAGATGAATTGCAGTACTGCACACAATTCCTTGGCATGGTTGATGGAAATGTTTTGGGATCGAGATACATACGATCTGTATCCCACAGAAGGCATTAGTCCTTGATTTTTATGGCATTCCTCACCCAGCCAAATATATTACTAATTGCTGCAATAAGAGGTTGTTAATGGCTTTTGGGAGTCTGCTGCACATCAGGAGGACAGGTTTTTCCATTTGGAACCTCTCCCAGACAGAATTAACAGGACACGCCTATTAGGCAGAGTCATTCAACAAGAACTTAAAAGGCAACGATGAATACGAAAAGGCCACCTCTGGAGGGTAAAGGATCAGAAGAGCAATGATAAAAGTGTGCTGTAAAGGTGTACATAAACCTTGACATCTACCAAGCCTACCTACATTGAAGGAGTAGATTATTTTCTCTACTGCTGCGACAACAGGCTTCAAACGATTATGTTTGTGGGAAGAGTCTACTAAGATAAGAGTGGTTAGTACCTCATTCACAGGGACAATGCGACAGACAGTACAGACAGACCACAAGATGGCCAGAACGAGAGCAGAAGACAGATAAACAACAGTTCCCGTCTCTTACAAACACTAATCAATCCCTGCCCCTGCCCGATTTTTGGACAGCCGTCTGTGTGTGGGCTGTCCTTAACTTCACTGGGCTGTGGCATTCATACAGTTATAACAGACAAAAACTGTCAAGCAGTAGAGGAGCTGCATGAGTCTATATCAGCTAGCACCCTGTGGAAAAAAAATATAGGAAACTATATTTAACTGGCAACAGGAAAGGAAAATAATTCTTCACATTGACCCATGTGTTTCTCGACCTGATGCAAAGCATTTTTTTTATGAGAAGAGTGATTGTCACATCCATAGACCATACTAGTGAATAATGCACAGAAAGAACACTGAGAAAACAAAAAGGAAATGAACGGGCCAGTTCCTTAATTAAACAGATAAGCTCACTCACAATTATACCATTTTAACTGCTCCCAGGATCCCCAGTCCCAATGGCAAACAATATTTTTTTTTGCTTATGTACGAAGATATAACAGGCCGATATATTAGCCAGGGAGCTTATAGTTGATCCTGACTTCAGATGGACGTTTTACAAACTGACAAGATAGTGAAACATCTCAAATAAAGGGGGGGTGTTGGACGTGGAAAGTGTCATGTATTGCTGTTGGCTTGGACCTGCACTTACTGCCGAGGGCGAGGACAGTGGAAAGTATGCATCTGGGGATGACAGTGACCTAATCTCCAATAGATAAGTTATGGGGTAGAGGGTGTGTCCTTTAATGAAGAGGGTCGGGGGAGGGGGCGGGGCTCTTCCCACCCTCACTCCCCCACAAAGCCCGCTAAGCATATTACACTGTGTCACAATCTAATTAGTCCAGCACTGCAAGCTGCATTTGATGCCTTTTAGCCAACTGTAATGGAAGCATATTATCTAAATTGATTTTCTCTGCTGCAGAAGAGGTTGTGGGGGGGGGGGGGGGGGGGGAGTTGGGATAGGGGCAGCCGGCTTTTCTACATTAATGCTCCTCTAAAGGCTGAAAACAGAAAAATCAAAAAAGCGAATTCAAATTGTTCTACCCTATTCTCCAAAAAGGATCTGCATATCTGTATATATATGTGTATTTCATTTGCTGGAATGAGTTGCAAGGATTTTTACAAAGTAGCTAAAGGAATTTTTAATTTGAGGGGCGGATTATTGCTCTGCTCCTGGGGTGCACATGATGGTTCTTTGTCATTAATAAATTCTGTCAGGAGATCCCAGCACCAAACAGAGGAAAGCAAGTCGGGAAGGAGTTACAAATTGGGAAGCAGAAACCAGGCCAACTGCATGACTGATACAGGGCTTAAAGCAGCGTGTGAAGTGAAGTGAAGGGATGAACATCTCCACGCACTAAGACTATGTCTGTCAATGCATTCTCATTAGCTCGACGGGCAAAACAACATGTGCAGGCTACAGGGAGAAAACAATTAGAAGAGTCTTGTATTAACAGCTTTCACTGGAATGCAATTAAGAAAGAGGAAGAGACACTTTCAGCAACGGACTACTCGACAAACTCAAAAGTGACAACCATAATTACAATACTCACACTCTCTCAATACTCCCATTAGACATTTTCTTTTTGCTATGATATTCAGATTAGTTCTGGTGTTGCTATGAGAAGCCTCTTAAATATGGCACTGCATATGCTTTGGATAACATTGCAGGTTTATGCACAACCTCCCTTAGGATTCTTTGTCTCTATGGTGAAGACTGATTAGGCTGCAAAATGTTAATGACATCATCAGACTAGACAGAAGGCTGAGCAGCACTGAGAACTGTCATATGAATGCTTGAAGGTGGGTTTTATTTGAGTGGAGCAGGTGACTGCACTAAAATCATTTACTTTGGTCAAAGCCAGATCAGTTTTGATGCCCTCCCACAGAGACTCCCATGTGGCAGGGTGTGCTCAGGTAAGGCTGAGCTGATTAAATCTGACAAAAACTCTGTCTAAAACCTTAATCTTTATATTTATAAACTGGATGAATTGAAGAACATCTGGAAAGTTGTATTTATTTTTGAAAAAAACAAAACCAACAAAAAAAATAAGACATCTGCAATTCTTTAATACTTGACAGGCAGCATGTGCGTCTCTGGCACGGTGCCTCAGCTCAAACTACCACTGTGACCCACTTCAGAGCACAATGGAAAAGATAAACCATGCAATCATCAGGAAGTTTTCCAGTCCTTTTTCTGATCTTGATTTGCTGGACTCTCTTTCAGTTGGCATGACTTGAGAATTGTTTTTTTATTTATTTTTTTAGTACTGATCACACTGAAGTCTGGACACGCCAGTGTAAAACTTGGCCAAAGCATTTCAGCTTCTGTGTTCCTAGTGCAGTTTCCAGTTTTAATGTAGTGTCATAGATAAACTGTAGATGTGCACTTTTTCTTTTGCAAAGATTGATCTCTCGTGCTGCAAGCTCAATTCTAATGAAGCATTAGGCTTTAATTGTTGTTCTGATGGGCACACAAAAGGAGAACAATTCATCACTCCGACACCTGCGTTGTGAATGGAGTAGTCATGGCAGGGGAGGACCCTCCAAGAGCATGATTGCAGTTCAGCCCTATAATAGACCAGGTCTGCCGTGTGTGGATCAGTTCAGCGCCGTTACTCAGTGCATGGCCGGTGGAGTCTGTGCTCAGGAGCTGGCAGGGTTCCTAAAAGGCACTTTCTCTCATTCGGAAAATTGCAGCTGATCTCCCTGCACTCCCCACCAGCACCGCAGTGAACAGGGTAACTCCTATAGTGTCGATGCAGGAAAGGCAGCTATATTTCTAGCATCCCAGTGCGCCTATAAAACACGTTGAGACTAACAGCATTGTTGCTTAAAGATATCCATTAATCGACAGAGCAGGTACAATGTGAACTACTTTGTCGATGTGCTCCAAGTTTACAGTAATTGTCCAAGAGTGTGATCATTCATTCGGGAGGGATGCCCCTTTAATTCTAGACTACCTGCGGAGGCACGGTACCAATCTGGGTGCTGCTCCTGTTACTGTGATGCTTACGTATGCTGGGAGCTAGGTGGAGAACACAAAACGACCACTTTCCACGGGAGCCAGGTGGGCTTGGAACCAGGGGGTCTATGGAGAGAACAGGCTGGAAAGACTGTTGAAGCATAGCAGCTGTATTGCAGAGGATAGGCGAGCAGGTCGGGCAGCGCTACCAGGACACGGAGCCATGCAAGAGCAACCACTGGCTGGGAGAGGGGCGGCAGTGGCTATCAGATACATGCAGCAGCGGAGCACCCCGCCAAGTGGCAGCTCCAGACTGAAAGGTAGCCAGTGGAGATGGTTCTATAGATTACCACGCTGCGTCAAACCAAGCGCAGATATTGGAATACATCCCTCTGCTGCTGCTGCTACGATGCAGGTTCAGACGTGTGCAGTTGCTATACAGCCCAGCAGGGGACTGGGAAAAGCTCAGCTTGCAGCACCTGCAGTCACAAAGCAACCCCATCGAGCTCACACTCCATCAGGCCACACACACCAACAGCCAGAGCCAGGGAGGTAAATTCTGTTAGCATAACCTGTCCAGTGCAGAGTGCAATGCCTACAACAGCTGAATCAGATTGGGTACTCAGTAATGCACTGTGAAATACTGTAAACAATAATGGCTGATTTAAGGAAATGGTGCAAATTCTGTGGCATCTCATTTTGGCAATGGGACCTAATCAGGCACGTGCACAGCCTTGCAGGGGGGCAGTGGCTGAAAAAAAGGAAGGTGCACTTCGGTCCGGGGGGGAGGGGTGTGTGTGTGATTGTGAAGTGTGATTGGGGGGGGGGGATGCTGACGAAGTGTAGTCCGGGAGGGGGGGGGGGGGTGTTGCTGGCAAAATGTGGTCCAAGTTCTGGGTTGCGGTCCACGGCATAGATCAGGGGAGGGGTGTTTTAGGTCCTAATTAGGTCCAGGGACCTGCCCCCCCTGCACGTCCCTGGACCTAATTAGGGAGACCCAGAAAGAAGCTCACGACACTGGTTTCCTCAGTTCGAACCCCTATCACCGTTTTCTCATTCCCTGCTCATGGTTTCCTTTAGCATTGTGTTCCACATTAATTTCAAATCACTTCTGCTGCAGTGGAAAAGACTGCGTCAATCAATATGGGAGCATGCGTGATTCATGCAGCCAGCACATCTTCAAAAAGCAAACACTGCTTCTACCTTTCAGTGCTGGGGTCACTGGAAGGTTGTTTAAGGGTATAATTTGTTCCCTAACACTAAGTAGCAGATCTGGGCAAGGAGAAAAAAGATAGGAAAATAAATATACAAAAAGCAGCAGTGGATAGATATTGGCTGATGGTGAATATATATATTTATATATAGGCTATATACACTCACCTAAAGGATTATTAGGAACACCTGTTCAATTTCTCAATAATGCAATTATCTAACCAACCAATCACATGGCAGTTGCTTCAATGCATTTAGGGGTGTGGTCCTGGTCAAGACAATCTCCTGAACTCCAAACTGAATGTCTGAATGGGAAAGAAAGGTGATTTAAGCAATTTTGAGCGTGGCATGGTTGTTGGTGCCAGACGGGCCGGTCTGAGTATTTCACAATCTGCTCAGTTACTGGGATTTTCACCCACAATCATTTCTAGGGTTTACAAAGAATGGTGTGAAAAGGGAAAAACATCCAGTATGCGGCAGTCCTGTGGGCGAAAATGCCTTGTTGATGCTAGAGGTCAGAGGAGAATGGGCCGACTGATTCAAGCTGATAGAAGAGCAACTTTGACTGAAATAACCACTCGTTACAACCGAGGTATGCAGCAAAGCATTTGTGAAGCCACAACACGTACAACCTTGAGGCGGATGGGCTACAACAGCAGAAGACCCCACCGGGTACCACTCATCTCCACTACAAATAGGAAAAAGAGGCTACAATTTGCACAAGCTCACCAAAATTGGACAGTTGAAGACTGGAAAAATGTTGCCTGGTCTGATGAGTCTCGATTTCTGTTGAGACATTCAGATGGTAGAGTCAGAATTTGGCGTAAACAGAATGAGAACATGGATCCATCATGCCTGTGCAGGCTGGTGGTGGTGGTGTAATGGTGTGGGGGATGTTTTCTTGGCACACTTTAGGCCCCTTAGTGCCAATTGGGCATCGTTTAAATGCCACGGCCTACCTGAGCATTGTTTCTGACCATGTCCATCCCTTTATGACCACCATGTACCCATCCTCTGATGGCTACTTCCAGCAGGATAATGCACCATGTCACAAAGGTCGAATCATTTCAAATTGGTTTCTTGAACATGACAATGAGTTCACTGTACTAAACTGGCCCCCACAGTCACCAGATCTCAACCCAATAGAGCGTCTTTGGGATGTGGTGGAACGGGAGCTTCGTGCCCTGGATGTGCATCCCACAAATCTCCATCAACTGCAAGATGCTATCCTATCAATATGGGCCAACATTTCTAAAGAATGCTTTCAGCACCTTGTTGAATCAATGCCACGTAGAATTAAGGCAGTTCTGAAGGCGAAAGGGGGTCAAACACAGTATTAGTATGGTGTTCCTAATAATCCTTTAGGTGAGTGTATATATACACACACAAATAAATACATAAATACATAAATAAATAAATAAACACAGTTGCACATACATTGTTTTATGGGACGCAGTGTTTTAGAATTAGATTATCTTCTGTGAAATTAAGATTTGTGTCTCGTTATGAATAATGTCATTAGTTTCTTTTCCCAAATCTGTTTGATGGTGCTATGTGTGTTCCAGTCAGCCATGTTCTCGTAGTGCTGACAGTGATAAATAGACCTGCAAAGCTAACTGAAGCACAGAAAAGTAGTCTTCATTGCATGGATGGTGTCAACGGATTTGAGACAGAAAAAAAAATCTTTCTTCTATTTCCCTTCGTTGTGATTCCCACACTCCAACTTTTACCCTCAATTTCCTATTTGTAAATGTTTACTTTGTTCCTTCAGCCTCAAAAACCAATCCTGTGGCACTGTGTCATTACTAGTGCTCCCAGATTGCCTGGGGGTCCTTCAACTTAGTCCTTAGAGACAGTTCAGTCCTCAGAAAAAGCCTGGAAACATCTGACATTTGAGAACGTGGACCTTCAAATCAATATCTCCTACAATGCTTTAAGCAATCATTAAACATAATAATGGAGCATTAATAGTACTCACAAGCAATTTAAATTAATGTACAAGACACACAGCACTCACCATTATGGGGAAATTCAAGCTGCAGTATGTGTTTTATCTATGACATGTAATAATCATAATCAGCTCAGTAGATCTGGAGAAGAACATGCTATACATCTTACTTATACACTACAGAAACACATAAAGCTGCATAAAACCATAATTTTAGGAATCAAACAAGTTATGTTGCAAACGGTAACAACAAATGATAACTTCATAGGTATTAAAACACAGTTTGGACAAATCTGATGCATAATAATCTGGTAAATTATCAAGTTATAAAGTCAAAAGAAGGTAAGGAGTCTAACCTCTGGTTCTTGGATTTAGTACCGAGATCCCACACACACACACGCACTCACTCCCTCCCTCCTTAGGAACCTCTAAAGAGCTCCCCTCAGTCACCTTGGCAACTCTTCCGTCTCACGTGCGACACTCCTCCATCCTAAGATCAAAGGCCCTTTCCCTGGCAAGGACGGCCATTTATAGCAAACAACAAGCATTAAAAACAGCCAACATGAAGCCACGATGGAGCAAATCAACACATTCAAACCCTTAGGGGATTGGTGTCTTTTCTTTATACTGTCTGAATTTTTTATTTTTTTTGTCTCCCCCAGAATATAAATAAAACAGGCTGTTCAGTACCCACAGCGATGCAAATTAATAAAGCCAACAGAAATTTAGGCCATAATTAATTAGAAACTGGATTCTGAGCTGAAAAACCCAACAACAAATATTCAGCTTTGTTATTTCTGAGTTGAGATGTATGTGTGGCCTGTGATTATTTGCATTGAAATAATGAATGGACCTCATGATTTGCTTATATAGATTGCAAGACTGCCAACACTGAGTGTGCCAGCTAAAATACATCTGTCCGTTTATTTTATCTTCCCACACTACTGGAAGGAGATCTAAGAAAGGTGCTTGGACTGAAATCTGATGCTGTATGTACCCTCAAACTGTGATCATTAATCTTGACATATGAAGGCTTGGATATGTATACAATTGGAGCATTATGTAATAATAAAGGATGCATGTGCAATTGAGGCTCTGTTACATTATAGTAATGCTGATTCCATCTCTTCTGGTGGAGGACCTGCAGCAGACCACCATCCTGCCTGACACTGTGCTGGCAGCCCCTGCCCCACTCAAAAGTAACCCCCCCGCCATCACACCTCTTTCACTCCCAGTACCGGTACTCCGCCTGGCACCTGGAGCTCGACAGAAGCAGCAGGGGTAGAGTTCTCTTCAACAACACATCATTAGAGCTGCGACTTCCTCTTCATCTTACTCCCCTATGGGGGCTGGTGAAAACTGCGTACTAAAAAGGAAGAGAAGCTGCTGCTGCTGGTAATTGGCTGATCCAATTAGGATGTGTCGTCGGGGGCGTCACTCGCAAGAATATTCCCTGCCAAAACCACACATTCAGCAGCAGGTACACTTCTACTTTTATTTGCCCTTCCTTAACTTATAAATAGCGAGAATGCCACAGTAACAGTTATTTGTAAAACATTCCCGTGTCTGATGTTTAGACCTCGGCAGATCTGAAGGATTTTATCTGGTCTCTTCAAGTAGCTCGCACTGTCATTCCGTATCGTCCTTCTTTCACTACCAGGTCTGACGAAAGACATGGAAGGAGCTATTAATTTAATCTGCTATTGCGATTGGTTATTTTACACCCAGCTGTATGTATTATTTTTGTTTCCTGCTTGTGTCTGCCAAAATGGTTAATTGCCATGTAAATTAAATTGCCCCACTAAGAGCCATGAAAGTGGAATGTGAAGAAGTGAGGTAGGGACTTATATTACTTTACTGCACAACAGGGTCAACACTGGGCATCAGAGCTTTGTGTGATCCTGATCTTTATCCCCCAACTCCCACCTGTTAGATCTGCCCTCCAGAAGCTGTCTGTGTTGGAACAAAGTTTGAACATTAGAGAGCCCTGTGAGCCAAAGGCCTTAAAAATGAGGCAAGAAAACAAATGCTAAATTACATTTATAATTAAAAATTACAACGACAGGAAGATTCAGACGGTCTGCTCCACTACTTTAAGTGTTGGTAATTTTAACACTGTAAGCCTCCGCCAGGAAAGGGGTTGTGAGTTACTATTGACAGGAGTCATGGTTCAGGCAAATAAACGAATGAATAAATACAACATTATGCTGCCAACAATGGAGAGGAGGGAAAAAGTCTCGTCAACGATGATATAGATGAAGGATCCATTTTGTGTGTAATGGATGGCCCTGCATTGAATGTCACTCTGCTTCCAGTGAATAGTGTAATAGGCTCCAAAGATAGTCAATTTGATATTACATTTACAGATTAAAATACAGATTCTGTCTGCGTTTGCTCCAGAAAAGACAGGCTTTATCTTCGGTGAGCAGTAATGAATCGCAGAGGGAAGCTGCGGGAGATAAGGAGAGAGAAACAATGGTGCAGAGTTCAATGCTTAATCTTGAGGTCCCGTTCAGTCAATTCTGGGACGTGCCATGGTGTAATTGTCGCGCATAGAACAACGTTTCTCAACAAAGCCTGTCTTCGTCCAGAGACGCAAGGAACAATGAGTCTGAATACAGAGCGGGCAGCATCATTTTCCGATGCAGGTGTATGAAATATATGTGCAAAACTAATTTTAGCCGCATCTACCCTGAATCATTAAATCTATGCATGCCTGAAACTCGCTTTTGTGTAAGCTTCAATGTAATAAAGTGACTTTTTTTCCTCTCTCTCTATATTGAAATGTAAAAAATGGGATGCAGAATGAAATGGAAGATATATGAATCCCATTGTATTAACTGAAATGCTCAAAGACACAAACATAATTAAGAAGGGGATTTATTAAACAATAACTGCTGCTTTTTGGCGTGGCTCCATTTTGGATAGACGAAACGTGTCAAAGCCAATGGTGTCTTAATATTAGAGTAAGCAGAAGTGTTTTCAGAGGTAACAAATTGGCTGGAACTAGTTATGCCCCGTTTCCACTAGCAAAGTTTAGGTGCACGGTTGCAGCATGGCCACATGGAGGTGCAACTAAACATGGCCAGTGGAAACGGGGTATTAGAGGCCCATTTGTGTTTTTGGTTTATAGGTTATTTAATTAGGGATTCTGTTCAGCAGTTTATTCCCCTGTGCATTTATATTCTTTATACTCTGCCTTCACCAATTACGCTGACTGTTTTACAGTATCACTGCTGAATCACCCATTTTGCAAATTCAGACAAGTCGGATTGTTTACAGCCTCCCAAAGCAGGGCACCAAACTTCTTTTTTCAATTACTTGCTTATCTGGTTAGACAAAAAAGAGAGATGCAAAACAAGCCCTGTTCATCATTCCCATTCATTGTAATCCCCTCCAAACCTTCTCATGATCAAAGATCACAGTCTACTTTAAATCAAATATGAATCATTTATAGTCTGAAAAAAATAAATGCGTTTGGTTTCCTAGCTCTATAAGTACATCACAGTCCGATTCACAGGAGGCCATGGAGCAAGCATACACTTATAATAATCAATTCTGCAATTGCAATTCAAATAACTAGTTACAAACAGGGACTGCAGCAGTGAAGTGTATCCAGGGGCAGGTAATGTTTTGTTTTTTCTCTTTTTATTTTTGATTGAATTTACTTATTTTTAATCACTGTGAAATATGAATACTTGATTAATCTCCTCATAGCCCTGATTGGTTTAGCTGCAGCACATAACAGGGAGTAGGTTACCCATGTAACAGAGTCAGCTCAGGCTGCTTAACTCACTGCACCCCTCAACAGCTCTGTCTCCATCTGCCATGCACTGTTCTCAAACCACTGCCATGAAAAGATATCTCACAGTGTGACAATGGACTGCAGTGTGGATGCACACCAAACGGAAATTCCCTACTTGTATTTTGTCAATATTTCCCCGTTCATTAATTAGAAAAAGCCATGTTGTAAGTGATGTAAACCAAGTGGTCCCAATGCCTCCCTATGATCTATATATTATTTAACCAAATAGAGTGCAGTCAACCTTGGCACCCAAGTTTCCATTTCATTGCAGGACTCCGATCCCACCTATACTGGCAGGACATAATTGACCTCTTATTACTTTATTCACTATGAAGAACCACTTCACCCAGATTCAACTTTAAGTTTTCTACAGGACCACCATTTATTAAGCTTCTTCCTGAAGCGTTGATGAGAAGCATGACTGTCCCTCTGCAATCCCTCAACTGAAACCCAAGGAGTCGGGACACTGAGCGAAACACAGACAGTTCACTCTGGATGCAAGAATGCATGCTATGCAGTACTTTAAGTATTCCAGTTATGAAATGTTAATAAATAAATTATTAAATAAATAAATATTCTGCTAGCTCTTTTAGAGAAGTGATAGCAATGCCTTGCAAAATAACTTCCAAACTTAGCGTGTCAGCATTCAGTCTGCATCCTCTAAATATTAAAGAAACCACACACACACACACACACACACGGGAGCGTTACATTACTGCATGCACTAAGTGTATTTCCAATAAAAGCACTATCTCCTGCAGTGCTGCACCTGTCTCCGAGGAATGCCAGTCTTGCTCTCTGCAGCGTCCAATGACTCATGAGCTGCAGGACTACAGAATCAATTACACTAATGAGCTTTATATATTCTAGTAATGCTTTATATATATATATATATATATATATATATATATATATATATATATATACACACACACACACACACACACACAGTACTGTGCAAAAGCTCTAGGCAGGTGTGAAAAAATGCTGTAAAGTAAGAATGCTTTAAAAAATAGACATGTTAATAGTTATATTTATCAATTAACAAAATACAAAGTGAGTGAACAGAAGACAAATCTAAATCAAATCCATATTTGGTGTGACCACCCTTTGCCTTCAAAACAGCATCAATTCTTCTAGGTACACTTGCACAAAGTCAGGGATTTTGTAGGCATATAGTCAGGTGTATGATTAAACAATTATACCAAAAAGGTGCTAATAATCATCAATTCAATATGTAGGTTGAAACACAATCATTAACTGAAACAGAAACAGCTGTGTAGGAGGAATAAAACTGGGTGAGGAACAGCCAAACTCAGCTAACAAGGTGAGGTTGCTGAAGACAGTTTACTGTCAAAAGTCATACACCATGGCAAGACTGAGCACAGCAACAAGACACAAGGTAGTTATACTGCATCAGCAAGGTCTCTCCCAGGCAGAAATGTCAAGGCAGGCAGGTGTTTCCAGATATGCTGTCCAAGCTCTTTTGAAGAAGCACAAAGAAACGGGCAACGTTGAGGACCGTAGACGCAGTGGTCGGCCAAGGAAACTTACTGCAGCAGATGAGACGCATCATGCTTACTTCCCTTCGCAATCGGAAGATGTCCAGCAGTGCCATCAGCTCAGAATTGGCAGAAAACAGTGGGACCCTGATACACCCATCTACTGTCTGGAGAAGTCTGGTCAGAAATGGCCTTCATGGAAGACTTGCGGCCAAAAGCCATACTTCTGACGTGGCAACAAGACCAAGTGACTCAACTATGCACGGTGCAGAAAAATGGCAGCAGCTGCTCTGGACTGATGAGTCCAAATTTGGAATATTTGGCTGTAGCAGAAGGCAGTTTGTTCGCCGAAGGGCTGGAGAGCGGTACACGAATGAGTGTCTGCAGGCAACAGCGAAGCATGGTAGAGGTTCCTTGCAAGTTTGGGGCTGCATTTCTGCAAATGGAGTTGGGGATTTGGTCAGAATTAATGGTCTCCTCAATGCTGAGAAGTACAGGCAGATACTTATCCATCATGCAGTACCATCAGGGAGGCATCTGATTGGCCCCAAATTTATTCTGCAGCACGACAACGATCCCAAACATACAGTGACAGTCCTTAAGAACTATCTTAGCATAAAGAAGAACAAGGAGTCTGTCTGGGATTACATGAAGAGAGAGCAACTGAGGCTGCCTAAATCCACAGAAGAACTGTGGTTAGTTCTCCAAGATGTTTGGGCCAACCTACCTGCTGAGTTCCTTCAAAAACTGTATGCAAGTGTACCTAGAAGAACTGATGCTGTTTTGAAGGCAAAGGGTGGTCACACCAAATATGGATTTGATGTAGATTTTTCTGTTCACTCACTTTGCATTTAGTTAATTGATAAATATAATCTATTAACATTTCTATTTCTGAAATCATTCTTACTTTACAACATTTTTTTTCACACCTGCCTAAAAGTTTTGCACTGTACTATATAGCTTAATATATGGAAATCCCAACTCCTAATCAGTTGCAAACCTCGATTTTATTTTGTATTTTTTGAAGTCGCCACTGAGCCTGTGTGACTGTTGCCATTACAAGGCTAGTCTGATAAAATGCAGCTGTAGAGTTGAAAATGCTGGGATTTAAAAGGTTAGTGTGGTGTGATTACAGCTCTTGATAAATTCCCATCAAAGTTATTTTTTTAAATAAAGGGGAAAGTTGTCCTTTACAAACATTTTTTTTTTAAATTAAGTTAGTGGCTCATTCGCATAGAACAGTTAAAGACAATTGACCTCACATTTGATAGAAATAGATAGAAACTACATCAGAGAACAACTGTGATATGTACGTATACATGAGAAATAGAACAATAAACAACTCCATTGTTTTTAAATTCCCAATTACAGTATTAAAAAAAAAAAAAAAAAAAAAAAAACCATTTACATATGAAAACATAACTGACTAAGGATCAGTTCTAGAATGAAGTGTGAGAACTGAGTGGTCGAGACAGACAGGTTCCTCCTTACACACCCAGAGGACGACCCAACATTCCTCCTCCTTCCCTTTTCTCCCTTGAATTAAATCAGTCGTGTCGCCAGCTATTTGGGCTTATCAGTCTCTCCATCAGTTCCCATTGTCATCCTTGGGCTCCGAGGATGCTGCCTTCCCCCATTAATGGTCCTCAGCCGTGCGGCTCTGGGTTAACCCCCTGCCTACCAGCACAGAGCTGCACCTCAGCACACAGAAGGACTGGCAATCACAGCTAAACTGATCCATTGCACCATTTATTTTAATTACCATTTAAGATTCATATGGCTGGCTTAGCAAATGCACCAAGAATAAAGTAACAACCTGCTACCATTCATACCCTGTGTGGGCTTATAGACGAGATCCAGCAGCATTTAACACCTGAAATGCCTCCATCAGCTATATGATTTCCACGCCTGTCTGTCAGCACACACATGTGATGCTTGCCTGAACAATGGACTAATGAAAAGTACTGCAAGAAACACCATAGCACAGCGTGCCCTCCAACTATAGCAGTACAAAACATCTCTGGGATTATTTGGCTTTGGTTTGTGATGAGTTAGAAAAACAAACAAACCAAAAAACATTGGGGAGAGATTGTGTACTTTTAATTAAAACAAATTTTCAGCATTTGACGAGAGCCGACAAGTGAAACATGAAAATGTGGGTATCCCCTTTCCTCTCTCGCCAAGTGAGTCTGGTTGTTCCATTGCACAAAAGTGCTGATGAATCAATAGTTATTCTTCCAGCTGTAGCATGCTTTGTAAGTGCTTCCTCCCCCATCCCTCCCCTGCTGCACCTCCGTCATTGTAAACCCAGGAGACTACGATCTGAATAATCAAATAATGCTTTCTTGCAGCTCTACTGTGGCTGAAATTAAGTAACTTCAGCCTCACCAGGACAGATATTGGCCTGGCTCGTCACTGCCACTCTAGTCAATGCCACAACAGAACGTGGGGCAGGAGTGAGCAGGCTGTGTCAGTGCAGTGTGGTGGAGATGGAAACCGGTTGCAAGCTCCTCAGTGACGACCCTGCCACGGTTGAGCAGCCGATCTGAGAGAGGAGCCAGCACAGCAGAGCGCTCAGAACTATCACCTTGAAACTGATGTCTGCTCCTCGTGTACAGGACACTCTGTCAGCTCTAATAGAGAAGGGATTCCGATTCATGTCACAAAAGTAAAATCCCGGTTACCATGAGAGTGTTCTGCGTTGGAACGCCACAGGGTTTGAGCCTGGCAGGGTGGGCGGCTAGCATTTTCATAGTTTCTTCCCTCTTCTCAATCAACTTCTCAAACAGCATTAATACTGATCCATCTTAGATACACACCTGTCAGCATTTAGCTCTTTGCTCTGCCATCGCAGGTGGTCTACACTACAAAGTGCTTTCATATCCCTTGTGGGCAGATGGAAGCAAACAAGGCCAATTTTAAATCAGCCTTCATCACAATTCCGGTGGCAAGAGGGGAAAAATGCATTAGTGTCAGAGGATTGCAGTTTGTGTGTCACACAACCTAAGGGAAGCAGACTGGCATTTCATATAACTGTCCTTTCGCTGCATTATGTTATTTCAGCAGGTACGCATATAGACTTGCTTTCAGGCAGACACGTGGAATGACATTACAGTCTATGAAGTCTTTCAATTTCATAATTTCATGAATGGCATGGGTTCAGTTTGAACTTTGGTTCTTACAATCTAGATATCCCTGGCTAGAACATGTTATACCAGGACTGGGATTCACAAAGAGGCAACACACAACTGGCCAAGCTTTCACTTCCGAATCAGCTATGAGCGGTCATATTTTCTGTCACTTCTGATGTATTATTACAATGCATTCATATTATTATTGTATTATTGAAGCAAACAAAACCACTTGCTATGACCCATGCACATGGGGGGAAAAAACAGGATACACAGCTAATACTGGAACACCAGAACAACGGATATGATACTGATTAGTTATATATATTATCCATCTTGCCGGTTTGAGCTAAACACAGAGTAGTGTTTCATTTCATTCCTCTGATAAGAGTAATGAATCTCTTGCCAGGCTTTCTGCTTTTTCTGCCTGCAGGCCTCACAGGGAACGGGCCACAATGTACTCTAGAGATAACGGATTGTGAATTCCCCCTCCAGGCTGGCATTCATGCAATTAATTTATGAATGCCCTTCCCCAGGCAACCTCAATAGCCAAACAGCCCATTTACCCCAAACCACAACCCCCAAAAGCACCAAACTGATCAGAGCTCATTAAAAACAACCTTGACCTTGCACTGGCTTTTTAGAGCCCAAACAAACTCAGGACACCCAGTGGCGCTGAAACTCTGCTGTTTCGACAGGAAAGCAACCACAATTCAAGACAGGGGAGTTGTAATGGCAAGAGGATGTTTGGTTCCTGGACATTGTTACAAACCTACATCATTTAATGTTTACAGCATTTATATTAACAATTGATAACATGTATTTTCCCATGAGAAGTTATTTGCAGGTAATCCTTAAATGAAACATTTGTGATCAGTACCCACATCGTACGGAGTGCAGTGCACAAAGACTCACCCTTGGCTCTCGCAATCCACCAGAAGTTGCACCAGAATGCCAGTCACAGCCACCAGGATCGGGTAATGATCCACACTCTCCAGTCCTGAGCAAAAGACACTGCAGATCAATGACCTTCAAACTCATGAAGCAAGAGGGTGAACACAGGACCTGCTTTGTACTGCTGCAGACATCTTGTACACCCTAAGAAGTATGTTCACTGAAAGATCATTTGAAAATGCACAAAAATACACTAAATGCACATATTAAACATAAACCTGGGGTGTCAAACTCCAGTCGTGGAGGACCCCAGAGTCTTCTATTTATTTTCCCAACAGGCGCCATCATTTACTTTGTGAATGTAATAATTTTCTCAGTTTAGGCTTATTTCAAATTATTTCAAATTTTCACACTTAATTTTGTTTACAGCTGATAAC
This sequence comes from Amia ocellicauda, assembly GCF_036373705.1. Taxonomy (NCBI): domain Eukaryota; kingdom Metazoa; phylum Chordata; class Actinopteri; order Amiiformes; family Amiidae; genus Amia; species Amia ocellicauda. Next base: position 13,666,721 of record NC_089852.1, read on the forward strand.
TTCAAATATGTTGATAACCCTACTATAAACGGGCCTGTTGCGAATGATGTGGATGGCGCCTATTTGAGGAAATCTCAAACCTCCACAACACTTTCCCCTGTGTGAAGAGGAAGCTGATTTAATAGGGTGACACCTCTACAGATTAATCACACATCTGAACATCTCCTCTTGGCATTTAATTGATCCTTTAGGTCCAATGAAATCACAATGTCACACTGCATAGACAGAATGAGTCACTAAATCGCCTATCTTAATAACTTTTAATACAAGGGCACAGTAAGTTCTCTGGGGAGAACTGATGTTTTACCTTGACCAGCAACTTGTTTGACTGACCTTTAAAGCTTTTTCTGACATGTTTCATATATATATATTTTAAGAACGTGTTACAAATCAAATAGATGGAGGTAGGTCTCATACTGGTGCCCCTGCATTTACATTTGTACCCCAAATAGATTTACAGCCTAACTGATTATCATGCCCGGAATATATTTATTAGATGCATCAGGTAAGCTATCAGTGAAATAATTCAGATTCTCAGAAAACTTTCATGTTATTGCCAAATGGTACACTAAAAACTAATAAAATAAACCCTATACTGAAAGCAAAGGTGGCTGTGTCTGCTCTGTTTTGTGCTTGGTGTTGTGTCATAGACATTATCTCTACACAAAGACTGCTGGTATGAATAATGTAGGGCTGTGCAGACACTGGGCCTGGGAGTACCTGGCAGACGCAGATTGACGACCCTGTCGAAGAGATTCCTCTCGGCCGTCACACGGTTTAGCACCTGGTTTAAAAGCTGAGAGACAGAAAAAGACAGTGGCTTACTCCTCTTGCAGACAGTGGGGAAAATGTACTTATTCAAATGGAACTGGTTGTAAATGTTTAAAGAAAATATCAGGGAAGCTGAACCCAAGAGAAAATTATGTATTTATTTTAATAGATGTCACCATCCTTCAGCAAAGCCAAAACAGCAGCAGAAAGATCAAGGCTGGTGCACAGCCTTCAAGGGGAGAGGGCAGGGTAAGCTGGTTTGAGCTAACAAATCACATTGAAGGATGTGACTGCACACACACACACACAAAGAAACAACAACAAATTAATATATAAATAAGGGGGGATGACACAAAAATGTGACAAATTTTCCGAAGCATGGCGATTGAGGCATGACCACTATTAGCTGACAAAGGGGGGAAGTTGAAGTCTGAATCAGCTCTTTATTAATAGGGAACACTGCGTTCTCTGCTCAGGGAACTGGGAAGTTGGCATGATGTGTGTCAGTCTTTCAAGGAAGGCCATCAATCACGGTGACTTCAAGAGGTCCATCAGAGCAGGGGCTGCCACAGCACGGTGTAATAGCCTTACCTTCCATACAGCCGCATGCTCTCGCAGACACTCACGGAGTGGTCACATTCACACCAGCTCACATCCCTTGCCCAAACACACGCCAATCAGACTCAAACAGGACAGGTAATGCCAAGGTGTGGTGCAACACGGTGGATACCAAATATTTTCACACTGCGGCAATACAATACTATATAGCCAACATACAAAACATACACACGTACTGGTACAAATTAAAGATATGTAATTATCATTAAAAAATGCAATAGCAATACAGAACATGCCCTTGATATCTTCATGGATTTTTTCAAGGTGGATTTGAGACTAAAAACAGGGCTAAAAGTGTTACAGACCAGGAAACAGTCCATGCACTGGTGTTTGGGCACCACTGGTCATTGAGGGATCCGGTGATAGGAATAGATGCACTTCTCACACTTTCCTGCAATTATTCACATATAGATAAATGGGCCCTTTCACTCTGCTGGGACACCAGAGTCAAAAGATATCTTGAAATAAAACCGGTGGGTTAGAACTGGATAACCCCTGGGAGAACGATCTACAGGGAGTGCAACACAGGACTCTATGGTCAAGTGTGGGAATATGAAGTAAATTAAAATTCAAGAAAAACAAACTGCGTCTTCCATCGTTGTGCCACTCTGTAATGGTTGGTGTAAAGAAGATGCCCAGAAAAGATTGGCAGCAAGAATACTGTACATTTCTTTCTGGGTTATACTCTAATACACTTCATAAACAGAGGTTTGCTTTACAGATCTAATTTGTGAGTTTTATGTTGATTTAATGGACTCATTTGCAAATATTCTTGTGGGATAAATAAATAAATTACATGTTACATTTCCCGGTATACACATTAGACAGAAAACAGATTTTGCAGCATTTAACTTTAAAGTTTAACTGGGTAAACTTCATAATGGTCTCTCCATGTTCCTTCCCATGAATCCTGATATAATTCTTTACAGCTCACTCTACAGCAACACTGACTCCTGGGAATTATGCATCTGTAATATCAACAGTGCTGCTTGCAACCCTCAGGAACTGCAATGCCAGAGGATGCATCCACAACTGTTCCGTCTTGGTAGACTAAGAAGTATAACCAAGCTCCAAGCTGATAACAGGCTTGTTATGGGTTTAATAGATCTGCCAGGTTTCATTTTCCTACTGGGAGTGAAACTTGCTGACCAGGTAGAGCTGCAGTCAGGTTTCAACACGTTTTCATTAGGACTCAATCTAAAAAAAATACAAAAATAAAAATCAATTAAGTATCGATCTACAGGACAGTGAAGCACGTCAGGCTTACACAAACTGGAAAATTCGATTAATGAGATTAGAAAGTCTCTATTTACCACTTACTCGTACCGAAATTAAAATTAAGCAGAACCCTCAGCTCCTCGCCTGCCTCTATCCTCCCACACACACTGCTGATTGGCCCACGAGTTAGGACCGCTCCCGCTCACCTGTGCAAGTCGTCGAAGCAGCAGCTCTGCGGAGGGGCGGCTCCAGTCCAGGAAGATCTCGGGCACCAGGGTGACTGTCATCTCCAACACGCGCAGCAGGCTGACGGACAGGTCGAAGCAGGTGGCGCACACCTTCAGCTGGCGCGTGTCAACAAAGTTGCGCTCGGGCCTCTCAGCCGCCTGTTGGATCTAAGAGAAGAGGACTTCCAATGTGATGCTGCACACATGAACCAGGGATTACCAAACACCCTGAGAACACTACCTGTTCCGAAAAACAGACATGGCTGTGTGTTTGTCTGACCTACTGGCCCATTTAAACTTACGTACGAGCTCATTCTTGCCTGTTGGGTAGCTAAGTAAGTGGAATTTAGTCTGACTCGGACAGGAAGGCTGAAAAAGTAAGAACAAAAGGATAAACAGACGCAGATATTGTGAATCCAAGCTATGTTTGGTTATTTTGCTCTAGGTTGGTTCTGAAAGCGTGTAACTAAATAACACACACCACAGTTTCATTCTGAGGTGAAAGCATGTATTTTTACGGAGGTCTTGGTGGTCTGTCTATTTGTAGTCGATTTATTTAAGCCTATTGTCCTACATCCTAGAATGGATATAGTAAGACTGCACACCACAGTATCCATATCAGAAATATCCATCTCACACCTAAACAAGTAGTCAGTACTGTGAACTGAAGCACAGAATTAGATCTGCATGAACTTTAGGTCAGGCAGGTGCATCACGGAGGCCGTTTCTACTGGTTCTTCCAGTAAATGCTATAAGACTGAATTGCTTATGCCTTTCCGAGTCCCTGCTGCTTTAATCTCTTCTTATTACTGTGAAAGTGTCAGGCAGCCTGCACTGTCCAGAAAGACTGATCGCAGCTCACTGGTAATGAAGACACAGCATGAAGGGAATGCGCCAAGGTAATTTTCTTAACTTTGTTTTTGTATTTTTTATTGCTGGATCAAAATGTACCAGAGAGGAAGGAACATGAGAACTTAATAAAGGGTAACAAATGAGTTGAGGTCATTCTGCCTGTCAGGCCGGCTGGTGGTGGCTAATTGATCCAAGAGCCTCATTAAGTGATTTTTGAAAGATCCAAGTGAATTGGCATCTATAACATGTACTTTGACAAATCTGAGGCAGAGCATATGATAATCTGCACTGGGATTGTAACATTAACTATGCAACTTATAATAAGGCTTAAATCAACATTATCTTCATATAACCCTTACTCGAAGGAATCCTTTGAGCCTTTAACATGGACTGTAACTGTAGCTCAAATGTAATTTTTCAACCAGGAAAGATCAAATGATAAGGAGGTTCAGAACAGAAAAAGCAAACCCTTTATTAGATGATTTCTACAATACCTCACAGGTCAGGACCTTCTTACCTCCGGAGGCTGCTTATTGTGTTTCAAATAATCTTAGATCACTACAGCAACTATGTTGCTTTTTCCAAACTATTGTCTTCAGTTGACCAGAGGCTTTAACTGCTGAGCTCCTTGTTTCTTGCAGCTGAATATGTTAAGTCTGAAAACACAGCTTTGTTAAATTTGCATATGTTTAACTAGAGTGTAGCATGATCATTCTGTGTTCTACTTTGCACAGGACTCTGGGACTGACATACATATGACTTTATTGTTTTTTATGAATGTGTGTTACATTGCACAATGAGTGCTTGTATTGTCAAGATCAAGACAATTGGCCTTTCCCTGACGTGGAAGCTTATCTTTCTGTCCTTGGCGGGGTGTGAATGATGCATCAATATTAGCAAGGACATGGGCATGGAGTGTCTGGCTGCTTTCAAATGTGCATGAAGTCATTTTTTCTAGTTCCTTTGGACCAACCATTACACACATTCTTCCATCACACCTACAGTCCTACAGTCCTACCTCCTGGATCATGCCAATGAACTCGGAGAAGGCCCAGTTGAGCTGGTTGAGGACGCTGTTGAGGAAGCTGGCGGCCATCTCCTTGTCTTGCCTTAGCAGCTCTGCCATGTGCTTCTGGAGCAGCAGGGAGGGGCAAGGCTCTGCAACCAATCAGAGCGCAGAGGGTTAAATCAGCAGTACAGGACACTGAGACAGCTATCAAACGGACACCCAGCTCTAGGTATTGTTCACAGATGCACAGAAAGAGCAGGGGGAAGGGGTTAAGATGGGATCAGGACAAAGGCTGGTATGTAGAATATAAGGCAAAGGAGAACTTTTAAACTGCCGTCCATCTGTTGTCAGGACTAATAATCCCACCAATACTTTAGTGAGGAAACTGGCACTTTGTTACTTAACTAATCTTGCTGCTGAAGATCAGTTAATTATTGAGGAACTAGGAAGAACACAGGCCTTCAGTGGAAGAGAAGCCAAGTCACCTGCCCTTGAACTATGCCTCTGTGTATGTTCAGTCTGTGCTGATGGGATGACACTATAACCTTGGCTTCATCATCATCCTGCTCAATAATCCTCCCTGCACCAGCCTAATCGCAGGCCGAGATCTCTCTTGGCTACCGTTATTACCGCTATCTCCCACCGTTATTCAGAAAGGCGGGTTTTTCTCTTTGCTGTAAATCTCCCGTGAGGGAATCAGGACTGCATTATAACACACTTAGACTACAAGCCACAGGAATGGGGGGGCGGGGGCTCTTAAGACTCAATATAAAAACAATTAGCTAGCAGGACAGTTTGTTCTTTTAAAGAGGAATAACCTTCCGCTTAATTAGGTGCTGATGATGTTCTGTGCTACAAAACCCCTCCTGGGACACAATCAGTTGGCAACTGCAATCAGGCTACAAAAGGAGAGGGGATTTATTTCTTGCGTTTAGCTTTTGAGAAAAACCAACGCGATGGTTAGGGGACTTGAGAAGAGGATACAGAAAGCCATGGTGAATGGTCTCGTTTCCTTGCGTTTTAACATTTTCTGCCATTGTGTATCCTACAGCTCCAGCTGCGTTAATCTGCTTCCCACAATATTCAGCCTCCACCATCAGCAGAAAGGCCGCTGCTTCAGATATTAAAGCATGGCGCAGGACACAATGTATTGTATTTTGACACTTCATTGTTTTCAATCCATCAGCAGTGTACCCTATGTTCTGCACTACACTATGTAAGCTATTGCATTCATTACTGCACTGTGATTATGCTGTGATTGAACTGCATACTTTTGTAATTATGCTCTTGCATTCTCTTTTAGAATATTAATCCTTGCAAGTTGCCGGATGAAATATATCAATGAACAATAAAATACATTAAACCCCGGCATAGTTTTAATGATATGAAGTTAGATAAACCCTAACTACAAGTATTTCTACATATTTGGATATACGAATGCTTACTGCCCTTATGCATGTTTAACCTGGTAAACTATTTGTAGGATTTTTGCACTCTTAGCATGTTTTAACCATGGTTATTCCATAGGTTTCCAGTAGTTTCCTACAGTATAAACAAGCATGCACTGTGCTTTACTAGACACTAACATGAATAAGACATGGTCTACCATACAGATATTAATCATTGTATAGCATGCTAATCCCATGGCCCAGTCTAATAAAGCAGTGTAAAAGCATGGTGAAAAAACACTATGGTGAATTTAGCATATATAAACAAAGTGCGCACTACTTTATTTTGTGGGGCAATTCCGTACAAATTAAAATATAATCAAGGAGGATATGCAACATGCCTCTATCACATTGCAACCCTTTCACTTTTCTGGAGAAGTGAAACACAGGAGAAGTACAATTGTGGTGTCTGCAGTTTGTCAGATGAATTGTGCCTCATTCATCTTTATAATTCCCAAGGGAGGTCTGTCGTTACATCCCTCACCAAATTTCAATAACCCCCTCCGCCTCAAAAAAAAGAAATGTAATTAAAATGAAAGTCATAATTCAATGGTGCAATGTCAAGTTGTCGTAATTGAACAAGTCACATTATCCTTGGGCTGTCAATCACACTCTATGCCTTGTTCTTAACGGCTGTTACTTTCTGAGCACAGAGAGAGACACCCACGGGAGAGACGGACATTTTAAAGCAACTCCGCATCCGACCCTGTACAACCTCACCCCCAACAGGAGAGCATATGCCTTTTGTGCTGTAAATGTCACGTTTTCCTGTATGGTATCTCCTTTACACTGGGGATACTAGGAGGAGTTCAAGATTAAAAACGGTATGGATGTGTAAACAGGAAGCAAAGCAGTAATAGTATTTAAAGTAGCAAATGGAATGAAAATTGATGTTTTCACAAAATAAAGGCAAGATGTTACATTATTTTATAATCAAATTGCTGCAAGGAATCATTCTGAATATCAGCCAAACCCATCAGTGCTGTATATTAATGCATGATATGTAACATGCTACACCATATGTACTACACTGAACATCTATACCTGTGTATATCCATTTGTTTGTTTCCAGTTGTAATACACTAGCTTGCTTCATTGTGTTTCTTTCACTGTTACAGTACATTTTGTCCTCTTTCCATTTCAATGTTTGTAATGCCTGAGGTAGAGTTCATGTAATATAAAATACATGGAGGTTTCAGAGATAAAAGGCTCTATCCATTATACATTAAACTGTTCCCATGCTCCTGTTAGCACACACACGGCACCACTGGTATGTAATGAACATGGGGATATTAAATTATATGCTGGTTATCAACACAAGGTTTGCAGAATCTGCAGACAATAGGCCCTCATCTAATGGCTTTGATTGGAAAGTTAGAAAAATGTGCACCATTACCTGTGTTCCTGAGTGTGTGTGTATTTAATACAAATTAATTAATTCCATTATGTAGGCACTAAGAGTGTCAATTAATGAATTTCAGGTAATCTCGTCCTTGACTGAGCAGATAGTGATGAAGTGATTGGCGTGCTGCAGAGCTTTATCGGAAGCCAAACTCAGTCATTGGATCTGTGACACTCAGAGACTGTGAGCTCAGGAGGATTGAACACGTGTATGTATCTTGATCAGTGTGCTGTACTAGGTTACATGAAAGACTTCTGTAATTTTAAAATCAAGATCTACATGAAGCATGAAATACACTGGAGGTGTCTGTGTATAAAAGAGGGAGGGAGAGAGAAAGTTGGGAAGAAAGAGAGATACACTAGAGATAGTGTTACTGGGGAGACTACAGGGATAGGATTAAGAACAAAAGAAAAAAGAAAAGAAAAACTGAATGAAAAACAACTTACTCTGGAAACTAGCAATAGACAAATCTCCTGGAAAACATGCAAAAGGAAAAGAAGAGAAAGAAAAAAAAAACAACACAATAAAGTAGAATGATAATGTTAAATAAACCAAGGGGACAGCTATAGTGGGATTCCCTCATCCTGCCCTGTATGTACCCAAGCACTGTCCAGACTGCTCTGGTGCTCATTAATAGAAACATACATATGTAATTTGCTTGTTGCCGTTTCATGGATTTGTGTCAAGGTTAAGTCTAAATCTCGTGTTTTACCATAATACCATAGTATCTACTATTCTGGGCTCTTTCCAAGGTATACCTCAACAGCACTTTAGATTACACAGCTTATGAGATTGATCTTTTACACTGCCCTGACTTCTGAAGGTAAATTCAATGGTTCCGTCTCAGTTGAAAACTGCTAAATAATTTCAGTTCTGGAAAGTTCATATTTAACTGAAGTATGGAATAATATGCACAGATTCCTACAGCAACTAATAGATATGGGTAAAACTGGAGAGTCTCCTTTAAGGAAATGTGATGATAAACCCTAGTCTGGAAATCATAATTTCAAAATAATATAATAAAACTAAATAATAATAATAATAATAATAATAATAATAATAATAATAATAATAATAAAAAGACCCCTATGAGGGAACGAAAGTAGACACAGCTGAACAGACTTCTGGGCCGTTGAGAAAAACCAGGCATGGCAGACCACACTCTTGGTGAAAGTAGTCCTGAGGATGGTTTATGAATCTGCTGCTTTGAAGGGCTGAGAGGCAATCCATGATAAAGCACCTTCTGTCTGTTTTCACTCATTAAGGCCGTGTTCTCATCAGGCTAGAATGCGCGCAGGAAAGAAACAGACTCAAGAAGCTAACAACTCTCCATAATCAAATCTATGGCACATTAACAGAAGCCAGACACTCAGCCTTGGATTCCACATCTGTCTCTGCTGTGTTCCCATTTCAGCATTTGTGTTATTGTACTTGAAAAAATATAACTAATAAAACTGTCTTTATATACCTAACTCAGTACACTATTGAGAACCTCTATTACGACCACAGTCGATATTTGCCCTACAAATTATTTTCCCAATTGTCCAAAAAAAAAAAAAACCTGATATTATTGCTTCCATGTTTAGCTTTAGGTACCTCAGAATTATGTCTCCTCGTTTAGTTTGTTATCACGGTCTGCATGTATTTAAAACATTTGGATGCGTTTACAGCACATATGTCATGCTGACGTGCGAGTGGATAAACTGCATTGTTTTGTGCATCATACCTTTTGTACTCATGTCCGACTTGCTATTAAGTAATTTTATTACTATTCCTGCTATAGATCTGCAACAGAGGAATTCAGAGATGTGTTGTTTTTACTTCAAGTGTAAGGGAAACAATTCAGGGGTGGTCAGATAAGGAACCAGAAAAGAGATACTGAAAAAATGTAGTGTTTGTACTTTGTAGGTATATATAAATAAATTTGTGGCCTGAGAAAAAAATAAGATTAATGGAATTTTAAATGTTTTAGAACACAGTGTGAAACTGGGAAGATTTCATTAAAACACTAAGTAAGTGCAGTGAAGACAAGTGACTAAACAATTCTCACCCCCTGTATCTGAGCTGCCCACAAAGGACTACCAATTCACCCCTTAAAATGCATCACGTTCATTGTTCTTCGGAATGAAAGTCGTTAAGATTTGTGTCCAACAAAACACAACCGATGGATTAAAATAACTACTGAAGAGAAAGTGACTTACTTCAAAATATGCCAATGTTTAAAATAATGAGCTGATGCATCCATCCAATAAAAATGTAAAGTAATTGTTCCCCCCACACTGAAATTCTTCCCCTGTTCTCACCGTTTGCACATTTAATTAATGAACTTCATCTCACAGCATTACGCCAGGCGATTTATCAGTATGTTTCTAAATCAGAGGCAGTTTCTTTGTAGTTGTTCTAGAACTTACTGCATACCTCTTAAAAATGATGAATTCCGCGCTGCCGGGCCTGTTAGGAACATATTTAATCACTGTGGCTGTAGTTAACCTTTAAAAGCAAGTGGGCTGCCCTGGTCAGAGGGACATGTCTGGACTTAGTCCTCTAAACAGTCAGCTCATCTTGCCACCATATACAGCCTGGGCTGTAGCCATGTCAGGAGAGTTGGAGAACTTTGAGATCAAGATGTCCCAGACACCACTGGGAGGGAGAAGGGCATCAGGACCAAATGGGCAGAGATTTATTTTTAAGAATTTACAACCTATATTGTCACCTCTCACAATGTCACAAATTCAAATATCCTTGTGTACACTGCACCAGACAATAAACATGCTCTCCTGTGGTGTTAAGAAGATCATATATATATTAGGTTAGTTAACAATTGAAATTTAAAAACAGAACACCGTGTTATTCAAATACACATTGATAGAGAAGAGGGACAGACCGGACGTCTCACGGTTTATCTGATGGAGACAGCAAGACTGCCAAGCCAACAGAGACTCATAAAAGCTAAATAAAGAAACACATGCAGAGACAGGCAGGTGGAGCCTTACAGACAGACAGACACACAGGGATGGAGATTTAGAGCAGGATAGAAAGTAGACGGTTACTGATAAGAAACTGACAGGGACCCAGACTGCGGGCGCAACTCACTCTGCAGGCTGGGCAGGCTGGCATCCTCGGGCTTGGTTTTGAGCAGGTGGGGCAGCCGTGTGTACCTGTACCCGAACCCACAGCCCTGGAAACAACAAGAGAAACAACAATGTCCAATCAGGCCTGTTGGGTCAGTAAGTGCACTAGCACTGTACTGGTCAGACAGAGAGACTGAGGGACAATGTGCTGGTCAGACAGCGATGGTGAAGTATAGGCCTCACCCTCCAGAGCCGCACCAGGATCCAGTTGGTCTGGGCCCAAGGCCTCTGCTCGTAAGGGGCCAGCAGGTTCTTCATCATGGCCACTCGCCTGTGGTCACAAAGTACACTGTGTAAAACGCTGAAAACATCCTGTTAAACATCACTGTGCATGGTGCTAGGAAATACTACTGACTCACTGGTAAATATAGGAGTGGCTTCCCTAAGGGAAATGGATGATCTGTTGCAAGTCTGCCTCCTGTCAATCACTCTGACAGAAAAGATGCCAGTCTTTGGATGGGGTATCCTTTGAAGTACATTTTGCCCATTCTCTGTTATTCTGAAACTTATGATGCTCAGTTTGTTCAAGTCTTAATTCATAAATCAAGTAACAAACATTTAACAAAGGCTTGACAAAAACATAGGATATCAATTTAACCTAGCTTTTTTATCTGACAGGCTGGGATGTTAAGAGTTAAAGAGTCAGTTACATACCATAAAAAAACAAACACAAAAAAAACAGACCCAGCTTTAAGAGCTCTGAAAGAAATCAAAGAATACTTGATGTGTCATATAATGTCAGCATTTCACAATGGCTGGTCCCATTAGACAAAAGAGCAGATGTTAGTGCTACCCTTCACAGGTGACGGGATGTGCCCCATCTCATCATATGGAGAAACGGCCCAGAGCGAACCAGGCTGAAGCGGGGGGGGGCAGTTACTCACTGTTCCTCCGAGACCCTCTCCACCGCTCTCAGGGACTGGGGGTAGCACACGTAGCTGGCCAGTGCCTGCATCAGCGAGTCCTTGATGTCTGAAAACCACAAGGGCAGTTCTTCACTACAGCAAGGGCTATATTTGGCAGACGTTTAACATATTTAGGCAGTTCACCTGTTTTATATGTAGTCATCCACAAAAAAAAAAATAATCAAGTGCTTAAAGAGCAATCCTATTCTGCAAAGCTAGTTTAGTTCAATTTTAGACAAGGAGAAACAAAACTAAACAGTGCATACTTTTCCATATCCACTTTAGTCTTATCTGTTGCTGCATTGGCTTTTAACCTGGTTCCATGTACAGCTAAAGAATAACTGCCATCTGTTGAACAAACACCATCCCTGCAGTGGCCCTCACTATCAATGAGGTGTCTGAATTAATGTCCAGCTCAGGAACGACAGCCAAGCTCAAACCTTCCACAGGATGATGCCTAAACTCACCACAGTCTCTGCTCTGTGGATCTGATTAAAGATGAAACCATGTGAATCTGAATAACCTCGCTGGGCTTCTACAGTGCTTAATAGACAGCTCTGAAAGATTAAGGTTTGTCTCTCTCTATGCGATTGACCAGGAAATTACAAAAATGCAGGGATGCTGGAGAGAACAGTCTTGTTCCATTCCTTTAGCACTCTTTAGTTCGATGGTGATTACAAATAAATAAATACCTTTTGTTCTATTCAGTTGGGAAAAGGAAGGATAAGGACTGAATGTCAATAAATGCCAAAAAAAAAATCAATACAGAAATATGGACACAAAGAGGAAAGCTCATATGCTTTATATTCCTATGTGTAATCAGAGGCCCTCTGTAATCACAGAGACTTTCAGGTTTCATGGCAACAACTCCTGCACAGCCCAATCCTACTGTCTGATCAGTGGCCAAAGACCAGAGAGAATGATTCCCTGGAACAGTCTGGCAAATTCACAGAGGACAACAAACAGGCATATAATTCAAAAGGAAAAAAACAACACACGGCTCAAAAACTACAACAGCCATCAAGATTCTGGGTCAGCAATTCTTTTCAGTTTAAGGTATTACCTCTGACATTCGTAGTTATGTACCATAGAAACATTTTCTATTGATTTAATGAAATATAGTACAATCAAGAGCCGGTTAAGAGAACAAAAGAGTTCCATAAATATGAACTAATCTGCAACAGTGAATTATGAAAACAGTTTATGAAGAATGCATCACAAACATGACTTGCAATTATATTTTTGTCTGTATTTTCCCCCACATTTGGGCTTTTCTTATATATTCAGTGTGATTCGATTCATTCTATTCATGGTGCGATCAATGTCAGAATTTCTCAGGGCAGCTCTGGTTTTATGTTGTTAAGTAGTGTAAGTAGGATTTCTTGAAGATCATATTAAATACTTTTATTAAAAAAAAATACAAAAATCTAATTTAATTGTGGGAATGCAATCGTAGATTATATACTGCATAAAAAGTAATGAGTGAATAATTGAAACAGAAATCAAATATGCAATCTTTTCATAATGTCACTTTGAATTGCTCTTATTTTAAACATGCTCTGCTTAGGGCAATATTGTCAGACAAATATATAACAAAAAATTATAATAATAATGATAATATATTCACACAAGTGGTTGAAATTATCAACTCCAAACTGAGAAATGGGAGAGTGGAGAATAATTGGCAGACAGAGGTTAGGGAACTTCTAATAATACTTGAATGAAAAATTAAATGGAAAACCAGAAATACAGAATTAATCAAACTGAGGAAAAGGCAGCAAGGTATGCATCGGGGAATAATTTACATGTGCAGTTTCCTAATGTATTCAGTGTGTTGTTAGAATATTAATATCTGTATAATTGTAATGTCACCAAGTGGGACTCCATTCCATACTCAAAACCACATCCTCCAGAGAAACCACATCCTCCATCTGTATGGATGGTAGGTAGGGTCCTTCCATCGGCCCATAGTGACCTGGGTCCACACTGACATACTACGGCTGTACTCACCTGTTCCTACAATACGGGGATCTGCAAAATGCTTGGCCAAGATGGCAGCGAGCTGGGTGAGTGTGTCTTCATAGCCTACAGGGATAAATGGGTTGACAGCATCAATGCTGGGGAGATCTTCTGGACAGAAACTGCAAGTGCCACAAATTCAAGTGGAGCAGTATAAAAAGTATAATGGAATACATAATGGAATAACGTAAAATAAACTTGTAGGTTTATGAGTGGAAAAAATTAAACCATGATTGTCAGAGGAATTATTTAAATTTTTAAGTATTATTATTATACTCATCATTTCTAATTACAGTCATCTCTGCTAGTCTGGTCTACCCTACAGGGCTGGCATGGCGGGGCAGTACCTGGCAGCTCCTCCATGCTGTTAGAAGGGCTGAAGTAGTTTTTGAGCGCGCTGTAGCTGTTCATGGCCACGTTGAGGTAGAACTCGGGGGTGAAGGCGAACAGAGAGCCGGTACGGTCGGCATGCTCGATGGTGCGAATACACACACGCAACAGCCAGTACACATCGAGCATCTTCTCCTGATCAGGGCAAAACACACATGAGCACAAAGCACACAGTAATCCATTTCAGGTTTTCACAGCTGCAGGATTCAGTATATAACAGTATATACTAGTGCCTAAGACCTGATTTGACTCCTTTTCCCAAAAATGACTTTAATTATGTAACTAAGATCTGAGGTTGAATGAAAACCATAAACCCTTTTAACCCTCTACCACTAAAATGGATTATATAAGCTGATGGCAGGCGATGGCTATTTTATGCTTGTTAACTCACTTGGCAGACACCAATAATACCACCTAATACAATGCATATTACATCTCTTCCTCATCTTGACAGTTTTTACAGGACTCTTAATCTTTTAATTAGCGAAACATAGAGCCTTGTAAAACCTGATGCGTCTCAACCAGCTGAGCAATGGGAGATCTGGTTCACTGTACACCTCAAATGCTGCATGACATACATATGATGTCCTCCTTGTGGAGGCCTCACATTCAAGAGTGAATTCCAGTATTACAGAGATTTCACAGAAATGCAACAAAAATCTGAAAGTGGGAACAATCTATCTGTAATTAGCAGTACATTTAGGCAATTGCTGGAATAGCAAAAATCCCCCTTTTGTTTCTCAAAAGCTTGCGTGTTTACTGCAAGAAATCCCAGTGGAAAGCACAAGCCCTGGTACTTGTGGACAGTGTGTGCTGTAGAGGATAGTGCTGCGGTGTCCCTGGGGAGGAGGCGGGGGGGGCAGTACCTTGGAGTAAATGGTGGCATTGATCCAGGCCAGGCGGCGGCTCAGGTGGTTGAGCTTCTCAGCGAAAACCTTCTGGCTCTTCTGTAGCTCCTCCAAGATGTCCTGTCTCTGGAGGGGGGGGGGGGGGGGGGGGGAAACAGTGCGAGTGTGAGTACAGTGTCCCTGCCGACTCTTTCACCATCACATGTAGGGACACACACTATCCGACACCCCTACAAGCACCCTCCACACACGCAAGCGCCCAATTCCAGTGCAAGACTCACTCACAGCACAACACACACACACACACACACAATTCTGTAGTCAAAGCAACACACGCCTAGCATCAGACAATCAGACAGTTGCATGCCATGCACACACACACACATACAGAACTTACTCTGGCTGGGCAGCGTGCAATCTTCTCGTCTGTGTCCTTCAGGGCCAGGGCGTACTCATGGACATCATCGGACACCACCACCATCTGCCAACAGACAAGTCAAAAGAACGGTGTGTGCATACAACAAACTGCCTGGCTCTATTGAGAATACCGATTCCCTCAATAAAATGGTTGGGATTGATTGATTGATTGGGATTGACACTATGTGATTTTTACAGCAGGACATAAATGAAATCACTTTATTTATATGTATTAAAGGTTTTAAAAAAGTATATGTGACATTTCATATAAACGCTTCAAAGGCATACATTCGGTGACCCACATCAGGCTTTATAAATTACTTGGTGAACCAGTTCTTCCTTTACCTCTTTTGAAAACCATGCTGCATGTGCTCAAAAAACACAGGGCACGCCAGTGTAGAAAACACGTCTGCAATATTATAGGCTGCAGGAGCAAGCTGCTCATACAAAAAGGACTCCAACACAATGACACCTGTGAGAGTCAACACTCTCCAGAGGAAACCAACAAGGACAAGCAGGGAACTGCAGCTTCACCTGTGGGTTAATATAATAACTCCTTATGCATCAAACATATCGGTGACAAATTGTCTGTAAAAGATCTACGAGGGTCGGTAAAAAGTAATTAATCTTTGGTGTCATCAAACTAAGATTTAACTAATTGGATTTGAATTGGGTGGGTTTCCTTGGCACTCCCAAATTTTCTAAGGGAGCAAAACTGTACAGCACTGAGAGGCAATTAAATTATATAAGTAATAACTGGATTCTGTCTATTTAGGATGCAGGGTGTTAAGAGTTGGCATTCACACAAAAAGGCAGGGGGTTGCAATGACACAGATGGAGTGAATTGATGGGCACTATTATTGTGCTATTACTATTAGTACAGAAGTGGCAGTGGAGTTATATTTACAGTTGACATGCTTAAAATGCATAGTGTTAGCAGAGCATACAACTATACACTGATCAAAAGCATAATTAAACATAATGTAATGAATGGCAAAACATGAAGCGACTTAACTGGAAGGAATCCGAAACGGGTGCAGTTCAGTGGTGATGGCAATTTTTAAGGTATTCATTAAATTAATATTTAGTGCAATGCCCATTGCCAGGAAACAACACAAAGATTGTTCACTAGCAGTTCTTATTTGCCCTGAGGTATTATTTCATGCATGCCTTTCATGGGGCAAATTAATAACCTATTTGACTTTCAGTTTGGAAGTTAAATTAAACAAACTAGCAAGCCATCTCTTTGCTATTAAAATAGGGCAGACAGCATAGCAATAACCATACATTACATTTTGCAAGGTT
This sequence comes from Amia ocellicauda, assembly GCF_036373705.1. Classification (NCBI taxonomy): domain Eukaryota; kingdom Metazoa; phylum Chordata; class Actinopteri; order Amiiformes; family Amiidae; genus Amia; species Amia ocellicauda. The sequence goes on from NC_089852.1 coordinate 13,683,281, forward strand.
TCATCCATGTTCACTAAATTAAACAAATAGTTCAGTTTATTGCTGACAATGTTAAGCACTTACTTCTGAAAAAATACTAAAAAACTATCAGTAAAGTACATGGAGATTCCCCTTCCCCTAGCTTGTGATTAATTAAAGGAAAATAACAGATAGTGAAATTCAGATGCATGCAAGCTGAGTGTAGGGATTGGTCTAGCATTCGCATTGTAGTTGCAGAATTTTGGATTTATGTTAAAATCTATTTGAAAAATCAACTGAAATCTAGCAAAAAGTATAAAAGGACATTTGGAATTAGCAACACTGTTTTACGGAGAGTGAATTCACCCACTATCTGTTTCAAATATGGCTACATACTAAATAATTCAGATCTTCTGTCCATGTAACACAATATACTCCTTTCTGATACAACACATAATTTCAGAGATGTTCCATGATTCATCAGTGTACAACATAACCCTCAAGATGCACAAGCCATCTGGCCCAAAACGCTGAATTCCTCAAATAAAAATGAATTAGGAAATAATAAGAAAAAACCCTGTCCTGGCCTCAGCAGAACATTAAAATGAATGGGGGAGACTGGTAGCAGAGGGGTGAATGGGAATTAATGATCCTGGATAAAAATAGAAAAAAAATCCTGGCTACTGCAATCTTAGATTAAGAACAAGAATCATGTGCCAAATCATTGAATCCCCCTCTCTCTCTCTGCAAGCTTTGTCAATGTAAAGTCGAGGAAACATTTTTGCATTCACCCGACACTACGGGCCATTAAGCTCAAGCTGATATATGGTTATCTGCACCATCTACATTTACCTCTGCCTTAATTTCATGAGCAAGCATCCCCAGTGGTTCTGCACAGCACACGTGGTTCCATTTATCAGCACGGGGCCTGGGCAGCTTCCTCTCCTCCCGCATTGGATCGGTGTTATTAAACCAGTTATTAAGGGTGAGATGGATTTTCAGAGGACGCAAAATAAACTGCGCTCATCTCCAAACAGATGTGAGTCTCACTGGGGATTTAGTGGAGTCTTGTTCTGGATTTCAGCTAATATGACTGGGATCACACCTGAGGCTGCAATTTAAAAATGACTGGTAAAGGTGGAGAAGATGATAGTCGTCTTGTGGCCTACAAGCGGTAGTGGATTAGCCTTTCACAGGGTTTAGTGGTTTAGTGGACTCTATTCTTTGTCTCTACATACATCATTCCACATTACCGTTACATGAGCCTGGTGGAACCACAATTGCTACATGTACGAGAGCAAAGTACTAGAAATGGGAGAGAGTCGACACTAAAAACCACCAGTTTCCTGACTGCTGTCGAGTAGGGTGTGTGAGAGCAGACTGGCTAGTGGAACCACAGCTATAGGAGTTTTCCTGCTGATTCAGCCAATTTCTGTAAAGCAACATCAACCAGAGGGCTTTTAACTTAGGTGGGGTAAGGGAATTGAATTGTTGTTCCCCGGCCCTCACCTTGCCCAGCTGCTGGTGCACACTCAGGTTGTACATCATGACGATGCCATCCAAGATCTCCAAGAGGGACTTCTCTGCGATTGGCTGGTCCGGCTCTTCCGAGGGTCTCCCTAGCAACAGCCCATCATTTCCATGGCTGCCCTCAACTAGGGGTAAACAAGGACGGGTAAAAAAGTTTCTTAATGGAGGATCATTGATGATAGTATGATAATTAGGCAAGCCTGTGTTTCTGAAATATAGCTATACTTCAACATTTCCACAGGATACATTGCAGAAAAATGTCAATGCTGCTACCATTCGGCATGAGAAAGCGTGATAAGTGGCTAGAGAACCACGGATGAAACTAATTGTCTAACATCATTATGACTCTAAATAAGAGGTTGGTCCTTCATAAATGACCTAGTTTAACGTAGATATCCAAGGGCTTGACTGCTTTCAGTGTGCAATTAAACAAACACATCTGACACATCTGTAATATACACCTCAATAACATGACAGGTTTTTAATTAACTAACTAATCAAGGGAGCTTCTGTATTGGCTAGATAGAGAAGTAGGACATAAATATTCCTGGCATCCGCAGTCAGAGTTTTAAATCATCTATACAGCTGGAACATAATCCTCAGTACTGGTCTTAATGGGACTCACTGTCCTCCTCTGTCCTCTGTTCCACGGCCAGGGTGCGCACTTTGACCTTCTCTGGGGGGGCCAGTGGTCGGCGGGGGGTCATGAGGCTCACAGCGGCGGTGCTGAGGAACCGGTTGGCACGACCCAGTGTCGGGGAGCTCAGCCAGCTGGGCCGGGCCAGGGCGCCCCCCATCGCTGCAGCTCCAAACGGCCTCTGTCAACCACACACACAGCCCCGTCACTCCCCTTTCCCTGCACTTGTGTCTGTACTGTGTCTGTGTGATGCTAAAGCAAAAAGCCAGGTAATTTGTCTGCATTCAAAAAGTCCCATGTTCCACAGAAGGCCTCAACCACATCAGGCTGGTCATTGTGTACTGTAAAAAAGTTTTAATTGTAGTAGGGAGAAAAAGGAGGAGACCTGTAAATGTATAATGTGGCAGCAGTGGGGTTCAGTGAATGTCTCTAGGGCAAACACTTTCACTCCTAACAGGTGTTCAAAACAGTATAGCAAAGTGGTGCTGCTGAAGATGACAGGGGTCAGAGAGTACGAGTGTACCTGTGCTGCTCCACTCTCCTCATCCTCATCCAGGTCGTCCATCGACGTGGCCATGATCTCCGCTGGGTCAATGATGATGTTGGCTTTGGAGGCCAGGTCATCTGAGAACAACAGACATGGCATTAGGCATGGAAAGGGATGGCATTTTACACCTTGATTTCAACCCCCCCCTGAAAAAAAAGTTACATTTGCTGTAGGAGTACCATCACAGGGGGTGAGAGGCATAGTTATACAAAGAAAAAACAAAACTCCTTAAAGACGCTCTGCCAATTATTGAACACTGAGAACAGAACCAGCGGGATGAACAGAATTATCTCATCTCATTAAAAAACTCTGATGTAAAAGAAAAAGAAAAAAAACCATAAAACAATTATATGATATACTGACAGTATAACGATACTGTCAAAGGTCAGAAATCCATTTTGCACTTGCCTAAAATCCTACACTGAGACATTTTATATCCATTAGGCTCTTTCGCATTCAATATTGATCAATGATTCCTTTTAAAATATGTGGCACAGCATTGCGGAATAGTATAATCAAACCACTTTCCATCAATCTAATGTTCATCCCTTCTTCATGCAAAGAAACTAGTCCATAACAGCAATTAAGAAGAATGTGAGCCCTGTACTACCTGCTAGTTCCTTTTTAGTTTGCACAAGATTGTTCAATTGAATGTTGGAGGTCACCGAGGAGCTGATCATCTGCAAAGAATTTTTCAAGATGAAGAAATCCCTACATTACAAGAAGGAAGCTCTGACTACCAGTTAGTTTTATCTGAAGCAATTCAGAAAGATTAAGGGGGTAACTATGCATCAATACATACCTTGTTGTGCTTCCTGTAAGACCTTGATTTTACAACTTGGTTTTACACAGAGAGAGTTAAGGATAAGGGTAACACACAATGAGTCAGTGGCAGATTCTGGGCCTGAATCGGGAACGTATGATTAACAAGCCTGCATCCTTAACCACTGGACCACAATACCTCATTTTAGTTTTTAAGGTATTTTTGAATGTGTGGAAGAGATCAGAGAAATTTACATTTTGGTCACAAGCCAAAGCTTGTGTCGCTCAAACAACAACTTTGTAGAGGAAAGGAAAAAAAGGAAGAACTTCCAAGACAAGCTTCAAATTTACAACACGGTGGTTGCGAGTGTGGGAGAGACCATGGCCCGACCAGTGGCAAATCCCGTTGACTGATAAGAGAGAGAGAAATATTGTTTCATTATTGTGATGCCTGGTGATATAGAGGCTTCATTACACCTTCAGAAGTGACCTCTAAGTGGCTATAAATTGTGTTTACTCAAGCGATCGCTGTGGCTGTAAATCCCTGACTCTATAAACATCAAAGGTCTAGCCCATCAATCCGCTACATTTAACGACGGTCAGGTATATGTGACCAAAGGGAACAAAGGGGACACTTGTCAGTCAGGGTCTGCTGCTGACACTTCAAAAACTAAAATAAAATAAAATAAAAAAAATCGAATTTCTTTATATTAGCAAGCAGTTTGGGCACTGCCACTACCTGTACTTTTGATCTGCTGTTGACCACATGAAAACAAAGCAATGACTGAGAAATCTTGTAAAAATTGTTAAATTATCAATTATATCTTTTTACTGATTTGCCTTTAATATAAATTATTAGTCATAGTGAAAAATGTACACTTATTAGAAGTCCGTTACTGCCCATCTTCGGCAAACAGAGAGAATCCTGGATTAGCATATGCATTACTGAATACTATTTCAGCGCATCATTGCGGATGCCTCTGGGAAGGTTATAACTTGACAGAAAATATTCCAAGAGGATGAAAAGCCCAAGATGCATTGAGCTGTATTTTGACTTTCAAATTAGCTTTATGAAATATGGTTTGTAATAAGCTGAAGCAAAACACACTTCCTAATTTCTGTAGTAAATCAATGCTTTGCACAAAAAAAAGCTATAAATACCTAAATAAATGTGTTTAATAAATGTGCAGTGTAGTCAATATCCAATATGGCAAAATGTTTTCAACCTTCAACTTTAGCTTCTAGGCCTCAAGCGGGCATAGGAGAGATTGTTCAACTTAATGCAGAGAAAGCTTTAGATCAGTATTGCCTACTAATAGAAGTACAAAACAAAGCCTGAGAAAGAATGATAAAAGCAAAAATATATAGCCTAAAGAAGAATAATCACAGAGAGTACAAGAAAAAGAGGATGCCATTGAAAAGTAAATATGGCCTGGGAGTTTCTCCTCCTTACCGAAGAGTGTAGTGAGTGCACATTTGAACAGCCCCTCAGAGCACAGCCTGGACCAGCGATGTTGCAGCAGCACTACATTACGCAGTCGGGTCGGCGCCCAGACGTTCCTCGATTCATCTGGATCAGACAGCCCATATATCACATAGTTTACAGAGCTATGTCAGCTGTCACACATAATGACAAGCAGGCAGGCGCCGTCTGCGGATCTTTGTTATTAGGAGCACCAAAGAATGGCAAATGTTGTCAATTAACTTATTATTAAAATGAGCAGCCTGGTCTGCGTGACCACGGCCGGCACAAAACAGAGCAGGCCTAAACACAGCAGCAGCAGTAGGTTTGGCCTTGGGCACCATGCAGTACATGATGCGGATGTGCTAATATTGTCATAAATATAATATTGCTCATTTTAAATTGGCATGTAGGTTGAGAGACGGTTCTGACCGTGGAGTATCCCAACCTCCATGTAGGATTGTTTCAATAACCTTGAGGTTCAAATCTTTTTCTTGTGACTGCCGCGCCAGTGGAACAGAGTGGTGGTGTCAGCACTGCAGTGTAATTGATAGCCAACATAATATAACCAGTAGAATGAACAGATTCAAGATGAATTTTGCGATTATACTGTTCCAAGTTATATAAAAAGCACCGCAGCTCAGGAGCCACTCAAACCAGTTATTTCTATCATTATATTATAGCTGTATATCTTGTCCTCATGCCTATGCAGAGTTTATACTATGATTCTCACATAGGTGATGCAGAAGCTAAAGTATGGTTATTTTAGCAAACAACGTGACAGAGAGACATTGAGTCTGCATATATCAAAGCAGGACATTCTTCAATGACACAACAGGGTGATAAAGAGACACAATTGTAGCATTCCAAACAAGACTAAAATAATTACGCTGGTGGCAAAGAATTTAGATAGTGTTGCCCAATATCCAATCATTTTGGTAGTGAAAGTTTCTACCAGTGTGAACTTGTGTTCTTCTCTACAAATTGGCAACAAGAACTGTACATTTATTTGCTGAATTGGAAGAAAAAACAGCTGCTTGAAAAATCAATAATAATGCAAGTTAAAATACAAAATAAATAAATAAAATAATAAAAATAAAATAAAGTCTGGGAGATTTATTTCTTGTTAAACCACTTCGGGGATGAATTACGAGGACTGCAGTGAGGTACATAAAATACTAATGAGCTCCTAGAGGAACTGTGCCTAATTAAGCAGCCAGTGCTAAATGGCAAGGAGCTGCTTTCAACATAAAGCCAGAGAAGCAGGTTGAGTTACAGTCTTGTAGAAAAATGAAGAAAAAATAAATAACAGGCCGCTGTGTAAACACCAATGACGAAAAGCTCCTTCGTCTGTAATCAATGAGATTGGATCCCAGAACCCCGGCCAAGTACTCCCTGGCTTAGGTCCTGGAAAATAAAATAAAATAAATAAATAAATACAATCAATGTACACGATTGATTGAGTGAATAACCATTATTAGGTCTCCGTCCAGAAGCTGTAAATCTGCTGCTTATTTCTGCTGCCCAGGTTTCCAGAAGAGAGTCAATACCCATTGACACTGGCTTCTCGTTCTGGATCGAGAGTGCCCGTCTACCGCACTATGTTAAAGCCTCGGGTAACTGGAAGGTCTACGATAGCGTGCACAATCTGCTCACATCGCTTACGAGTGCAACAAGTGCAACCACAGCGTAGAGTAGTGGTGCTACAGGAGCCCTTGTGGAGAAGACAAGAACACAGCCGACACTCTGTTCTCAGTGTTCTAGATGGCTTTGTTCCTTAATCAAGGATTACATGGTCCTTTATTTTTTTAATACTAGAAAACACTCATCTGGGAATACACCTGTTCTGTTCTGTATTCTCTGGTGGCAAACTAAATGATAATAGCACTGTTTTTGTTTTGTTTTTTCCCCTCTCTCAAATACCAATTATGGACTACAGCAACAGCCAAAACATGAATAAGGATCAACACAATCTGCAACATTGTCCCTTGGCTATCTGTGTGTATTTAACCCAGTATATAGGTAGATACAAAAGCAATGTTTTTTCCTTCTATTTTAGGCTCGGAACATTTTGTGCCACAATGTTATTTATTTTTGTCTGATTTCCCCAGTAATAGACAATGAAACGGAAGTCATAAAAGCAAAACAATATTACTGATCTACAGACGTGCTCAAATTTGTTGGTACCCCTCCACAAAAATTGAAGAATGCACAATTTCCTCTGAAATAACTTGAAACTGACAAAAGTAATTGGCATCCACCTTTGTTTATTCTATATTTAATAGAAATCAGACTTTGATTTTGATTTTGTTTTTCAACATAATATTGTAAATAATAAAACAAATGAAAATGGCATGGACAAAAATGATGGATCCCTCAACCTAATATTTTGTTGCACAACCTTTAGAGGCAATCACTGCAATCAAATGTTTTCTGTAGCTCTCAATGAGACTTCTACACCTGTTAACAGGTAGTTTGGCCCACTCTTCCAGAGCAAACTGCTCCAGCTATCTCAGGTTTGATGGGTGCCTTCTCCAGACTGCAAGTTTCAGCTCTTTCCATAGATGTTCAATAGGATTCAGATCAGGACTCATAGAAGGCCACTTCAGATTCAAGGCACCCAGTGCCAGGCGCAGCAAAGCAGCCCCAAAACATAACCAAGCCTTATTAATGTTTCACTGTAGGTATGGTTCTCTTTTCTTTAAAAGGTAAATTTTTTCATTTGTGAACATAGAGCTGATGTGACTTGCCAAAAAGCTCCAGTTTTCTGCTCATCTGTCCAAAGGACATTCTCCCAGAATGATTGTAGCTTGTCAATATGCATTTTAGCAAATTCCTGTCTGTCTTTTTTATGGCCACTTTCGCTCAAAAAGTGATGGATGGTGTGATCAGAAACTGACGTACTTTCACCTATGAGTTCAGCATGTATCTCTTTGGCAGTTATCCTTGGGTTTTTTTCTGCTATTTGCACTATCCTTCTGTTCAATCTGGGGTCGATTTTCCTCTTGCGGACGCGCCCAGGGAGGTTGGCTACAGTTCCATGGACCTTGAACTTCTTAATAATACACTGCTCAAAAAAATTAAGGGAACACGTAATCATCACAGTATAACACCAAGTCAATTAAACTTCAGGGATATCAATCTGTCCAGTTAGGGAGCCTAAGCGATTGTGAATCAATGTCACCTGCTTTGGTGCAAATGAAAGTGACAACAGGAGAGGCAACAGCAAGACAACCCCTAAAAATGGAATGGTTTTGCAGGTGGTGGCCACAGACAATTGCTCTGTCCTTATCCTTCCTGACTGATTCTTCTCTAGTTTTGCGTTTTGCTAGTGTCCTTGTCACTACTGGTAGCATGAGGCAGTATCTGCAGCCCATTCAGGTTGCACAGGTAGTTCAGCTCCTCCAGGGTGGCACATCCACATGCCGCTGCTGCGTCTCCCAGTACAGTCTCAAGAGCATGGAGGAGATACCAAGAGATGGGCCGTTACACAAGGAGAGCTGGACAAACCAAGCAGCAGGACTGGTGTCTGCTCCTGTGTGCGAGGAGGAACAGGAGGAGCACTGCCAGAGCCCTACAAAATGAATTCCAGCGGGCTACTGGTGTGCATGTTTCTGACCGAACTGTCAGAAACAGACTGCATGACGGTGGCATGAGGGCCCGCCTTCCTCTAGTGGGACCTGTGCTCACAGCCCAGCACCATGCAGGTCGATTGGCATTTGCCAGAGAACACCAGAATTGGCAGGTCTGCCATTGGCGCCCTGTTCTCTTCACAGATGAGAGCTGGTTCACACTGAGCACGTGTCAGACGTGAAAGAGTCTGGAGACGCCGTGGTGAACGTTATGCTGCCTGCAACATCATCCAGCATGACCGGTTTGGCGGTGGGTCAGTGATGGTCTGGGGAGGCATATCCTTGGAGGGTCGCACAGACCTCCACGTGCTAGCCAACGGTACCCTGACTGCTGTTAGGTAATGGGATGAAATCCTCAGACCCATTGTCAGACCTTATGCTGGTGCAGTTGGCTCTGGGTTCCTCCTGGTGCAGGACAATGCCCGGCCTCATGTGGCCAGAGTGTGTTGGCAGTTCCTGGATGACGAAGGCATTGATGTCCCTCACGTTCCCCAGACCTGAATCCAATTGAGAACCTTTGGGACGTTATGTATTGGTGCATCCGACGCCGCTAAGTAGAGCCATAGACTGTCCAGGAGCTCACTGATGCCCTGATCCAGGTCTGGGAGGAGATCCACCAGCACACCATCCGCCATCTCATCAGGAGCATGCCCAGAGTGCATACAGGCACGTGGGGGTTATACACACTACCAAGTCACATTATGAGTTGCCATGATGAAAGTCACGCAAGTTGGAACAGCCTGTGATTTCATTTTCAATTGACTGTCGTTACATCATTTTGTTCTCAACGAATTACACAATGTACAGTAAAGATTTTGAGCTTTAATATATTTTGTTCATTGAGATCCGATGTGTGGTTTAAGTGTTCCCTTAACTGTTTTGAGCAGTGTATTTGCAACTGTTGTCACAGGAACATCAAGCTGCTTGGAGATGGTCTTGTAGCCTTTACCTTTACCATGCTTATTTCTGATCTCCTCAGACAACTCTCTCCTTTGCTTTCTCTGATCCATGTTCAGTGTGGTGCACACAATGATACCAAATGGCACAGTGACTACTTTCCTTAATTTAAATATGCTAACTGATTGCAAGATTGGAGACGTGGGATACTAATTAAATAAACAAATTAGTTTGGAATATCACTATAATCCAATTATGTATTATGTTAAGGGGTACCAACAAATGTGTCCAGGTCATTTTAGAATATCTTCATAGAATGTGCAATAATTCACCTCTTTTCACAGCTTATTTGCTTTATTCTATGACATACCAAAGGCATGCAAGTATACATGATGCATTAGCTTTTAATTTCATCACGTTTCAGGAGGAATGAAGCATTATTTCAATGAGCTTTAAGGGTACCAAGAAATTTGAGCATGTCTGTATATTGTTCAATTACAAGGAGCTGTCATGCCATAACATCAAATGATGCAGTGGAGGCCAAATGCAGTGCTGTGCAGTCTTCTATTGCTGGCTCAGCCCTAATCAGTGAAGCTGCAGGGTGCTGCAGACAAACTGTCACAAACACAGCGAAACAGTGTCAAGCTAGAGACAGGCTTTGTCAGTAACTGACTGTGCCAGAACTATTAAGATAAAGAAAAACACTAAGAAGTAGTTATTATATATATTACACACATAATATCTCACATATACATAGAGTTGTTTCCACTTGTTTCAATCAGCAATCTCTTTATCAAGTCACACCAGCCCATCTTTTATGTGGTCGTCTTAAATGTATTTTTCCATCTCTTTGGGATCCATCCTATTGTTTACAATCTCCATCTTTGGTCTGTTCTTCTTGCATCCAGTCTATTGCCTTTTTAACATTTTCACTCTTTCAATGATGTCACATACTCTGGTTTGTCCTTGGATCAATTTATTTGTTTTCCTGTCTTTTTTTGTTATTCCAAGTTTCTTTGTGTTGTTTCTTGTATCATTTTTATATTTGGTTTAGTGACTAGGTTTCAGACCCATACGTGAGCAGACCACTGGTAGTATACACTGATCAAATACTTTTCTCTTCAGGCAAATGTGTAGATTTTCTTTCAATAGCATGGTGTTTTTACTAAATGTACATCTCATCTTCACCCTTCTTTTGATTTATTCTGTAAAATAATCTGTGTTGATTTGTTGTCCCAGTTAGACATACAATTTGACTAAGTACCTTCTAATCCACTTACATTTTCTTAGTTTTAACAATGCTGTTGAACATGACTTTGGTCTTACTCCAGTTAATTTTGAGTCCAGTCTTCTTGCATCAGAAAGTTCTTGAAAATGTCGATCTTCATGCGTTTCAAGTTGTTCAAATAAGCTGTTTTGATTCCTTTTTCTTCCCAGTCCAAAGCCTTGAACACTTCAAGAGTTGCTGTGAAAGGTTTTGGAAAGATTGTGTCACCTTGACATACTCCTTTGCAAATCTCTTCAGTGTCTTTGTGGAGTCAGATTGTGGATGTGTATTTTCTGAGTTTGCATATCTGGAATCAAATACACACACACATGCGCACACGCACTTTCTTATTGTATTTATATGAAGACATTGAAAGGTGAAATTATACTGATTGTATTGATTTATTCTCCTAAAATTCAGTTACTTCCTACTGTTCCATCTACACAATAACAAGTAGTCTATTGTCACCAAATGTAGTTCAGGTAAAGTTCAGGTGAAAGAAAAGCACAGGCAACTTGAACGGTTCATTTGTAGTTCACGGTTTAAAAAACTGTAGTTGTCATACAGAAGAACTAGATGTGAAAATTCCCATAGCCCACTTTTCCAAAGGCTAGCCTTTGAGTGGCTGAGTTAAGGGGGAGGGGGTACATGAATTTTAGCTTCTTTAAACTGTTTACAGATTATTATTTTTTTCAGATTTTGATTGTGTACTTCAAACCGTATTTTTACTTTTAATTAACAATTAATAAAGATCCAACAAAGGATGTTTGACAGTGCCAGTCCAATCCAAGTCTGAGGGTCAGTTTTGCTCTTTGTTAAGTGTACCTGTATAAAAAAAAAACGGCAGATTGAAAATAGCAACCTTTGCAGAGCCTCATATCACATGTGAGCTGTTCAGGATCAACCAGCAATCTCACAATACATGTTTAACAGAAACAGCATCTGCTCCAGCTAACCCGATCTGGGTTTCAATATGCCTGTGCCATGAAAAGCGAGCCAAAGTTTGTGTGCAGGGCAGGAAGGAAGATTAGACACAGCTGCCGGCAGGTATATTAACATGGTCGATCTCTTTAGCTGATTCTTTGGTCTTTGTTACGGCAATAAAGAAACATCCTCCTTGTTTGCCAGACCTAAAAATAAAACTGAAGCCCAGAGCAACAGCACCCCTGTGTGGAGTTGCCACTAAGCACTGCCAATGGGCCTGGCCATAACAGGAAACACACTTGTTCATTTTCTCTCACATAAAGTACACAAATTAGTATATGACTGTAATTTTAAGCTACTGTAAACTGAATTCCTATTTCCAAAGACAGAAAAAAAGGTTTATTAGTGATACCATGAAACAATAACAGAGGGTAACACAAAACACAAAAGAAACAAAAGCAATTTCATAGTAGAGGTGCACTGTGGGATATAGTTCACAAGACAAAAACTTTAGGATAGTATTGCAGTGTTCAAAACTGAAATATTTAACACTGAACCTTGCAAAACATGCAGCACAGAGGAGAAGCAAGGGGACAATAGTTTTTAAGATGAGAGTTCTAAAACTGGCTTCTAAAAGATGTGTAACGAAAATGGAACATGTGAATCAATAGGTGGCACTCTTCCCCCATCCTGCTTTCCATCTAGCACTATATGGCAATAGTTACAAGAGCAAGAGTGCTATTGTAATGGCTGGACACAGATTAGGATTTCCCAATCTGACTGACCTAAAGTGTCCCCTCAGTTTAAGGCTAATGTTTAAGGTTCAAAGGAGCGAGGATCAAGTTCCCTACCATCTGTCAAAGTGCTTTGGGATCCTGTGAGATTAAAAGCTCTATATAAATGCAGGATATTATTATCAATCTTCTTAAACGGACAACAGACATGTTATTGTATTATCTGAAGGTAAAAGTTATAAATAAATAAATAAAAGTATACTGACCTTTGAGGGTTTTCTTGAGGTGGGAAAGAAGGCCCCCAAGTCTCTGCAGGTCAAAATAATCCACCTTGCCATTATAAAAGAGCTGAGGGGGGACATAGGCCTCTGATGGTCAGAGGAGGGAAAAGGGTTGGGGGCAGGAAGAAATAGGAAGTGTCAGTACAATGAAGAATCCCAAAGACAGCACAAGCCATGGCTCCTTTTCAGCTACAAATCATACATGGGGAATTGCTGACAAGAGTAAAAGACAGCTACAGTCATTTACATCAAGGACAAATATTTGATAAGCTGCACTATAGGTGACAGGAGATACGGCTATGCAGGTTTATTTATCTTTTTAAGAGTTTTACAGCATCTGCATTGTGCTGTAATTGTGTTTTCTGATTGGCGGTATATGTCCTGAATTATCTTGTTTATCATTCTGCGTAGTAGGATATGTAGGAGAAGGTCTTCTCAAAGCAGTGAGAGGCAGTGATATGGGATAGGAAAGTTTAAGACGGAGACTGATGTTTTAGACTGGGGAGGGGCCCACTGGGAGACCACAAATTCAGCAATCAGTCAAGGTGCAGTGAAAGGCCCTTCTTCAGGGAGTGATGCTTTTAATCCTGTTGTAGTACAGATGATACAATAATAATAACCACAGCTGTAACAAAAGAATTGCATTAAGCCGTTATTGGACTGCTATGATGGAACTTTTTCAAATTGCTCATGATTGTACCATTGTGGGTTTATTAACATGTGTAAAGTACCACTTATATATAACCTTTCTAATGTGCATTTTGCTATTTTAAGTCACCCCGGAGAAGTTCTTCTGCCAAGAAAGAAAAATAATGAATAATAAAAACATCAAGATTAAGGAGACGAGCACAGTGGGCTACCTACATGATTTTACCCAGATACCCCCACAACCTCCACCTCCAACCGCACCCCACCAGAAAGTACCTTCACTGCTTATGGTCCCTGGAGTCTTCCTCTTGCCCTCGTCCCAGTAGCTCCTGACAGCAATAATGAGGCGGTGCAGGAAGCAAACCATGTACTCCGGGGGGCACAGCACGGTGGGATTCTGGGGGAACAGGGCAGTCAGCACAGAGCACACTGGCCTGACAGGCAGCAACACATGAAGATATGTGATAAAGAAAGCGCAGAGATTTAGTATGGAGTTGTCTTTTGGGATCTACAAACAAAGAAATTGAGCTTGTAACAGGATAAGTCTTTTTCTTGGATGTTAGTTTAAGAAAAAGAAAAAGAAAAAAAAAAAAGCAGGCAAGCAAGGTTAAAGGCTTTAGCGGTGGGCAGCTCGATCTTACCCCTCGGTTGCTGGCATTCTCTTGCAAGAACTTGCGGAACTTATTCAGGAAGATGTACCGGGAGGCTTCCCCCTGAAAGAAGCAGACTGTCAAGACCACTGATACTACTTATGTCCTCCAAGAGGACAGACAGATGTAATTGCGGCCGTTTGTTATGGGGGTGCAGCAAAGAACTCTTAAATGGACTGTAACGATGTACCTGCACTGTTCCAAATAATCGAGCCAGGATTTTCATACAGGAAGTGACAAGCTATATTTATAGTTAATATGAAGCAGACAAATATTCATGGATTGTTTCATTTTTTTTTGCATTTGCAATAATTTATTTTTACCTTCAGGACTGTATTTGTCAGACAATTCTTTTTTTTCTCTCGTACAGAAATTTCAAACAAATTCCTGTATGATGACATTATGCAGTACATTTCCAACAACAAAATGTATGTCTGTGCTCCTTTGAAACAGATACTTCAGTGTATTACCTTTGTCTCCAGTCCAGTCTCTAATTAGTATGCATTTTATGACCTACAATTAGCCTTGTTTTCTTAAACTCTGATCAAAAATGTAGTCAGCACTTGGAGACACGCAAGCAAAGCACTTTAAAAAGCATTCCATTGCAAACCAAATATGTGAAAGTCTTTTCTATTCTTTTGCATGCATGGATACATGCTTTAAATCAGCAAATACTATGTCTTTATTATTGATACGAACAAATCAAGTTGATTTTGTAGCAGAATTTAAACCTGGTCATAAGTTGGGTGTTTTGTGTCAGGGGCTGAGTCTGTGGTCTAAATGTTCCCCACACATTAGTGATCTCAGCCACTTGTGAAGAGGCACCAATTTCATAATGCTTCCTAATAATGACAGGTTACCCTTCTCGGCAATGGGGGTCTCCACTGACTGACCACTAAAGGAAAGTATCCCGTAATACTCTGCTCTTTACTTAGAAAACATACCGTCCCTTTGTCCTTGTTGTTCAGCATAAGCTTCAGTATCTGCACCTGCAGCTCCTCCACCACTAAAAAACAGAAATCAAAACTATGTTGATGTCCTTATAAACCAGCGGGTCTAATTCCTTAAAATTCTCAGTGCCGAGCAATGCCATTTTAGCCTCTTTCCCCTCTGGAATTTATGGCACAACAGCAGCCAAGGTCCTGCTTATTCCTGTGCAATAGACCCTGTACTCCCCTCCACAAGTGCCAAAGAGCTTTACAGCAGAATGTGCAGAGATAGAGCTGTCCACTTCACCTTCAATTCTCTTGCGAAGACGCTGGCAGCCACGCTCATAGGCCCGGCGTCTCAGTCTCTCCTCAGCGCTCTCCTCTCGCGGCTCCCTCTCGTCCTTCCCCTGCAAACAGACCAGGCATTTACACTTGTCCTGCACCTCTCATCACACTCAGGCATCCCAAAAGGGTACACTGAATCCAAATCCCTTGAGTCTTCAAAACAGTGACAAAGGCCCAGAGATGCACACAACCAGCTCTAGGAGACACGTAAATAAACACACACAATCATACACGGGGAAAACAAACAAAAAAGACTAATCTTCGGTTTAAGCTTGAAACCTACATTGTAGTGCCATGCAGAGCAGGTAGTATTTTTAAGCTATAAAGATACTACCTGCACCGCATTACAATGCAGTGTAGGTTGGCTCTCTTCCAGCATTAATATTTAATCATGTCATCATATGAATGTTTGGGAGACGTGCAGTATATGATATTAAAATTTAAATCAATTACTATTTGGTTGGGAATTAAATATATTCTTATGACTGAGTCAAAATCATTGGAAGAAAGACGCCATTTTGGATTTCATGCAAAATGTACACGACTAATGAGCCCATTCATTTCCAA
Source organism: Amia ocellicauda (assembly GCF_036373705.1). Lineage (NCBI taxonomy): Eukaryota > Metazoa > Chordata > Actinopteri > Amiiformes > Amiidae > Amia > Amia ocellicauda. The sequence goes on from NC_089852.1 coordinate 13,699,051, forward strand.
ACTTACTGCAGGGAAAACAAACAAAATGTTTAAAGTAAAATTTAAAAAGCCATTGTGAGGTTTAGAGAAGGCCCCTCAAAATAATTACTTACTTAATTACCAGGGCAGGGGGGTCGTAAAAAAGGTACTGCCGATTCTCCATTGAACTGGACTGTAATCACGCAAAGGCCTGTATCTTTGAGGCAGTGGTAGCCAACCCTGAAGCTGGAGAGCCATAATCGGACTGCTTTTTACAGGTCAACGTGTTGGAAGTTAGTTACTTAATCAACTGAAATGATTTTGATCAGTGAAGTCAGGAATGGCCAGCCCTGATCCTCAAAGATTGAAGGGTCCAGATGATCTCCTAATTACTTTATTGAATAAAGGACATTTTCATTGGTCAATATGTAACTAACGGATTTAAAAATGGCAGATTTCATGATGGCCTATGGACTCCGAGGGACTCTGGCTGTGGGGGGCCCTGCTGTGGCGTGGGGGACAGTGAGGTGGTGGTGCAGACCTCCTTGTCGAAGCGGCTGGGCCACCAGGTTGTGGGGATGAGCTCCTCCAGGCCGGCCTCCTTGACGCGCAGCGGGGTCTTGATGTAGAAGAAGACCACCGAACGCAGCACATCGAACGTGACTCTGCTAAGGACACAACCACTGGGGCAGACACAAAGTTGGGACCTGCGTATAGTCCCCAAAGATTACCCCAACCACAACTACTTCTGGTTAATGGTTCAGTAACAAGCAGCTCCTTCCCCTGCTTTGCAAGTGAAAGGATATAAGACATTGCTGAGGAGATACTTCCTGGACTTCTCATGTCGCAGGATAGCGGTGGTGAGACGCAGGTAATGAATCTGCAAAGGGGGGGAATGCACAAATTGTTCAATACCCAGCTACTCTAGAAAGCACAAGACTGTCCCTACGATCAAATTTCTCCAGATACACAGATCCACTTTGACATTTGCAGTACAGAATGACCTAAATGAGAAAAAGACAAAACATACATGTCTAGCAGACATCTGCTGTTAACCTACTGCCAGTGTGTTAATTACAACAATTCAGACACCGAACGCTATCTAAACCTGCATTCGGTGACCTTCTGTTCATGTCCCACACAGTGAATAAATACAGTACTCATTAGCAAAACAGCTATCCTTTATGATATGCATTAATTGTGCTCTCTGTGGGTCCCAGAATAACAGATCTGCAGTCCCATACAGAGAGCAATAACCGAGGTCAAACCGAGGCACTCACACAGAGGTTGCTTCGTACTGAGTGAAGCAGGCAGACCTCCCCAGAGCAAGGTGTACATTTCATAATAGCTGTAAGGAGTGAAATGTCTATGCAATTGCACATATAGTAGGCAACATCATTAGCATGACAGCAAAGACTCAGAGAGGTGCTTAAATGTATTATGTATTATGCACCATTTTAAAGTAAATTAAGAATTACTGAAAACGAAGTGGAAAATATCCATATAAAATCACTTATTTTCCTCTTCTCTAGATAATATTGCAGTAATATTGCCAGTTACTTGATTAAATTAGGAAAAGTAATCTACTACTGATAGCAACTAAGACTGGAAATAATTGGTAAATACAACCATAAAAACACCTCTAACATTAGCCTGCCTACGCTATACTGTACTGGTTCAGTAACAGTCCTGTTTCTGGACAGAGAGTTAGTGCTCATACCTGAAAGCCCAGGTCAGGGATGATGGGGGAGAATCTGTAGGCCCTCAGGAGTGACATCATCAGCTGCTTCAGGCATTCATTCACCTCGTAGTCCTGAAGCACAGGAATGACACAGTTCACAATGGTGAATAATACACAGTTGTCATATAGCAATGCGCTTCTGCCTGTACTGATTTATGAGGAAGATCAACACAATGAAGGATGAATAGTTTCAATGCACAAGATAAAAGAAATGTACAACTGTGATTCCTGAGCTTCGGGTGTACAGATAATATAGTGCCTATTTTGTGAATTGATTCAATAATGTGGAGATATCCCTGTGTTGAAATGGTTAAATGATCGAAACCAATAAAGTGAAAAGATGAATTACGCAGTTTATAAACTACAAAGTGGAACTTGTTAACGTTACCGATGGCAGGCCTCCGAGAGCCATTACCATCAGCAAAATTCATCACTGGCTCTGCAGTTTAATGAGGAAACCCCCCTATGCTTCAGAAAAAACAACTACATCATCAACAAGCACGGGTTCCACACTGATTAAGAGAATTGGAAAGTCAACAGAAATAAAGGGGGGGAAGAAAGATCAGTCTCAATGCCTCACCTCCATCAGCAGCCAGAAGAGGTCCAACAGCTGCTGGATGAGAGGGTGTTCATCCACTGAGCCGCCCCCCTCCAGAATACCGAGCAGGAAGTTCATCAGGACGTCCTCCACCAGGTACACCTTACACTGCAGGAACATACACACATACCCTTACACAGACCATCATGGCACCACCACTGGCACAGGCACCAGCCCCTGTGATCAAACACACTGTATCTGTCACCAGTTACAACTAAAACCGGATGGTGAATGTCCCACCGTTTGTGAAAGAAGGTATGGTGTCTCACTGACTTTGCCTATCTTCATACACTGTTGGAAACCTGATAAGGCCACACATTCAGCCTTTTCTTCACAATATCTCAGGTGTGGAGAGAGAGGGTGGAGGACCACAGGGTATAAATGGAAATTATGCATAATTACAGACAGGACTGAGAGCAGGATGCACTGTATCAGAGGATCTGAAGAAAAAACTGAAATGTTCAAACAATAAATAAAACAAATCTAAGACATGCATGTAAACCAATGTATTTTAAATGTTAAAAAGCCAAACTTATTTCTGCAAATCAAGACCTTAGAATTTATTCAGAAGTTTCCTCCCAAACATCAATACTTTGGCTTCTATATTGCCTCTAGGGACAGCAAAACTGCCTGCCAAGTGCTTCTTCTTCAATAGCACATACATATATGTATATACTTAATTACAAAGCCTGGGAAAGAGTTCTTAATCCTGGGCTCCTGTCAGTAAAGTCATAAATATGCATTCCAAGAAGTTGCCAAAGAACTGCTCAGGGCACAACAGAGATTCAAGTTATGATCAGAAGGACTTCAAACAGAGGACCAGGTACAAATCATAAAGTAGTAAAGTATGCCAGGTGGGATCACATGACATTCGGGATTCTAGATAAAAGTCCTCGGTGACAGCCCACAGGCGTGACACAGCTTTGCATCTCTATAGGGGTGGGAGTATGTTTTAGAAGTGGATGGCTCAACACGCAGGGACACGAGGGCTCACCATGAGGGGGGCAAAGCAGTTGAAGATGTGGGCCAGTGTCACCAGCACGGTGGGCTCCCCCTGCAGCTGCCAACTGGAACATTCCTTCTCCACCAGCTTCCCCTCCTGTCAGCAACAGATTAGCACGGTCTCAGCACAAGTCTGAGTACACACGCGAAACAAACAACAGACAAAAGCACATACGCACTGTAATACTAATAACAGGGCTAAGTCCCACTCACATGCGGAATTGGACTAATACGAGGAAGACACGTATGCACTTGCATAGAAGGACAAGGAGAAAATCAACATATAACATATGGAGAAAAAATAAAAGCTTCATAATTTGTCAAATCCGCAGTAAGAGGAAACTTGTTAGAATGAGGTACACTAACTAACAGAGGTATACTGGACTGTGTACAAGGAAGGTGACAGTAATACCGAGCTGGAGCAAACAGAGGGCAGGACATACACACTGACACACCTGGTGAAAATGTATTACAAGGCTAGGAATGCAGGACATCAGAGTGAGGACCAGGTAAATACTCTCATATAGACATGTACTCTCAGCAAAGACAACATTTGTACTTCAATTAAGAATAAGACACGTTTTCACTGTTGCACTTAAACAAGCAAGCCGAGATCTTACTGAGCAATCACAGCACTGTACATTTCGACTTGCTTTGCTTTTTTTTAGCTGTGGAGCAGCCCTAAACTGGAAAAAGTGAACCAGGCTGGGGTGTTGCTTCACGGGGAGCCTTGGTGATTTTGAAAGTGGAGAGGGGGTAGGAGAGGACTAAGACACATTCACACACAGTCACTGATACAGAGGATGGCGTAACAGGCTGTTGACTCAGAGAAAGCGTACCTGGACATCGATTCTGGTGGACAGCACGTTCTTGACATATCCCAACAGCCTCTGCGCCTTGAGGAGGTCCGCAGCTGGGGGGTTCTGCAGGGGCATGTAGCCCTCCACTGGGTACGTAGAGCAGTGGTTAAGAAATCACAAACTGGCCTGTGCCAACAACAGGACTGGAGCAATTCCAGAACCAGGTATAGAGTGAGACTAAAAGCATTAAGGGAATTGCATTTCTTTAGCTTTGTGACAATGAGGGCCTTGGTTAAAAGGAAGTTTGCAGGAGGCATTTACATTTCTAAGCCCAATCTTAAACTTAGCACAGAGTTCAAGAAGACCGTACATCAAAGATATAGTGGAGCTACCTTCACAACTTAGAGGAGACTTTGGGGTTATATGGGACACTCTGCCAGGTCATGTTGTGGATGCTCAGGCACTGGGAGCTTTTAAGAAGAGTCTTGAACCAGTAAGGTACTAACAGCCAGGGGTAGATTTATTTTGTTCTCAAAGCCAGAAAATACTACAAAAAATAAAATAAAAATAATAATACACATGGAAAATAACACCCACACACAGAACCTGATTTTCCAAAGTTGGTAAAAGATTTATCCCTGGGTAAAATCAGCAGCTCTAAAATGTATTGCATTTAAAAGAATGTATTGGGGCTTTTAAAAACTATTTTGTATGAATATAGAAGCTGTATGTATGATACAGAAACTGTAATAAATGTATGTATGGCCTTTACTCATGGGTAAATCCATTACCAACTGTTGAAATCAGAGTACAGTACTGTGCAGTTAGTGTGTGATTTGGCCTAAGCTTGCCCCTGAGCAAGGACTTAATTTAAAGCAGGGGTTCCCAAAGTGCAGCCCGGGGGCCAAATGCAGCCCTTGAGGATGTTGAGGGTGCGGCCCCCCAAAGCCAACCTTCAACCACCCATTTTCTGAAGCTTTACTATATTTTTACACTTTATGACACATTTCTGTAACAAAAAAATAATTTTGCTCATGTAATTTGGGGGAAAATAATAAAAGAACAATTCAAGTTAATAAATGTTGCCTAACAGAAATGTATAGGAAATAAAATTGGTGGTTCATTTTCTACTGCGGCCCCCCCATCCCATTCAACCTCTGCAAATTGACCCTACATCACCAGACATTGGGAACCACTGATTTAAAGTATAGAACCTGGGATCTCAGCCAGCACATTTTTGATCCATTCATGTGTGGAAATGTAGTGGCTGTCTCACCATGAAGTTGTAAGTGGTGTAACTGTGCTCAGACAATAAAGGATGACTGGCACTGTAAAGGATATCGTAGCGGGCGGCTGCCAAAGTTGAAAGCCACAGATTCTTTGAAGGACAGGCTGATGGCGGGGAAGTAGGCAAACCCTGGGCCTATCTTGATATTACTGAAGGCTGTGCCCAAAGACTGTCCATTTCTAAGGCACGGGGGGACAAGCGACAAAAGAGAGAAAGAAGAATTAAGTTAGAAGGAAAATCATAAAGAAAGAGGCAGGGACACAGAGAGAGAGGAAATGGCACAATTATTAAGATCACAATTATAACCAGTCATAAGCCCAGGCTGGTTTGTGTTTATGGTTATGATCCTCAACATTATGGGATGTAAATTTCCAAACTTTCTAATAATACTGATTTTCTCAAGAAGACAAACAGAGATATGAAAAGATATTTCTACCGTGTGGGGAGTCTCAATCCAAAGATGATGTGTAAAATTGAACAAAACACCACAGGGAGCCTTAAGCTATGTATCAAAACAGTCTAGGGTGTCATGTTGAGGGGGCATATTGATAGAAACAATATTGTTCCAGAAAAACACTGAGTTTCTCTCTTCCTTTATGAAACTGGGTGATGGCCAAGAGCACACATCACTTCGGAGAGAGAGAAAAAGAAAGAAAACAGAAATCCGAGATAAATTAAGGGTGACTCACAGGCAAAATGATATCGTGCCCTCATCCAGGTCTATCAAACAGCTCACAATGTCACCAGCAGCCCAGGACTAAGGGAGACACAATGAGAGATGTCAGAGTACAGAAGGGTGTTGTAACAGTGGCACTCCACACGAGTTTGTTAGAAAACCTGGAACAAGTTTATTATATTGGTCATTCAGGTTTATTACTTTGGTCATTCTTGCTGAAGGTACAAAATTAATGTTCATATAGAAAGATAGAAGAGTCCCTCTCTCTTCCAGTGATATGAATGTACACGAAAGGACATTCCCCAATGGTTACAGTGCGGTTGCAGTCCAGCCCAGCCCTCACCTTGCCATAGTTGGTAGTGGTGACGTTCCACTTGCGAACTCGGTTCCCGTCATAGGCGTATGAGTCTGGGGTGTCACCCACTCCTTCCTAAGAAGAACAGGAAACAGTGGGGGGTTAACAACTGACTGCAGACACACAGTACTTCTCAGGCATCCATTCCAACAGAGTCAAACAGGAGGTCTTTGTGAAGTATCCCATTGCAATCTAAACCCATTGAGTGAAGGACACCAAAGAGCCAATGGATTCTCCCCTGATACCCCCTGTCTGGTCAATACAGTCAAAGGGCAGTATGATTGATAGACAGCCACTGAACGCTGATTGGCAGAGGGAAAAAGATTCTTCAGTTTCAATTTCTGTCTCCTTCAGCTTAACAATTGAAGCAGGTGTTTCAATACAGACTTTCAAGTTAAGGAGCAGAAGAAATATATTACTGGCTATAATTATTACCTTTTCACACGTTACAAAAAAATCTCAGAATAGCAGGCTGATAAACAAACGACTATGCATAGAGTCCACCCACAACTTATAAACCCCCATTTACGGACAGTTTTTTAAATACGAAATCACCCCTAAAACCCCCCGATTAACGTCTGCAGCTTGAACTCCATGGGGTTTCCTTGTACTGTACAATATCTCTAGAGGAAGTCCTTACCTCCTGGTTAAACCTGCAGTTCAGAGTACACCAGCCAATCTGCATCAACCCCTGAGAGGAAATGAGCACTTCATAGATCCACTTCCCTACCCAGGAGCAAGCAAGATAGTTACAATATGTCAGAACATCCACAACACAAGTGGTGAGTGAGTCTTAAACAACAACAAACACCACCACAAAAGTTTGGGTTAGTTCTAGCCATCATAGACTGCTGCTATAAATGAAAGGCTTCAACTGGACATAGGAGAAGAGCTTAGTAAATTTAGTGCATATGGTAACTGGTTCAGCTAGGGTGTAATTACAAGGTATTTTGAGGTGCATAGATGTAAGGAAGTTTACTATTTAAAAATCAAACATGAATATAGGATTCCTCCATTAATCAATTGAATTCCACATGAGATCGCCATATAAGGGGAAAGTCTTCTCTAGGAATACATTTGCTTAATCTTTAGAATTGAGGTCTGAAAGAAAGGAAAAAAAGATGCAGAAAGGTGACCAAAAGGGTCAAAGCACGTAACACAGTCTCTCTGGTTACATTTCAGTATATCTTGTGTCAGGTATTCCTTACTAGATAATTTACAGAAAGTCACAGTGTTGCAGTAGGGCAGTCCTTCAGATTAGACTGCCTACAGAACAAGTAAGTTTCAAAAGTACAAATACCTTTGAAGACACAGGTAGTGGCTCTGATGGAGCTGAAATTGCTGTGACCAATCACCTGAGAAGAGAGTTACAACAAGTGTATAAAGGTGGGTGTCATTTTCAGAGCTGGGAAATCGTAAAATGAGCAATTTGCAGTAAAGCATTCCAAACAACATAACCATAGTTCCAATGTTGCCTGAGACTTGTCTCCCTGTTCTTAAACTCAGAAACACCCACTTCTAAGCCCAAGCTTGTGCTAGCGTCTTCATGCCAACATTGCATCGACCTGTATTAGAAATCCATCACAGCGGCCGGCAGTGATGCCCAATTTAATGCCATAAATCTCCTTCACAATTGTTTTTTCGTTTTGGTTTTTTGGTATGAAGGGAATTGATGCACTCTTGTGATCCATCGATACAAAGAAAACAAAACAACAACAACGTTCTCTCTAACGTAAACTGCCCAGATGTGCACCCTGTCCAACTGCATCAGAGAGAATGTGTAGAACCCTGGTGGGTCATGCAGCCAGATTTTGTGAATTGCAGTGATGCAGTGAGCAGTATAAATATCAGTCTTACTATAGAAAATAAAAGGATTGTCTTACCCCCAGTAGGTCATCATCTACCAGCAGCAGCCCCTCAAAGCCACTGGTGTGGTCCAGGACAACAGTAGGTGGCCCCAAGCGCCCATCCACAGCCAGATCTGAAAGAGGCGAGGGCAGCAGTCAAAACACACAACACACGAGGGCGATTATGTTTTCTGTTTGGATGACCTCTTTGGCCACTAGCATTCAACGAGGGAGTTGTGATCAGTGGCATAGTGCCAACAAAGGTTAAATGTTTCAGTTACAATCAGTGTAGAAGGCGATACAGTATTTATTCTCACAGCTGATCAAGATACAGTAAAAGATGCAAGAGCAAATGAGGTGCAGGATTTCAATTATTGTGTGAATAGCCAGCATGTAGATTTAAACACTTTTTAAAAAGGTGCTTGAGATACGGCCATTAAACAGCAGTCTACAGCACTGGTTATGAGCTACATGCTAAAGTAACACATTGTGTTTACACTGAGGGCTCACAGAGAGGTTATTCATAAGCGGCACAAGTACATAAAACGAGTCATTTCCACAGGCCCTTAATTACAATTCACACTAATGCTTTCCTACAGAACAGGTGGCAAATTGCAATTCCAGATCTGACTGCTTCATAGAATGGCCTCCAGGCGTAAACGGCATTAATATATAACAAATTATTTTTAAATATATATATATATATATATATATATATATATTAATAATTCATTTAAAATAAATCAGTACTAGTAAGGAATTAAAGCCTGTTCATCCAAACTAAAGGTCTTATCAAGGCTCTCCACATGGTGAATTAACCAAGGCAAACCAAGGTCATTTTCATAAAAAATTTACTATTACAGTAAGCTTACACCTTTTTTAAGTTTTAAGTGTTGCATTCATCTTTCAGGATGCTAATTTAACAACCCCAGTAAGATGTTCCAAGCTCTTGCTTTTCCATTAAAAAAAACAACAACCTGGAGATATGTAGTGCTGCAGAAAATGGATTTTTGAATATAGGCAGTTAAACACACATCCACTGGTCCATGAAGTCTTCTTGTTTGAAATGACATAGTTCTGCACGACACTCAGGGCCATATTCTAAAACCTTTAAAATTATGTTAAATTTGCCAAACCCTTCAAAGAAATATTAAAAACAAACAACCAATAGCACAAAATTAAAAATACATTAATAATTGTGATGGTGAAATATTTGTACAGAATAACAAGTAGGCCCACTCCCTGTTTGTCCCCGAGTACATCAGGGGTTCCCACAGAGAGGGTTCTCACCAACCTCTGCTATCCTCCGCCGGCTCTCCTTCACACAGCAGCCTCTCCAGGTGAGCCCCCAGGTCCTGGAAGGTCAGCTGTTTCCTGAGGAGGACAGTCAACAACCCTGTCAGGACGCTCTCCTCAACCACCAACACAAAGAACCAGCTCCACTTGAATCAATCACGAACTTATTTATTCACAGACACGTCAAGCAAAACTCCAAAATAAAAATATCTCACCTGCAGTACAAGCCACTTAACCATTTACTAGTTTATTAAGTAAACTGTTTCTTAATACATGCATAGTGTGTATGATGCAACATATAACATATAATTAAACTAATGGTTTAAAACTACAAATGAGCAAGAATATGATGGACCTTGACAGTTAAAATGTGCTGAAATGAGATTTGGGAAGGTTTGCTTCTTACTTTGTGCAGGAATTATTAATTAAGTATGGTGGCTTTGTCAGGCCGTTGATTTTCTTTCAATGTGTCTTTAGACATTTACAAATTGGCAAGAAAAGAGCCCAGACCTAAATGCTTTCTGAGTTTATTAGAAGGCGGGGGTGGGTGAGAGAAGGATAGGGCAGAGCATATAAATGAACTCCATTGAAATTCTATTTCTTCTGTTCTTAAGCGTGTATTTCTGTTAAGTGTCTGTTTCTTCTGTTCTTAGGTTCTCTGGTGTGTATGAGCAAGATCTAGCAGGGGATTTCTGCATCTCACAACCACATTTAAACAGATACACATAATAAGAATTTCATCTGAGAATAGGATTTAATTTTGAATGGGGAAAAAATGTATTAGAGAGGATACTTTGGATTAAAAATAAATTACATTAAATGAAAATAATAAAAATAGATTCCAAACCATACCGCGTTGAGAGTGGGTTAAGATAAAAATAAAAACAAATGACTCAGACCATGCAATTAAAACCTCTTCTCCTACATTTGAGATTACAATGCCTGTACAGTTCAGTAAACCCATCATCCCTGACTGCTTCACCCCTGAGACTGTCTTTAAAAGCCAGGCTTATATCCCCTAGTGTCCTGTCTAAGAGTACTGCAGTTCAGGTCCTGGGGCTGCTGTTGTTGCTGCCGTTGTATGGCTGAGTGCTTCCCTCTACACTGGAACCAGTCCATGGAGCAGAGCTCACGTGGTTTTCATCATACACCATTAGAAGGAACTACCCTGCTTTACTGCACTATTTTTGCAGGCCGTCTCTTTTTCACTCATATTCTATCTATAGCGCTCTCAGAGAAACTTGACCCAGTAACCAAAGGGGGGGCTGCACTCTGCTCATGAAGGGGGATGATAGGTCCTGCAAAATGTGGACAGCACTGCTGAAACACTGCTGGGCTGCTCATAAACATCACTCTGGGACTGTGGGTTACATTCCTGGTGGATGAGCTGTTAGGTGCTGGGTAAAAAAAACTGTTCTACTCCTATAGGACTGACATATGCATTTCTTGTTCCAACACTACCTAGAGGACTGACATTTGCATTTCTTGTTCCAACACTATAGGTGCTAAAACCAGGAGGCCTCAAACAGAAGCCTGGGGCCACAGTCAGAGAGTGTCCTACCTGAAGGCTGCAACTGGCTGGCTTGGTTTACTGGATGAGAAGACATGGTGCAGGTAGTCGCTCAGCAGTTTCTCATTCACAAAACCTGAAGAGAGACAAACGCAAGACAGGTGGGAGATGCTCTGGAATATAAAAAGACTGCAGTTTCATCAGGTCAATTGTATTGTAATTTCCAAAAACATAGCTGATTCCATATTTCACATCAAGTTACACAGAGCAAATCAACTAATCAAATCAATCTTTTCTCTTGAAAGAATGCAGGTTGCAAAGATCTGAAATCATGTTTTTTGTTTTTTAAGTATCTGCAGCCAAAATTTGAATTACTGCCTATGTTTGCCACTTGCCCTATCCACACAAACAATCAAATCCAGCAAACCTAACTGGGAAACTGTGCCTAAAAGGTCTTTCCATCTACAGGGGATTAGGATGACCCAGTAAGCTTCATTAAGCACCATAAAATAAAATAAAAAACACTGATTGACTGGCAATGTTTCTTGCCAAGTGAATTGAATTTTCATACTTAGTAACAAGGTCCTACCGCCACTGTGAAATCAGTGTAGGCCCCAGTGTTAAAATCCTTGACTAACGTCATCTTTTTACTTGCTGGTTATTGGAGGTGAGATCCGAGACCCTTAACACTCATCCAATAACCCAACCAAATACCAAGAAATGACATTCTGTTCATTCTGATTGGCCAAGTGAAAAGGTAGTTTTTTCATTCAGGTCGGGCTTCCAGGAAAAGCACAAATCAGAAGATATATTAGCCCTCTGACAAGCTATTTCTATCGTGCAATGCCAAATTGTTTTGCATAGAACCAAAAACATCAAGGTGAGATGGAACATTTCTATCCCACTATTTAGTTGTAAAGGTCAGAGTATCTCAAATAATCCTGGCAAGGCACATTTAATAGCATAATTCCAAAGTCTGAAATGAATATGGACAAGCAGCTCATTGAATTGACATCACCTACATGCATCCATGACAGCTCACTCCATAAGTTTATCAGGTTGTTGACTGGTTAGGAAAGAAACAGTGTAAACTTAGAAGCGGGAAATGGTTTATGAAGACGGTCCCCTGGAATGCAGCCTCCAGTCAGGTTTGTTCTACATGTTCCAGTAGATTGGCACTCATAGGAACACCTCCCTTCCACTCCCATACCCACCTGCCACCTTGGGCTTGTCCATGTCAGAGGCCAGTCTATACGAGCGGCGGGACAGGGCAGGGCCGCCCCCCTTGGAGCTCATTGTGCCCTCTGGTGCCTACCGCTCCGGGGTACGGATCTGAAACACACAGACACCACAGACCTCCTTATCATCACATGGGACAGCCAAAGCACAGGCCTAACCATTACACCTACACCAGCACAACTGAACACCACCAAATCCACCCTGCTTCACTGCTGAGACAGTGCTGTTACTACGTATTACCCTGGGGGCATTTTCTGCTGTTATTATATACTATGCCACAAGAGATACATTCTCACTAACATTTTAAAGTCAGTTATTTCACTGTATTTGTTCACTTATAGTATGAGCAATTATTGTTATATTGAGATAGATAATACTACAGAGCACAAACTATGAAATTTTCAGCTTTATTTTAACAGAGTCTGACTGAACACGTTTGTCTTAAGGGGGGGAGCTGTTTTAATGATACACTGAACTGCTGAAATACCAGCTCACACATTTTCACCATGCACTTTTTTATTGTTATTATTTGCCATCAGATCTTACACATATTCTGCATTTTTTACTTGTTGTACTTGCTGTTTTGAGGATAGTAGTTGTGTATATAATTTCTGAACTCTCAATCAAGTTATGCATCTGTCCTCTGGCTGTACTGTTGTGGTCTGCGCAGTTGTAACAGTGTCCCTCTGAAAAGCTTGCTGAAGACTCGGTGGACTCTTCCTGCTAAACAATATACATAGGTATACACCAATCAGCCATAACATTATGACCACCTGCCTAATATTGTGTAGGTCCCCCTTTTGCCACCAAAACAGCCCTGACCCGTCAAGGCATGGAATCCACTAGACCTCTGAAGGTGTGCTGTTGTATCTGGCACCAAGACGTTAGCAGCAGATCCTTTAAGTCCTGTAAGTTGTGAGGTGGGGCCTCCATGGATCGGACTTGTTTGTCCAGCACATCCCACAGATGCTCAATTGGATTGAGATCTGGGGAATTTGGAGGCCAAGTCAACACCTTGAACTCGTGATTCATCAGACCAGGCCACCTTCTTCCATTGCTCCGTGGTCCAGTTCTGATGCTCACGTGCCCATTGTAGGCACTTTCGGCAGTGGACAGGTCAGCATGGGCACCCTGACTGGTCTGCGGCTACGCAGCCCCATACGCAACAAACTGCGATGCACTGTGTGTTCTGACACCTTTCTATCAGAACCAGCATTCACTTTTTCAGCAATTTGAGCTACAGTAGCTCGTCTGTTGGATCGGACCACACGGGCCAGCCTTCGCTCCCCACGTGCATCAATGAGCCTTGGCCACCCATGACCCTGTCACCGGTTCACTGCTTTTCCTTCCTTGGACCACTTTTGATAGGTACTGACCACTGCAGACCAGGAACACCCCACAAGAGCTGCAGTTTTGGAGATGCTCTGACCCAGTCATCCAGCCATCACAACTTGGCCCTTGTCAAAGTCACTCAGATCCTTACGCTTGCCTATTTTTCCTGCTGCTAACACATCATCTTTGAGGACAAAATGTTCACTTGCTGCCTAGTATATCCCACCCACTGACAGGTACCATGATAACGAGATTATCAGTGTCATTCACTTCACATGTCAGTGGTCATAATGTTATGGCTGATCGATGTATGTACACATACATATTACATAGGTACATATATTGAACTAATAAAGCACAGAAACCAATCAGGAATCATTAAATACTTCATCACTATTAAGTCATGTGAACTTGGTATCTGAGCTGCTTTCTGTGTAAGGTTTGTCAATCTGGTTTCTGTTTACCATATGTTTTGGTACTGCACATGATATATTGAATGCTAAGGTTATTTTTATGTAATCTCCCATAACCTATATAAACACATAAATTAATAAACCTGATTTGAGCATATTAACTGGTAACTTAAACCTAACACTTTCAGTTTCAAGCCAACCAAAGACTGATCTGTATGCACTGTTTCAAAGTTTCACAAATGTACGTATCTATGTGGTGACATACTGTACTATATAAATCCACACTCCACAGCATCATACATGTGGAACTCTGCCTCCTCCGAGTCTAAAGAAAAAGGCATGCTATTGATATACTGTACCAAGTCTTATCACACACAAAACATTGACATTACAAGAACAATTCTAATTGTAGCCTACTGAACCGCGCTGCATGCACAGTGCTATATATTTATCCTACTGTACGACATGCAGACACAGGTTAGCGCGGATAGTTTGCTAAAGTACAAACAAATACATACTTATGCGGGATAAGACGATATTGATAAAGCAAACATAAATATGCACCAATACATAACACTGCAAGATCCAGTTCTAAATGGGGAAAACATTATTCAAGCTAGACATAACACGACCAGTCGCATATTTGATAATGCACACTCACAGCCAGCCATTGAACGCTTTACATTACCCTTACATACACGGTGCCCTTGCTGGACTCGGTCTCCGGTTTCGCAGCGTTCCCACGCTTTCGTTTTTCGGTGTCGGCCCAAATTCGGTGGTGCCGACAGTCGCCCGGGCAGGAGAGGAGCAGGGGGCGGCTGGGAATCCCGTCTCCCCTTTAAATTCTGACAACAACAATCCAGCTCTCTGGGTAAGCAAATCGTATGTACGGAGCACCGGGAGGACAAATAGAACCGTCTGTCTTCTTGCTGTACTGGAACGCCGATTTCGAAATCGTGACGCCTGTTGCCATCTTCCTCAGTAATTTTAACCTCTCTAGTCTAAGCACTACCCAAGGATTTTTAACAGGTTGGCAACGTTTGTATTTTACCCTCATATGTAATTATATAATTAATAATGTAATGCAACACATTTCAATCGCAAACAATTCAGTGTATTTAAGACATGTTTTGAACTATTTTAAGGCAGTTATCGATGTCACCCAGCGATGTTTTTCTCCCTAGACTATTTGAAAGACATTTAGCTAATCGTAAAAGCAAATTAATTCTTCAGTAACTTTCCGACTGAGCCTCAGATACAATATTCATATATATATATATATATATATATATATATATATATATATATATATATATGACTGAATATAAAATACTGAAAACTGTAACATTAACGCTTGGCATGTGCTGGAGATTGAAAAAATCGTAATGCATCAGTGATGCTAATCAGCCCTTGTCAAAAATGTCTTCATGGAACTGATGAAAAATTGAATAAAACGAGGTTGTGGAAATGCATACTAAAAAAATAAATAAATGGAGAATTGATGTGACAGTATGAGTATGAAGCAAATTATCTAGTGACAAAATAGTTTTGGAAGAGATTAAATTCATTTTGTTTCTACTATTTCTACCAACTCTATTCTGCGTGTTATCTTGAACAGCAGTGCTAAAAGACGTTTACTTTAAAATAAAAAACATTTTTAAAATTATTAGAGGCACGTTGTCTATGCATTTTAAGTATTTAATGTCCTTATTTTAAAATTTTGAAGTATTTGCAGTTTTTCTTACAATCAATCCTACTTTTAGAAACATTAAATTAATAAAATACATATTTTCACCCAATCAAAAGCTTTTAATATCATGTCAATGTTGCAGTTAGTAAATTTTCCAATTCCAGACTCAAAGGTAAAGTTATTTTAGGTTCATCACAAGTGAACAGTATGCAAATTATATTTTATAAATGCAACCAACATTTATTTTTAAGCAATCAAAAAGTAATATAGAATAAGGATACCAAAATACCTATTAACATTAAACATCAATACAAATATGCTTAATCAAATCAACAATGCATTATGTGAGTCAAAAGAAGTAGTACACATTAAATAGGCTACATGTTGAAAAAACATTTTGATAGTTACACAGTATATTGAAATGTGGAAAATCAGAAATGTAAAACATACAAACTACTATAAGCCATTGATTATTGAGAATGCTGTCCGTGTGATATACTGGAATTACCTGAGAAAATAAGATTCTCAAAAGAACCCATACCCAGGAATACCCATCAGTACAGTTGACTATAAAAATTGTGTCTGGTAGAGGTTACAAGAAACTACTTACACAACAGACTTCTAGAAATAGTCAAATTTACATAAAGGTATTCAGAGTACAGCTTCAAGACAACAGACCCTTGGAATGTCTCTCATATTTTTGTCCACTGCTTGTTGTACAGGAACAGCAAAACCTATGGCTTTATATGCAACCTAACCCTTGCAGAAATGCAATTATATTTCTTGGACTAAGTATGTATAAAATAGAAGGCAATTACATAAAAGAATCAAGGGAATATCAAAGTTTCCAATATCTCCAGTAGTAATGTTTATAACCCAATGTTATACACATGCATACACTGTATACACACACATATATATACAAATCTATACTAGCTTTAATTGAAAAATATATATAATTACTTATTCAATTTTGTTTTACTTTGTATAGACTATGTTAACATGTATAGCTTTTATATTAAATCATTACTGGGTGAATCACCATGGTTGAACATTGAGGGATCCCCAGGACTGGGCATGTGTAGGTATTCAGGAACTCTTTTATTTTTATTAACTGCTTAAAATATTGATTTTAACCAAAATAGACCTGATTTTGTAAGTTGTAAGCATAACTGATCATATCCAAATCTTGATGGAACACGACTATCCGAGTGATCCGCTTTAGTTCAGTTTTGGTAAATAAATGGATCTCAAAGTGAAACCTGGATTCCCTTAAGAGTACAGCCAAACATGTTCCAAAGCACGCTGGAACTGATATTCTGAAACGGAGAATTTCAAAACAAACCTTGTCCTTCTGAACACGACCAGCAATGAGCACAAATAAAATTCCCCACTGAACATCCAGTAACTTTAACAGGCAGAGTCCGAGAGGAAAGCAAGTCTTACAGCCACAGCTTCCTGCCCATATTTCTCAATGAGGGTTTGCTGGGCTGAGGGGTTTCCTGACAACAGGAGGCAGTCATCCTGATGGGTCCAGAGGGGGCAGACGTCAGCCCGGTGGCCAGAGAGCAGGTAGGAACGGGCTGCCTGAAAGTCTCCATTGTTCTTCAGAAGAGCCTGCATCACCCGAACCAGATCCATGCCAGACTCCTCCATCAGGAATGACATGGCCTCCTTGGCTTCCTCCACCTCGGCCTCAGGGGGCTCCTCATGATCAGGGGCTATGGACATCTCTCCCAGCTGGGGCTGCGAGTCCATGTTCATGACAAACTCTCGCAGGCTGGTCCTCGGAGGCCGAGGCTGGGGCTGGCTGGGTCTGTCCGTGTCCTGGACCCCCTGCTCCTGGCTGGGGACCGGGAACCCACTTTCAGGAATGCTGGGACAGCCTGGTGGTTTCTCGGTTTCAACTAGGTCTGGAGTTTCATCATCGGACTATAAAAAAAGATCATTTTCAGACACGCACTGTAAAAAGACATTAAACTTGTGTGGAGTGAGGCGGCATACTTAAGATTCAGCTATGATTTAAACTGAGCATATTATATTACACATTATCATGGCCTAAAAGGACCTTATAGGGATACAAACTTTTTAGCATTTTTATTTACATAAATATTTGTAGTTCATGTTATTCAAAGGATTGATGATCATCTGGCTTTATAATTTTCACTTTTTACCAGACTGCTGATGTTTATAATGAGTTTTTACCAGGTGGCAGAAAACATAAACTAGAGTAATAGTTTTTCTCTTTTCTGAAAAAGGTAATTTATTGGGTAATAGTTCATATTGAACTGCAGAATGTGACCAGAGCAGTAGTAATATAATATGAGGATAAGATAATATGATCCTCACTCTAAGATATTAAACACTGGTTCAAACAAGACCTCCACATTAATGAATGTGCTTTACAAATCATGTTGGAGGAAACCTTAATTAAAAAATAATATATATATTTTAAAATAAGAGTTGGAAATGTGAAGAAAAACAATCTGTGAAATTGGTTCAATCCAAATAGATGACAACTGAAGGTGAGCATTTGAAATGTATCTGAAGTCTAGTCGGTTTAACAATCAAATTAAAGCTGCCTTTTGGTGAACAAGCATGGGATACTTAACTGTTTTTTGGAAGAGCAACTGGGCGCTTGGTTTACAGAGATTACAGGAAAGTACTGTACAGTTTGTGATCATTTTAGAAATATGAGGGTGAAGCCCCTGCTCAGAACATCCTACAGCCAACGAAGAGGGATGGCACACGCTGTTGTGTTTGTAACCAGCCTTATCCAAGCCCCAGTTACCCCTTATCACCTGGACTTTCCAGCTCAACTGTGGATCACTTACCTCAAATTCTCTAATTGCTGCCCATAGAAAAGAAAATGGATTCTGTTTGGGAGTGGAGTGAACTGGTATCACCTCTGAAGGTCCCTCCTCCCTCTGCTTCCTCTTGAGCTGTGGTTTATTCACCGGCTGATTCTGTTGCTCCAGACGGTTCTCTATTTCCCTGAGTGTCTTCTCCACTGCAGCCACTGGCCTGACATGCTCTTCCTCACCTTTCTCTTCCTCCTCGTCCTCCTGCTGCTCTTCCTCCTCCCCAGGGTCCCGTACTAGGTCACTGTCAGCTGAAATACAGTTGGCAAATGTATTCTCACACAGCACAGGGATGTTATCACCTTTGACTGAACTTCCTGAAAGCCAAACTGATGATAAAATACATTTGATATGCATCACCTAACAACACATGCATACATGTTTGCTGTAACAGAGGAACACATGTTTTCATACATTTAAAAAATAAAATAAAGTGGGATAACTTGAAATATGTACGTTGGGAATGGGAACCTGAGAATTGATTAATACAAACAAAATTTGGTCTGTTAGAATTTGGAGAAAAGCTTCTCTTTTCATTGACTTTTCTCTAGCATTTTAAAGCTCCCCTCTGCTGGTGTCAGTCTGGTAAGACGCACCCCAAAACACTATAAACAGGGTCAAGCTTTCTTACCCAAGATGTTAAGTCAGTCAGTCCACTGCTTGGTAAAAGGTAAAGCGAGAAATTAAGAAATTAAGAGAAAACCAAATGACAAGGATGAATAATTGCAAGAGACCAGTGACACACAAATCCTTTCAGGTCCTCTTTATCAGGCTTCCTTACCTGGAGGCCCCTGGGAGACCTCTGGCACCTTTGCTACTTCAGGGCTCTTTTCCAGAGTCCTGCTTTCAAAAATAAATTGTCTTGTAGCCCGTCTCTCCACCGGTTCCTCCTCCTCCTCCTCCTCCTCCTGCTGCTGTTGCTGGTCCACCAGCTGCTTGCGGTAGCGGTCCTTCATGGACTGCCAGCTGTGCCCAGTGATGCCCTCACGTGCCATGGCTTGCCAGATGCTGTTGCCTTTGACCTCATTCCGGCGCCGCCTCACATAACGCAGGATAGCGGCGTCCTCCTCTTTGGTGTACAACATCCGCCCTGTCAAGCTTCTCTCCTTTTTCCTGGCAGGGGGATCCTTCCCTGCCTCCGACTGGACCGAGTCGAGCCTGTACGAGTCCAAGTCCAGCTGCTTGTTTCTCTCCAAGCAGTCCAGGACATATTGGGTGGAGATGTACCCCTGGGCAGCCCCTCCCGTCAGCTCCTTGGGGTCTGCCAGCAGAATGGCCCCCGGCTCCTGCACACGGCACATCACCCCTCCGCCCCCCTCGATCAGGGCCAGGAAGCGGCTCTTGGTGCTGCCGGGGCGCAGGTAGAAATGCATGGGACAGCCTTCCTCGTTCACAAAGAGGGTCACCGACTGGGGGAGAGGGTCCGGCTTGGCCAAGGTTGAATCTCCTCCTTTGGTGGAGACTTTACTGGAATCCACTGGGAAGGGAGACAAAGAAAAAGCATTTAAAATCGTATTTTTAAACAATAGCTACGTTTTCTATGAAAGCACTATAATGGCGTGCATTTTAATACATGGCATCACTTACATTCAGGGCACTTAGCTAAAACTAAGCCACATTACCCCATTGTAATCCACTGTGGTCAGACAAAGGTTTATGCAAACTGCAAGCTAACACGAAAAGGGTAACATCTAATCAGCGAAGTTAACTGTATTTGGGACGTTGGAATTATTCAGCTATAATTAACATTAAACCAACGACTGACAGACAGCAACGACCTGGCAACCCAAACCAAGCTCCTTCAAACACTGGTCGTTAAAATAATACATGACTACCGCACTTTAAAAGGAGAATAATTCGGAAAAACAGTTGCATATTTAGTAGTAATGTACATGCCATCTACTGATTTACGTACCCTGTCCTACACCTCGGTGATCTCGAGTTTAAAGAAAATGCGCATTATACTATTGATACATGTTCGGCTAATGGCATTGCGAATTGAATGTGAATGAAATACAAACAACACAATGTATTCAAATCTGTGTAGACGATAGATATGAACTCACTCGATGAGGCTGCGGCTCAGCGGGCAGCAGCGCGTCTGCGCTCACAGCACAACATCAACATCCGGGTGTACGAGCACGTGTCCGACCCCTCACACAGGCAGATACAGCGCTTTCACTTCCGCACTTTTCTTGGCGGGCGACGCCATACTGTCGCTGAAACAGACGCTGAGATAACACTCTCACACGTAGGCTACTATTGCATTTGATATGCTTTATTTTGCTTTTAACTTAATCTAATGCAAATAATAGTTTTTTTTATATAAACATGAAATATTATTTTGGTAAACAGCTAATGCAGTACTGCAATACAAAACTACATTGCAAAGTTGTTTTTAAAAAGAAAATTAGGCCACATATTATCTATGTGTTTATCTGTTTTAAAGAGCGACATCATGCACTATGCAGAGTTGAGACCTAACTTACTTATTAATGCATCGTTTTGTGGGGGTTTAGAAGAGAAATATTGAGGGGAATGTTTATAGTCAATTGTTTGACTTATCTTTAATTTTGTACTAGCTGTTTTGTTCAGTCGCCTGCTGCAAATAGTGTCTAATTTGCTGAATTCTGTTCCCATGACTTCTGTTTCCAACGCAATATATCAATACGTATGTGTACCATGCAATCACTAAATAAAATGTAAAATTAACCACAAACTATTCAGAGGCAGCAAAACAATGTCTCTATTGATTCCTTTGTACAATGTCGCCCCGTGCTGGAAGAGTTTTTTCCCCACATAGGTAAACATTAATGTAATTCCTTAATCGTCCACTAGATAGAGCCCTATTACTAGTAAACAAACACTCCAACCCTTTCTGCCCCTAAATGCATAGGTGAAGAATAAACAGAGTGCAAACTGGCACCTGCAGATTAATACTGTTGAAGTGTTTCACAAAACACTATATTTTATTAATGAGAGAAATGCAATCACAATATCACTAATAATTGAAGGCATCTGCCAATTAAAATTAAAAGTGTATCCCTTTGACCTTGCCACTGAACTGTTATCAAGTGCAGTTGCAGCTATAACAAATTTGGCCGGCCGCCTTGCATCCACTCATCCAAATCCCCTTGCCTCCTCTCACAGGCAGAGATATGACACTGGTTCCTATTTTGAACCCTGCCTAATCCAGATGAACGTTCTCCCTGGCCCTTTACTCAACACACATTCAACACACTGAAAATAAGAGGCTTTCAGAAACCTGAAATACAGCAACAGAAACACTGGCTCTGAAACAGCTGCGTGTCTCAGACCTGGGTTTACAATGAAAAGAAATGGTCCAGAAGACTGGCAGTGCTAACTGTGTGTAAATCACAAACTAATTTCTATGTCCTTTTGACCCTTTCCACTTATACATTATATACATAAGTGCATACCAGAGGCTAGACAATGGAATCCAGACTGTAAACTATTGCACCCCTGTTTTTAAAGTGCATCCAAAGTTTTAAGCATCCATACACTTCAGGCAATATTACAAAATTGAGGAGAAGCTGAGGATTGAGAGAATACTGTTATAGACACTGAGATGGAGAGCTATGAATGTTGAGTGTACCTCTCATGCTCTATGGGGAAAACAAATACACATATATACAGTATATTTATTCTTTATTATATCCACTGCAATACTAATCACAGCCCAGCACTTAGAGAGTGCCTAAGATTTATGTGTGGAAGTCTTAAGAGGAATCAGTTTTTTATTGTTCTGATTACGTTTATTTGTTTGGCTGGATGTTAACGTGGTCTTCACCAAAATCATGAACACATCTATCTTTCCTGGTAAAGTGCTCAGTTGTTTATCTATCTTTCTTCCCTTAAAAAAAAGCAATTTGTGACTGTTAATCGCCACATGTGATTAGATGTTCTGAGAGAAGCTAAGACTCAAAAAGACCTCTGTTTCAAGTGTCTGGAGTAAACACTCTTAAGTCCAGTAAACCACAACAACACATTTTGCATCTGTAGCGGGTTTGCAGTGGTCTTGTAATTGTAGATCAATCATTGCTCGGAGTACCTTGGTACCTGGATGGGGTTACCTGGTTCTGCTGTAATTCTCTAAGACTGAAATAACTTAGAAGCCCAACACCCTGGCACGGACTGTTCAGAAAGGTACAAGGTATCAGCACCACTTTGTAAAACATTGATCTAGCCAACTTAATAAAGTATTGCATTACACAGAGGGACTATGTAACCTTATAACATGGTAATATGCCAAACCCATTACACCAAACGCAATCACAAATCACTGTTTATTCTGTCTGAAATAGACAATGCATCAAGGACTCTCTCTCCACAACGTGCATATTGTCTGTGCCATTGCATAATCTCTGCTGTCATCACAATGCTGTTATAGTTTATAGTTTATTTACTCTTTATCCAAGGGTACTCAGATGCCACACCACAACTGTAATATAAACGGACAGGGCACAGTAACAGTAGTGCAGTCATTACCTGGTGCTGATTGGTTCAACAACAACCACAAACAATGTACAGAAATACAACTTCAGAAATGTGGAGTATATGATATTCAAACTACAGACAATGAGATGAAATATTAAAATCCCAAACACTTCAAGAGCAAGTAGCCTATACATAACCATAGGTGCCTGTGAGCGGACATGCCTGTGGTGCTGCAGAGATGGATCTGTGCAATCTGAAGGTGGGGTTTGTGGGGGAGCAAGAGTGGGACAAAGGGCTGGAGAGTGCAAGCACCACTGTGCCTCTTCTCATCATCATGCATCTCGGTGCTTTAATGTTCAGTCGTGCTCTTTTTTATTTGCACAAAACTATTATGCCATACAGACTGCCCCCCTTAATACAAAAATATATTACATACACCTGGTGCCTTAATGGGGGATAAATTCTCCGGATATTTGGAAACAAAGTGCAGGAATGAAATGCAGAAAGCACTGGAATACCAAGTTTATGTCTTCGGTATATTAGCCCCCTACATCTCTGATGCCAGTTCACATTACCGTTATTTATTTCAATTGTAAAGCCTACAGTTTGGCGGGGAGAGCTATTCACATAAACCCTCAGCCATAACGTGATCCATGTGCTGCTACAGCACTTTCCTGATACATTTCCACGCATTTTCCCGACCCGCAGGTTAATTTAATTAACCCATGGAGCAGATTAAGTCAGTGCAACAATACAAAATAAAATCAAACCAACAACACTCTACAATTCAAGGCTGTGAGTGTGGAAAACTCTGCGATGTAAAAGTAGGTTTCAGATCACTGACCAAATATCCATATGACACCTGAAAGGAGGAAAACGCTTTAGTTTTTTAATACACTGCTGCTGACATTTAAGAAGGCAAAAGCCCCTACGAATGAAATAACATTTCAGTAAATCACATCGCCGTGAATAGTAAAACAGGTGACTAAACCTGGGATTAAAGCACATTGTGTCACTGTGCTGTCAAGTCTCTCAGGAGAAGACACATGTCACAATGGACAGGCCGGCAGTGTTTGTCTTTCCAAGGTCAAAAACACCTCCTTGGCTCTTTATTCGGAGTTGTATGAGGATTTCTACTCATTTAACATGCACTGCTATTTGTATTTCTGCCCCCCCAGCGGTTGCCATCCAGTTGTGATGGAGTCTAGTATTGCATCCATTCTTGCCACCTGTTTAATTCATTGAATAGGAGGTATAACTGAGTACAGCCAGGGCCTTCCGCAGATTAAACGATGCCGTAACTGTTTACTTCTGAGCTTTTTGACCTCCATTGAGAATCAAGCCAGTTCCCAATCCCTTTCATGTAACTCGTAAAACGACTTAATCGGTGCGCAACATAAACACAGACAGTTTATACAAATAGATAATATGCATGACTGTTGCGCCAACTCAACAGCCTGGAGAGCATCTCTTAGTACTGTACACACTGTCATACACAGAGAATAGAGACAGATAAGTGCGTGTGTAGCTGCTTGCGTAAGACAGCCATGGAAATCAACTGAATGAGTAAGAATATTGGATTCCAGATACAACTGTGTACGAGAACCAAAACTTATCAAGTGAAGTAACCGTTCAGCTGAAATGTTAAAATATACACACATATATTAATGTTTATTTTAACATTTGATATATATAATGCTTTACATCTGAAAATGTGTTAAAAGACTGGAATGTATTGTGGAGAAATCATAGGCATATTTATTAATCGTCTTTCTCACAAGGAAAGCTTTTGAATAATGATAATAATAATAATAATAATAATAATAATAATAATAATAATAATAATAATAATAATAATAATCAGTATTATTAGTAGTAGTATAAAGAAGACGAATACAAACTCATACAAAACATCTTAGTAGCCTACTAAAAATTCCCAATAACTTTTTCTGGCTTGAGAATGAATGAGGTCAAATACAAAAAAGTAATGAAAAGAAAAAAGGTATGAAATGACTAATCTCTAGGGGAACATCTTTTTCAGTATTTAAAATCTGAAACTATTCATAGTGGGGATATTAATAATGTTGCTCCAGGCAATTCATCACCCTTGTCCAAATATTTAACTCTCCCTCTTTATTTCCATGTTGGTAGTGGTCCTGGCACAGTAGAGCTGTGCATTGTATGGGTGCAACAGAAATACTGAAAGGTTGTTCTTTCAGCGCAGCTATACAAATAACAGGTTCAATTGATGAAATTAACTCTGATGAAATGTAAGGTAAATCACCCTGTGAGTGAATATGTAGACGCCAAGACTATATCATAACTAAGAGCCACTGTTGAGATTCAAAGCATATTTCACATTTTAAAAACTGCAGAAACCCTTATGCATACCTGACACCACTTAATTTCTTGTTTCTATCCATTTATCCTTATTTAATTTACAATATAGTTTATCTGTGTCTCTTTTCTTTTCAATTCATAATTCACAATTCAACATATTCTGATGGCTGAGGAATGAAAGTTCATTGATGACTGATACGTAATTTCACTTCATCAACTGACTGCCTCCAAATAAGCACAGGGTGTTGGGGCTCAGCTTCCGCGGTCTGCAGCAAGTTTCCACACTCAGGAGGAGCAGTCACTGTGCCACCTGGAAGTGAATCAGCTTTAGTGGAGAGCAGATTGTGCACATCCCCAATCCAGACTTGAAACTCACTGCAGCCTGGGAATCAAATTAGCTCACCATCATTCCATATTTAACCAATGACCTATCTTGATTAACAATCTTGTAATTAATTCAGCTGAACCCAGGGAGGTTCACGCCACGTGACAAACTGATGCAAAACAGCCGTTCATGGCCGCACAACCTACAATGGTTTTAGGATTGCTTTTAATTAAATGTTGGGTTAGTTTGGGGTGAAAGACTTTTAGTTTGTGCAGGAAGCAACTATGGAAATACTTCAGATGCAAAGCAAACATGGCAGAACATGCTAGCTTTTATTATTAAAAATAATTATTTTATTTTTTAAACTCTGAGAGGCAGGAGAGCAGATTGTTGAATTGCATTATGTCCCAACACAGCACTTTAAACCTGAACTGTGACAAAATTGCTGTAGAAATGCAGCCGTGCTGGTGTGAATGGACAGCACAGAAGTACTTAATTTAACCAAGTCATGTGCTCTCTAATAGCTTAGTAAACTTTAAAAAAAATGAATAGAAAACAATGATGTTGCCATTTTAAAACATGACCAAAAGTTAGAATATTTTGGAAATCTTGGGCACAGAGAAAGAGTACATGTAAGTGATATATTTTTCCAACTTCATTCCAGTTGGAGTAGCCATTCTCACATCACCTGCCTCTGAGATGAACGTTATGTCTCTAGTATCAGGCATGTCTAAACCTAGGCTGCTCCAACAAGAAAGAGACGCCACCCCCCACCCCCCTCCGCTGCTCCCCTTTTCCATTACTGTGATTTGCTGTCTCTTTGTGGGCTTGCATGATATATATTACAAAGGCAAGCCATGCTATTCTGGTGTTGTACAAACCAGAACTCATTTATCATGTCTATCCACAGCTTGGCTTTGGATGGTACACTGCACCAAGCCCTAAAAACATCTGAAATGGTAAAGACAGAGCACTCTGGATTGTGAAATGCTGGACTGAATTTTGGAGTACATTTGTAAATGTATCTGTGTGTATCACTACTTCATATGTTTATAATGGAGTGCTAAACAAAAACTCTGCACGATGCTGACCGCAGTGCATTGTATTTTTCCTGGATACAAATTGTACATGCCTTTACTGATACATTTCACAGAAGACACAACCATATTTTACAAGGCCCCAAACCGATTGTAAGAAAACTGTTCATTGTTGCTTAATTTTGTGTTAACCAACTAAGCATTTAAGACCAGAAGATCAGCTACATAACGGCATCCCGAGTGACTAAAAGCACAGATTGAGCCCTGTGAGCTGTGGGCCGCTGTTTGTGACCGGGAGTGTTCAGCAGTGGTGCACAATTGGCCAGCGTCACCTGGGCTAAGGAGGGCTGGCTCTCCCTTAGCTCGTCACTATGAGCATCCCCTGCCAGCTACCTGGGCACCTGCACGTTTGCAGTTCTGCCGGGGGGATGTGCCTCTCTCCTCTAATCGGTGCTGAACCTCCCGTGCGGGCAGTATAGTATATCCTGCAGTGTGTAAAATGTCTCAAAGGCAGCTGGGCTTGGAGGATGAATTGGTATGCACATTATAATATATATATTTTTCCTTATACTTTATGTAGCAGTAATTTGCTGAAAAAACTAAATAAGTTACTTCAACAACAACATCCTGTAGGTATATACAATTAACATAAATATTATATGTGGCTCTGTACTGATAAGAACATATTCACCTCAGATAACAAACAAAGAGCAAAAAATTTACATTAATTTTCAATAGAACACATAATAGTTTTGTTTTAGTAAAGCCAGCATAAGTCCCAAAGCTGCAACACCTTATTTTCATCTAAAGCTGCTTCTGATCCCTTTTTATCTCTAATAATCCCTCATCAGATAAGATCTCCCAGCTAAGCGCTTACATAGAGTTTTTGTTTTTAGCTTATTAGACTGTGCACAGTCATGCAATTAAATTACAGAGAATGACTGTAAATACACACCTGAAACGGAGAGAAAAAATGGGAATAACAAAATATTCCCCCCACAAAAGAGTTAGTCCATCACAACTGCACCCAGGCCTGCCCAGGCATGAACCCTACTGAGCATAACTGAGTAATTCTTAACCATCCCCTCTCGCTGATCTCATCCATACAACGGCTAAGCATGCTGGTTCTTATGCTAATGCAAGAGTAGCACTATAATACTATCCATGCTCGAAATGTGCCTGTGTGTTGTGTGCTACCTGCTGGTCATCTATTCACTTGAGTTATGTGTCTATGCTTTGTACTTGGTCTGATGAGGTTAGGCCTGGCCCGTCTGGGTTTCACTGTTTCATCAAGGGATGTTGGCGACAATGTGACATCATGTGAGTTTTAAAAGTCTCCTTCTGATCACTGGAAATGATGTGAACAAATGTAGCCGTAGCAATTGTGTTTTTTGGAAGGATAACGATACTTCACAGTTCCTGACTGTGATGTAAAACAATCTTAAAAATATGAATTGCTCCTGCATTGCATCGACTTTCCCAAAATAATCCCTTGCAGTATCTCTTCTTTTCTTTTTCGTTTTCAGTAATTTTATATGCTCTAATCAACTCAAAATGTAATATGTGGAATAGCTGAAATATTTGCAGGGGCTATGTAAACATGTTATGGTTATTCTTAGCTTCTATCCTTACCTCAAATAGAAGAACATTACCCAGTGCGAGTTTGGGGGCTGAAGTATCTCATCAACTGCCAATGGCCTGCTTCCAACAATGTGAAATGAACTGAAAATTCCTTCGTTTTTATGCTTTGCTGGAAGCGTAGGCAGTTAAAATAGCCGAATTGAGCCAAGCACCCCTCTCCTACCCCCGCCACTCCCCTCCGACAGGAACTAATTAAGCTTGAAAAACTTGACATCAGGTCTTACCTTTCTCTTTGCACAGCCCTCTGCCGGCAGGTTCTGTTAGCAGTGGAAGATAATCTAAATGATTTGCACATTGACTGAGGTGGGATGTGCTGAGTATAATGGATGCAGATCAAAGATACTGGGTCTAATGCAATTTTTAACCATGAGACTATGTGAACCAAAAATTAGTTCAGAATATATCTGAATGCATTGCAGGCTGGTGTTGTTGTACAAGGTAGACA
Organism: Amia ocellicauda; assembly: GCF_036373705.1. Classification (NCBI taxonomy): domain Eukaryota; kingdom Metazoa; phylum Chordata; class Actinopteri; order Amiiformes; family Amiidae; genus Amia; species Amia ocellicauda. The sequence goes on from NC_089852.1 coordinate 13,727,903, forward strand.
GTAGGGTCTGCCTGGATACATTGTATAGTTATATTGTATATTATTTTATTTAGAATGATCCATTACTTTTAATTAAATAGATATAGAGGTAGCCTGCATTTCCAAAAAGGACAGAAACTGAATTACGCAAAATCGAAAACAAAATAAACTTACAGATTTGACCTTGAATTCCTGAACAGGAAAAAAAAGAGCTGTCATTGCAAGCTGTTTTCTCTAATTAAAATATCCTAACTCCCAATATGAACCACCAATTACTAGGTTGACATAATTAACAAGACTAGACTTTTATCCTCTCACCTCTTTGCATCCCAGCAGTGCCACTGGCATGGTCGGCCTGATTCCAGTGACACTGAGAACATCCCAATTAACATTCCAATTAGAGAAGAGCAGGAGTAGAGAAACAGCTGGAGACAAGAAGAGGTTTAACCCCTAAGGTTCCTACACTGAAGATTCATGTTTTAGCTCAAATGCTGATAGATTTGTAGAAAAAGTTCCAGTGTTCTTTTAAGTCTTAATTTTGTTATTGTTGTTGGTTTGTTTCCTTATTTTTGTTTTATTGAATCATTCTCCCCCCTCCCCCTTTACTTGGTGCTCCATATCTGAAAATTATGAAGAGAATGGTCCTGTATGCCTAAAAAGGAAGTTAATAATGCATAAGGTTCAGTTGGCCTACAGTAGTGTTAGGTCATGACATCATCTACACAGCTGCGAAGTCCCCAGGCATCATGTCCTCTTGCTCTCTGGGATCATTGTGGTCCAATAACTGTAACTCCTAGTTTATAATAAATAAACTGATACAATTTTAGTTTTAAGTAAGTTAGATTCAAGAGCATCATTTCACCACATGGTGGTGTTGGGGACGCATACAAGGCATGTGGGGGTCCCCTTCTTATGCTTTTCCTTGCAATGCTGTTATGCCAGGGCCCTTCTCAGTCACATTATAGAGTAACTACATGAAACAGGGGCAGAGGGAAGGTGGTGGGTCTAGGGGGCCCTTCATTCCTTAAAGGCTTCTTATTTCTCTGACATTTTCCCCCCTCCCTTGGGTTAGTATTCCTTCATAACATGATTTATTTGTGAGTTTGAAAATGTTTGCCTCCAGCTGTTTTTTCATTCAGAAATTCTAAAATAAACAAAGATCAATGATCAATTATGAAACCGTGTCAGATCTCCAATGCTTTTAGTCAATAAATAACTGAGAAAAGTAACAACAGTTCCATGCTGCCCATTTTCTGAAAGCACTCGAAAAACTTTAATGGTGCAACTCTACCATATATATTAACTAAAATTATAGGTTTGAAGCTTGGCTTCTTGTAGCAATATAGAGATATTTGACCAAAACCCTCAGGGTCTTTTAACTGTATAGGTTTGAAATCAGAGATATTTCATGCATCAACTTGAATTTGTGAGATTGGTTTTTAATTACCTAATTCTGTCACATCAAGGCCAGCCATGTTCCAGTATGAAATTGGTTGAGAGCTGCCGATGCAATGAAATACACATTACTTGCAAGGAAGTACTCCAAAACAAGACAGAGATGAGCGCAGACTGCTTCGTCTCTTTAGTTTTCTCTCAGGGGCTTGTACTGAGATAACTGAGGTGAGAGGACGCCTATTCTGAACATTGAAGTATTATGTGTTTGGCACTCCTTTAATTCATCCTTCCCTTGCTGTGCTGTCTTAATTAATACAGTTTTTATCTCTGTTTGAAAAGCACTAAGTGGACACTGAATATACTCCCTCAATTGAGAAGAATGACAGACATTATGGAAGTATATCTTTTCCTTAAGAAATGTTAACCTTAAAGATTGTTATCACAACACTGTCCAATTGTGTATTGGATTTTAACAGTATTGATTAAACCCTACTCCTCTTCACATTCAACATGGAAAAGAGAGTGAAAGTTTAGTGACTGTGAGGGACTGCAGGAAACATCTTCTAAAAGAATGGCCTGTAAAAGTTGTAAGAAGGGAGTGAACTGTAGGCTCCCTGTTTGAGAAGTGTACTTATTTATGTGCTTTCCTGAAGTGTGTTTTGCCAGAACCTTTAGGATGTCAGTCAGGTCATTATTTTAATGGAAGAATGAGTGCTTGTTTTCAAGACCTAACCCGCTGTCGAGGACTATTATCCAACTACAGGAAGCGCAGACTATTTTTAGGGGGCATGACTAATGTTCATTTTTGTCCGAGTGTGCTTTAAAATCCATATTCTGAAGTGCTGAAATCTAAGACCAGAAATCATGATCTTTGCTCATAAACAACAGGGACCTGTGGTACAAAATTCAATAGTTCGGTATGTCTTTCAGAGCCCAGGAGGAATGAAAACCATAAGATACTTGAAGATCAGAGTTGTGGAAATGAACTAAGGGGACTACAAGTATCCCATTGAAGTCTAAGCTCACTTGCACATTAGGAGATCTTGTTAGAGAGTGTGGTACTGTGTTTAGTTTTGTCAGTGCACAGATCTAGGTATCATTCAACCTAATGTTCTAAACAGGCAGTGCATGATCCACCTCTCCTGCTTTTTTAAAACAAATTTTGGACCCTCTGGAAACTATTTTAATCAGTCTGTCAGTATATTTTTCTAGCAGTCCAGTCTAGCAGCAGCATCTATCCCCCAGGGGTGGCAAATGGGCTGTGTGTCAACAGAAGTGTTATTAAAGGGCTTTATTAACCAGGCACAGGGCGACCAGGTTGGTAGAGTGGGCCCCTGCAGCTGGATTGCACACAAGATCTCTGTTACTCTAACTAGGTACTCCTGCTGCATGAGAGACCCCTGAAGGAAATCACTGGCCCAATAAGTGACCAGTCCAAGGACCAGTGCATTGGCTCATTTCCATTTGTTGAAAACACGACAGAGACAAATAAATTAGTCCTAGGTCAGAGGCAATATTGCAGCTTTCTCAGGTGGAGGGTCCATCTCAGTGAGTATTTAATATTGAGCCCACCCAAAGCTACAGAGATACCTTTGACCTTGACATTTTGGAGTCTTAGAGACAGAAAAGTAACTTTTTTTTTTAGTTATCAGAGCTGGATTATGAAGATTCAGAAAATAGTAATGCTTGGTACAACTGGTGAAGGCTTTTGCTTTGAAAACAGTCTGGGCCCTTTAGTCCAGAGATCCTGAGTCTTGGATATGTCATTAGCTGGGTATAACTGTGATTTACAAAAGAACCACGCACAAATGGTTAAGTGTTGCCAGGCTGGGCTGAGTTTGAAGACATACAGGGTCCTGAGGCTTTGCCACGCAACTGGGGTTGTGCCCTGCATGATGGGCAGAGCCCCTGTGAACAGTGCTATAAGTGAAGGCAAACTTATGGCCTTCACTCTGTGGTTTGTGCTGTGGGACTATCAGTGTAAAAAGAAGTAGATGACAGTAATAGGTTCAGACAGTGCATGTATAAAAGATGATAGCAGGAAAATCAGTGCCCTTCCCAATAAGAAGAGAAGGTTCTCGATGTAGATCTCCAATCTTCCCAAATCTGAAAGCTTTCTGAACAAGCCCTTCAGTTTCTGGGAAGCTACTTCTGTTTTAGCTGCTGAATTATATAACATGTTTCAATAGGCTGTATAATTATTGATATGAAATTCTATATTTTATATATATATATATATATATATATATATATATATATATATATATATATATATATATATATTTATATTTATACACTGATCAGCCATAACATTATGACCACCTGCCTAATATTGTGTAAGTCCCCCTTTTGCCGCCAAAACAGCCCTGACCCGTTGAGGCATGGACTCCATTAGACCTCTGAAGGTGTACTGTGGTATCTGGCACCAAGATGTTAGCAGCAGATCCTTAAAGTCCTGTAAGTTGTGAGGTGGGGCCTCCATGGATTGGATTTGTTTGTCCAGCACATCCCACAGATGCTTGATTGGATTGAGATCTGGGGAATTTGGAGGCCAAGTCAACACCTTGAACTCATGATTCAGGAGACCAGGCCACCTTCTTCCATTGCTCTGTGGTCCAGTTCTGATGCTCACATGCCCCTTGTAGGCGCTTTTGGCAGTGGACAGGGGTCAGCATGGGCACCCTGACTAGTCTGTGGCTACGCAGCCCCATACGCAACAAACTGCGATGCACTGTGTGTTCTGACACCTTTCTATCAGAACCAGCATTCACTTTTTCAGCAATTTGAGCTACGGTAGCTCGTCTGTTGGATCGGACCACACGGGCCAGCCTTCGCTCCCCACGTGCATCAATGAGCCTTGGCCGCCCATGAGCCTGTCGCCGGTTCACCGCTTTTCCTTCCTTGGACCACTTTAGATAGGTACTGACCACTGCAGACCAGGAACACCCCACAAGAGCTGCAGTTTTGGAGATGCTCTGACCCAGTCGTCCAGCCATCACAATTTGGCCCTTGTCAAAGTCACTCAGATCCTTACGCTTGCCCATTTTTCCTGCTTTTAACACATCAACTTTGAACACAAAATGTTCACTTGCTGCCTAATATATCCCACCCACTGACAGGTGCCATGATAACAAGATTATCAGTGTTACTCACTTCACCTGTCAGTGGTCATAATGTTATGGCTGATTGGTGTATATATATATATATATATATATATATATATATATATATATATCGGCTCCGGCTTCCCCGCGACCCTCACCAGGATAAGCGGTTTCGACAATGGATGGATATATATATATATATATATATATATATATATCTTCAATTGCCACCATTTGACCATGAACAGAGAATTGTGCCAATTGCCACAACAAAGCCGACATGAAGGATAACAGTCAAAATGAAAATCATAAAATCCTGGTCACATATATAAAAATTAAGCCTTGGCCATGTTTTCATCAAGCAGGCCACAGAGTCCTTTCTTCCAAGTTAAACCTATAAACATGTGCATCCTATTTTTAGTACAGCGCCAGCGAGTCATATATATATATATATATATATATATATATATATATGATATAATGCTGCCCCGAGCAAAGGTCTTTCAGATGTGGTTGGAGTGGACTGCTGCTGGTAATTACAAGACAAGTGAAAGATGTGCAGCTGGTGTTTCTCTTCTGTTCTCTGGAAATTATTAAGTTGAGCATTGTTAGTGCAAACCCACCCCTCCAAACACACCTCTTGGGTTTTGTTCAGCTTACAACAGACTGCTTCCTCTATTTATCCATCAGGGTTGAGTGAAGTATTTTTTATTAGTGCCAGAATTCACAAGAGAAAACCCAATAAAATAAGTAACAACAACAAACAATAACGGAAACATCAAAGTACATGAAGTACATGACATGAAGATTAAGATTTAAAAAAACAAGCAACAGCTGTCTTGTGGTACAACAAGTATCTGTTCAACCACATACAAGTTCTCTGAAGTCTATAAAATGATGTCGTCATCGTCTAACACCCTGTCCCCCCTTCTCTGCACCCTATCCCCTTTCCTACCATTTTTGAATACCCAATCCCATATAAGGAAATGGCAATAAATGTGACTACCAGAAGTCTTTAAAATTCTAGATATAATGAGTTCGAATCTATGAGGTGTTGGAGGCCTAGTTTGACTGGAGTAATATACATGTATATATATATATATATATATATATATATATATATATATATATATATTTGCTGGGACGATGGGGTAAGCAATATTTTTATTATAACTATTTAGTGTGCCTTGTGAACTGATAACACCAATATATTTGAGGATTTTCCAGTTCCTATGAGGCAATGCACTGACTGCCAAAGGAGTGCCAAAAGGGATGCATTTAAAAAAATAAAAGGTTTTATAAAACTGAGAGATTACTGAAAGCTGGCCAGCGTATCTCAACCAACACCTCTTAACTGCATTGTGGATGCTGCATCTGACTTTTGACGGCAGCCAACAATGATGTCAGATATCAGGCTTCAAAATTTACCGGAAGGCTTCAGTGTTTTAAGTAGATTCCCGGGTGAAGGTGATGGAGGAGCGCCTCGTGGGAAACAAAGCCAAGCTGGTGGCCACTGGATGCATTGGATCAAAACAAAAATGTGGATTAACACGCCTGGGCAAGCTGGCACGACTCATAGGTGACAGATTCGCCACATGCTTTTTTGTTTATCTTATTAAAACAATGTGGGCTGAGGAAATGAGTCATCATCCACCGAAGCCATGGGTATTCTGGCTTTGACAACTGGAGGTTGGCTGATGTAATTAAGGAGGAGAATCTGTTACAAGCCCCAGATGAGCTCATGGATTGTTGTGCTGTGTCTTGGAAAAGCAACCTCTCAGGTTTTAGTGACAATCAACAAGAACAAAATGGTACACAGGAAATATTAACACCTTGTAAAATGAGCACCATGTTAACAAGACGTTGGCACTCAGTCCAATGGCCTTAAACCTGAATCAGTCTACAAAAAAACAAGACGTCAATAAAACCAAGACATTTTGTATTAGAAAAAACATTGTTTATGAAGGACTCGGATAATACCGATGGCTGTATCGAAAGCAGCCAATATAGTCACTGGGTGAGCAGTCCACTGTGAATTACATAAGGTATCATTTTTAAATGGTTATCGTTAACCAGGCCAACACATCTTATTAGGTACAAGGCAAGGGTTTCCTCCAAGTCAAGTGAATAACAAAATTCAAATTCACTTTCCATCACCATCAGGGCTGATCTTCACATGAAGGTTGGAATCCAGGGATGGTAAAAGAAACGACCCCTGACCTTGAGACGAGACAAGTGCAGCCAAATAATAGAAACAAACCAAACAAAAAAGTTAAAAACACAGCAGTATCTGACACCTATGGACATCAAAGGACAGCGTTACCATCCATACACCTCATTGGGCTTGGCTTCACCCCGAATGACAGGTGCTGACTAGGTGGACCACGCAATATGACATGGCCAGCAAACTGGGTGCAGCACATTGTCAGAGACCAGGCAGAGGTCTCTTCAGCATTTCGCCAAAGCGTCACAGTGAGGACAGCTAGAGCAGGTAGTAGGGGGGATAATCTTACACATAGAAAGCTCAGTGTTGACAGATTGAGATTCATGTAGTAGATGACACAGCAAGACATGTGCAAAGAACTTGAAATCTTTACAGGAAATAGTCTTGTTTATAGCCTTAACCTTTCTATGCCCATACCTCTACAAAGGAATTCTTCAGCACCAGGAATTGAGACTTGCAAGTATTCCAACCCCACCCCTATAGTTGAGGCCCACCCTAGAAATTAAACCCCTGGCCTCCCCTGTATAGGTGAGAGGGTATTCTACCTCATGTGAGGCTTGTTCAGACAGATTACTTACATCATCATGCAAACATACATTTGAATGATATTTTGTTCAACATCAGGCAGAGCAATATTTAGCAAGCAGTCTCAGTGCTCAGGTATGAAAGGCAGAAATATAAAGTCATTGTGCTTAGAAACCTTGTCTGGGTGTGAATGTTGATGAGGTACTTTGTTGTCATTCAAATTCAAAACAATGTATTTATTTCAATGTATTTATTTTGGTATGGAGAGAAAGAACACAAAGAGAACAAAAATATACTTTAATGTAAATAAAGCCAGAAGTCTATTTTACAACCTAAACAAACGAAAAAAATGCCAGTAATTAAAAATTAATATTCTGCTAAACAGATCTTTAGTTTATTTTTTAACAAGCATCAAAAGGACCTATTCTAGTACAATATCCTCCAACAATAACATTGCAGAAGTTGTCAGAATTCCAGAATTTAACAAATGGCTGAATTACAATCTCAAACAAACACTGTTTTAAAACAAACAATATAATAAGTTATTATTTTTATTTTCAGAAAACCAGTACTAGCTATATAGTTAGAGAGCTACAAAAAGGAGATATGTTCAAGGTGGAAACATTAGATAGGGTAACTTTTAGCACCAAGGACATTATGAATAATGTGGCATTTAATTGATATATAAAAATATCACAATAACAATAACAAAACTGCCTTGCTACTACAATGCTTCTATACTGCTTATAGTATTTACAAAATGGTGTTTGCTTTCTTATTCCAAAATAAAACTTTTGTATAAAACTAAAATCTTTGAATTAGAAGGAAAACCAATTAATTAGTTCAAGCGGTGCTAGCTTAGTAATCCCAACCACCATATTTTTTCTTTACAGCATAAATACGCAAACACTTAAAAGAAACCTGGAATTCCCCTCAATTTGCTTCAATTAATCTAATGCAGATAAATTGAAGCCATTTTCTTTCAACTTCACCTTCCTTTTCTGGTTAGCATTGAAGAAACGGGCTGTGTCTCTTCCCAGTATCTGTGGTGTGGCCCATATGCAGCACAATTAAGAGAAGCGAGATGGAGCTCACAAAACGAAAACAAAAACAAAAAGAGGGCTTATTTTTTTGTTTTATTTCCTGAAATCTGTCCACTTTCACTTACGTGGAATGGGAGATTTACTAACTGCTGTATGTGTGTGTGTGTGCACATTTTAGATTCCAAGTTTTCATACTTTGCCACTACATTTATAATGAAGAAAAGTCACCATTAGTTTCCCAAAACCCCAGTGTAGCTAGTTAACTTCCGATTCACATTCATCTCTCGGCACAAAACTAATGAGCATTATTAGTGTCAAGACTAGAAGTGTTTTTCTACAGGAAAATCTAGACTAATGGTTCCACCTTTGAGTCAAACAGACTTGGCACAAAAAAGCAAAACAGCAACTCAGGATGGGATTATCAAAAATACCAGATAGGCCACATAAATCATACTGTGCAGTTTATAGCATTGGAACAGGTTTCTATCATTGATTTGTGAATGGGTGGTGATGGGGGTCTTAAAATTGGTTGGGGTGTTTCAGGCAGCTTATGAAAGCTAACTAGTATTTGTGTGATTTTCAGTGATTTTCTCACTTTCTCTTTAAGTAAAATTCTGATGTTGTCCCTGGTTACATAATTGTTCTGTCCAATTGTTCTGACCTCTCAGGGCATCAGGTGATTCTATTATATTTGTTTGTCACTACAAGCATTCAGTTCCTGAGCCCAGGCACCTCTCTGGCCTCAGCCTGCACCCAACCTCCCCTGAGCCCAAAGTCTGACTTTCACTCCAACCCAAACACTAACCCTGAACAATCATCCAATTCCCCAGGAAGTGTCTCTGCGATATTGTGTGGTGCTGCATTTCTTAAAGGAGCTTTCCAGACTGCGGACTTTCCTTTTTTTTTCCTGCAGGCACATTGTCAATTAGTATTTCTCAAACACACTTGCCACTAAAGTACAACAGTACACGGGAGCAAAACTACTCAAGGTAATCACTTGACGAAGGCAAAAAAAAACATGTTTCCTACTGCTTTTATGAGCAAGTGTTTTAAGTTATTGCAGTACATTTTCAGAAAGCTCTCTTGGGGGGGTGGGAGTTCATGACAGTAACAACGGTAGTCATAAGTACAAACGGGCCAGTAAGTATAGCTGTCTTTAAATCTGGCAACACTTCACATTACCTGTCCCTGGTTACATTTTCATTCAATCCACATAATGTGAAATGGCATGGAACTAATATAGTGTTACATGTGTGCAGAAAGCAGTGAGTAGTGCGGCTCCTTATGTACAAAATTAGATTTTCCCAGTTACATATAATGGTGGTATCCAGTTACAATAGGTATTCATATACATTATTTGGCTGCTTCACCATATTATTTAAAGTCTCTTTTCTGTTCCCAATCCTCCAGAATCTTTTCAAACTTTTTAAAAATACACATAAACTGTAATGTGTTATCCCAGAAATACCTGCCAACTTACACATCCACCAAATGTTTCCTCTTAATAATGGCAACAGAATACAGGCTCTTCATAAACTGTACACGTTTGATCAGATTTAAAGGAAACATACTGAACACACTGGAGACACAGGTTCTATTGGTTTCCCACATTTGGTGGCAGTTGTTTGAAATGGCCCAACAGGCTCTGCTTGAAAAAAGGCTCGTATTCTTCTTGAAAGCACCACAGCTTCCCAAGCCAATAAAATATTTACAAAGCTGGTTAAATGAAACACAAAAAATACTGCACAGCACAAAACCGCATCTGGGAGAAGAAACCCCATCATTTCAGAGATTGATCTCCAGGCTTGGAAAGCTATCAGAAGGAGTCAGAAGCTTTCCTTTACAATCTTAAACCTTCCCTGCCCCTCTGTTAAAATGAGCAAATAAACAGCTGTCAATTTTCAGTCTCTTCCCTTGATTGGAGGCCCAATGCATAAGGTTTTCTACACTGCTTAAATGTGGCAGACACACCCTTCCAGGCTGAAACAATCACACAACCAGGCTCCTCTCCCAGTCTCCTGGCTCCCTGTTAAAGTCAGTTTGATGTGCCTTAGGTCTGGCTGCAGCACAATTTTGTGCAATCTTATTAAAGGCCTCCGAAATACGTTTCAAGTTAGACAAGTGGGGACATACATCATTCAATCATCTGGGACAGCGTATAGTTCATGAATGAGACATGATCGAAGAGTGGACTAGGACACCAAATGCAATGTAAAAAGAGCCACTTGTGGGCCACAAATCATGGAAAAATGCAGTTAGTTACAGCTGGCAACAAATCTCAAACCGATTTAAAAATTACCCTTGCTGTTGTTATTCTTAGAAATAAATAAACTGAAAACAAAAATATTCAAACACATTTCTCATTGCGGTGCAGTTTTAGGTTACGGGTGGAGTGTCTTATCCCTACACAGCGACCTTGTTTGTGCCATAGGGCAAGACCAAGACCATATGCCAAGACCATAATGAATTCTACTACTGCATATATGTAGGATCTTTTTCCACTGAATTTGCCTTTGGTGGTGTTGGAAGGGGATGTGAGACTTACAAAGTATGAATTGGAACGGTCTTCAGAGTTATTAATTTAAACTGAATGGAGAATGTCTTTGCCAAAAAAAAAAAAAAAAAACACCTCAAAACAAAACCAAAATTATATATTTAATTGTGTGTGTTTAACAAATTAAACTTATACCCTGCAGGCCCCAGGAGAGATTGTGTCGCCCTTTTCCGCCAGACCTTCAAACAATCCACCATGCAGGCTGCAGAAACCCTGAGCCTGTAAAATAAATATCTTCTGTGCACCCCTCTCCTCTACAAAGACAGATAGCTATTTCACACACTACTTGCTTTCAGTTGTCCCATTCCCTTGTCAAATGCCCCCCAGCCCAGCCCAGATACGCAGGATGTCTTCGGTTAGTGCTCCAGTGGGGAACGGTGTATCCAGATCTTTAGCTCTTTAGACGGGCTTTGCCCTTTGGCTGCAGGAGGGGCAGAGTGAGAGCCCCTGGTGCAGGGTGATAGACTGGCCAATCAGGGGCTGGTCACACTCAGAGCAGCAGAAGTGGCTCTTATGCCAGGCCAGGCCTTCACACTGTTGGTAATCCTCAGAGAAGATCAGCTGAAAAAATAAAGAATGGTCAACAAAATAGACCATAACCAGACAGATTAGGAAACAGTTTGCCATGTTCTGTTTATCTTCTTTTCAGCTGGTTTATGAAAATGTCAGATGAAAAAAAAACAATTTCCCCCTAGAGTAGCTAGCAGAGCAGAAAATAATCTAGGCAGAACCTAGCAATGGAGAATGCTGTGGACTAGAATACAAACGTTTCACAGTTTACATAAAGAAACAGCCGGACACGGTTGTTGCAGTTCAAAATTTCACTAACAGCTTGATGTTTGATCTACTACTTCTTAATAATAATAATAATAATAATAATAATAATAATAATAATAATAATAATAATAATAATAATAATAATAATGTATTTCATATAGAGCTCTTAAGTTTCCCAGAACACTTTATAACCAGATAAATAAAAAACTAAATGCATTACAGATCACAAGGCATGGGAAGGTCACTTGAAAGTTGTAAACCGGTATGTTTTTAAACATGATTTCAGAGTGCTCACTGTAGCCAAGATCCTAATACATTTAGGAAGAGTGTTCCGTAATTGAGGGGTGTAACAGCAAAATGTCTCATCAACCATTGATCTTCCCTTAACATCTGGGACACCTAGGAGCCCACAGTCCAAGGAATGAAGAGCACATGAGGGGTGTATGAGGAGAGAAAATATCAACTAGATTCTGTGGAGCTAGACAATTTAGGGAGTCCTAAGCAAGTTGTACCATTAGGTTCTTCTACATTATACTTCATAGAAACTAAATAACAGGAGAGAGCACATAGTTCCTTCTGCCCATATGGTCCAAATGCAAGGAAAAAGACAGATGCCCTATTACAATTCCCCATGGCAATGAATCAAATATGGTGTTCTCAAACAGTCATCTTTGGTTTGCCTCCAGTGCAGTGGTCCGTGTCCTCAGGACGGCGTTTGACACATACCTCGTCGCAGCCGGTGCAGCGCGGCCGGACAGTCTGGCAGTAGTGGCGTCCACAGAGCAGAGAGCCGTTCTTCCAAAAGTAGATGAGATCCACCAAAGCCTCCCCGCACTGGCTGCACACGAAGCAGGCCGGGTGCCACTGCCTCCCATAGCCCGCACGCTCGGCGTACACCACAGGGCTGTCAGCAGGGGTTGGCAGCTTGCAGTGATCACAGTGCTGGAAAAACAGATCGACACGCTCAACTCATATCCACTGACAGGCAGTGTCTCAATTTACACTTTTAATTCGCCACTCTGCAATGTACATGGCAAGCTTTCCATTTGCCTTAAGGGCCCATCGCCTAAAGACAAGAGATTTCAGCTGCAGGGAATTCCTATGTCTGTACCATCACAGCTTTCAATCATTTAATTATTTACTTCCAGAACATGAAGACTTTTGGCCTTCTTTCTCCACTATAGTAGGATATTGATTTTTATAAGGTGAACTAAGCTTGTAGTACACCTTATTGTCAAGTTAATAAAATACCAGAAGTAACCTTTGGTTTGTTTAACTATTAAGCTGCTAGCCAACTTATTAACATGCAAATACATGTTCAATTGACTTTGAATGAGTAAGTAGTCTGTTGTAACGTTTTTTTGTTTGTTTTACAGACTTCTTTGGGGCGATACAATTCATGTGAACCATAGCAAAAGTAATACACATATTTTACAAATGTCCCCAACCTACAGTATTTAGTCTTGGTTTTATTCATGTGTGACTGAATAACCAGCTATTAAGCTAAATACAGAGGTGCACAGACAAAATTGCTTTTACTTTAACTCAGGCTGTGTGCACATTCATTTAATGATACAAATACCATTTGCATGTCTGTTGCCTTGAAGTAGACACTGTAAAATGAAACACAGATGTTCTTCAGTTTTCAATTTTTCGAAACCAAATGTAAAACAAAACAGAGCGGAAGAATTTATAAACAAGGGCCCAGGAAAGACATGTCAAACTTTTCATAATCACTTTCAAATTGACCTTTGATATTTTAAACTGTTTATTAGTGTGGAATCTGCAAACACAATTGCCTGTAAGCTATGATGAAAAAGCTAAACAAGACAATAAATGAATATTCCTTTCAGACCCAAATCAGTACAACACATCATTATACTACTTCCAAATTTCAGTGATTGAAAAAAGTATTAAAAATAAAGATAGTGCTTCAAACAAATACTCCAGAACTTACTCTGATAGTCCTACTTGCAAATATTAACGTGTGGCATCTCGATGTTCACAGTGCTGACTTTGACAATAGGTTCCTCACAGATGGAAAATACAGATTTCTTCCAGGCCACTGCCAGCGATTTTCAGGTCAATTTTTTCCACCCATTGTATTATATAAGCCCTGTGTGATTCCCAATCATTTCGTGTGAAATTGCTACTTGTCATGCTAATTCAGCGTACCAACAGACAAAGCTATTGAGTGCTAAATTAGAGGAAATTATACAGGAAATAAAAAGGTTGTGCACGGGCAGTCATCCAGAATGCCAGCATGGTTTGATCTTAATGTGTTTCCCCCTGAACAGCTCCTGGCAAATGATGAATTGGCTGTTCTGGCGTTTTGTTCCTTTTCTTCAACAGTTTCTTAACATGGCAAAAACAGAGAAACACACTGTATACAAAGTAATACAGGAAATAAAAATCTGAACATTAGGAGGTGATTAGAATCGCAACTGCTAGGTTATTCAATAACCTGGCCTGAGGAGAGTTGCCATTTCTCTCAAGCAAAAAGCAGATTTCTGTACGTAATTTTCTGAAGTTATGAACATTTTAGATCGATTGACCTAGCCACTGAACACACACATCTTCATGTACAACAAATAAATAAAATATTATTAAAATCAGATATTATATTGGTCATACTAGAACAATGAAACTTCCAGTAAACAAACCCACTTTAGCTGGCCAAATATTTATCACAAAGATCATGTTTCTCTTCTGTTATTAGAACAACAAATTGGTTGTGTTGTCCCTCACACAGGCAGCCTCTGAGCACAAGGACCCTAGACGTTAAGTAGGCTCAATCAGCCCATTGTGTCAAATTAGCCTTGAGTTCAAGACCAAGTTCAAATGCTGGTCACTGGAGAAAACACAAGTCCCAGATAAGGAGCCACACGCACACTGGGTATTCCCAATGGTCCTGAATTGTGGCGGGGAGGTTAGGGCCAAGCTCAAGCCCTTCACACCTGGACAAATTGAAGTGCTCAGCAGATCAGACTCTGTTTGTAACTGAGCTCACTGGTTGATATTTTAGAGGGTAATAAATGTGCCCGAGCAAAGCACAGAAAAGTCTTTTTCTCCGGCAGAGTCATAAATCACACCGTTTATCACCAGCAAATAGGCCTGGGTTTAGCAGTACATAAAGACACTCCATTCATTCCCTCATCTCTCAGGAGAACTCTACTCGAATTCCCCTCATATTTTTATCAAACACAACTGGCATACAGCTCTTTACTTATGTGGCCCCCCTTTCTGTGCTCTCAATAATCTGAAACACCCCACAGAACAAACAAACAAAAAACGAAGGTGGAAATTCTGAAGAGTCTGTGTCTGCTTCATCGGTGCCCCGAAGTAATCAGTGAAGACCAACTGAGATTATCCCCACCTCTTAGTACAGCTATCAGATAATGAGCTAGCTTTTTAAGAAGTTGAAAGGATTTGAATTATCCTCTGAAGGGCATCCCAACTCTTATTATACTGTTGAAGCCATTGGTCCTACAAGTTCTTTCTTCGCAAACTTGAATGCACATACAAAAAAAGTGAGTCTTTGAAGAATTAGTGCGGTTGATAAGCCGACTATGCTAATGTGTAGTTTGTGGGTTAGATTTCAGCTCGCTTTCTTTCATCTCAGGCCAGCCAAGGTTAGCAGTTAACTCAACGGTCAAAACCTGAATCAGCACTTTCATAGTACCTCCAGAAACACAGAGCCCAGCAGCTCAGAGCAGGGCAAGGGGAGGTTGAAGGTTAAATTAACATTTGCCAGCTGGATAGAAATACAATATTAAAGCCACTTTGTTGGTTTGCTTGTACTTGTAAACGTATTCGGACCTTTTCCAATTAATCTCAGTGTATGACTTAGCACAACAACTCCATAATCATCTCTATCAGATTTATTTTAATTTCATCAAAGTATTTAATAGTTTATTTCTTAGTGTTGTTGTCAGGTACTACAGTTTCCTTAAAAGATTACAATTCTACCCCAGGGCACATCATTACACCAAATTGTTGTAATTTGAGCTACATGGGGCACTAGATGGCAGAAAATGTTTGACTAATTTTCAAATAATATTTGGCACCCGTTTGTAATATTTATTATAAAACAGTGTGTGTATTAATTAATTATTTAAATTAATTTGGTTTTTAATATTCATGTTACAGCAAATAAAACCTAACATATTCAAATTAATCCACCTGTGATAGAACTTGAAACTGTAAATCTATGCTAGGCTTGGCAGGGTGCTCCAGGCCACATTAACAGATCATGTCGTGCTTGTGTCTGCTCGGTTTTGAGCTTGGCGTTTTGTCACAGTTGGACTATCTTTGCATACTTTGCCTAAAGGCTGCTCTCGGTTTAGATAGTAGGACTCTGCAGTGTTTTCCAAATTAGAGCTGCTGTTCTTACAACATTTCCTGCAACGTTGAGAAATGGGAGAAAATAGAGAAAATAAACCAATGGGTAACTATTTTTTTTTCTCCCCCCATCCAATGGGATACCTAGTGTCCTCTGGCATTTCTGTTGGGCTTTGAATACAGCTTTTTAATCAAAGCTGACTTTTGTTTCCAAAAAGTGCCCTTGGCCTGCCTCTTCTCCTGCAGTTTTCCACCCTGAGAAATGGAAGATGACAAGCTCAGGCAAGACAGACCTGGAGTGAGGCCCCTTTCAAAATCTTGTACCAATTATAGAAAACCTATAGGAAGCGAACTTCCCTTCCCCTCACCCCAGATGTGAAAATGATATCAGCTGCACCATACTGCTGCTTGTGCAGAACTAGAAAAAATACATCTAAACTAATTTTCCCATAAACTTCAAGGGCTGCAATTGTATCACAATATTGTTGCAGAGTAATATGGGACACAAATTATATGAATGAGAAAGCAGACTCGACTGTACAGTTGTGCCCAGATTGCTGTAGTTATCGTTTTGGAAAGATGATGTTATATGCAAAAGGCTTCCCAACAGGGCAAGAAATAACGTAAAACTGTTTTTTTTATTTCACCTGTATTAAAATGCTTAGCCATATACCCACCATGAGAACATACCATGCCTTTGTAAAACATTGGTGCAGAAAAGCTAATTTAAACTGAAGAGTGGGAAACATATTACAAAGACAGGGGGGGGGGACTATGCTTTATGCTGTTTACTGCACAGCAGGGACGCAAAGCTCAGAACAATTGTCATCTATTAATACAGCAATCACTTGCCATTGAAGTCTGTATGACTGTTCTAAGTCTGAAAAAAAGGATTTATCTACACTGCAGCTGCACATAGTTTTCAGATGTATCAGGTTCATGCATTCTAAACGTAATGATAATCAACGTCAGTAAGTGATAGCTCATGCATTATAACACAGAAACCTTGTTTTTAATTGAATTAATGGTAAGCACAAGTTGCACGATGTACTGTTACTGTAACTGACACAAGATTTTGAGATTCTGGCAAATTAAAAGTACAAAAGTAAAAAATAGTACAAATTGTCCTCACAGTGTATAAATACAAACCTTCTGCATGACTGTGTGCATCAGCAAGAAACAAGGCCAAGTTATTGGATAAGGCAGTTTTGAACTTGGAGTTTTGTCAAAGTTCACGTTAATCAATGGCAATAAATAAACCTGGTCTCTCGAGTGGTCAGCCCATTGACTGCAGTGTGGTGTGCAAATTGGGTGTATTGGAACAGTTACCAATTACTTACATATTCAGTTTTCTTGAGGCAGTTGGAGACCGTGCCGTTTGGTGCTGGGCTGGGGTCCTGAGGGGTCTTCCCATTTTTCTGTGCCTGCTTGCCATCCTCTTTGGCCATGCCTGCTTCTCCTGGCAGAGCCACCTCCCCAACGCCAAGCATGCCATCTTTATATGCCTTGACAAACTGGGCCATGGCCTTTTCCTCCCCCTCAGACAGCCCCCGGCAGTGGGCAGGGTCCTGATCATACACAGGTAGCTGCCTCATCAACTGCCAGCGCCGGTAATATGCCCCCTCAGTGCCAGCCACAGGACGCTTTTCTGCTGGAATCAGCTCCATGTAAAGAATTGCCTGTGAAGAAGAAGAAGAAAAAAAACGACTGAAAAAGATTGGCATGAAAAAATGGTTTAGCCTTTTGAAAATTGTTTCCATCCTTGTTCTAGGAACACTTGCACAATGTGAATGCTAAAAAGCACCCCATTGTACAGTGATGGAGTACTTATTGGTCTTGCTGTGTAATTCAGTATTTTGAAACTAGTAACTTGAATTTACATTATAAATATAGATCGTAATACACAATTTAACTGCAGTAGGCCAACTGTTGAAATAGTGCAATGTTGATATGTTGGGAAATGTCAAAATCAATTACTTCATTTTCAGGGGTATAAATGCACAGTTCTGGAAGGGGAAAGCTAAACAGAGCTTTTCATTACAACATGGTTACAACGTTTGGGCACTTAAGTAGATTTCATTGGTCCACATCTGGCTAGGTTTCAAAAAAACAATTAGAGATGCCTTTTTTTTTCCTATTGGATCTATAGTCTCATTTTCCAAAATATCTCTCTGCATTCATATAACCTGCCACAGGCTGCTTTTGCTTTTTGCAAGCACAGACTAAACAGTGTCTGAGTATCACTATCTGGAGCATGGCGCACAAACTGCAGTGTAACCGATTTAAACCCACTGTAGGTAAAGCTAACCATTACTGCTAATGAGATTCTCTTCGACCCGTGATACAATGAAAGCCAATGAAGTACTCCAAGAGCAAAGGTGTATAAGATTGCCTTTACTACCTAGATGCATTTTTCTTTTCATTAATGAGATATGCTAGACACAGAACAACAATGCACTTTAGAAAGATGACAGAGGGCTTTAAGACACAGAACCCACTAAACTATCCCATCGTTATCCTCCAGCAGAAAGGACTTCTTCATGAGCTACTAAAGAGGTGGTTCATTTTTTTTTTTTTTTTTTTAATGTACAAGCAATCCATTCATGCTTAAGACCCTGTTAAAAGTTAAGCCCTCTTTCTCGTATGCCAGCTCGCCATCCCTGCAAGGCTACAACACTACCTCATTGTAAACTCTTTATTATTGTGTTCAACATGACTGGCTTAATATAAACTTTAAGAGCCATTTAACAACCATTAAATGACAAATAAAAACATTTAAAAAATTAAATACTCCTTGGCAGGCAGTTGCTCCAGGGCTTGCTCCAAGACTCTCTCAGTAAGTGTTGGAAGAGTTTGGGATGATTACAATCTGCTCTCTCTCGTCACCACTTCTGATGATCGCCAGGACCCTGGACAATTCAGCAACTTGACACCAAACTAACCAGGTTCAGCGGTGAAAATGGCAGAAGTGTGACTGGAGTATTCCCCTCAGACTAAAAGGAGGTCACTTATTGAGAGAGAGGACCAGATGTGCATTCACATTGTTTTTGCTTAAAACGTCTTTATCGTTCTATGAGAAATCAATGGTGGAAACTCACAAGTCCTATCCAAGATATAGATGCACCAAAAATCTTGTGGTTCAAATATGCAACTGTTTTTCACATCTGCTTTTAACACATAGCAAAGTTCAAGTCTTCAAACGTATATTTTGAGGCTCTCAAAAGGGAAAAAAGACTGAATACCTGTAGGATTAGAAGACCCTGACTATGAAGATTTCGTGTGGAATCGACAAATTACATTTCATTTCAGCTTATTCTGAATTAATATTCGTTGTTTCTTCTCAGATCAGTATTAATATGTTTGTGATTATTATTGTACTGAACACTTGTGTATTTAAAATAAAACCACAGTGTATTAAACTCAAGTAGTTTCAATTCAGAGTACTGTACATTTAATAGAGGTAAGTATATGTCTGTGCGTGTGAGGGCTGTTGGGATTTTTTAGGGGTGAATAGCAGACGCTGTCAAAACAAAGTTGAAAATGGATACAAATTAATGCGAAATCACTGATAGTTTTGCTACAAGTGTGAAAATAAGAGGCACACCTGTCCAATTTTGAGTTCTCAGTCAGTCTATTTCCAGTGATTCCAGTGCAGTTGGCCAGTTTGTGACAAGCAGATCGATATTTGACTGGTATTTGACAGCGATAGCAAAAAGACCGACAATACAGTAGAATGAACATTCTGGATTATTATTGCTAGTAAAGCCAATTGGCTCAAAACAAAGTCACTATTGAATAAGCCTATTGAGACTTTACTTGACTGAGGCACCGTGACAACTTCCACCGCAGATCTTTACCATGTGATGTTCTTCATGGCACCATAAAATGCTCAGGCATTTGAATGATAAAACCACAAACATTTATGGGCCAATAAAAGGCACAGAGCAGCTTTTTGGTCTAATGGCAATCAAGCTCGCTGGAGTTTGTTTTCGCATGTATTGAAAGCTGAGAAAAAGCAATTGTCAAGGTTGTCCGTGTGCTCAGTATGAGGATTAGTTTTTCCACTCTCTTTAAGCATTCTTCATGCTGTGTAATGCCTACATGAAATCAATAGTGGTGCTGTTTCTGGTTTAAGAAAAAGGGGATTTGTGCATTAAGATTAACCTATACAGCTACCAAGAATACATTTACTTACTTCAAAACAGTTTCTCCAAATGAAATACCTAATGCGGCTTCCCTGGCTTTTCCACTATTCATTCAAGACCTACCTTACTTCTTTTAGTCAAAATTAAATTAATGGACCAAAGAAGGAATGTGCTACAAATTGCTATGTTACACAGAAATTAAATGAAGCACACTTATACAGTACTATCTTGCAACAGCTGCTAACTACATATTCTGTATAATACTAGACACAATATATAGTGTCTAGCATTATAGTGTCTGAATATTTTTAGCTGAATTTCCCTTTTCAGCACTAATTGTTGTAGCATGGAATATTTCAGTCCAGTAATTGTGGGGGACAATTAAATGTTGTTAATTATAAATAAATACGAATTATATAAGCATACTAAAAATACTGCTGCTCTTTGAAATGTTTCAAACAGTAGGCATACAGTGTTTGCCACAAATCCAGGCTGGCTCTCCGGGCTTATAAATCACAGTCTTTTTGGACAGAAGGTTTATTTACAGATCCCTTATCCCGCAGCACACCGCCGACATGCCCCGTGGGGACCAGTAAAAGAAACACTCACTGAAGGGGCTGTTCCAGCTGGCTTAGTGGTTTGTGTAAGAATAGGAACAGGAAAAGCCAGCCTTGTATAACAAACAAAGGTCAACATTATTCCTCGCTGAACCAATTGCGCAGGCCTAGTGTCGCCTTTCACTTTCTGGAGGAACACCCCAGTTCTACACAGAGAAGCCAAAGTCCATCTCCACTTGCAAATCCTGTTTAAGAAAACACACATCTGATTAAACACACTTCTAGTCAATACAATCAGCTTTACAATCCGGCAATGAACTCTGTCCACAGAAATTATTTTAGATTTGTAACATTTTCCACGACACCGATAAGACCTTGTTAGCACCCCTCACATCCAACTAGTCCTCACCTGCCTTTTATCTTTCTTCAGCTTGCTACCTGTTAGAATATTCTCAAATTCCTCGGTGTAACTATAAACAGCTGTTACTGCCTCTCTCTGTGCATAGTAATCCACAGTGATCAATGTGGCCCATAATTTTAGATGCCCTACAATAAGAGGGACAGGGCATCTATTATAAAGGGGAGGGTCCTTTGTTACACGTGATGAAGCCCCCACAATAAATAATCTAAGGCCACAAAATATACATATAAACCCTGATGGAACACAGAAAGTTTCGACCATAAGGTAGGTTATAAGGTTATAAGGTTATAACAGACACCTTTTGTGCAATTCTGATGTCTACATGTTCGCTATTGTCATCCTGCAGTATAGTTGTGGTAAATGGTACTGTATTGTGAAAAAAAACTAAAAAAACATCTTGACTTCTTTACTTCTACGTCTTTACTTCTCCTCTAAACCAAGAAGCCATGAAGATATTAGGTTTCTTTAAGGTACTCTGCTAAGAGATTTTGTAATCCCTAGTTAAGAATTTTAAACTGTATAATACAGTACTTTACAAGCTGCCTTACATCTACCACTACTCAGGGAGTGTTACGCTTTGGAGCTCTACCTGTGATATACTAGCTTTGTATTTCCATTACATCTACAAAATACCCTTTGTTCACTTAAATCAGTTTCTTCAAGAAGGGAAAGAAAAAGAAAAGCAAACTAAAATCTGCCTCAATTGTTTTCAATCCAAATAAAGAGAATGATTTATAATACCAGTCACTGATAAAAAAAACTTCAGAGCAGGGTTAGCAGCTATGCAGAACATTCCTGGTGAGGTTTTAGGGGTGTGGGTCGGGTTCAGCCATTGCAAATAGTTTCCTTTAAAACTGTAGGCAAATGTTTTATTTCCATGTCTTGATTTTAACTGACGTTACAATGAGGATGGTTCTGATAAAACATAATGAGAGCAAATTATAAATAACAGGTCTTTACTTGAGCTACACAAAGATCTATTCACCTTGACACAATGGTGACCTCCTGCCACAAAATGTAACTCTTACCATCTTTTGAGTGAGCCCGGGTGGAGCCCACTCATAGGTGATGGTGTCAAAGGTGGGGTCTTTCCTGGACACAATGGGGTTGGTGATGATCATCCGGTTCCTCTTGTAAACCCTTAGCCCTTCGACCCCCTTCACCCGGGCAGTCAGGTGGGCGTACTTGGAATCGGTAAGAAGTCGGCCGATCTTCTGGTCGTCTTCCACTTCTGAGCTCATGCCGTGATCCTCCTGGCTGCAGCGGCACAGTTTGCATACCTTTCTGTTGGGACAAAACATCAAAACCAAACAATGGCATGACCGCTTTGGCATCTTAGAATGGGGACATCTCCTGAGGGATCAGAGTCCAAGTTTAGCTAATGGCAAAGGGCACCTCTAGGACAACCTGATATTCTATCAGGGTCCCCTGGAAGGCGGCTTTATGTTTTGGCTCAGCAAGAGATACAGAGGATTATTTAAATTGACTATGCAGTTTAACAAATGTAGAACCTCTTCTGACTGTGAATAAATAAGGATTACCTTTAGTCAACCCATCAACAGCCATTTATGGTGACAATCTCAGAGAGGGAAAACAATTCAAATTCAAACAGAATCTGGAATGCAGGAGAACAGGGGCCCAAAAATGTACAGGCCAGAGATGCCCCTCTGTTACTAATGAAGAAAAGCAAATTTTATTTTTAAGGGAATTTAAAATCCAGCTCCTGGTGCTGGCTTTAAAGCATTTTTTGCTAATACAATGTGTGATTTACTGATTTCCATCCTTGAATAAAAATGAAACAGGGTTGCCAAAAATCCAAAAAACAATGGTACACATGATTCATTAATCTTTGACTAACTACTGGTATCTGAAGACATTTTCAAGATTTAAAGGACACCATCCTTTGTTTGTGGATATTCTGTTCTTCTCAGTGTCTGGAGATTTAATCTCATTTAGTATTTGCCTTCTCCAATGTCTTATCCTCCCAGGAATCTCACCCACTAAGTAATGGGGAAACTGAGAAGACAACTGCCTATTGGCACCCCTTATCAGCTAAGCACCGCAAGCCTAAGATTTTGTCCCAGTGCTTCAGAGAGACTCAACAATAAGCTCTGTGTGGGTTTGACTTGGTTACGCTTATTTATAACAAAACAGGGTGGATTTGATACATAAGGCCTTGTTCAGATTCTCAAGTTGATGCCTGTGCCAGGAATCAGGCACTTTCCGTCACAAGGCCCGTGAGTAGTTTGCCAATTCAGTTTAACAATTCAGTATGAAATGGCCTATGATGTGTATGTTCATGCTGAATAGGGATTAACTCTTTCTTTGTATAAACAATCATAATGAAGCTTGTGTTTCTCCATTGGAGTTTATAAGAGCAAAAAACAAAAAAAGACCTCAGAAAATGACTCGCTAACATGCTGTTCTTTCTGTCATTAACAGAATGTAGGCCCACCCATTGCCTTACAGACTATGCAGTTATTTTGATAGATGGCTGATATGGTGCATTACCGCGATTGTAAATATACACAATGTCAATGCTGGCTGTACACTGTCCAAAAAATCACAATACGTAGTGAGTCAGATTTCAACAACAAAACCTCTACATCGTACATGAACTCTGATACCAGCAGAGTTAGGCTCTTCCTATTACTTTTGGTAGCCTATTTTTCTCAATGAGTGCAACGGGATGATAAATATTTAGTTTTAAATATCAACTATGAATTGGTCCTTTAGGAGGTACTTTAGGGCTCATCACTACCTAAAAAGTATACATTACTGTTATAGGACAGATTTTTTAAACTGGATCAGTAACAACATATCGTTACATAACTCAATAGAAATCAATCCATCCATTTTCTACACCGCTTTTCCTGGTGAGGGTCGCGGTAACTCACTAGAAATAGGGTTCCAAATTCATTTTTTTAAAGTCATGGCACTTATTACCTCTATACCAAGTTTCATTAAATCCCAAGACAGTGTGGTTACATTCTGGGTGGGGTTGAAACAAATTGTCTTCAGTTTTTGAAGTAACTCTGCATCTTGTGGTTAGGGATTAGGAATGCTGGTTTTCAAAACAGTATATTTCCACCAGGGGAAAAAACGTTTCCAGGCTTTTGTTAAGGCCACCCAGAAAATCAGAATCATCTTAGACAATCGCAGAGGACTGCATTTGGGGAAAATCTGGTCTAGTCCAGTCCAGTGTCAGAGAGATGTGGCATGCGATTTATTTATTTATTTATTTAAATGGGAAATTGGTTTTAAAAATCACCCTTGATCTGCTCTGAAGACCAAACAAACAGCACCTTCGCAATGGGAGGTGGCCACACTGTTGTGATAAATTAGGGAAGTGCATCGCAAAACACTGGGGAAGATGGAGTCTTTTTCATTGGAGAATAAATTACCTCCAGGAATGTGGCTGGAATCCAGTGCAGATCCCTTTACATCTCAAACACGACGCACCCCTTCCTGCTGGCGGCTGCCCCACGGACATCTGGAAAAAACGAAACGCACATACACAAAAGAAGGACAGCTTTGAGAGAGGAGCAGCAGTCAGGAGCTGCCCTGCTTCACAGCCTGCAAGGAGACAGCAGTGTGTACAGAGCAGATTGTGTGGTCTGGCAGTTTGGTGTGCTGGCTGAACACAGCAAATAAAAGCCTCACCAACTTGCCCTGGATTGTCTGGAGGTGTCTGTCTGTCTTTTGTATGTATTTGTTACCAGTCAGCCTACTTTTAAAAGTGTAATCGACTGTGATTTTCCCTATCTTCACAATTTGGGTAATAATAGTATTAAAATGATTTATAAACAGCTTAAACAAGATTAGTTTCACTTTACATGGAGGTTTTCAACAGGTTTTTGTTTTCATCTCAAGGAAAAAAAAAAAAGACAACTTCTCTCACTATTTTCAGCAAGCAACTGTAAATGTTCGTGTGTGGCAAGAGAAACAGTGCTTTGGTGAAAGAAATTAAACTATATTTTTTGGCACTTATGTTGCAGTTATGAATAAAATACATTTTATGGAGGGGTGGGAGAGGATGGTTAGAAACAATGGAACAGATCCTGTATTGGAGAAAGAAGCTTTGGAAATTGTGTTGCAGGTTATTTTGTCATTATTATTATTAACGTGCAACCCAATATATATTTCTTAAAGGAGAGTCCATCCACTAAACAAATGCATCATTCAAATTTGTATAAATATTGTGGCAAACTTTTTCCAATTACGCCTTCTAGGAGAAAGATTATCTAGAAAGATACTCGTCCCGTCCTGATGGCATGGTCTAAGCCATTTTATTATCATAGTTTAATCATAATCATAGTTTAAAAGCCAACAAGCTCCAATGGAGAAGGTAATGAGCCCTAAACAATCTTCGCCTTCAAGATGTTGACAAGGAGTGTAACACTGACTGTTTACATGCACTCGGATGAGGTAAACCACCCATGACTGCAAGGGCACTGTACCACTACTCAGTTCATAAGTGACTGAATCAACAGGGACCTTTAAAAGCAATGCTTTCCCCATTTGTTTAGAAGATGGCCCATTCTAATGAGAAGCTTTTAGGTCTTGTAAACAAGGCACTGCATTTGAAAAACAAAGATTTCCCGTAATGTTATGCAAACCGTGGTCATGTACTCAAATATTTAATCGAGAATGCTGCGTGTTGTCTGTGCTCTGAGCCAGAGTAGAGAAACTTAATGCATTTTTCTGAGAACCTAAACAATGAACGCATGAATTAAGACATGGAGCTGTTTATTTTCACGTTGACTCTTTGCCAAAACATTTATTGTGACATGGCATTGATGAGCCTTTACAGGGCAAGTGAAATTTGATTGTAAACCCATTTTAAGCACTGCCTATTTGGTCCTCTTGAATTCAAGGGCTGTTTCCAAACAGAAGGCTGTGCTAGGCAGTCAATGTTGTTAATGGATCTGTAAATTTGCCGGCAAGCTCAGGACAGGTCATGGAAGGCTATAAGATGACACCTTGTATTATAATTTCAGCAAAATGTATTCGTCCTTAACAAACATGCTATTTGTAGTTATGTACACATGAAGAATATTAATAGATATAATGAATTTGTTCTCCATATCATAATACCAGTAAAGGTAACATTGTTTGTACATCAGCTTGCTTATATTGATCCTGTAGACATCTAAATCTTATGCTATGATCATGACTGTAAAATAAGCAGGGTGTGCTTTCTCTGAAGATCACAGATTGATATCCCCCATGTGCAGAGGTTTGCTTACTCTGCTGTGAAATGCTAGGCTGTTAAAACAGGCCCCAAAGCCTCTGTATTCCAACTTAAACTCTAGGTCTATTCCCTAAAGATTCACCAGAAACCACAGGCCTTCCTTGTGTTTACAGTGCCCTGCTACTGCAGAAGTATTTGACGAGTGAGTGTTACCAACTCAAGTGTCACTCCCTGTAACAAGTGACGACTGAGGCCGTCTGCAACCCATGCAATGCCCATGCAAAGATTTCCAACTGAACACAGCATATTGGAAGAAGGAAGAAAAACAAACCAAAAAAATTAAACGTCTTTGCAATCTTGTTCCGATTTTTTTTTTAAGGCAGGAGCAATTTTCATACTTAGGGCCAAGACCAAATCCAAACTTTGACCTACACGCATATTGCAAAGTACATAGATATATAGCAGTTTAATTTATTGTCAGAATGCATTTCTACTACTAAAAAAATAAAAACTCCATAAGGTACAAGTTTGGAATTTGTGATTCGTGCTAGGTCAAGTATTTGATTTGGTCTATGCATTTGGTCAACAGAACAGTTTGCTCTTAAATCTTTGAAAATGTGTCATGGAATTTAGTCATCAAACTTATTTGATTTACAAACAATGCACAATTATTTTTCTACCAGATTTTTGCAAGGTGGTATTTTCAAAGACTGAATTGCCTAATACAGGGTCCTCACATCTGGGCCTAAAGCATCACAGTAGCCTATGAGCAGCTCAAAACCAAAGCAAATGATGTAGTTAAGAATTGGATGAGTTAAGGGACAAATACTTAAAGAAACTGAATGATTGAAGCCGTATCTCCAGGTCACTTGCTTTGAAACTGATCCGAGGCAGTGGTTGCTTGTGTGTTTAAGTCCATTTGGCCAACACATATGAGCAGAGAAGAATTAGCTAAACATCTCAGGCAAGCAGCATAAGGAGCCAATGCTTTTGCACCAACGAGTGGGAATTGAACTCAGGTTTGTAGATCCTTTCAGGAAACATTACATTCTTTGATATGGTAACACAAGCTAGTTTTAGAACACAAACTCACAAACACGATGTTCTAGTAAGGAGAAAATGCCCACTCTGTTCCACTTCTTTCTACTGAAAGGCCATTCAGCCCACCATGGAAAACTACTTCAATCTCGAAGAAGAGAAGCCCTCATGACACAAAGTTTCTTTTGAAAACTCTGTCAATTTCTTGTTAAAAAAAAAACAAAACACAACAACATTCTCCTACACGTAAAGCGATGCCACTGGTTCTGTTACCTCAGCATTTCTCGGCTTCCAGAAAATAAAAGAACAACAACACAACTACGCGATGCATGCCAATGCCTGGGTACACTAAAGGCTTTATAAAGGCTGCCCTTTTTTTCCTCTGAATGCTGCAGAGCAAGGGGGAAAGGCGTTGAAATGTAGGAAACTATTTTAATAGGCCTGCCAAGTTCTGAGTCTGCGGTGTGGCAGGAAGAATAATTGAGCTGGAGCCACAGTAAAGAACTGGCCACGGTGGGAGCACATTCTTGGCTGGGATCCCCTTGCAGTGCAACAATGTGTGAATTCATGATAAAGCTCGAGAGATGGCCTGGCTATTTTAGATAAGGTGAGCTGAGTTTTCCACTGCCCCCGACAGTGTCCTGGGTGACTTCTACAAGCCAGTGAGGTTAACATTAACAGGCAAAGTGCACTCAAAAAAATACATGACCACACTGAGATCAACAAGAGGATTTTGCTTTGGTTAAAAACTTCAAATGCTCCACATCCCGCTAGGCCACCTCCCACCCCTCACCCCTTTAGCAGACAAGAAGGCCAAGATTAACAAACTGAACAGGGCAGTTTCAATCAAAATCCTTCTCTCTGCAGTTACTCTTTATAATGACAGTGACACACTAATGATTGCAAAACCAATGCAGCCAATAGCAACACAGTGTCCACGTCCAAGGAGACCCTTTTAAGTCCAGTACATGGATCAGATCCTCAAAGCAGTACACCATCAAAGATCACCTGCAGCAATGGCAAGGGGATGGTTTATTAATACATTCGAGTATGTCCAAGTCAGTAAATGTAAATGGACACATCTGCCTTAACAGTGGACATTCACAGTCCAGCTACTTTTATTGGTCTTTTTAAATCAGAAGACTAAGATTGGCTAATGGGTTAATTTGGACCAATATAGGGGAAAAAAGGTCACTTAGTTAATTAAGACAGAATCGTACTGGGTATCTGAAGTCCTTCAACACTGCAGTTGAGAACATCTGGCCTAATTGGCAAAACAACTGGTACGAATAGGCTATTGGTGGCCCTTCATTTGCTCAGAGATACCCTGCAGGGCCAGCTGTGGTCTTTTTTTCCCCCCATACATCTGTATTTGTGCACTTTGTTTGCACTTATGTTGTAAGTTGCCCTAGATAAGGGCGTCTGCCAAGAAATTAAAAAAAATAAATAATAATAATACATCAGTTCCACCTGCGTTGATTTGCATAGATCAGCACCAAAATGTCAAGCAGGCAGGTTAGAAGGGTCCCCCAACACTTTATAGCAACAATGACTAAGATAGCTCTCGGTTTCCAGGTGTAAAACATCAATGTAGTGATCAGCACACTGTGGAATAGCTTCAGCTACAGGACGCAAGAAAATCAAATCAAGAACAGTCAAAAGAGGGTCAAAAATCTGAACAGCAAGAGTGATTTACACTTGAGTCCAAAGATCTGGGTGGTGGAAACTCTGATATTAGGGTTGGTGTGACAGACTTGATGTACACAATTGGTGATATTTATAGAGATTTGGGTACTCCCCAGTTTTTATTTTTCCCCCCAAGGGAATGCTACACTGGCATCACATTCCAAGGGGGCAATTCAGAGAACTGACAGTACAGATCGACAGGTGTATAGGACATACACCCGGGACAAAGGCAGTTTTTTTTTCAGGGAGAAAATGATCTAAACTCAATCACCATTCACAACAGGTATGCATACAAAAAAGGGGGGGAAAACAACAGGTTCTATATTATGGAGGAATAGACTAAGGCTGAGTTCAATGGTGAAGGAGAAACTGATGCTGAGGGTGTCTGTGATGGTCTTGAAGCAGTTCTACAAACAGGAAAGAAAACAAGTAATGTGATTCATGAGTAAAATAGAAGCTAGCAATGCCAATGAATGTGAAAAGGCATTAGTGGTGTGGGTAGGAGGGGGTGAAGTTAAAGGATGTATTACATTCTGGAATAAAACCTTACCTCAATCACTGCAAATGTAATTTCACGGTGAATTAATGTAGACAATGCTCCTTGTATGCATGCCTTACCATCCCTTAAACTATTTAAACTGCAGTCAGCGATCAACAATTTGAACACTGGAGAATCTAAGAAGTCTGTTATAATTAGTGGTCGTAGTCTTGTGATAATGCAATCGCCCAAGTGTTTACTAAAACTGGAGTTCAATATAGTTACACTAGTTTCATAATTACTGGTAATATGTATCCACTTAGCCTACTGTAAACCAAAACTGTCGACCGTGGGGATTTTGGAGGGTGAAGGCTGGGATTCAACACTATCCTCCGTCCGCCAGGCGCGTAATGAATGCGCTCAGCTGCACGGCCAGTCTGGAGGAATTCACTGGAAGGTTTCTGACATCGAAAACGTTACACTCACTTACATTTTTTTCCTGCACATAATGGATTTAAACATTTGTATAAATACATCTAGCTTATGGAAATATATGCGGACAAAAGGATCGCCACCAGGTTGGTCTTGGTAACGCATAACCACCGACAAGAGCGCACTTTCAAAGTTTAAAACTATCAATAAGCAGTTGAACGAGTAGAAAAAAACTCGACATGATGCGAAATGCATGAAATAAACGAGGAAGATTCAATAATGATGCATGTGGATTTCAACACAGTTATGACACTATCGCCCAGCACACGTGTGGGCACGCCGGGCACAGTGCAGGCATGCATGTATGTATCCTGCTGCAAACATGTGAGAACAAACAACAGACAAACGTGAATAAGCAAACAAACTAACACAAGTATGTGCATGATCAATACGTGCATTAGCCGTATCCAATGTACCCATTTCACGACGCAGTAACTGGATGGATGACAGGCACAATACACACACTCACATATTGCCACTACCTTATCTGATGTTGGGACAGACATGTGTCGAACAAATAAGAGATACACATCATCTCTAAGAGTAATGTCCCTCGTGTGGAGCTTATGCGATGCAGGCTGGAAGTCGTGACTGTGCCGAGGAGGGTGAAGGTATGGTACCCGGGCACCTGTCCGTCTACCTGCCGTACAACTGCCGGCTTCTCAACACGAAGCGAATAACTTGCCTGTTGCATCCCAGTGCTGAGCTCCATTGGAAGGACTGTCCCAGTGATCCTGCTTGATCGATCAGTATGTCCGCTTGCCACCGTGGTTTGGCACGACTTAACCTCCCGATGCGCAAAACTGTCCCTACCTTGTGTGCAAAGTGCTGTGCGGACTTGACAAAGGTTGCTTTAAAGCGAGGGTGGGAATCCCTACATAACTCTGCCAACCAATTGCGATCAGCTGCAGCGCTTTCACCCAATAGGAGGGGCTTTGTTTTTTCTCTTCTTCTTTTTTTCTTTTCTTGTCGTACTAACTGGGAACACCCAGCCTCCCCAGAAGACATGACATCACCCATACGGGAGTCTGCGATAAAGCGCTGAAGAATGTGCCCGATTCACATGTCTGTCCCACTGCCTTCACACTGAGGGAGGAATCAGGCTTTCCTGTCCAATCCGTCGGGCCTTTTTTTCCCTTTAAAGGAAAAGTGACGCGCACATCACCACTTACTAAACATGCAATTATACAGCTGATATGACTAAGATGCAGACACCGACAGCATGACTAAACTTCCATAGATGTAGAATGGGAAACTATTAATCAATTGATATCAACATATCTACATAGATATTTTTAGCCTGAACTTATTTCATGACGTAGTTTATGTTTGTGTTCTTGGTAGTGCGTTTTTTATTTTGTTAACAGCTCATAAAAAGTCACTGTGCCTGATCAATTCATTTTTAGTAATGGATCAATCTAATCTATGCTATTGTGTATGCATTAAGTTCACCAACCCAGTCCCAACAGCAAAAAACAGAAACAGACAGACGTCCATACAGGAAAAAAAAAACACAAAAAGCTATCCATCAGTATTGTACAGATACAGTTCACACTGTAAATCATCACTGATTTCCTTTTATATATTGTCAAATGTCTGCTTTGACTGTATTCAGAGAGATGTAGAGCAGGTAGTAATATAGCCCTAACTAGCCCTAACTGTGCAAAAGAAACAACACTTCTACCAGATAATCATTGGCACAGCTTGCCTGCTGGCTGCATGGTGATTTATCACTGGTTTTACTTTTCTACTGCTCTTCCCTTGGTTTAATGAGACATTAGCCATGTAATCTGTGTTGTTGTTTCTGTTCCTTACCCAAATGCAGAAGACCCCCGAGGTCTTAAACGCCAGGTGTTTTCGTCTAGACAAGAACAGCTGAGTTCATAATGGCACACTTGTTACCTCCTCTGATTCACACTTTGGTGTCACTCTGTGTAGCCAGGGTTTACACCCTGTTAAGTCCAAAGCACAAGAGGGTTATATATTCATATTTGTGATTTTAAACTGAAACACACTAACTGGCTTCCTTCTTGAGATACAAAGACTGCTTCTCAAAGTGTACTGTATTTCGATATTTTGTTTGCTATAATATGCTTCTTCATCTCCTTGTTATTGTTTATATCAGTGGGACAGTACTGAAAAAATATATTCGTTTTCTGAGCTCATTGCTTTGTTTAAAGTACTTCCTTATTAAATCTATGCATTGTTGTTATGTGTGTAAATACTCAAGACCATTATGTAATTGAGTGTATTGTGTATTTCACATTAAATACACTATTAAGTACACATGTTGTGTAAATGTAAATATACATGTTGACATTAATGATGAATAGCATAACATTTGCCTATCTGCATTTTAATGCTTTAATTTAACTGTATCTTATACTTTGTATGTGTGTGTGTGTGTGTGTGTGTGTATATATATAACATTTTATTTTACATGCATATACTGTGCTGATGAGCTGTGTCTTATGTTTCTTCTAAATATCCAAATACAGTCATAGATGACAGATCACAGTTTGATCTCATAACCCTCTGACACACCACATCTGAGGAACAATCCTCCCTCCATCTGCCGCGCGTTGTCGAGTATTCAAAGCACACATTCTTAGAGATAAAAACAACCCCCTCTAGCGGCGACAAAATGCAACTGCATTTAAAATGTTAAAGCACCTCTTCCTTCGCTGAAAGTAGCACATTGAAGCGCATTGGATACTGCGCAAGCTCACAAGTTGTGAGGTTTGCAGCAGTTTGAATGGAATATGCTGATCGTAGAGACCATGGACTGGGATCTTATTGACTGTATCTGCATCCCACCCTGGAAGATAATAGTCTGAATGATACCAGGCATGAATGGAATAATGCACAGTGTTGGGGGTGCTGTAAAGCATTGTTATATTAAGCAAGAAAGACAAACACATGGCAGCATTTAATGAGTCATATACACTCACCTAAAGGATTATTAGGAACACCATACTAATACTGTGTTTGACCCCCTTTCGCCTTCAGAACTGCCTTAATTCTACATGGCATTGATTCAACAAGGTGCTGAAAGCATTCTTTAGAAATGTTGGCCCATATTGATAGGATAGCATCTTGCAGTTGATGGAGATTTGTGGGATGCACATCCAGGGCACGAAGCTCCCGTTCCACCACATCCCAAAGATGCTCTATTGGGTTGAGATCTGGTGACTGTGGGGGCCAGTTTAGTACAGTGAACTCATTGTCATGTTCAAGAAACCAGTTTGAAATGATTCGACCTTTGTGACATGGTGCATTATCCTGCTGGAAGAAGCCATCAGAGGATGGGTACATGGTGGTCATAAAGGGATGGACATGGTCAGAAACAATGCTCAGGTAGGCCGTGGCATTTAAACGATGTCCAATTGGCACTAAGGGGCCTAAAGTGTGCCAAGAAAACATCCCCCACACCATTACACCACCACCAGCAGCCTGCACAGTGGTAACAAGGCATGATGGATCCATGTTCTCATTCTGTTTACGCCAAATTCTGACTCTATCATCTGAATGTCTCAACAGAAATCGAGACTCATCAGACCAGGCAACATTTTTCCAGTCTTCAACTGTCCAATTTTGGTGAGCTTGTGCAAATTGTAGCATCTTTTTCCTATTTGTAGTGGAGATGAGTGGTATCCGGTGGGGTCTTCTGCTGTTGTAGCCCATCTGCCTCAAGGTTGTACGTGTTGTGGCTTCACAAATGCTTTGCTGCATACCTCGGTTGTAACGAGTGGTTATTTCAGTCAAAGTTGCTCTTCTATCAGCTTGAAACAGTCGGCCCATTCTCCTCTGACCTCTAGCATCAACAAGGCATTTTCGCCCACAGGACTGCCGCATACTGGATGTTTTTCCCTTTTCACACCATTCTTTGTAAACCCTAGAAATGGTTGTGCGTGAAAATCCCAGTAACTGAGCAGATTGTGAAATACTCAGACCAGCCCGTCTGGCACCAACAACCAATGCCACACTCAAAATTGCTTAAATCACCTTTCTTTCCCATTCAGACATTCAGTTTGGAGTTCAGGAGATTGTCTTGACCAGGACCACACCCCTAAATGCATTGAAGCAACTGCCATGTGATTGGTTGGTTAGATAATTGCATTAATGAGAAATTGAACAGATGTTCCTAATAATCCTTTAGGTGAGTGTATATATATATAACTATCAACAACACACCAGCATGCAGGGAATGAGTTTTATAGTCCCATCGAGGTTTTCCTGAAGTCTGATCATTCGTATTCTAGTGCTGCAGCATCAAATGAGTGCCTGTGTGAAGATACTATTTGTCATCTCAGAGCTTAAGAGTGCCACTCGTGGGAAGCCTTATTTGCCAAAATCATCAAGTTCTCTTCCGAGATTTAAATTCAATCTTAAAAAACCTTTGAAAGAGGAGGGATAGAGATCAGTGAAGATGAATTCTGAGTGCGGTCTGTTTCAAGGAGGAGTGTGCTGTGTTACTCAGGGACCCCCACCTCGAGAATTGAATTTCCTGAACCGAATTCAATTGAAAGTGTCAGAGTGCCCTGACTCTTCTCTGCTGAAGTCACATATTTTTAGCATATAATTACATATATGTTAAATACATGTTATTGAAAATATTGTCTTTCAAATTCCAATACTCCATGTCAAAGACAAAGAATATATATATATATATATATATATATATATATATATATATATATATATATATATATATATATATATATATATATTTAATATCTTTACAAATGCTAATTTATTTATGGTTATACATTAGACTAATTTTGAACCTGTTGACCTCTTTCCAAAAGCTAATATAGCTGGATATGGTCTAGAACACGGACAGATACAACACAGCATAATTAAGAACACCAAACAAAATCCGGTAAATAAAAAGTAGGAAATATAAAGTAAATGCTACATTGTCTCCCAAATTATTGGATACTGCCTAAAGTCTTCTCTTTCCTATAATGGTGGCACCCCAGACATGTTTTCAAGCAGTGACCTCGCCCTACCCAGCACAACTGGAAATGGTAAAAGGAGGAATAAAAGAAAGAGGGAAATTGTGCCATGCTGGATGCCAACCAATCATTTGGGTATGATTATAAGAAGAAATTGGAAGTAATTTGTTCCCTTTGGCTCATTGTATTCTGCAGCCTCTTACTGTTTCAGAACTGAAATGGATCCTTGGGGGGCAGTAAACTAAAAACTTGTGAATGGGCTCCAGGACATTTGTTTGAGCTTCCAGCTGGTAAATTTGGCTCTGGGGAGACATTACATGTTGGAATGACTGAGGACTTTGCTGAAGTAATAAGAAAGTGGTAATTAGCAATGGGAGCCACAGTGCTGTACCTGTCTTAGTTCTTTTTTCTTCCCAGAGACATCTCATGCCCTTATATTAGAAGCAAAAGGTGCTGTGTTGTGCTTTGGATTAATATTGAATGTTTAAGTCTAAATTAAACGAGTATAGAAAGAAAAACACTTCTCTTCTATCACCACAATTGAAAAGTTGAGAAATTAAAGGTGAAGACTGACGAGTGTACGGTGGATGTACCGTGTACATTATCGTTCTGGAAAGTGGTTGCTTTGATTCCAAACATAAATCAAACTGTGGTGAAGCTGCTAAGAGTTGGTCTGATTTGGGAGGGGGTTCACATGCCTTTTTTCTTTTACTTCATCCTTCCATACATTTAGTACTGATACAAGACAGAGCAATATAGTAGAAGTAATCTTTCACCTTTTCTGTCATTGCTACGCACCTCTTATACCATTATCTAGGTAAGGGTCATTTCTCCACAACAGTGTTGGTCTGTGGATGGTTTAAAAATGTGCATTCCCAAATGTTGCAAAAATATATAGTTAATTTTTTTTACATTTCCAATAAAAAAAGGGCATGATTTATTTTTCAATTTCATTGGGAAATAGTGAATATACTTGAAAAACATTATGTGAAAAAGTTGTATATTCTATACAGTGGCTATATAGGATGTACAGTGAGGGAAAAAAGTATTTGATCCCCTGCTGATTTTGTTTGTCTGATTGATGTTTGCCCACTGACAAAGAAATGATCAGTCTATCATTTTAATGGTAGGTGTATTTTAACAGTGAGAGACAGAATAACAACAAAAAAATCCAGAAAAATGCATTTCAAAAAAGTTATAAATTGATTTGCATGTTAATGAGGGAAATAAGTATTTGATCCCCTATCAATCAGCAAGATTTCTGGCTCCCAGGTGTCTTTTATACAGGTAATGAGCTGAAATTAGGAGCACTCTCTTAAAGGGAGTGCTCCTAATCTCAGCTCGTTACCTGTATAAAAGACACCTGTCCACAGAAGCAATCAATCAATCAGATTCCAAACTCTCCACCATGGCCAAGACCAAAGAGCTGTCCAAGGATGTCAGGGACAAGACTGTAGACCTACACAAGGCTGGAATGGGCTACAAGACCATCGCCAAGCAGCTTGTTGAGAAGGTGACAACAGCTGGTGCGATTATTCGCAAATGGAAGAAACACAAACTAACTGTCTGTCTCCCTCTGTCTGGGGCTCCATGCAAGATCTCACCTCGTGGAGTTTCAATGATCATGAGAACGGTGAGGAATCAGCCCAGAACTACATGGGAGGATCTTGTTAATGATCTCAAGGCAGCTGGGACCATAGTCACCAAGAAAACAATTGGTAACACACTACGCCGTGAAGGACTGAAATCCTGCAGCGCCCGCAAGGTCCCCCTGCTCAAGAAAGCACATGTACAGGCCCGTCTGAAGATTGCCAACATCTGAATGATTCAGAGGAGAACTGGGTGAAAGTGTTGTGGTCAGATGAGACCAAAATCGAGCTCTTTGGCATCAACTCAACTCGCCGTGTTTGGAGGAGGAGGAATGACCCCAAGAACACCATCCCCACCGTCAAACATGGAGGTGGAAACATTATGCTTTGGGGGTGTTTTTCTGCTAAGGGGACAGGACAACTGCACCGCATCAAAGGGACAATGGACGGGGCCATGTACCGTCAAATCTTGGGTGAGAACCTCCTTCCCTCAGCAAGGGCACTGAAAATGGGTCGTGGATGGGTATTCCAGCATGACAATGACCCAAAACACACAGCCAAGGCAACAAAGGAGTGGCTCAAGAAGAAGCACATTAAGGTCCTGGAGTGGCCTAGCCAGTCTCCAGACCTTAATCCCATAGAAAATCTGTGGAGGGAGCTGAAGGTTCGAGTTGCCAAACGTCAGCCTCGAAACCTTAATGACTTGGAGAGGATCTGCAAAGAGGAGTGGGACAAAATCTGTCCTGAGATGTGGGCAAACCTGGTGGCCAACTACAAGAAACGTCTGACCTCTGTGATTGCCAACAAGGGTCTTTGCCACCAAGTACTAAGTCGAAGGGGTCAAATACTTATTTCCCTCATTAACATGCAAATCAATGTATAACTTTTTTGAAATGCGTTTTTCTGGATTTTTTTGCTGTTATTCTGTCTCTCACTGTTAAAATACACCTACCATTAAAATTATAGACTGATCATTTCTTTGTCAGTGGGCAAACGTACAAAATCAGCAGGGGATCAAATACTATTTTCCCTCACTGTATATAGGAGTTTTTCACCTTTAGGTTTGTTACAAATTGTGATGCAATAAAATTTGATTTTTCTCCTTTGATAAACAAATCCTACTCCTCACTTTGAAGAGGCAAGATCTTTTTTATTGTGAAACTCAAATGTGTTCACCCCCCTGAGTCAATACTTGGTAAAAGCAATTACAGCTGTGAGTCTTGTGGGGGTAAATCTCAGCCAGGTTTATACATCTGGATTGTGCATTATTCACCCATTCTTCTTGGTAAAATTGTTTAAGCTTTTGCAGCTTTCATCAAGAATTTGCCTGTATTTAGCTCCATCCATTTTGCTCTCTATTTGGACAAGCTTCCCAGCCACCGCTGATGCAAAGCATCCCCTTACCATGATGCTGCCACCACCAAGGGTCATTCAATGCCTTTGAAATCTTTTTATATCCCTTCCCTTATCCCAAAGTTGTTTTGAAAGCTCCTTGGTCTATATGGTAGTATCTTTGCTTTGAATGCACCACCGAACCGCGGGACATTACAGAGACAGGTGTATTTAATGTGAAATCATGTAAACCGCTTTTATTGCACACTGATGGTCTCCATTCAACTAATTGTGTGAATTCTGAAGGCAGTTGGTTCCACCTGAGCTTATTAAAGAGCAGCATGGTAAAGGGGGTAAATAGTTTCAGGTATTTATTTTTAATTAATTCGTTTTTGTTCACCCCCTCCATTATTTCCCACATTGAATGTGTTGTAGGTTTTGTAAATCAAAGGAATAAAATCTAATTTAAATGCATTCACATTTCAGGTTTTAACAGAACAAAATATGAAAAAGTCCACGGGGGGTGAATACTAACTTTAGTCACTGCATATCAAATAAAACCTAACAAAAACAATATATTTGTATAATCAGCACAGATAGGCTGATAGGAAGGACAGAATACTCTTAAAACATGTTGAATGGAACCATTTTCTTTCTGTTTTTAATCTCTGATTCCTTGCATTTCCTTTTTGAACCTGCTAGTTTCAGTTTAGCGGTAAACCGGTGCTGGATATAACAGCACTTGTTGACCATCAGATGTCGCTGTCTCGTGCTGCTGGTGCCGTGTAGAAAAGGGAGAAGCAGGTGGAGAAGCAGCCATGATAGAGAGGAGAAGCAGCCGACAGAGTGCTGCCCACTTGGTGTCTGAGTCCGTGGCAGCTAAATGCATCTCCTTGTTGCACAAAGAATAGAAGTGAGAAACTAGTCCAGTATGTGTTGCACTTTCAATCCCTTGCACTTCTCTCTGTCATTTAACGTCTCTAGCTTTGGTTTTTCTTTATACCGATTGAAAATCTGCTGCTTTATATAGGAGCAAGTTGCCCTATGTTTCAGACCCTGGGTCAGATGTTATGATGTGATGAAGTAGGACCAGATAGATAGTTCTCAAAAAAAGAAACTAATTTATTTCAGTATCTTGTCTTCAAAAATTAATAAAAAAATAAACATAATGATTACAACAAACGTATTACTTCCCAAAGAGAAAACAAAACTCCAGAGAGCAGGAAAAACAGAGCTACCTTGGTTAAATTAAAACAATGGCAGAGCTCTATATTGACCACCTCCTTCAAGCAACCCAACCTCCCAAATGACTGCATAGCTGTTCTCTCACTCCACCTTTATAGCCAAGGTCTTGAGCTCCTTATGTTTCATTGGTACTTATTGTCAAAGAAGTAAAGTACAGTGATCTACATTTGTTTGACATATATGTGACATATACAGAATGTGATGACTTACTTGGGCTTTGCTGTAGGACACCATTTGTGAAAAGAGAAAGGAAACAATACACTAGACTAATAAAAACCCAACCTGAGGGAAACCTGCCGCGACGAAGGCTGCTCATGCATATAGTATACATCCACACAGAAGCAAGAATCACAGACAGGCGCGATAGATATGGTGGAGACAGCCAAAATATAGAATTGAGGTTGTCTGACTTCTCTATGGTGAGTGATGAGGACCATGTCAAAGCGGCATATCTGATTGAATAAATCTGACTGTGGTCTGGCTGCTGCTGATTACCTGGGGTAGCCATCACAAGGCATGGGAGAGTATCTACCGAGCTCAATGCCATGGCACCAATTTACGACGGGAGATGTTTCTGCCAGTGGAGTAGGCCTGATATATAGCCACCCTCTGCAGAGACAGTGGAGATGGAAGCGTGACCTTTTTAAAACAGGGAATCTTGGCAAATATAATGCTGAATTTCTGTACCAGAGTCCACTCAGTATGCACAGGCTAGGAGGGATGGAGTGGTGGGGGGGAGTGTGGAGGGAGATGTATGGTTCTGGGTTTCAGCCAACTTAAGTGATTTTCTCTGGCGGCTGTTATGGGAAAGCATTACAGCTAGGCAGATTATAAAGGCTTTTATTGCCTCTTGCTTTACAGACACAGAGAGAGTAGTAGAGATGATTAGTGGTATTGCAATTGTAAATCATGCAGTGTTGTCTTAAGAACTCTGTGCATACATAACCTGCCGCAGCTGCCGGTGCTGTGGGGGGGGGGGAGCCCATTTCCCTGTGTGGCTGTGCTGCAGATAGGCATGTACTGTGACTGGATTTCAATCTCCCAGTCCAAACTGAATGAGTGTGGATCAATCACTTCAATGGGCCCCTACAGGAATCCTTTCACACTATTTCCACCTGAAAATGAGACTCGTACAAACTGTGTTCCAGTGCATGTCATGGGTGTCTAATCCCTTTAATCCACCAATCATGGCTACGTCTACTACTGGCTGCTCACTACACATTTCAAAAAACATCCTCAGATTGATTTTTTTTTTAATCATATACATCTTCTGTAGATGTTATGGAAGGAGCGCATCAGCTCAGTTCAGGGGTTATCGGTGCATTGCATTACACCCAGGCATCATGTTGCTCTGTGTTTTACACCTAAAGACAGGCTGACGGCCTTTTATCTTCCACTGCTGTTCTTCTTACTGTTTCACTGCTCCTTCTGCACCCTCACCTCTAAGTGGTACAATAACATACCCACCAATGTCAGATCCGCCCAGTCCCAAACCACTTTCCACGGTCTACTCTGAGAGCCCAGCTATAAGTCTCAGTAAAACTTCAGTCACACAAGGGTTGGACTCATCCAGGAAAGAAAATGATTAGTTCAATTTGACAATTAGCAGCACAGCCACAATCAAACACAGGGGGCACCTTCCAGGACTGGTGTTGTGAAATCCTTTACACACAGAAGTGTTCAATCTTGGAAAAAAGAAAGGAAATAAAAAAGGAAAATAAGAGAAACAGATTGCATGCACGAGGCACGGTCAGTCTTTCTGATTTGCTTCTAGTCTTGCTTTTAAGAAAACAGTGTACAGATTGACCTTGTGAGAGCAGATCAAGCGTGGCCATCTTTCAGACAGCAAGACAGACACTCTGACTGACCTCCCTGCAGGTAGGATAAGACGGTGACATGCAGGGTGAACTTGATGGAATCCCAGCCAGATCCCTCACTGCGTCCCACTGCTGACATTGTAGGGAGGTTTCTGAATATCTTTCAAATGTCATATTCCTGTAATGTCAAGGACATGTCCATGAGAAAAAGGCTTTCATTTGTCTTTCAAAAATCTTCATCCACCTACAAAAAGACAGGAGCTTAACATATGTAATCTCTTAGGCAAATAGATATTGATCTCCCTAGCCATTTCTAAATGAGAGAAACACGTAAACTGACAGACAATTTGCTATTTCCATAGACCACAGACTTGCACACATGTAAAACATTATGTTGCTCATTTGACTGACACTTATTTGAGAAAACACCACTAAAGCACAATTAATGGATTTTCTCTGAACTGTCTTGCCTACGAGATATTGTCTACAAAGTACACAGTATTTAGCCTTGTTTGAATCTTTGCAGAGCTATAACTTTCAGTATTATTGCATTATGGTTCCCTCATTTACGGGAAGAGCAGAGAATTCATAACATTCAAACATTACGAAGGTCCATGACAGAACTATGCATAACAACATCACACACACTGTACTGTATTTGATTGCCAGCTTCATAATTCTATTTAGGGTTTTTTTTCCTGGATGAGCAAATACAAATAAGCACTATCATTTACAAAGCAAAATGTAATAAGATATTAATTTCTCTGGGAGTATTGTTTCCTTTCCTATGGAAAGGCAACGTAATAACATAAAACAAAATTAAATTACAATGAAATGTAAGTCCCTGTACTCTTGGTAGACTGACAGTAGGGGGCAGTGTTGGGCTGTGTTAGGGAAGCATCAGAGCGCACAGCCTCCCTTGCTAGGGAATGTCAGTTCGACTTTCCACAGCACAACATTTAAGAGCTTTGTCATTTTTTTAATATAGCAAAGAATGAAGCCTATTATTGACAAGTCTAGTCAAACCCCATCACCTGAACAAAAGTGTCACTTGCCTTTAATTGCCTATAAAGACAAGAACATTTATCTTCTACATAGTAGCAGTGAAAGGGCCAGAATCATGTTCAGCCTTCACCTCTGCAAAGCCTGCTGGTAGATAGTGTAAAACAGCCAGTGTCTAAAACATATCCGCTCAAGAAGCTGATATTATAAACAACAGTGTTCTTTTATTACAAAGCAAAATGACGACTGGGATGCTGTGTATTGGATACAGTGCACGCTCCAATCATCTAACATTTCCACAAATTGTAAGACTATCTTTCTTGTGGACACACAGTATTGTTTCAGTATTGTTTTAAAACGATTTTTTTGGGACAAAATGCCCCTTAAGAGGAAAAATCCATCTATTGCTGTGATTTATTTTTTATTTTTGTCGTTATTAATATTATTTTCTGTTTCTACCCTGCCAAAGGAGATGCTTACAAAGCTAACCTGGAATTTAAAACCATAACACTTTAAAACATATTCTTAGTCTGAAAAAGGGAATGAAACCAGCCAGGGGAGACTAGTGATATTTCTGTGTTTGTATTCTTTATTCATTATCAACTGATTTTTTAAATGTTTCTCAAATGAGCATAAGAACATATGAAGAGTTACCAATATTAAAGAGCCATTCATTTTTTCAATACTAATTAATATCAGAATATCCAGCCATTTCTTGAAGGATCATAGGGAGTCAATAGTTAGCTTGTTCCAGATCTGTTGCTTCAATCTACATTTGCAGTTACAAATTCTAATCCTTGTTTCATTGTTGATCTTGAAGTATACCTTGGGTTTGATTTATTTCCATCTCATACAAGATCTGCTATTGGTCATCTGCAGGGCCAAGTCTATTGAAATAATCAACAATCTTTAAAAAAACAGTAATTTATGCTTTACATTATATTAATTGGGCATTACATTTCTTGCTAGAACATGATTTTGAACTTCAATTCACTGGGTGAGTATTTTTGTAAAGGTAGTTTTATTTGTATTTATGTAATTATTTTGTTGGGATATATCCAGTGTAGTGGTACTCAGTACTCTAAATGTACAAAATTAACAAGGGGAACTCACCATACTTCGGAAAGAAGTCAATATCAGATCAAAATAATTTTTCAATGTCAAAATAGTAAAATCAATAAGAAGCACAATGTGAGTGTAAAAGAGACTACACCTACCATCCATCCATTTTCGAAACCACTTATCCTGGTGAGGGTCACAGGAAGCCAGAGCCGATCCCAGCAGGCATAAGGCAGGAATACACCCAGGACAGGACGCCAGTACATCACAGGGCAACACACACGGCAATTTAGATAGGCCAGTTCACCTAAGCAGCATGTCTTTGGATGGTGGGAGGAAACCAGAGTGCCTGGAGAAAACCCACGCAGACACAAGGAGAACATGCAAACTCCACACAGACAGGCACTCTGAGCCGGGACT
This sequence comes from Amia ocellicauda, assembly GCF_036373705.1. NCBI lineage: Eukaryota > Metazoa > Chordata > Actinopteri > Amiiformes > Amiidae > Amia > Amia ocellicauda. The sequence continues at coordinate 13,771,278 of NC_089852.1, forward strand.
CAAACCCGGCACCCCTGTAGGTGTGAGACAGCAGCACTAACCACCGTGTCACCATGCCGCCCAGACTACACCTATCAATATTTAATTTTTTCTTACCATTTACTTTTTTTTATAATGTCTTTAGAAACACAGAGCTCTCTGACATTTCAGTTATGCAACAAACGGACATCCAAATATTGACTGTCCTGCAATTAGAAAATGATAAAAGCTGGGCACATCTAAATTATATGACAACTGAGCTAGCAGTGCAATGCATCTGTATGTAAGAATTTTCTTATTTTCTTGATCCTTTTGTATATCCCATATTAAGGATTAGGATTTTACTTTTGTTAAAAAAAAGATTATGGCGTCCCCCCCTCAGTTCGAGGCCTCTATAACAAGTGGAATGACTGTTAAATTTCTTTTAACAAGTGTAAGCCCATTCCCATGCGTTCCCCTGATGTTGAGCACTGGTGGTACTCCATTGTCGGTATACTGTAATGGTATCTACCCTCAGTCCCAGGGTAATTGCATGGAACTGAATGAGGGTGGATATCCCTGGAGCTGCACATGTGAAAAGCATGTTGAGGCTTCTCTCTTGCAGAAAACACTGTGCAATGGCTCTATGTGCATCAAAGGCCAAGTATGCTTGCCATCACTACTGTATGAGTTAATGATCTGCGCTGCAGCACACGCTCTGCTGCTTGGTAAATAGTTATTTCAACGCAGCAGAGCGGCAGAAGTGTACAAGCTAATTCAATTACAAATAGAGGAGAAAAGTGACAAAAGGCAAACCTTTCTAAAACTGCTGGCTTACAGAGTCTCTGTGCTGCTTTAATAGTGTCATCTCCACTGGGCTGGAAAACTTGTGTACAGGATTGGTTGACAATCCTGTACATTTACTGATGTACTGTACGCCTCCCTGTTGTACCCTATATGTTAGCATAATTATAGTAAGTGACCTTATTGAAAGATAGCAAAAACAAATACTTACCAGATTATAATAAGCCAGGACGACATTTGAATTCACCCATGTAGACAGTTATTGTTTGTTTAAATAGGATTTGTATGAAAGACAAAGTAGGGCTCTATTATGATTAATACTTGACATAAAGAATGAGAAATAAAGCTACAAATAGCATTCAGCCCAGGACCCTCATGTGGTTGCAAGCGCCACCAATCTCAGTCACATCTGCAATGGTTAAGTACTTTCTTCCCAAGTTGCATTTATCGAGGTGATAAAGCTTTGACTGAAGTGCCACCAAGTGCAAGTGATACCAGTTTGATTAGAAGGTGGAGAAGTGACGAATCAAAAGAAAGACCAAGCTAAGTCAATCGAATTAATATAAATTCTATGTGATTTCAGCCCTCTCCGAGTGTGTGAGCAGAACATGATGCAACGCTGAATTCATATCAATGCAAATTTCTTCCCTTCAGGATTTCCACTAATATGTTCCCTCATTACTTATTCATGGCCTATTCAAATCAAGCTTAATTACCAACACTATAAGCAGCAGTTTATAACATTTAATTTTTTTATACTATTTCATGCCTTGTTCTGTTTGTGTTTCCTATTATGTGAAGTTTTAATTCATTGCCTAATGCAGTAGGAAAGCCCTGAGACCATTGCTATTGTAGTCACTTAACATTTGTGTTTACTGCACTCAGACAGGCAAGTCACAGTTTTTAAAGATGGTCTTTTCTCCTTATTCATGCTTGGTTTTTTGCAACTTGAACAAACTAGATGATGCAAATTGCTCAATTAATTTTGGATGGCAAAATAGGTAAGTGAAATAATATATATATATATATATATATATATATATATATATATATATATATATATATATATATATATATATATATATACACACACTACAGGTCAAAAGTTTTAGAACACCTACATTTTTTCACATTTTATTGAAATTTGTGCTGTTTAATGTCTCAGTGTAAAATTGGAGATAAAAAAGAAATAATGGAATCATTTTGTTTAATAAAATTTAACCCCTTAAGCTGACAAACCCCTGTGGTACCCTTCAAAGGGCACCAAATCCATCTCTTTAATCCCATAAGTAGTCTTCACTGTTGTGTTGTTTGCCAAGTGGTATCCAATGAAAGCTGAGACTCTCAGCTTTCTAACTATGTGAAGCATTCTCTGATGTGAAAAAAATGGTTTTTATAACCCCCCCTCCCCCCCTTTCTGAAATGGGGGGTCGGGGGGGATACTTGGTCTGAGTAGGAATACAAAATCTCTGAAAATATTGACAATTATGACATATTCTGGAACCAGACAGTCTACTGATCTAAACAAGGCCATCCACGGTTTAGTAGAAGCAACACACAGCCGTAGAGAGCTCAGAATGTCAAAATGGAAAACTATTTACAGTGTACTAATACACAACGATTTTACATAATTGGATGTGAACTCTGTGTTTGATAAAACATCAAATAATATATACTGGATTAATTGTTAGGTTGTTCTGAACACAACAAGCCTATTTGCAAGGAAATCCAATCAAACTGAGTGATCTGTGACCATCAAATACATTTGCATTTACCCCCCGGGCTCTGAATGACGGCGGGCGACACGGAAACTGTAAATCGGATGTGTTTGAGAATTAAATGTGCTGGTAGCCAAGAGAATAAGCTTTCAAACAATGTGTGCATTGTAGGAATACAATGTAACTTCTATGCACAGGAGTTGCACGTAACACAAATAATGCTTAAGAGGGTGTAGTAACACAGTATATAACTCTGAAATGTACATTATTTTTCAATTTTCGGTAACCTAAACCTTTTTTTTAACCTCTGGCAATTTACTGCTTACCTTTATACCATTTCAGGTTCAGGTTATTCACTGGACTTGAACTGCTTAAATTTCAATAAAAACTGGAAAGTTGACTGGTAGTGTATATATATATATATATATATATATATATATCCTCAATTAAAAAACAACTATGTTTTTGCTTTTCTTTTCTGCAGCATTAAATTCAATTCTGCCTCTAATTATCAGTTCAGGACTGGCACAGCTGTGTTTTAGACACAGGGAAAAAGTGAATGAGGATTTCATCAAAGAATGCCTGCCTACCACTAAATTAAATATGTCAGCATACTGTTTGAACTTAATATATTTTATTAAGGAATGATGAAGTTTGAACATCTTAACTTGGATTACCATACAAGCTGTTTCAACTGAAGCTAAAAATTAGTGCCAAGTTGCTGTGAGTTTTCTGTAACATAAAAGATGACTCATAAGAAATAACCTACATTGTACTCTTACTCTAAGCCAAAGACTTATATGACATAACATGCATTTATATGTTAATTTAAATTTTGTACATACATCTGTGTGTTCTATTGATTTCTTTTTATTTCCATCTAAGTGACACAACAGAACAATTATTATTATTATTATTATTATTATTATTATTATTATTATTATTATTATTATTATTATTATTAGTAGTAGTAGTAGTAGTAGTAGTAGTAGTACTATTGGAAATATTTGCAGTACAATGCTATAGGACTAAAATAACTGTTCTGGGAGAAATAGTTCACAGCTACATAGCAGAACATTTTAAAAATTGCAGGGACAACCAACATTTCATTTTCTCTTAAATATCTAAAGGCCCAATACAATACTCACCAGAGATCACTTTTAGCAGGTGAAAACAATGGATGTGTCCCCCCCCCCAATATCTACAAATGGATCCTCCCCAAAAACAGCATTTCACACACCCTTGAAACAGGTGTCTATTTCTGGGTAAATTTAAAGGTCTCTGCTTGCCTCCGGGCTTTACCTGTCACTGGCCTACTTATCATAACTGCTGTCCTTCTTTAGTTCAGCCTCAAAAGACCTTCCGTATTGTAACTCATTCCCTGTTGTTAGGTAGTTAAAGGACAGCAACCAAATATTCCCAATATTCCATCCCATAGGAATGCACCTTATGTATTTTCTCATATTTTCATTTGCATGCATGGCCCATTTGATGTTGCTGCATGCATGGGAAATCCAGATGAAACTGTTTCAATTTCACAAACATAGACTGGGAAAGCCCAGCTGGGACCACAGAAGCAGAAATAGAAATGGTTGAGATGGTAAATGATTGCTTTCTAACTCAATTTGTCAGGGAACCAACCAGAGAGAGTGCATGCATTGACTTGATCTTTTCAAATGACCAAGATCAGTCAGAGTGAGGGGGACAGTAGTTAGAGAACCAATGGCAAACTGTGATCACAATATGGTTAGATTTGAGGCATACAAAAAACAAGGACCAAGTCTAAAACAATGGTCTACAATTTTAGAAAAGCAAACCTTGAAAGTAAGAGGTGGCACGTAGAAGAGTTAGACTGGAGCACACTGGATACAGATTCAGTTGAAAATGGATGGTTAAATTTTAAGAATATACAGTACTACTTGAGGCTCAGGAGAAATTTGTACCAAAACTTAGCAAATTGAGGACCAAAAAACATTGGCCAAAATGGTTCAATAGAAGTATGCCAAAAAACATCAAGAGAAAGAAAATGTTGTATAGCGCATACAAAAGGGATAGAAATTAAACAAAATACAAAGAATATGTTGAGCTGCAAAGAGATATTAAGAAAGGGATCAGGAAGCAAAGCAAAGAGGGAAATAGAAAGAAACATAGCTTTTGGAGCTAAAACTAATGCAAACTAATACTACAACAGCAAGAGGTCAATAAAGGAGGAAGTGAAACAGATAAAGGGCAACAATGGAAGTATGTTGGAAAACGAACAAGATGTGGCAAATGTTCTAAATGAGTATTGCACAGAGGTTTTTACAAAAGAAAAAACAGGTTAACAACTAGTCCAGTCAAACCCTAAGAGAGATCAGGATACATGAGGAGGAGGTACTAAAGGGACTAGCAGAATTAAAAACAAACAAATCACCTGGGCCAGATGGGATATTTCCAACAGTACTTAAAGAAATTAGGGAAATTATTTTTAGGCCGCTAACTCAAATTTTCCAAAAGACACTTAGAACAGGGGATGTGCCAACTGACTGGAAGACAGCAAATGTCATACCAATCCACAAGAAAGGGGACAAAACTGAGCCAAGAAATTACAGACCAATCAGTCTCACCTGCATATTATTATTATTATTATTATTATTATTATTATTATTATTATTATTATTATTATTATTATTATTATTTTTTTTTTTTTTTTTATTTCTTGGAAGATGCCCTTATCCAGGGCGACTTACAACATACAGTGCAAAAATACAGTAAGTACAAGGCATCACCTGTAAAATGTTGGAAAAAATAATTAGATAGAAAATAGAGGAGCATCTCAATGAAAACCATATTCTTGGAGATAGTCAACATGGGTTTAGATGAGGCAGATCGTGTCTTACTAATCTATTAGAGTTCTTTGAACATGCAACTGCAGCTGTAGATCATGTGAAAGCATTTTATATGATATACTTAGATTTTCTAAAAGCTTTTGATAAGGTTCCACACTAAAGAATGATCCTCAGATTGGAAGCTGTAGACATTCAGGGTAATGTAAGTAGATGGATTATGAACTGGTTGATGTCTAGGAAACAGAGGGTGTCGATTAGAGGAGTCGCTTCTAACTGGAGTGAGGTTGTTAGTGGAGTTCCACAGGGATCAGTATTAGGGCCTTTGCTTTTTCTAATCATATTAATGATCTGGACTCTGGGATAGTTAGCAAACTTGTCAAATTTGCAGATGATACTAAAATAGGTGGCTCAGCAGATACAATCTCAGCAGCACAGGCTAATCAACGGGACTTAGATAATATTCAGTTGTGGGCCGACACCTGGCAGATGAAATTCAATGTGGACAAGTGCAAGGCATTACATGCAGGTAATAAAAATGTCCACTATAATTACACTATGTGAGGAATAGAACTAGATGAAGTAACGCATGAGAAAGACATAGGAGTCTATGTGGACTCCTCACTCTCCCCATCCAAACAATGCTGGGAAGCAATACAAATGGCATACAAAATGTTATGGTATATTGTCAAAAGTGTAGAATTGAAAATGTGACACACTCAAAATTTATTGTTACATTTTTATGTATATTTGTGTTTTTATTCCATTTTAATGTAATATCTTAAAGTTTGTCTCATAAATGGGTTAGTACTTGTGTCTTTCAAAGAACATGACATGTTTGGCTTCACACCCAAACACTCTCATGTGCAGGCAGCTGGGACTTGAGTCTAACTGAAAAGAAGCCAGCACTGTTGTGTCCAATCCTTTCTCCTGTTTCACAGGATTATCATCTGTTCACATGATCCTATTGCTGGGACCTGTAACAAAAACAAGGGCAGAAATGTTAAGACTAGTTAGAGCTCATCTGGAATACTGCATACAGTTCTGGGCTCCACACTTCAAGAAAGATATCGCTGCTCTAGAGGCAGTTCAGAGGAGAGCAACCAGACTTATTCCAGGTCTGAAGGGAATGTCCTACTGAGAGACTGAGGAACTGAACCTTTTCACCCTGGAACAGAGGAGACTACGTGGGGACTTGATTCAACTCTTCAAAATCATGAAAGGCATAGACCACATCAAACCAGAGGAGCTTTTCCAGATCAGCAGGGACACACGCACGCGGGGACACAAATGGAAATTGCGCTTCAAGGCATTCAAGATGGAAAACAGGAGACACTTCTTCACACAGAGAGTTGTCACAATCTGGAACAAACTCCCCAGCGATGTGACTGAAGCTGAACATTTGTGAACATTTTAAAATAGACTAGATGAGATCCTTGGATCACTTAGATACTAATGGACACCTAACGAGCATAATGGGCTGAATGGCCTCCTCTCGTTTATAAACTTTCTTAAGTATTTTTAATGCATTTTCTTTATTTGTGTTAAATATAAAATTATATGTTTTGCTTAGGAAAATGTTATTTGTGTGTGTGTGTGCAGTGCTGTATAATTATTTTAATTTCATAATTGTCATTAAAATATTGAAGAGTGTGCAGACCTTCTAATGTCATCTGATCTGATCAAGTATGGCAGACACTGTTTAGGTGTTAGTGTTGTGTTGGGTGTTTTTCTTGTCCATTGAGAGATTTTCCTGCAGTGATTGCCTCCAAGGCTGTTGTCAAATCAGCCAGAGTGTGAGGAATAAGCTTTGGGTATCATCCATTCTTTTTAAGTCCAATCACAGTAATGGGACACTTAAATGATTTTTCTGATTCCCAAGGAGACCGCTGTACCTCATTAGCTATCTGTGAAATGTCGTTCAGCTTGCCAAGGTCATGTCACTTGTTAATTCATGGCTAAAGCAGCAGGCCAAGGGGCTCAAGGACAGAACATAATGTCACACTGATGATGAGGGGAGTGGAAGGGGGGGTGCTTGATCCACGATCTGTCCTAGATTCAAACTCTAGCTACTTTGTTTGGGCAAGGAAATGACAATCTTCTGCTCGCTTTCCGTGAGAGTTGCCTCTTTTGATATTGATTACTCGTGCTCTCGGTACCGTTAGAAAGAAGAGATAATGGTGCGGCCAGCCGGTTTATGAAGCCTGATCGATGGGCCTGCTCTCCAGTTGTGACACTTTCCCAATGTCACTTAAAAGACAGTTAGTAGAAGGTGTCTTCAAACAGCTCTGCTGTCCATTGCCAGGAGTCATGCAGCCTTTCGTCTCCTCTTCCTCTTTCTAAAATAGATTAAGCTCTCACACCAAGCCCTGTAGTGTTTGGTTCATGTCTCATGTGCTATGGAAGAACCTCACACACACACAGGCACAACTCTCTTTTCATTTTCAGAATCATTACCACAGAGAGGGTTTCCAGTCCCATACACAAGCAAAAAGTACTTATTGGGCTGTTGTATTTCATCATTACAGTAATGTTAACGAATGTATAGCATGTATCTGGGACATCCGTATCTCCATTATGCTGCATTTTATTTACAAGTGTCAGTAACTAACATTAGGGTACTTCATTATCTTCTCTGTCAAAACAGCTCTCCCTTTCTTTCTTCAAGGTCTTGGCCTTTTTTTTTGCCTTTATCAATCGAAAGCTTAATTAAGGACGAATTGAATACAACAGCCTGCACAAAGCAGAAATACCTCCCTAAACAAACTGCTTTTTAGGCCTGGAAAGACCTCGGCAGGCAGTGACTAATTAACATTACCCTGTGTAGAAGCAAAACAATCACTAAGAATGTGTAAAACAGGCTTTAAAATGAAACGAGCAGAAGGGTTTGTTAATGTACAACCGGCAGTCTGTTGTCGAAAGAGCAACAACAGTAAATAACCATTGCACTCAGATCAGCGTTCGAACACAGGGGATTCCCAACTCTGCAAAAGGAATATTTTTAATTACTTTGCATTAACAGGAACAATTACCTTGTATAATAATCCCACTTGCAGTTATGATGCAAATATACCTTGCACGCTTTTCCACCCAGCACTCTATTGTGCTTTTGATGAGATCACAAAATGTGTGTGCAGTGCTCAATCACAGACAGTCATGGCCAAAGTTGCGACACCTTTCTGTCTTTTCAATATGAAGATCTTAAATTCACCATTGGATCGCCACTGTGGCAAAGTAGACTGAATATTATCATTCTTCCTAGCACTTTCTTTTCTCCTAGCAGCCTTATTGTGTGGTTGTGTGGGTTTAGTGTTTTTTTTTCTGTTTGTCTGCATATGGGTATGTAATTCTAAATCAGCACAAACATATTTTTCTTGGATATGTTGAAAACAAGGTAACATCATCATATAATGGACATTTATGCATTCACATACCACCTAATCACATTTGTTTTTAAACTTATGTACAGTACTAGTGTTGTGAGAATATGAAAGTTAAAAGCTGTTAATTGTGCCTGCTCATAATTATGTTAGAAAGCTCAGCATGTTTTTGATGTTGGGAGCTGAAAGACTTTAAAGTTGCCATGAGTGAAAAAGCTAGGCACTTGTTTGTCTCCAGCACCTTAAGACTGTGAAACAGGCATTCAAAAAGAAAGGTCCAAATTATCAGCAGCCCTTGACAGCACAATTGATTACTTGTTAGGGAACATCAATTCTTAATTAAAAAAGAAAGGAAAAAGGTAATTGGGAAACAGAAAAGAGAACATATTTTTCCTGTACAACTGGATCATTGGCTGGTTTCATTTATTTTCAGTGACTCACACAGAATCAAAAGCATTGCCTTTCTTGATTAAGTGTAACTGTTTAACAATGAAAGAATGGTTGGCTAACGCTGAAATTGTTTCATTTTTGCCTATTTCCAAGATTATTGCGTTCTGTCTTCAAATTCAGTGATAATGTGATTTTCTGAGTGAGAGGTGGATTTAGAATTGTACAGGGAGAACAAAGTACAAAAATGGAGGATAAAAACATTAGTTAGTTCTCATTATACCATTAGTTCTTGTTTGAGTTGTTCAAGTAGTTCAGGAACTCAAACCATGGCATTCAATCTTCATTTATTGTTCTCTATTTATGAGGCTGTGTATGTGTTGAATACATGTGTGAGGTATTTTTATGAGGCTGTAGGAATGTTTCGAAATTCGTAAATCTCGTGTATTTAAAACTGTCAGCTGTTGAAATTCCACCCTGTGTTTATATTTCCACATTATCAACGAATTTCTTCATGACATAACAATGTCAGTCAAACATTGAAGGATTTGTTTTTGCTCCATTCAGTCTCAAACCCAAACAATTCCATTATATTGCAGATGTAATTTTGCCCTTTTCTCTTTAAACAATTAATAATACTTTCATGCCTGCAACATATCCTTTTGCAGACTTGTTAATACCTTCACAACTAAATGGAAAATTCAGAAACACCTTATTTAAACTGCAGCAAGATATGGTGAAATATGCTATACAGGTATGCCTGATAATATTTCTTTATTTAAGAATCATTTAAGGTTTGTACTTGAGCTGACAGGTAAAATATATATTGCAAGGTAAGACAAAAACAACCTATATATGACAGCATATATTTAAATAAAGTAATTGAATAATACATACATATTCTGTAAATAACGGAGATCCCTTGTTGAATGCAAATACTGTGCTTCAGACTTCTGGCTACAGACACCTTGCCATCCCTTCTATACATATGGGCTAATTTTAAAAAGACTGAGTTTAGAACTTAAACAAAGAAAAAAACCCTGCTTACAATGTTGAAGTCTTGAAATGGAGATTAATTAATTCCCTATAATTTGGTGGCCCTCATGCATTGATTCTAAAGACATTTATTTTTGTATCTGATCAATAGTAACATAGTTGACACAGTCCAGGATCATGCATATAAGACAGATGGGCTGGATATAATATCAATTGCACCACAATCAAGATATGCCCAATTCCAAATCCTCAATATATAAATCAAAATATGTTCCTGTATGTGTATGTGTATGTGTATGTGTGAAAGTTATATTACCAGTTTGGGGATTTTGGCAAAAATAATAATCCAATATTATTGTATTATTATTAATGCCTGAGATTTGTAAAAGAGAGACAGACTGCAAATTAACTGGAGTGAGGTTGTTAGTGAGGTTCCACAGGGATCAGTATTAGGGCCTTTGCTTGTTTTAATCTATATTAATGATCTGGACTTAGATAATATTCAGTTGTGGACCGACACCTGGCAGATGAAATTCAATGTGGACAAGTGCAAGGTATTACATGCAGGTAATAAAAATGTCCACTATAATGACACTAAGGGAGGAATAGAACTAGAAGACGTAATGCATGAGAAAGACTTCTTCACACAGAGAGTTGTCACAATACGGAACAAACTTCCCAGTGATGTGGCTGAAGCTGAACATTTGGGAACATTTAGAAATATATTAGATGGGATCCTTGGATCACTTAGTTATTAATGGACACCAAACGAGCATGATGGGTTGAATGGCCTCCTCTCGTTTGTAAACTTTCTTATGTTCTTATATTCTTATGTAAACACAAATGTTGTCAATATGTTAACTAAGTAGGCTAAATCCAAAGTCACTTAATTTTCCCAGTTGAAGCAACCTGTTGGTAAGTATAATGATATTTTACAGATCTCTATTACTTGCTCTTTAAGAATTATGCAGTCACAAATAAATACCTAACATGACCTTAATAGCCGAAGCTGAAAGCAACGTCTGAACACAAACAGGTTGTGTATGGATTATTTAAAGTGCTGTCTTGCCTTGCAGAAAGCCTTGTTGAGTTCCACTACTGGAAGGGACCTTTACAATATTGTAGAGGTTGGGGCTAAAAGGGTTAACTAGTTTCGATTTCTAAAAAACTCCTGTTTGAGGAAGTTAAAGATGTGGAGTGTTATCTGAATAACAATGACCTAACTTGTCCTTGTCTATACTTAATGTTGTCCGTACGTGACGTTCTTTATATAAAACTAGGAAGAAAGTATCCAGACTGTCTGTACCATAGAAGGAGTTGTTTTTCTCTGTGGTTCAAGAGAAACTGTCAAAAATATCCTCGGACGCTCTCTGTGTTATGAGTTATAATAATGGACGAAGTCCATGTCTGCCCAGCAACAAGATCTGTAATGCTGTAATATGTCCTAGAGAAACTGACATGTCTGAAAAGATTGGCAGAGTTCGTTGCGTCATGTACTATATCATATAAATATGTATGTGTGTGTAAAGTGCCTTTGAGGATCTGCTATCATGGAGATCGCCTCTGTGATCACATCCTTCCAATAGCTTCTTGTATCACAATAAACTTCTATCTTCACATACTTTTGGTTCATCGGTCTGACTTATTGGGAGAAATCCATACACGGGTAAAAGTTGTAAAAAAAAAAAAAAACTAAGGGTGGCCAATTTAGTACTATAAGTACTATCGACCACTATCGCACTGTTTAACGAGGGAGGGAAGTCGTGCCACCAACCACACCCAGCGCTCAGGTTGGGACCAGGACGCCAGGACACCACAATAGACCCAGGTAAGTAAGTTATATTTATTCCAATAAACAGAAATGAAAGCAGGGCATGAAGTCTGCAATCATAAAACAGTGTGCAAATAATAAATTAAATCTAACAAAAATCTCCTTTAATTAAAAGGGGAGATAAAAGCTAAAACCATATCCTAATTTAAACTAAATACAAAAAAGAAAACCAAATGCTAGTAAAAATATATCGTAAAAATAGCTTTACACCACACTGTTCCTCAAGTACTAATAAGAATCTCAATATTTATCCATAGGCAAAAGAAACAGATACACATTCTATATCTGTGTTTCTTCTGCCTATGGATAAATATTGAGATTCTTATTAGTACTTGAGGAAAAGTGTGGTGTGTACTTGAGGAACAATGACAGTATGTATTCATCCAATCACATAATGCTTTGTTTGGGGAGAAACAAATTTGCTTGTAACAAAACAGTGTAAGCTAGAATAACCTCCTTATAGTTGCTGTTGCAGAAGCTCTCGTCAGGTGAGTGGAAATGTTCTTAGATGAGCTATACACAGGGGAATACAATGTGGATCTTCTTCCTGGTTTCTCTTTGCAAGTTTCCAGCCGCCCTGCCGACTGCACAGAGAAACACCCCACAGCAACACAGCCTCCAGGTTAGTAAGTCCTGTATGAAAACAACACTCTGTTCCTGTTCAATGTCTTTCCCCAACAGATTAAGCCCAAGGGAGAGAGAGGGGGAGAATGGCAGTAAATCAACCTGGCAACTTGGCGTCTTAAGCTTCTCTGTACTTCCACACTCAGTGGAAATAAGGAAACTGAAAGTGCAATAACTGCAGCCTCTGGAGGAATCCGTCCCTCTCTGCCATGCACCGCGTCTGTCTTTCTGCCCTCCTGCGTGTGGCGGTGATTCACTCAAAGAAAAACAAATAAAGCACACGTGCAAACAATCATAATGACAATAATGAAAAATAATCAAACGATAAGGTGAAGAGAATCACAACACAAGAATAAAAACCAATGTAATTCTAAACAATATACACACAACCACATTGAATAATGTGAAAGTGAAAAATAGATGTACTAACAATTGGTGATTAAAAGAGCTCATTAACACCGTCCGTGACAGAAAAATTAAGCAAGAATCGTGCAAGCAGATTTGATTATAACCTTTTGTGTCTTCAGTTGGTCCTTCACCTTGTGGCAGAGAAGGCAAATAATACATTGAAGATTGCAGGGGCAGGAGGGCTCAATGGTGGTGTGAGGGTCAGGGCATTTGGTACAGAGAAGTGGTACATGCCAATATGCTTTGTCTTCTGGTGCGGTCAAACTAGGGGATTTGCTGTCCTCCTAGCTCCATTGATTCGCATCGGATTCAAATAGAGCTCGGCATTTTTTCTGTGTGCGTCTGTGTTTGCAGAGGAGGATAACTTTAATGCAACAAATAAATGCTTTATTGATTTCCACAGTGCTCTGCAATAATAACTGCCTAGAGGCCTTGAGGTGCTAATATAAAGACAGAAAACCAGAGATTGATTGTTATTGGGGACTCTTGCATTGATTTAATGTACCTGGATATTTACGGTGAGAAAAATATAATTATTGTCTCTGGGGCTATAGTTATATTTCTTGCTTTTAAGTGGGCTTTTTTTCCCCCTTTTTTAACTGCTTCCTCACTAATGTCAGTGGATTCCTTTGCAGAGAATAGGTTTACTGTCAGCAATATGGGTAGTAGGACATTCAGGAAATATAAAGAACCTTAATGTACCATGACTTGATGGATTTTATCTGTACAGCGCACTGTTCAAAGACATTGTGAAAACCTGATTATTATAACTCAGTGTGTGTTCCTTATCAGCTTTTCTGTCTCATGAAAATCATTTGAAGTGTGGAGCTCTCTGTTGTTTTAGTACTCATTTGCAGAAATGCAGAGATGGACAAATGATTGCACATCTTTTTCCTTTTCAACAATTAATATTTGTGTCCTATGGTTGTATGTCCTAAGTAACATAGATGTGTAACTGCTAAAAGTGTGCAGTTGTTCTTGGTTGAAATCAGAAGTTATTTATTGCTGTTGTGAAACGTAGATGCCCAGTATAACTACCGACACAATGACATCACGTCTCGCAGTTGTGTACAAAGAGAATAGTGTTGAAATCTTTCCACATTCAGTTCAGAGTTCTGACCTCAGTTCTGGAATAACAAATAAGTATAGGAAGATAATACAGAGACCAACTTCTCTCAGTGTGATATGACATGCAACCTGTAGGGAATGGAACAGAAGTCCTCTGGCCATTTTTTTAGCATTTGTTCTCCTCCACAATGATGTTTACTGTGATTCATTATATCAGGGGTCAGCTGTAGTGGTTGCTTTAAGGGTATATCTTTTACTGTGGGACCCTAATCAAATTTGAAACATGAAGGGTGGGCATCAATCCTGTTTAAGTCCCGTAACTTAATAAGCTGGGGGGGGAAAGGCAGTAAGTTATCACAGGGTCTGAGAAGTGTCCCCAGTAACTGTTCTTAACAAGCACTTATATATGTTATTGTTCCTTACACAAACAAAAATTGAGCAAACAAAGACAGCTTCTAATACGAATAGTGTTTTATATGCAAATATGGAACTTGAAGCTTACATGATACAAATAGACATCATGGCCAGTAGTGTATCATTTTCTTATTCTATTTAACGCTTGTTTAAAAGAATAAATGAAAATGTTCCCAATGTGTCTTTTCTGTATCTTCCATGAAAAGAATGTAAAAACATGGCTTCAGGAGACTGTCAACAAAAGCTCAAAACAAAACACAACAAAACAAATTAATACGAAGACGTTTGTATCTGCACCAATTTTATGCAGTAGTCTTGGGTTTTGAAAGGCTATTATTTTTGATAATTTGCCTTGAGATCTCAATGCTGGTGTAACCTAATGTTTATTTACATTTTCCCAGCCTGCACCAGAACCATTGAGACTCCACTGCAGAGAGAATATTCGTGACAAGGAAACCATTGGTGCAGATTTATAATGTGGGATGCCGCTTCCACAATGGCTCCAAACAATATTGTAACTGCAATTAAATGAATAAATCTTCCCAAAGACAGACACAGCTGAGAAAACAGGGATTAATGGATCATATGTGTCCAGTGTGTGGATTCTTTCCCCCCATTTTTTCCCAGGCATTGAAGAAAAAGTAAAAACAGAAAGCTATTAATGAGAACCTAAGGCTGGTGCACAATGTTATCGAGGCCCCAACACAGTTCATATTGAAATGTAATTTTATATTACTAAAAAAGCAATTCAGGTGAGAAAACAAAATGATGTTCAGTGGTCTTGTAATATTTCCTCTGGTTACCATTTTATGCAAAGTTAGGAGAGCAATGTGTTTTTTTGTTTGTTTCTGCTTCTATTATTTCTCACTACATTTGCTGCCCCCACTCAGAGGAATTTCTCCACCTGAGTCATTAGTTACAGTTTGAGAAGGGTAAAAAAAGGCCTGGTGTCCCACATACCAGCTTGATAATAGAATTTTGCTTTATAATTCATATTTTCATATCCAGCCCTGTCCCTTTTGTGAAAAAACTTTCACAATTAATGGATCAAAGCACTAGTGAATTGTCATTTTCGGTGCACATCGTATTCAGAATCACATTTCATTTAAAACAAATAATTTAAAGTGTTCTGAGTCTCAATGGATGATTTCTTTTCAGACTGAGTCATGTGACAGGCATGAACTGAGCATACAATTTACTTGCAGGGCAAAATGAACAAGGACAGCCTTTGAATTTGCTCAAAAGACAGATGTCCTTAAACCTTTTTTTTTTTAACCTTAGAACACATACAGAGATGGAAAGCCATCAGTAGATGAATAACCAGAAAATATTGAGCTTCACAAATCGAAGATAAAAACTTATCTGGATTAGGCAGGGCCCAGCTGATCTTCTCTCAATCTCTGGCAAGATTATTGGACTTGATTAGGTCAATCAGCCCTGCTTGTTCCCTTCATTTTGCTGACCTCGCAATCAATGCAGGCCTGCTCATGAAGCTAATCTGTTCAGGACACAAATTTGATAGTATCTCTGTATGGCTGAGGTTTCTGACTCACCCAGTCCAAGGTAAGAAGTCTGTGCTCACCTTGCTTTGACAGTGAAGAACAACAGGGTCTTGAGGGTTTGCTTGTAGGATGAAGGACCATTCAGATCCCCTGCATTGACCCTAGAGCAGCAGAAATCATGATTTGTTAGATGAGACAGGTGTTGAGACTGTATAACTGAATATCTCTGACTGGAGAGCCGGGGGAGTTCTACGCCATTTATTGGGCTGGTCCACACCCAGACTGCAACTCATGTGACTGTCTGGCAAGGTGCAGGTCAACTGACTGGGCAAAGCAGTACCAAGATGCACTTTGGAAACTCAGTTTAATAAATTATAAAGAAAACTGTGAGGAACCAGAGTGGTTGTACTGTCCGAACTAGGTTCTGTCTAGTGCACTGCAACAAAGCACTGTGATAACCCAAGTCTTCTGTTTTTCACTAAACTGGCCTCTTGTCAATTAGCCAATTCAGAGGATAGATGCAACAAAGAGGTGGAATGGATTGAGATTGAATGAGATGAAGGCACCTCTAATCTAATAAATCTAATAAAATAGATCCTTTCTCTACAAACCCATATCTTTTTTAGATTTTCCTCTCTCTGGTAAATCATGAAAAAGGGCACAAATAATATCATAATGCCACGGTAAGCATTTAATTTGGATTTAAAACATAGGTGAATGCATTTACATATGTGTCCTAATAATTAAGGGTTGTTATTTTGGATTATTTAAGGATTACTCAAAATAAAGCAATATGGTGAAGAGCAGCATTATTTCACAAAAAAGTGAATTGATACAAAGTTAGTCTTTATGTTCAGAAACTAAAAATACAACAGTTTAGATGACTATCAGAGTATTATGAGAGTCCTTATGGTCTGTAGAGAGTCCTGTTGCCTGCGGAAAAAAAAACAAACAAAAAAAACCAACAACATCAAGCAATTACAGTAAGTAATCAGGAGCACTAAAATGACCTGCCAGTGAAACCGACACATCTCTGATAACTAATCCATTACAGACTTTGCTGGAATGACACAAGACGACATGTCAGCAAGCCATGACCGTATTTAGCTACAACTTTTTCTGATAACTTGGATAATACCTGTGGCTTGAGTGTAATTGAAACAAATTGTTGAAAAAAAGAATGAAAAGGACTAGATCTTTACTCAATCTCATTCTGTTTTTATGATTTGTTTGCCATTTGCAGAAACTTTAATTGAAATCAGTTTGCTGGTTGTGCTAAAACATAGCCAGTGGTTAGAGTAGCTGGCTGGAAGTGAAATATTTTTTCTCTGTCGATAAACAACTTATTATTGAGTCCACACTTTAGACTCAATGTATAATACCATGTGTTTATGATTTTCTGCTTCCCAGTATATCATAAAATACCCATTTAATTTTAAGCACTGTTGAGAGTAAATTAAAATGTGTATACCCTTGCTGAAACTGACTTGATAGATATGTCCATCCAATCTCAA